>NC_064920.1:282626550-283233665 GCF_023897955.1 Schistocerca gregaria | reverse complement strand
AAGTGTTTCATGTTGTCGCACTAATTTTGTCCACTCGGCGTTCACATTATCAAAACCTCTGAGATTTAACATATTACATATTTTTCGTTTGCATTGGCTCCAGATGCTCTACAGTACGAATCAATCATTGTTTCTAGCGTGTTTGCCTCGTCATTATTCCTTGTAATATCGTCAGCTTAGGATTTTATATCTGTTTTATTTCCTGATGATGTTAATCTAGCATGGACATGTCGGTGAAAAGGTTCCAGTGAAATGGCGAAGAGCGACATGGACAGAGGACTTCCTTGAGGAACACCTCGTTGTATTTATAGCAGCCTGGATTGTTGACAATTCACCGCTATTTTTGCATTTATTCCAGTGACTATGTTCCTAATCAACTGTATGACACTATCGTTGAAACCTATTTTCTTCAACGTCTGTAGAAGATATTCCTGATTTACTACATCGAACGCTTTATAAAAAGCTAAAACAAAATAAAGCACACTTTATGTTTGATACAGAAGTTATTGCAGTGATACCCCTGAGTTCTGCTAGATTTTGAAAAATGGTTCTGCCTAGCACCCAGTTCTCATGGCGACTAAGAATTTTATCTGTCTTATTGTTGTTGTGGTCTTCAGTCCTGAGACTGGGTTGATGCAGCTCTCCATGCTACTCTACCCTGTGCAAGCTTCTTCATCTCCCAGTACCTACTGCAACCTACATCCTTCTGAATCTGCTTAGTGTATTCATCTCTTGGTCTCCCTCTACGATTTTTACCCTCCACGCTGCCCTCCAATGCTAACTTCGTGATCCCTTGATGCCTCAGAACATGTCCTACCAACGGGTCCCCTCTTCTTGTCCAGTAGTGCCACAAACTCCTCTTCTCCCCAATTCTATTCAATACCTCCTCATTAGTCATGTGATCTACCCATCTAATCTTGAGCATTCTTCTGTAGCACCGCATTTCGAAAGCTTCTATTCTCTTCTTGTCTAAACTATTTATCGTCCATGTTTCACTTCCATACATGGCTACACTCCATACAAATACTTCCAGAAACGACTTCCTAACACTTAAATCGATGTTAACAAATTTCTCTTCTTCAGAATTGCTCTCCTTGCCATTGCCAGTCTACATTTTTCATCCTCTCTACTTCGATCATCATCAGTTATTTTGCTCCCGTAATAGCAAAACTCCTTCACTATATTAAGTGCCTCATTTCCTAATCTAATTCCTCAGCATCACCCGACTTAATTCGACTACATTCCATTATCCTCGTTTTGCTTTTGTTGATGTTCATGTTATACCCTCCTTTCAAGACAGTGTCCATTCCGTTCAACTGGTCTTCCAAGTCCTTTGCTGTCTCTGACAGAATTACAATGTCATCGGCGAACCTTAAAATTTTTATTTCTTCTGCATGGATTTTAATACCTACTCCGAATTTTTCCTTTTGTTTCCTTTACTGTTTGCTCAATATACAGATTGAACAGCATCGGAGATAGGCTTCAACCCTGTCTCACTCCTTTCCCAACCACTGCTTCCCTTTCATGATCCTCGACTCTTATAACTGCCATCTGGTTTCTGTACAAATTGTAAATAGCCTTTCCCTCCCTGTATTTTACCCCTGCCACCTTCAGAATTTGAAAGAGAGTATTCCAGTCAACATTGTCAAAAGATTTCTCTAAGTCTACAAATGCTAGGAACCTAGGTTTGCCGTTCCTTAATCTTTCTTCTAAGATAAGTCGTAAGGAATGAAATTCTCTTTTTTTACTATTCTAGCTGTTAATTTATAATCAGAATTCAGCAGCGAAATTCGACGAAAATTATTTAAATCATTGTTTACATTATTTTTGGTACCACATTAATTTTACTCCCCTTAAACTAAGCCGGAATCATTTTACCACGAATGACCTCATTTACAATGTCCGTGATTTTCGCACCTACTATTGGCCAGTAACCGACAACTGACAACCTCGTTGTCATCTTCTGTCAGCTGTGGGGCTAAGATGTTAAATAATTGTTCCATGGAAGTATTACCATTTTGATGTACATAATATAGCTCGCAATAATAGCGAAAAATCTTGTCCATGATATCTTGTTGGGTACTGAGAATCGTACCGTCTTTTGTTCGAATTTCATCAATAAAAGTCATTCTCACGTTTTTGGTATGCTTCACTCAATGATACAAGGTAGTAGGTTTATTTTCTGACACCGAATTTGCCTTCGATTTTATTTTCAACCCTTCCATTTCAGTTCTCTTGATATTAAGTAACTGGGCTTTGACTTTTTTGATGCCTGCTATCCGAATTGCTGAGACTTGATCATATAGATCTCTCAAAACTGAACAGTAATATTCTGTAGTGCATTTCATTTCTCTTGCGCTCTGGGAATTGTATTGAATAAGAACCTTCCTTAACATTGGCTTCGCCATTTAAACCCACCAGTCGATAGTAGTGGCATATCTACTACGAGCACGCAGGCGTATTGCCTATATTTCTTTAATCAGGTTTTCTAAATCAGCATTTTCGAACGAGGAAGTGTTCAAATTCCATTGATTCTTGAATTAGTGAACTGGCTGTCTTGTTATATTTATGCAAGCTGAGCCACTTGAATGGTCTGAAAAGTACGTAGGAATGGGTTCTGCTTTTGCCACGGAAGTAACAAGATTTTTAGAAATATATTATCTATCAATCCTGCTACGTGATGTTGTTGTGACATAAGTGAGCTCTACAATGGAGGGGTGTTTGATTTCCAATATATCCTTTAATTCTAAAAGAGTAACTTGTTGTTTTATTTGACGTGAAAAATTTAAATTAGGTAACTGATCTTTTCGATTTAAAACACAATTAAAATCAGCTCCAAATAATAACTGTCTTGGAGTTTTCCTAAACAGGTATATCAGGTCAACTTTGAAGAAACGTGCCCTGTCAGCTAGGTGAGAACTTCCTGAAGGGGCATACAACTTGATGATAGTCACATCATAGATATTTAGTCCTATTCACCTTCCGGATTCCAGTCGTTCCACCTCGCTTAGTGTAATCTCTTCCCTCACCAAAACAGCTGTTCCAACATTTGTTTCGGGAGATACATTTATTTAACTGACCAAACCGGGAATTACTAAATTCGAAATTAGAGCTTCTTGTAACAGGGCAATATCAGTCGCGGATACGTACAAAAATTCCTTAAGTGCCAATAGTTTCAACCCGGAAGTAATTTTATTTATGTTTATAGTGGTGACACTGTGTAGTTGTTTCGATGAACTAATTTTGTTTCCTGTGGTTCAGGGTTCTGTTGAGCTATAACAGTTTTCTCGCGAGGTTAAACATGGTATAGCATTTCAATCAGTTTATTAGTTGCCGTTCCGTTTTTTTCTGGTGTTTCTCTTGTACCGCAAGCAGACTGATTTCCTGGTAAACTTAATGGTATTTCCTCCAGTGATTTGTGTAGGGCCGTGTCGGACCTAACATTCTTTGGGCTTGGGTCGCCCTTACCGGATTTTCCCTTTCCTTGGTTACGGGCTACATTCTCATTTGGTGGCGTCGGTATTTTACTTCGCGGCTTATCTGGAGCAGCAGCAAACGCTTTCGCATTTTCTGTTGCCGGCGCCTGCCCTGAGGTGTTGACCGTGATTTCAGTTTGGCCACCACTTCCTCGTTCTTTTAATATCACTTACTTCCTCATCGGGGGAAACAAATGGAGAGTGCAGCTTTTGCAACCTCTCCCTAAATTTGTTTATTAACAAATAGTTGCTGATATTTGCAATCGGCTACTCCACCTGTGGTTTCTTGCATATTAATACTGATTACACCCCTTTCATTTTCTGGTACCTCATGTGAATCATCTATCTGTTCATCAGTTTCCATTCGCATTTTGCCTTCCGGTTCCTCTGCCTCCTCATCGCACTGTTTTTCCTTGTAAAGTGAGGGAGTTGGGCAGGACAGCTCGTCTTCTGAACAACTATCAGTTGTGTCTAGAGGTCGTTTTTTCGGTTGCTTTTCAGTTTCACGAGTAGTGGTAACTAGGTTTCTCTTTGTTGTTAACGGGGGAAATTGACTGTTATCGTGGAGGGAGACATCAGCTTGGCTCGCTGCGTTAACATCCTCAACCACTTGATCCGGGCTATTCTTGGTAACAGATCATTTAAGGTAAGCTACTGACGCTGTATCAAATTACTTTTAAGAACAACAGTTCGCCGCAGACATTCCTGTCTGAAGCGGCCGGTTTCGTTATATATATGGCATGCAGCTTCGTGACCTGTATAAACAATTTGTGCCTTATACCGACAAACAGACGTAGACGGAATACGGCTGGTCCCGGTGAAGGTTCGAGTCCTCCCTCGGGCATGGGTGTGTATGTGTGTTTGACCTTAGGATAATTTAGGTTAAGTAGTGTGTACGTTTAGGGACTGATGACCTTAGCAGTTAAGTCCAATAATATTTCACACACATTTGAACATTTTTGAGACGGAATATTCATCTTAACGTCTATATCTACACAGAGGACCCCGTTGAAACAATGTAGTTTAAAGCGAGGCGACCATCTTTCATTTGCAATTGATTTAACGTCCCCGTAGTTTGTAAGAGCTACCTTAATCTTATCATTTTCAATTTCAATGGGAAGATTCAAGACAGTAACGGTTTTGCAATGAATGTACGCTACATAGATGGAAATCTTACTTTTATAACCATTCGTATGCACAAAATCTATTTCATAGCCGCACTTTCGTAACACTTTACCAACAGTCTCAGCACTGATTAACTTGACAAAAACACAGTATTTTTCCTGATCCAGTTGCCAGGTATGGACGGTTTCAGAATTGAGACCAATTACCTGTGTAATCCAGTCACCTGTTTACAGGGATGTCGGCTGAACAGGACGGGATTCCTTGCCAAAAGCAAATACCAGAGTATTCTTCCTGAGGTTTGTAGCCATGGTTAACCCGGCGACGTAATCTCAGTTAAAGAACCGAAATTCCAATTAGCAACAGCAACACTAGAAACAGCGATCACATCACAAGGAATATGAACGAACTCGGAGATTAACGGACGGACGGCACTCGGCGAAGCACAAGTACAGCAATGTAAACACAGAAGTGCAGCTCAGCAGTTAATAGCGGCCATACGCGAGCGCGGCTGAAACGGAACTGGGCTGAGCCACCGAGGACGACAGGGCGACTGCAGGGACTTATCTCTGGCACGCTCCCCGAGAGACCCACACTTTCCAGCTTTCTGTCCAAACACTACATTTGTAGTACCCCTGCCCACCACATTCATTAGTCGCACTGCAAGTTCACCAATGATATCTATACAGATACAAGAAACATATAGATAAGGCTTACCGGCTAATGATAACCTTCAGTGCGGATGCACTCAAATAGTCCGAACTCTTACGGGGATCGGTAGAGTGACTGCCGCGAGTAATGAGTATGGTGAGCAGGGGCGCTACAAGTGTAGCGTATGGACAGAAAGTTGGAAAGTGTGGGTCTCACGGGGAGCGTGCCAGCGACAGGTGTCTGCAGTCGCACTATCGTCTGTGTCCCCGGTGGCTCAGTCCGATAAAGCGTCTGCCATGTAAGCAGAATGTCCCAGGTTCGAATCCCGGTCGGGGCACACATTTTTCAACTGCCGCCCTTGATATTTATCAGAGCCTGTAAGCAGCTAAAGGTCTGGATTTCATTACAATTTCATTCTTAGAGAGCTGTAAGATCACCAATGATATCTGTATAGGTGCCAGCTTCATACACATAGGAGGGTCCTCTCGAAGGAGCAAGAAGTCGTGCATCACAGGACTGTGGCCTATGCGAAGACGAGTGAGGAGAACCTCGTACCGTCTACTTAGCTGGGAGGAAGTACACCACAAACGCGTTGTGGGCTTGACTGAACGGAACTTATTGTCAGTCATTTCCAGCCTTTCATACTCGCACCGACGCAAGACTCTTGAGCTGAACAACGAGGTGAGTGCATGCAGAGCGATGGCACCCTGAAATACTTGCGGATCGAGACACGCCTCCTTGGCTGCGAGATATGCCCTTCCCTTCTCACCAATGCCGGTGTGCCTGGAACCCTGCAGAAAGCCACCTCCTTCCTCAGTTGTTGTTTTTTTATTTTTATTTTTTTTTATTTTTTGGAGGAGGGCATACTGGACGGTCTGGACTACTTTAGCTGCTGGATACAAACGTTGCAACGAGTGAAGGGCACTTTGTGAATCGGTATAGACAAGAGATTTACGACAGGAAGAGCTCCAGTGCTAGCAAGATCACAGAAAATTCTGCATCAACGAGAGTAACGCTTGAGGCAGTCGGACCTTGAGGACGAGATCCGGAAAGACAACAGAGCAAACCAACAGAATCCCCCTGTTTCGACCCATCCACAAGAACAGCTACATAGACGTGGTGCTAAGATAACATGGCAGAAAATGTTGCATTAAAAAGGGAAGCTGGAGTGCAATCCCTCTTGTACTGCACCAAATCTAAAATCACTCTGGGACTCTCCAGTATCCAGGATGGCAGGCTGATAAAACCCTGGATTTGGGATCATACGGGCTCCACACTGGGGGACACGAGCACGCGCTACACACAGATCCCCAACAGCATCGTGCCACAGGGATGGTGGGAAAAAAGACGTTTCAGAGACGGATGAGCAACAATACGGTGAGTGGGTGAAGTTGGAGCTGCAAGAAACGTACACCCCTGTCACAGCAGGCTGAGCTGCTGCCGTTCCCTGGCTTCTGCATAGAGGATGAGTAAGGGACTGGTCCGATAAGCACCCGTATCAGTCGAATCCTCGCATGGTGGACAGCATCAAGGATCCTCAAATAAAAGGGACTCGCCGGCCCATACACTGTGCACCCGAAGTCCAGCCATAAATGCACAAAGGTCCGATAAAACTGGAGGAGATGCACCCTGTCCGCTCCACAAGATCTGTAGCTGAGGCACTTGAGGATGTTCAGTGCCTTCAGGGTTCTAGATTTCAAGTCTCGCAGGTGTGGAAGCCATGACAATCTGGAGTCAAAAATGAGGCCTAGAAGCTTCTCTTTGTCTCTAAAATGTAGGACAGAGTCCTCCATATTCAAGGCAGGCAAAACAAAAGGCGACGAGAACGATTAAATTGAACACACACACACACACACACACACACACACACACACACTCACACACACAAAAACTGAAAACCCGTCTTCGTAGCCCCCTCCTCTAACCTCCACACTGTAAGTTGCGACCGATGGCTCGCCATTGCAACACTGGAGGAAGAACATAAAAGAGCAAACTCGTCAACAAATAAGGAGCACTATACTGGACTATTAGTGGCTATAGCAAAGAGGGTATCACTAAAAACACCGTCTTGGGGGACACCATTCTCCAGCTGAAATCGATCAGACAGTGTGTCACCAACTCGGGTCCTAAAAAATTGATGAGACAGGAAAGACCGAAGGAAAATCGGGAGGTGGCCACGAAAGCCCCAATGATGCAGTTGTGCGAGAATATAATATCTCCAAATAGTATCGAATGCATTACTGATATCAAAGAATATGCCAATACAGTGATAGTGAGGAGGAAAGCCGGCTGAATAGCCGTCTCTAGCTGTGTCAGGTTGTCGATCGTGGACCGAAATTTTCGGAATCTACACTGAGAGCGGCTAAGGAGTTGCCTGGTCTCTAACAGCCAGAGCAGACGATGATTAACCTTCAGTTCCAGGGACTTCCCTACACAGTTCGTCAAGGCGATACTCTGATAACTACTGGGACATGTACGGTCCTCTCTTAATTTGAGGAGAGAGATTAGATTAGTATTGCTTCCCTCCACTAGTTGGGGAAGACGCATGTCTGCCATATTAGATTAAAACATTTGAGGAGGATTTCCTTTGACGCCGCTGGCAAATGTCGAAGCATGTAGTACTTGATGTGATCGTGACCGGGTGCAGTGTCAGAAGTCTCTGTCAGTGTCGAATCGAGTTACCACACAGAGAAACGGGAGTTGTAGGCCTCAGAAGTGTGATCTAAAGTTCACCTTTGCCCTCTCGACAGTCGCACGATAGTGACAAAACGCTGGATCCTGGCTTGAATTGGCAGTATTTTGTGCAAAATGCTTGGCCAGCATCTGAGCAACGTCTCTAGGTGTTGTTTGGAGTCACCCCCAGTTCAGCACTGCAGCTGTCGGTAAATTGCTGTGTTTACCAGAAATTCTCCAGGTGGCTTCCCATACTTGTGACGAAAAGTCGAACGATTGATGGAGTTCAGGAACTCATGCCATGACCGTGTTTTGCTGTTTTAATGACCCGGCGAGCCTTGGCTCTCGCGATTCGAAAGGCTGTGACATTATCTGCTATCGGGCGACATTTAAATTGTCGTAGAGCCACACACCTGTCCATGATGGCTAAATGACCCTCTTACGTCCGCCAAGGGACAGGTCGCCCCTGAAGAGGGCTGAAAGACTTCGGTATGGATAGATCAGCAGCGTGATGAATCCCATACGTGATGTGATCCACCCATTCCTGGATGCTGTCACGGGGTTCACCACAGCCAACTGGACGAACATTATCCAGTTAGCCCTGCCAATCATCCATGTTGGTAGCTTCTATTCCAGCAAACACACCACTGAGAAGCTAAAGGTGGATGGGTTAGCGGTCGCTGGAATGAAGGTCGTCAATGAGCTCCCAGTGAACAGTCGGGGATGGCTGGAGAGCAGAGACATAGGTTGGTGGCTGAGAATAACCCAGTAGCAGCACAGAAATGAGTCAGAGTACCAGCATTTAGGACGCACAGCTCTTGAGAGGTAAGGAGGGTCTTCAAAACTCGACGCAGATGGCAAGTAGATGCTGAGCCCCACAGAACATGGTTGGCATTGAAGTCTCCCAGGAGGAGAAATGGTCAGTGGAGTTGTGCGAGAAGATTTGTAAGAGACTCAGAGTCTACGGCATCCAGTGTGGGTAAATAAGGAGAACAAACTGTAAGCGTATGACGTGCAGAAATTTCAACTGCAACTGCTTGCAGGTCGGTATCTAGGGGAAGAGCAGAGGTGTCCATTATTGACAAACACAGCAGACCCTCCTTTGGCTCTTTCCTCAGTGAAGTCATCCTTGCGATATAGCGTATAGCCCTGTAGTGTAAGGACAACAGAGGCTATGAAATGTGTTTCCTGCAAACGCAAGGACAGAGGGTGTTGCTGCACTAGCAGTTCCAGTTCCTCCATGTGTGTCCTGAATCCATTTCCCCTGAATCCATTTTCCACTGTAAAATGGGAGCCATCTATCAGGGGCTTACACTTTCATCCTGACTTTCTGATGGGGAGGGGAGCTCACAATGGGTGTAGGCTCAGTTTTGGAGCGAGGTGGTTGCCCAATCCGACATCAAGCTCCATAGCCTCTAAAGAACAATCGCGAGAGACATCAGACAGCTCGATGTCGACATCGTCAGGTTATTTTCTACCCAGTTCCACCAGTGTTGGACCTTTGCCTTGGATTTGTTTCCCTGGGTAGACTTTGCAGCCACAACTGTGGTTGAGGGTGTGGCAGTATTGGACAGTGTACCAGACGAAACCTTTGGAGGGGCATGTAGCTCCACAATGTCAGCAAGCACAGATTTTTCTGAAGTTCTTGGGGGAGGGACAGGCTTAGAAACGACTCCAACAGCACAAGTGCATGGACTAACACAGGTACTAGTGCTGGCAGTAGCTGCCTCTGTTTGTGTATCAATGTCAGCCTTCCACATGGGCTGTTTAACAACTGAAGTGAAGGAGGTAGCAAAACATGGGGGCAGCATGACTTTATACAGTTTTTTGCCGAAGTATAGGGGATGCACTTCATAGTTTTAAGCTCCTGTATCTTCCGTTCTTCAAGCTACACGCAGCAGTCCCGACTCCAGACGGGGTGAGGTCCAGACCAATTCACACACATCAACGGAGACGAACAATGGACGCCTTCACGAGCAGCCTGACGGCACTTGCCGAAAGTAGTTTCTCCAAGACATCCAAGAGTAGTATGCCCAAAGCGCTGGCATTTTAACATTGCTTTGGGTTGGGTACATAAGGCCGTACAATTAAGAAACGGAAACCTGCCTTAATATACTCAGGGAGTTTCATGCTGTTGAATATCAGGATAAAGGAGTCCGACTTAGCAAGAACCCCATCCACCCCCTCCGTGATATTTTTCACGTCAGCTATTCATTCTGGAGTCCACTCATCATTCAGTTCCTCTTTGGCAATGTCCACCAGATCCCTGCACGTTACAACACCATTGCTGTAATTCAAGGTGGTGTGCAGCTCATTTTCGATGGCATATTCCCATAGGGATAGCGCGTTCTGCATAGTCATAGCTTGTTGCAAACTAGCGGTTTCCTCCAACATGTGTCCCATTACACAGTCGCTTAACAGATTACAAACTGCCAGCAGTGCCCTCGAGCCCTTTTTGAATATAGAAAGGCGAAACTTTCTCGAAGCTGCCCTCTTTCTTTTTAACGATTAAAAACCCATTTAGACGGCCAACATGTGTTCTGTTGCTTGACATGATACCCGGTATTTCGTTCCTGAGTCAGAAGGACTGGCTACACGAGCCCTCTTTTTGGTTTGGATGTTGGTACCCACCGGTGGCCCATCCTTTCCGCTGGCAGGAGGCAAAGAAGATTTCGAAGGATCCATCTCAGTCCCAGGAGCAGCTAGGGAACTAGAAGTCCACCTAGACAGAGTCCCGCGTGCCTAGGTAAGCCTTATACAACTGAGTTGCGGTAGGTTTCCCAAAGGTTGCCCACCAACGACTATTCCACCTCATAAGCGCCCAGCAATCCTTGACTTCCTCATTCCCTGAGACACACAACGTTCCACCGACCGCGCCGCACGGTGGCCGCGGCTGATCCCGGCAGACGTTCGAGTCCTCCCTCGGGCACGGGTATGTGTGTTTGTCCTCACGATAATTTAGGTTAAGTAGTGTGTATGCTTAGGGCCTGATGATCTTAGCAGTTACGTCCCATAAGATTTCGCCCACATCTGAATATTTTTGAACTAAAATGCGTGTTGAGCAGACCAGCGTTCACATCGGACGTCTTTCACGTTACCATAAGGTGTCAATATGTTCCTTTAGAATGCTGTCATCAACTTCCGGCCGGAGATTGAACACTCGAACATTGGTATATTCGATTTCAGCATCTGTGAGTGACACCGTACTAGCGGAATGATCGCGTTGCTTGAACGAGACTTGAGAACCATGTCGCGACAGTAATTTTTCGACCTGAAGGGGATCCATGAATTTCACACGAAACACGTACTCGTCTGCATCAAAATAAGCTGTGTGGACCAGATCAGAGCTTACATGGGTCTCGTCATGGGTTTTTGGAGACCCAGGCTACACGTGTCGCGTTGTTTGATCGAAACTGAAGCTCACAGTGTCCGCAGCTCATGGTCGTGCGGTAGCTTCCCGCGCCGATTCCCGGGTTCGATTCCCGGCCGGGTCATGGATTTTCTCTGCCTCGTGATGACTGAGTATTGTGTGATGTCCTTCGGTTAGTTAGGTTTAAGTAGTTCTAAGTTCTAGGGGACTGATGACCATGGTTGTTAAGGCCCATAGTGCTCAGAGCTACTTGAACCATTTTGAATCTCACAGTAGCTTATCGTGGAATACACGTGGAACCAATGGTAGCCATAGCGGAGCGGCGGACGCTACTGCAAGTAGACGTACACAGACAGATATTAAGACATGGAGGCACTACGATTCACTCGACAGACAGAACGACACCAACGAGGAAAACGTCACATAGCGGCGCTGCGGCCAGTGAGATACACAAGAACTTTCCCGCTCGGCGATTCAGCGGAACTGTTCCCTATACCGTCTGTTTTGCTCCGGCTTGTTCGTTCCCATTTGCAACCTCATTTCCCTTTGTGTTTTGCCTCAGTATCGCTCCAGTTCTATTACATATTGTGTCTACCCTACGGACATCGTATTCTTCCTTCTTTTCACAGCCGAAAATCCATACTGTAGTCTGGTTGCTGGGACAGTTCATTCATTATATCGCAGAAAGCGAGGGGGGAGATCACATGGCGTTCACGCGGTAAATGATGACGGCTTATTGGACGTGCTTGCGGCTGCCTCGATATCGGCATCTCTTCACCAAATATTGAATCTTGTTTTCCGTCGGCAAGGTATTGTTTAATTTTATTTTCCTGATGGTGGATGTTTTCCTTGTCCTGAATATTTCCATCTCTTTGACTCTCACTTCTTCCTTCCTAGTTTCTCTGCTCGTTTTCTTTTCTGTTTTGCCTCAGTATTGCTCCAGCTGTTTTGTATATTTTGTAGACATAAAGTACATATACTCGTGAGAGTATATAACCCTTACAGCCAAATTAGAATTGTTCTCGAGAAGCAGCGCGGCATTAGTCGAGCGGACTGTGCGGCTGGTCACGGGGGAGGTTCGATCGCCATACCCGAATTGCTCTACAACAGAACATCAATGTAGGCCTTTGCTGTGATAATACCACGCAAAACAACAAGGGGTGCAAGCCTCCTCCATGAAGAACACGATCACACCATAGCACCACCGCCTCCGAATTTTACTATTAGCACTACACACTCCGGCAGCTGACGCCTACTCGACATTCGCCACACCCACACCCTGCCATCGTTTCACCACATTGTGTACCGTGATTCGTCACCCCACACAACGTTTTTCTACTGTACAATCGTCCAAAGTTGACGCTCCGTACACCAAGCGAGGCGTCATTTGGTATTTACCGGCATAATGTGTGCTTATGAGCAGCCGCTCGACCATGATATACAAGTTTTTTCACCTCCCCCCTGTCATTGTATTTTCAGTAGATCCGGATGCAGTTTGGAATTCCAGTGTGAACCACGCGGGATTCGCGGAGCGGTCTAGGGCGCTGCAGTCATTGACTGTGAGGCTGGTCCCGACGGAGGTTCGAGTCTTCCCTCGGGCATGAGTGTGTGTGTGTTTGTCCTTAGGATGATTTAGGTTAAGTGGTGTGCGAGCTTAGGGACTGATGACCTTGGCAGTTAAGTCCCATAAGATTTCACACACAGATTAACAGTACCACAGCAAAATTTAATTTTTGATCAATACTCGATATAAATGGTTGAAATGGCTCTGAGCACTATGGCACTTAACTTCTGAGGTCATTAGTCTCCTAGAACTGAGAACTACTGAAACCTAACTAACCTAAGGACATCATACACATCCATCTCCGAGGCAGGATTCGAGCCTGCGACCGTAGCGGTCACGCGGTTCCAGACTGTAGCGCCTAGAACCGCTCGGGCACAAAGGCTGGCACACACACATTTCCATTTGCATTCTGGAGACAGAAGGCTTAGTTTGTAATTTAGGCTATAATTTGATTCCATTGTATTTCTAGCTTTAGAGTCTGTAAAAACAGCAATACAAAATAATTTACATTTTAAATAAATAAATAAAACATCGAAAGTTACAAGAAATGGTTGATACCTGACATAGAACTTGGAACTTGGTAGTGGTTTGTCGGTTATGTTCTTAAGGATCTTTTTTCAGTTATTATTCTGTTACCATAATTAATGCTTTCTCAAATTTGCAACTTAATTTCCATGATGATTGATGATTTCACCATGGTCTTCTGAAATTTCATGATAGTGCCAAGTGGCACTGATAATAATAAAAAAAGGAGAAGCGCCTTTGATTAGTAATCAAAACGTCTGCGGTCCAGGGTTGGAATCCCGTCCCAATTAAACTTTAAATAATAAACAACATTGGTGGTCGAAGGTGGAAGGATATCAGTGGTACCATACGTTGATGACATTGTATCCTGAGTGAAAGTGAAGAAGAAATACATGCTCTGGGGAATAACGGAATAAACAGTCTACTGAGTACAGGATATGGACTGAGAGTAAATCGATGAAAGACGAAATTAAGGAGAAGTTGCAGAAATGAGAACAGTGAGAAACTTAACATCAGGATTGATGATCAGGAAGTAGGTGAAGTTAAGGAATTCGGATGCAGGAAGAAGGACATAAAAAGCAGACTAGCAGTGGCAGAAAGGCATTCCCGGCTAAGAAAAGCAGCTACTATCAAACTTAGGCCTTAATTTGAAGAATAAATTTCTGAGAATGTACGTTTGAGGCACAACTGTGTATTGTACATGGACTTTGGAGAATCCGGGACAGAGAAGAGTCGAAGCAGTTGAGATGTGGTGCTACAGAAGAAATTTGAAAATAGCTGGACTGATAAGAAAATAGGAGGCTCTGCGTGGAACTGGAAACGAAAGGAGCATATGGAAAATATTGACAAGACGAAGGAACAGGATGGCAGGACATGTGTTATGATATCAGGGGTTAATTTCCATGGCGCTGGAGGTAACTGTAGAAAATCAAAATGTAGACGAAGACAGAGATTGGAATACACCCAGCAAATAAATGAGGAAGTAGTTTGCAAGTGCTACTCTGAGATGAAGAGGTTGGCAGAGGAGAAGAATTCATCGCGGACCGCATCAAACCAGTCCAAAGACGTTACTCTGGAAAAGAAAGAAAAAAAATCGTCCATGAAACATTATACGTACTCACACCGTGACACCTGGACTAGCAAAACAATGAACTCTGATATTTTCAATAGGCCATGTATCTCTCTAAAAGAACATGGCGAGTACTGTACACTCCATCCTCAGTTATCGAAATAATCATACAAGTTTAGTAATATAATGATGGGAGAGCCATTCTGTCACTTGCTCTATATGATCCGTGGTGACCTTGAACGGCAAGATTATGAACACCGTATTTCAGTGTATTTATTTAAAATTATGCAGACATACGTCAATTAACCTTCAACGACTTCCATTCAGCGCGTGTTAAAAAGAAGCACAAAGTTTAGAATAAGATACTCTAAACAGCTAAAGCACTGAAAAGTGGAAGCGAATACACCACATTTGCAGACCGCTTCATACAACAGAATCGTTCCCTTCTGGCGTAAGGACACTGATGAGCTGTATTAGTGGTTTATAGACAGCCAATGCCACCTTACCACAACCCCAAAAATATCCATTGCAGTAATTACACACATTAGACACGCTACCCTTCTCACTTCATCCAATTATTTTTCAAGGTTCTAATTTACTCTTAAAATTTTCCTATAAAGATTTTGCCTAGTTGTGGTTTCCAATAAACCTGTCATTTTAGTTCATAAGCTTCTAAATATATCGCGATAGTGATATTTTCCATATTTAGGATGCCACAAAGTCACTTTTTCTTGGACCATACTTATCAGTTTCTCATACTCATATTTCGCCCGTAAGAACGTCGGTTAATTTTACCGAAGAAAAAACGCTGATGTGAATCTCGGTGGTTGTAGTCTGAAGTCTGTAGATTGGGGCGATGTGATCGACAGCACTGTCAGCGTGCACGTACTGTCATACTAATTAGAAAAGAACGGCTGTCTTTTGACGATGTCGGTCGTCGGCGGATTCAACCGATGTCGGTGCCACTGTCTTAGTTGAGCTGACAGTTATGTGCTCTATACCTTGGATACTGGCCGGTTTATACGCCTTACCCACAAACGTGCTCTTCGTCTGGAATCTTCAATGGTCAGTTATAATCTTTCGGACTAACCGGGATCACAACCTACTTACAGTATCAGATCTGGACTTCTTGTTTTCCCTGCAAGCTGTATCAGTGTTTGCGAAATTAAAAACGTTGACGTACATACCTCCAGCAGAGGAACCAGCAGTGATTAGGGAATGTTACGTACGGGAGACGAGCCCTCATATAGATGCAGTAACGATTGGTAGTTCTGTCACGATTCAAGTACGTAGTCAGCCTGGCTCATACACGCTACGCTGTGGTAAAAGCCCTCCACTACGACAAAAGAAGACCGAAACAAAAGCTTCCGGAAGTAATTAACTGCTTTTCGCATGACGTGCAGCGCGAAAGTGAACTGCGCGGTAGAGACAAGTTCAGTGATCCCGCGTCCGGTTGCAGATGGCACGTCAGGTGACGCCCACAATACAGCCTGCTGGCGCCTGCACAGATGGGCGCGTCCCATTAAACGGGATGTTTCCGTGCGCAGAGAAAAGCGCCGGTAAAAATTAAATAGCACCACCGAGCGAGAGTGGCAGACACCGCTGGAAATCGGTTGCTGATTGCACGACCCCTCATAAAGTCGCACTGTTAATTACGACCCCACTGGTTCGGCACGATGCTCGGAGGTCCCCTTCAAACAGTTACAAAGCGTTCGCAGGGCACTCGATTCTGCACTCAGAGGGGAGGGGGGGGGGGGAGGGGGGGAGGCTGACAGCTCAGAAGTCTTTAGCCCAAGAGGAGAAAAGGCGGTTGGCACACAACTCCGGCAATTATCCGAGGGCGGCTCTTTCAAACATAATAGGTGCTACAAATAAAAGCTTCATCTAAATAACTTGACGTATGTGTAATGTATTAGAGAGTGTTACGTATTCTATTTGTATAGTGTCGATCGTCAACCAAATTTGCTCCTCTGAGAGCTAGATATATATTCTACTATGTATTCCACATATGTAATATATATTTCTTGTATGATAAAGTATTCGAGTCACCTGTAATTTTATCAAAGCAACACCTACGAAGTCAACGTCCGACCTAGAAACACTAAGATGGCTGCTTGCATCCCATTTCATATGGATGTGTGAATAGGTCAGTTACAGCTCCATATTGGGTCGGTTTTCTGACGAACGTTAAAGGAATCCGCGCCACATCGTCCTCTACTTGTGGGCGTTTCCATCTTTTTCTATTTTATTTTATTTATTTATTTATTTTCATTTTTTGTCGCACTTAACTGTGTCAGAAGTAGGCAGAAGGTGTGCAGCCTTTATTGTGAAAACAGAAAACGAGACAAAGAGACGCTACTGGATTAAGGATCTCTACAGAAAAGGAAGAAATAATAAAGGTGGCACTCGGGTGTTAAATACACTCCTAGAAATGGAGAACACATTGACACCGGTGTGTTAGACCCACCATACTTGCTTCGGACACTGCGAGAGGGCTGTACAAGCAATGATCACACGCACGGCACAGCGGACACACCAGGAACCGCGGTGTTGACCGTCGAATAGCGCTAGCTGCGCAGCATTTGTGCACCGCCGCCGTCAGTGTCAGCCAATTTGCCGTGGCATACGGAGCTCCATCGCAGTCTTTAACACTGGTAGCATGCCACGACAGCGTGGACGTGAACCGTATGTGCAGTTGACGGACTTTGAGCGAGGGCGTATAGTGGGCATGCGGGAGGCCGGGTGGACGTACCGCTGAATTGCTCAACACGTGGGGCGTGAGGTCTCCACAGTACATCGATGTTGTCGCCAGTGGTCGGTGGAAGTTGCACGTGCCCGTCGACCTGGGACCGGACCGCAGCGACGAACGGATGCACGCCAAGACCGTAGGATTCTACGCAGTGCCGTAGGGGACCGCACCGCCACTTCCCAGCAAATTAGGGACACTGTTGCTCCTGGGGTATCGGCGAGGACCATTCGCAACCGTCTCCATGAAGCTGGGCTACGGTCCCGCACACCGTTAGGCCGTCTTCCGCTCACGCCTCAACATCGTGCAGCCCGCCTCCAGTGGTGTCGCGACAGGCGTGAATGGAGGGACGAATGGAAACGTGTCGTCTTCAGCGATGAGAGTCGCTTCTGCCTTGGTGCCAATGATGGTCGTATGCGTGTTTGGCGCCGTGCAGGTGAGCGCCACAATCAGGACTGCATACGACCGAGGCACACAGGGCCAACACCTGGCATCATGGTGTGGGGAGCGATCTCCTACACTGGCCGTACACCTCTGGTGATCGTCGAGGGGACACTGAATAGTGCACGGTACATCCAAACCGTCATCGAACCCATCGTTCTACCATTCCTAGACCGGCAAGGGAACTTGCTGTTCCAACAGGACAATGCACGTCCGCATGTATCCCGTGCCACCCAACGTGCTCTAGAAGGTGTAAGTCAACTACCCTGGCCAGCAAGATCTCCGGATCTGTCCCCCATTGAGCATGTTTGGGACTGGATGAAGCGTCGTCTCACGCGGTCTGCACGTCCAGCACGAACGCTGGTCCAACTGAGGCGCCAGGTGGAAATGGCATGGCAAGCCGTTCCACAGGACTACATCCAGCATCTCTACGATCGTCTCCATGGGAGAATAGCAGCCTGCATTGCTGCGAAAGGTGGATATACACTGTACTAGTGCCGACATTGTGCATGCTCTGTTGCCTGTGTCTATGTGCCTGTGGTTCTGTCAGTGTGATCATGTGATGTATCTGACCCCAGGAATGTGTCAATAAAGTTTCCCCTTCCTGGGACAATGAATTCACGGTGTTCTTATTTCAATTTCCAGGAGTGTATATAGGCTGTAGACGAAACTAGTAGCTGTTACAATATTTTTTTACGTGTCTCTGGAGACGGTTTTTAATATCTTAGTAGTTTAGCTGGACCAAGAATTGCAAAACAGAACGCATTTAGTGTCAGTATCAATAGAGCAAATGTTGGCTTTAACATTGCGATTTCTAGCAAGAAGAGATTCATGCACTAACCTTCAGTATCTCTTCAAAATACCGAAACAAAATATAGATCTCATTGTGCTCAAAAGTCTGATGAATTCTAACTAAAGAACTAAACGATTAGGTAAAAGTGAGTAATAGTACTTACTGTTTTATACGATTAAATTTTCGTTTAATATTTTTTCGTAGATGACAAACATTCTCAAATGTATGTGAAATCTTATGGGTCTTCACTGCTAAGCTTATCAGTCCTAAATTAGTCTAAGGATAAACACACACTTACCTATGCCCGATGGAAGACTCGAACCTCCGCCGGGACCAGCCGCACGCATAGATGACAAATGCACAGTCTCCTAACTGTAATAAAATGTTCTCTTGCAAATTAGCCGGCCAAGACGAAACTGAAATCGATGTGTTTACAAATTCTTCATTGCTCACTATGTCCAAGCCAGTTTTTCAATTTGATGATGTACCGCTACCTGGGATTGGGGAATTCGAATACATCTTCATCTAAGCTTCATATATTAAATTGTTAAGTTTGTGAATCAAATTTGACATTCTCACAGAATCAAAATTATTTAGTTTTTCTGCATCGTATTTACCGTAATTTGTTGTGGTGTCTTCTGGTTCCACAGAGTGTTGCAAATGTTTTTCACGCCATTTCAATCTTTGTATTCTCTTCGTCTCGAATCTGTTTTTATTTCATCTTTGTTTTTTGAGGTTTTATGATGCATCGTGTTTGCTGTCTCTCTGAGCTACAGGAAGCAGCATTAATTTCTCAACGCTCTGTCCTGTGGCATCTCTTTTTAATGGCTTTAGTGGCTCTGAACACTATGGGACTTAACGTGTGAGGTCATCAGTCCCCTAGAACTTACAACTACTTAAGCCTAACCAACCTATGGACATCTCACACATCCACGCCCGTGGCAGGATTCGAACCTGCGATCATAGAAGTAGCGCGGTTCCAGACTGAAGTGCCTAGAACCGCTAGGCCACCGCGGCCGACGGCATCTATTTCAGAATCATCATAAAACTGAATTTACTATCTGTTTCCTACAAACAAGTAAACAAAAATTAGTACCGAAGCATATGATTATAAACGAACTAAAACAGTAATATTTTTATATAAAACGGTGATGAAAATTAACAACAAATATATTTGGAAAACAGATAACTAATTGAGTGTACTTCTCTACAGAATTGAATGTTTTTTAGCTACACTGTCTTCCTTTCCTATCTGAACCATTCCTTTTCCAGGTGCTAACGATTGCTGCAGACTGGTAGAAAATATCTAAGATTATGAAAGACTCTGGCAGTTTCCCCAAGTGTCTTGGATTACTTAATGGAATACATATAACACTTCAAGCGCCTTTTAATAGTGGCAGTGACTACATAAAGCACAAAGTCTTTTTCAGCACTGTGCCTTTCACACTGGCATATGTGCTGTGTTCATAGTTCCTTGTGGTCAGCACTTACACAACTTCCCCACTACAGCGCGCCCCGCTAAGTACAACAGTTCAGGTGCAGCGCTCGTCCGCCTCCGCACTACGAGATGGCGCTGTCTTAGAGACGGACCAAATTTTGCTTCCGCCGATCCGCGTATTAATATGTAACGCGACCAGTGAGATTGCTAGTAACGTAGAACTTTTCTCCTTGTGGATCACACTCGTAAAGTAATACATGAACGCGCGAGGTATTATAACTAGTGTACAGACCTCCGATTAATTAGTCTGCATTAGTCTGCACCTGTCGGTACCAGTCTATAGTCAAGTTTCACTCTGCGCCTAATAAGATTATCACATCCCTGTACATAGCCATGAAGAGAAATAAATAGACACTTTGTCAAGTATCAGAGATATGTGAGAATAAGATTAACGTACCAAGACCAAAGGAACTTCAGATTGTCAATTGTAAATAGCATCGAGAACCGAGTTAATTTACTTCTATGCTTATTATTATTTTAATAAATGTGTGTAAAATTAATCAAATTCTGTTTAAAGTTTGTCACTGTTAACCTGCTACTCTAGGCGTGCAAGTGGTATTTCTATCGTCTGACCTAACGGCAGAAGATAAACACGCCACGATAAGACCATGAGACATATTGCTGACACTCGCCTACTTCGTTAGAGCGACAAGTCAAATAATCTGAAGGTGTGTGTACCGAAGGTCTTACAGTACGCACACCACAATATGCAAATTACAATTTTTTATATGTTCAACGTGGATGCCGAGGACGGATTTCAAATGGAGGAGTGTTCCATAATAGTAAGTTACATTTCAAAAGTGCGAATCAAATTTTAAAATTACCGCCTTCAAAACCCCTTTCTCAAGTGCGTAAAGATGTCCTGCAGTATTGGTTGCTAATGAGTTTTCTCTATTTAGTAAAACAGTTATGAAGCCATATGCATGAGTGCATGTGAAGGGATCACATGAGAGAATATTTAACTACAGATTGAACCGAGCACTATAAGTAGTGGAAGATACTTTCGGAATCATTTCATCAGCGTTCAGAGTTTTGAGGAATCCTACTAGCACCTGAAAAAGCTCAACTGGTAGTTATGATCACTGCACGTTTGCACGACTGTTTAGAAAGAAGCAGCAGCAGTTATTTTACTCTATGAACTTAAGATACAACAAAAAATGGATGACTCTGGGAGGACAGTCGGAGAAATGGACTATGTGGCGATGCTTTTCAAGGTATTTGCATTAGTCCATGTAGAGTAACATTACAGGCAAGAGCTGCTAGAGAAGAATTCGCGAATTATTTTTCTACAGCAAAAGCAATTTCATAAAGTTGTTCATTTGCATAAATAAGAACTAACCTGTATAGGCGTGAATTATACTAGTGCAGTAGTTGTCATGGTGGTGGACCACACGATAGTGTTGAAACGTCCCCTTAGAAAAATTATTGTGTTACTGTGCTGATAAACCTCTTACATTATTTGATTTTCAAACAACTGAGCAAAACTGAACGTACTCTGACATTTCGCTCTTTACCTATTCTGATCAACACTAAACTGACATACAATATTTTTTGCGCAACGCAATCTGACTTACAATAATCCCTACAAAAGAATGGCCCTGACTAATATTAACTTATACCTTTCACAAATCACTTACCCCACAAAAATCTTTGTAATTCGAACTACTGCAATACAGCGAGCGCCACTACTGCCAGATAAATAAAAGATTCTAACTACTGAAGGCACTACCTACTGATAGGCATAGATAGCAAATGAAAGATTTTGATAGAGAACAAACAACGTATTTACCTTAATAGTGTTCATAAGTAATAAAATATATAGCAGTTCATGACATCCAGTCTTACAAATTTACTGTCTCTGATGGACAGACGTCCAGATCATCCGCTCTCAAAATTCCGACATCTCTCCCCCCACATCCACCACTGCTTGCGCCGCACCTCCAACTGGACAACGCTAAACGCTGTTAACAGCCAACTGCCCAACGCTACAATGGCGAGTATTACAACAATGCCGACCAGCCTGAGACTGCACACAGCGCAGTCAGTGATTTTCATACAGAGCGCTACATGAAGTTACCAATATGAAAACCTAAACAGCCTACTTACAGTCTGTCCTATAAATGTAATACTCACCTACCTTCTTTAGTATCAGAATTACAGCGTTTTTCTTAAAGTCTAATGTTGTTTCACCTGCCCTACATGCAAGCTGGAACAAAACAAATTTTCACTCTGTAGTGGTATGTTCGCAGATTCGGGTGTTCCTGCACGTTAAAGTCGTGTGGCGGACAAGAACTCGAACCGGCGACCTTTACATTTCGTGGGCAAGTGTCCTGACGACTGAGCAACATAGGCACGACTCTGAATTCCCCCTCACAGCTTTGCTTCCACCAGAGCGTCATCTTAGCTCACGTTTGGATGATGATGATGATGATGATGATGTTTGGATTGTGGGGTGCTCAACTGCGCGGTTATCAGTGCCCGTACAAATTCCCAACCTTTGCTCAGTCCAGTCTCGCCACTTTCAGGAATGGTGATGAAATGATAAGGACAACACAAACACCCACTCATCTCTAGGCAGGTGAAAATCCCTCACCCCGCTGGGAACCACTTTTGGGGTGTAGGAGATGAGGTGGAGGTGGAGGTAAAGATGTGAATGCTGAACCTGAGTCCTGTTTGGTTAGCTTAGGCAAAGGAGCATTTGCCCACGAAAGACAGAGGTCCTACATCAGAGATTGGGTCCGAGGTACAGTTTTCATTTGCCAGGAGCTTTCAAACTGGAATACTTTT
The DNA here is from genome assembly GCF_023897955.1 of Schistocerca gregaria. Classification (NCBI taxonomy): domain Eukaryota; kingdom Metazoa; phylum Arthropoda; class Insecta; order Orthoptera; family Acrididae; genus Schistocerca; species Schistocerca gregaria. The sequence continues at coordinate 283,210,950 of NC_064920.1, read as the reverse complement.
GTCGTAGTTGTTCCTCCCCAGAATCTTAATAACTCTCGGGGAATGTGTACAGCAGGTGCCTTGTTTTGTCTTAGCTACTTTGTGCTCCATCAAATACGTCTCGCAGTATCGTATCCCCCATCTCATTCCCACCCACTTTGTCTTTCTTTTGTAGAATACAGTCTTCACGGTTCTTCCCCTTACAAAAAACTTCAGTATACATTATCCGTTATTTACTTAGCACTGGCCTGTGATTTTTCTAGATGAGCCTTCCTCTAAACGTCTCTGCTTCTTCACCTTGCACTCTCTGATCTCTTCCATTTTTTAGTGTTTTCTATCTCTCTTTTGCCTACTGCATTTACCGCATTTTTTATATTTTCTCGTTTCATCAGATAAATTTAATGCCTCCTGTGTTTTCCAAGTAAATATTTCCTCAAGCATGTCTTTTTGATTTGTTATTTCTCTGCTGCCTTCATGTTTTTTATCTTTCACAACTTCCCACGCAAATTCCATTGCGCTGATTTAATCTATTTCAAGAGGTAGTTTCATAACACTACCATTGTAACTCTCGACAACGCATGTTTGAGTCAACGAATCCAGGTATCATCTCCCACATTCTCTAGCTCTCTCCTGGAAATGAAAGACAATGTTGTTACAAAAACCAATAATTTACTCGTATAATGACTCTCGTCAAATGTACAGCTGATGGAATATTGTGGCTGCAAAGTGCTAGAGTTGTTACTCGTCATGTATATAGGTTTTTAAACGCCTTTTGGTATTATTTGTGTTCAGTTGATTATCTGTTGGCAGAGGATATTAGAAATAAATTTCTTGTTAGTTTAGCTAAATAGTATACCATTGGTAAACCAGTGAATAAATATAAATACTTCACTGTCTTTCAGGTACGAAAATCAATCATGCTGCTCCTTCTACCAATTAAAGTATCAGACAAACACATTAACGTTGTAACTGAAAAACACTGAAGACAAATATTCATTGTTTCAATACACACGGCACATAAGGCCAGTCGTGTCGTTACAGGGCGCTACATTCTCATGGACAGCGATCTAAATGGTAGATTATTTTTTTGGTATAATACACACATCAAAAAATTGTTTTCCATCAGCCTGTTTCCCGGAACTCCTGATGATAGACGTTGACTGTGGATATTGTATCACAGTAACAACCCCCTTGACTGTTCACAGATGTCACACAAACACGCCCAGATATGTAAGCAACCTCACATGAGTACCGCCTATTAGACGGAGGGGTCCGACAGCCGATCAGTTCCAGTCATTCCACCAGAAAGGAGGTTCACGGCTCGTGTTGTATGTAATACACACATCAAAAAATACCACGGTTTGATCGTGTCCGCAATATTACTTTGTGCCAGGAAGGACTCACAACAAGAAAAGTCTCCAGGCGTCTCAGGGTAAACGCCTCGCTCAGGCCGACCAATGGCTATTACTGTAGTGGATGACCGCAACCTACGGATTATGGCTCGGAGGAACATTGACAGCAACGCCACCACGTTGAATAATGCTTTTCGTGCAGCCACAGAACGTCGTGTTACAACTCAAACTGTGCGCAATAGGCTATATGATGCGCAACTTCACTCCCGACGTCCATGGCGAGGTCCATCTTTACAACCACGACACCATGCAGCGCGTTACAGATGAGCCCAACAACAATCGGAATGGACCGCTCGAGATCGGGATCACGTTCGCTCCCCGACGAGTATCGCCTATACCGTCAACCAAACATTCTTGAGAAATTTGTTCATACACGAACCTGAGAGAACCAATAATTGCAATCGTTTGTATTACGAAATTTACATCACTGGTATTTCCTAAACAAAACGATGGAAAATACCGGGAAATTTTTGTGTACAAGACTGAAATTGTTACGGATTATTTATTCTTTGGTTTGGGACTACTTACATGAAATACTTACCTACAGATTATCATTTATTCTTTGTTCATGTGAGATGCGTCAAGTTGTAATGTTTTCACTAACCGTAATCTACACCAATTGGCAATCGGATATTCAGGTAAGCTATAATTGATTAAGGTAGTTCAGCTATTAAGGCATTCCCAAATCGCAAAAAACTTGTTACAGATTGTCATCCGATAATTGTGATTCGTATTTTGGGTCGTTTACTTGGAGCACTCCAGGTTAAGGTGGTGTTGGTTCTACGACAAAGGTTGCTACTCAGTTCCATCTTAATGTCTGAGCCAACCCGAACTCGATACCGACAGACGAGAAACTGTAAATCTGTTTCTCCCTTTACTGGTCTATTTGACATCTATTGTATGTCCTGTGTATTTGAGACTGGAGCAATAGACGATAAAATCCTGGAACTAAAGATATTAATAATAATAATTTCCTATGTTGAGTGACCTGCTGCAAATATTTCAATTGGGCGCTACTTCGGCGACTTTGGTCTCCCTACCTTTGGCACTTATCCAACCGGGGGAAGAGTACCTGCAGTTTAACATGGAATTCGTAGCATGTATAGTTGTTGCGAATCCTCACATCGTTGGAACGAAACGCTGTCTATATCGTGCACTGTAACTAGAATGCAGATATGAAAGTCATGAACACGAGAGGGACCTAGTAGTTGACAAAGGACTGAGGTAGACTTGAGTCTATCCCCCATATTAACCAGTTTTCACATAGAACAAGCAATAAAGGAAACCAAGGAGAACTGTGGGAAAGGAGATACTCAAGGAGAAGAAATACAAACTTAAAGGTTTGCCATTTACCGGAGTGTAGTCGAATGAAGTCAGTGATCACGGAGGAATTAGATAAGGAAATGAGACTGTAAAAATTGTAGATGTTTGTTACTCGAGCAGCAAATCAACTGCCGACGGTAGAATCAAAGGAGAAGTTCTACAAACTTAGAGGTTTGTCATATAACGGCGTATAATTGAATTAATTCGGGTGATAGAGGCGAAATTCGATCGGGAAAATAGGCACTAAAATTTTTTATCAGGATTGCACATCAAGCAATAAATCAACTGCCGCTTGTACGACTAAAGAGGATAAAAATGCCGACTGGCCGTAGGAGGAAAAAGGTGTTGTGAATATATAGGGTGATTATAATTAAACTATCAAAACGCTGTAGAAATAACACCACTGGTCACAATGACGTCAAATAGCAACGAAATATTGTCGGAGAAGGGGGAAAACTTATGTCAGAAGAAAAATAAATAGTTACAAAATGTAGTGACAGACGGCGCTGTACGCATCATAATTCAATAGTGGTCCGCTACAAATGATTAATGAATTATATAACAACGCCTATGGGGTACGTTTGACGTTAAACAAACTGCACTATTCAGTGTGCATGGCTGCACAAGTGTGATATTGTTAGTTACTTACACCCATCTCCCACGGCAACGTCATATTAATATCGGATGGGAAAAATCGGTTTTTAATTGGCTGAGGCCAAAAGGCGCATAAAAAGCATCACTCACGTCGGTTTTTAATTATCCTGAAGCCATAAACCACGTAAAAAACATCAATCAAAATCAAATTGGTTTAGTAATTTCGGTGTGACTGCCGCAAAACATGTTCAATATGCTGTGTTCTGCAACAACTTGAAATCGAGAAACAGCATGTTCCACAACTGATCGAAGAGTTTCTGGGGTCACGTTCAGAATGTGTTGAGCAATGCGTGCCTTCAAAGCAGCTAAGTCTGCAGTCGGAATACTGAACAGAACATCTTTCAGATATCTCCACAGCCAGGAGTCACACGGATTAAGATCAGGCTATCGGGCCGGCCAGGCTGTAGGGAAATGGCGGCTGATAATTCTAGCATTTCCGAAATGGCGCTTCAGGAGCTGCTTAACTAGATTTGCAATGTGCGGAGGTGCGCCATCTTGCATAAAAATGATCCCATCCATACATCCAAGGTGTTGGAGAGCTGGAACGATGTGAGTGCACAAAATACACTCATGGCGCTTACCACTGATGGTATAGGTAACAGGACAGGAAGCACCTGTGTCTTCGAAAAAATATGGCCCTACGATAAATGATGCCGTAAACCCGCGTCACACAGTGACCTTTTCAGGATGAAGTGGTACAGTTAATTTGCTTGTGGATCTTCTGTTGCCCATATTCGACAGTTCTGTATATTGACGTATCCTGTCAGCTGGAAGTGTGCTTCGACTGTCCACAAAATCTACCTCGGCCTATCGTTGTCCACTTCCCTGCGAGCGAGAAATTCTAAAGCAAACTTTTCTTTTGCTGGCAGGTCAACAGGAAACAACACGTGCACACGGGTAATTTTGAATGGATTGCAAATAGGGATGTTTTGTAGGATTTTACGCACCACGCTAACGGGTATGTCCGATGTCCGGGCAATTCGTGCACAACAAGTTTGCACACCACCACTTCTCTCCTGCTGCACTCCTGTGGCCACTCCTTCCACTGGGGTCGAATCAATTCGTTTCCCCCCTCTTCCGGGTTACACACCAAAAGAAACCGTCTTTTCTAATTTCCGTATCATTTTCTCTAGACACACGGCAGTCATCGGACCAACGCCTTTTTTCAAACCTTTCAGTATGCGGAACTTCTGCAGAGCGACGTGTACACAGTCATTGTCCTTGCAAAGCAGCTTTACAAAAGGAGCGCGATCCTGTACTGTGACAGTCAAGGCGAACGTCGCAGACACGAAAGGAGGAAAAAGCCGTGTACCCCGCGTGTTTATACCAGGTTCAATGTGTCGTGCGGATGACAGGTGTTTTCATTTAGGTACGTATTTTGACACTCACAGCACTATCTAATTATCAATTTTCACAATATTTTTTTTTTCTTCTGCCATAATTTTTCCACCTTCTCCTAAACAGTAGTCTTACATCAAACAAGAAACTGGACGATAAACACACACGAGAAGAGATTAAACTCTTGAAAAGATAATGTTACAGAAGGATGCTAAATATTGCATGGAGATATCAAGTAACTAATGTACAAATACCACACTAAATTAGGGACACAGGTGCTGCACGATCCCGAGTAACTAAAAGATGTGAATATTTCATAGGGAACACCTGGGAATAGTTAATAGTGATACGCATGGGGGAAGAATTGTAGCAAAAGACAGAGCCCTAAATAAAGAATTAAGTTGAAATGAACGTAAGCTATATTAATAACAAAGAGAGAAATACGGTTGCGAAGGACAGACTAGCGTCAAGAACGGCATGAAATGTCTCCTGATTGAAGACCTCAACAACAACAACAACAACAACATTAACAAAACTTTAAGAGGCACTTGGCATTTCATTTCCGAGTTTACATCGACCTGTTTCCCCGGACACTGACAGCTTCCTCCCACCCTTGTCTACGTCACGTTGGCAAAGTGCTTCGCCGTGATTCACTTAAGCGCGTTGTCGTCGCCAGGGCTGGGCTTGATGGCCGGAAACACCGCAACTTCCTGCTCACAGACCTCCGGCGTTGTCGCACACCCGTTGCTCCGTAACAGTAGCCAGCCTTTAATGTGTGTACATCACACGTTTCCCCCTTTGTATACGCACACATTACTCACAGTGTTACGATCGTTGGGACTGGAACTGCGCGCAGCTCTGAGTATCCTTATTTCCACGAAAAATGCCGCAAAAACTTTCACACGAAGGAGCTCGTAATAGGAGACTGTACTATTCAAAGAACAGCGATGAGCTTTATAAAAGTAAAATTCTAGAATGTTGTGCTGCTCTGGTAATTCTTTTTCGCACCTTTTGTGCTGTTCCTGAGTCAATTACGCTTATCTACCTTTCCCATTCAACAGGAGTTATTCGAAGACAAACGAGCAACGCATATAAGACACGTTCTACTCATAGTTCCTCCCGTGGACAACCTCATAGTTTTCTTGACGCCCTTGCAACATAAGAACAGCCTCAGGAATGAATGAAATAAACACTTTGCTCTCGTTCAGAGGTTATGTGAGTAACTCTTTTTTGTAATTTTCCAGTGATAATTACTGATGTCTTCCTTATTCTGGCAGAATATAGATTTTCTCATCGTGTCTATGACGACCAAAAATTGATAGCAAATTCATGAGCAATTTTTATGCTACTATTACGACAGAGCATAAGGTAGTTTACGATGTAAGATGTAGGTGAATGTAAGATATAGGTGAAATTCATATTATGTTTTTCATGCAGTTCTATTACTTTCAAATCACTTCAAGTCTCTGGATTTGCGGTCGCAGTTGAACCAGAGATGGATGCTGTGGAGTTATTGATAGTGCAATTAAAGTAGAACAGGTAGAAAAGGATTTTAAACTGTATTAATCACTAACCATTACCGACTGGCCACCACATTTTCCCAATTTACTCGTAATTAATGCACACTGAATATTTTATGCACGTAATGTAACGTTTATTCTTTGTAATATAAATACTTGTAATGTTACGTTCATTTTTTAGGGGGAAAAAGTTCACTGTCAAATTAAAGCAATGTATATATTGTAATACTAGAACTTCTTTGGCACTGCTTTACACCAAAATATAGCTACCTGCTTAGTCACACTTCAGTGCAACTACACTTGATTCAAAAGTTCAGTGCGCCATATGATGTTAATATAATTGTTACTGTCATATTATTCATTTTATCTCACCTTTATGTTACTCCCTGTACATAGACCAGTAATTACATGTTAGCATGTAAGTAGCATTTACACAAGCTGGTTACTACATCTGTCAACTTCATCTGTAATATTATATGCTCATAATGTAAGGTTTATATTTGTGTTTTAATTTTCATTACGTTATGTCTATTCTTTACCGTAAAATCAAAGCAATCTGTATATTGTAATATCTCTGAGAGAGAACATCTCTGCACTGTTGTATTTGTAAAAGTGCAATCTTTGTGTCAACTTCACATGTGGCAAATACCTTTTGGTGTGTGTGTGTGTGTGTGTGTGTGTGTGTGTGTGTGTGTGTGTGTGTGTGTGTGTGGTGCTTTGCGCAATATGATGATGTAAAAATCTTGTAAGTGCTGCATACATCTTCCAATATTTGAAAACACAATCCTGCAACTTCGCAACAAAATTACGCGGAATTTTCGATGTAACTACCATAACCACTTAACCTCACATAATTGTTTACTCTGTATTTCATCGTTTCGAGGTTAGTTATGTTCACATAGGGCGCTTCTAACACTGTTTTCTACGGTAAGGCACCAACAATAAATGGTTCAAATGACTCTGAGCACTATGGGACTCAACTTCTGAGGTCATTAGTCCCCTAGAACTTAGAACTAGTTAAACCTAACTAACCTAAGGACATCACACACATCCTTGCCCGATGCAGGGTTCGAACCTGTGACCATAGCGGTCTCGCGGTTCTAGACTGCAGCGCCTAGAACCGCACGGCCATTTCGGCCGGCAGGCACCAACACACCAAGAATATTTCACTACAGTGGAAGAATAAAAATCGAAAACTGACGGTTATGTAAAGTGCATCTTGTAAATCTTGTGAACAGCCGTTTGATGATGGACTTGTCAGATCGGAACCAGTTACGGCCATATTTACTTAAATAAATAGCAGTATTAATAGTGGCTGGTTGCTGTCTTCTTCTTTGTAAGAATCAACTTACATTAAGTATTTACAATTCTTTGAATAAGACATTGAAAATAAGAGAAATGGGATCAAGATTGCAGTTATAGTACTACGGAAATCAAAGAATGAGAAACCACTGAATCTCGCTGCAGAAAACTATGCGAGGAAGCAGGCGGCGTCGAGGGAAAAGCTCCTTCCTTGAAACATGAAAATCAGGGCGAAAATTGTAAAATATGAAACAATGAAATTGACTCGCAGTATTTCTGTATGAAAACAAAAATTGTGGATATCAAATAATATTAGTTTATAGTGTTTTGTGGATATCAAATAATATTACTTTATAGTGTTACTTGTTTTCCACTTATAAAGCTATCATCAAATAATAATTGACTATCGTCAAAAAAAAAGTATGCTAGTGACTACATTCAGAACAGACTCATAGACTTATAAAAACTCACAGAGGGAAACTAACCGGCCAGGGTGGCCGAGCGGTTCTAAATGCTACAGTCTGGAACCGCGCGACAAACTACGGTCACAGGTTCGAATCCTTCCTCGGGCATGGATGTATGTGATGTCTTTAGGTTAGTTAGGTTTAAATAGTTCTAAGTTGTAGGGGACTGATGATCTAAGAAGTTAAGTCCCATAGCGCTCTGAGCCATTTGAACCATTCGAGGAAAACTCGTCTATGATACTACGTTGTGGTTTAGGAAAAAATTTTCAGCGAAGCATTACTAATAAAATTTTCTGGTATACATCGATAGAGTTGCAAAGATACTTTGTATTCTGTAAGTGAGTGTATCACACGTTTCGTTTCTGAGATCTTAGCCAAAGTTTATCATCTTATTACTGTCGTAATACAACTGAGGTGATCACCTAGTAATTCTGAACCCAGAGATAAACACTGTAGTGGGTTTCGTAGACAACCACGAAGCAGACCTACGGTGACTGAAGGAAACATTAACATAGCTTATAGTATACGAGATGCCCCGAAGATATTCATTCAGATTAATACGGGAGGTAGACAACAACATATTTAGAGAAATAACATACGGACTCTGATGTCAACTTATAATGTCAGCGAACATTTTATTAGAGGTGCCGACGTAAGCCGTTGTCAGTGCGTTGTCTTGGAATGTTTACTGATATTCAAATATCCACATTTCGCTAGTTTTGACACTTGTGAATTCACAAAATACTCGACCTCGTGGTCGTCAACAGCGAACCGGTGTTAATTTTTGGGATGGCATTCCCGGTGATACGTTCATTAATCATTTGGCCTCAAATATTGCATCGCCGTGGAACATAAGTTGTTAGAACTGCTGGAGAACGTAAGTCTGAAAGTTGGACAAAGGATCTACTTCTAGTCCATTTCAGCATTGCTGTGCGGAATAACCGGTGAGCACATTCAACAACGTTACCCTGGCCACCTAGGTCACCCCTCATGTCTCGATTTCTAACAGCAAACTTATGAAACCGTTGTGGAAACGGAAGAAAGCTCTTCGCTAGAATTTCCGGCGGTGCTAGCTGTACTGCGGTCATGCCAGGAATGTTCGAATAGAGACGACAGTCATTGGTCCACCCGATGTAATGCGTCCATGTAGGCGAATGCTCACTCATTCGAGCAGTTCCTATGAACGCCACTGCCGTAATTAGCACGCCAAACTACGTTCTTTGCAAATCATCCCTAACTTCAGAAATTGCCGTCAGGGCAAATATGTACCATAAGTAAGTATATTTGTTTTGATCCTGTCTACCTCCTGTATTAATTTGAATGAAAAGTTTCGGAACACAAATGGCTCCCGACTATCGAGATCTCAAAACACAGCTATGAGGAAACTAAACAGCTTTGAAATTTTAAGGCAGTTACCTCACAAAATACGGTAAAATCTTCGAGAATCCTTCTATATATCATGTCTCACATTTCATTATTAAAAGAAAACTCAATTTTATTAACATGGTCCATCGTGATTTCTCCGTCGCATTCTGCAACCACTTCTACATCTAACAGAATCGAAGTGTACTTAACAAGAAAGCGAAACGCACTCTGCAAACTTTCATAGAATGGAATATGATTTATAGTTAATATTGAAGTTAATTGATGGTTGAACACAGATGCCGGGGAAATGATTCAGCGAACTTCTTATTAAATCTTCATTTACGTATTGTGAGACTTACACCGACACTCAGTCAAAAAAATATCAGGACACTGCAGAAGCACTGATCTGGATGAACAAGTCCAGACAGGTCTGCATACGTTGCTAGTTTAAATAACGTGTACCTACTTAAATAAAAAATAAAAAAATTAAAACGCACAACTGAAAGTAACGCAGAATGGTGGAGTTTTCGAATGCCGGGACGATTCCTTTCATGTGCTAAAGTTGTGGATATGTTCTGGTCGGGGAACGTGGGCCTTACTAAGACAGTCAAATGGTGATTCTTTTTTAAATTAATCATTAGTCTTCCGACTTGTTGGGTTGGTGCGGCCCATAATGAATTCCTCTCCTGAGCAAACCTCTTCGCCCCAGAGTAGCACGTTCATCCTACATCCTTCACGATTTGCTGGATGTATTCCAATCTCTGTCTTCTTCTGTAGTTTTTGCCCTCTATAGATAATGAAAGCTGTTTCATGATGGCTTAACAGATGTCCAACCATCCTGTCCCTTCTTCTTGCCAGAGATTTGCATATGGTACTGTTTTCGCCAATTCTCCAGAGAACCTCTCCAAACCCTGCCTTAGTCCACCTAATATTCAATATTTTTCTGTAGCAGCACATCTCCCACTCTTCAATACTCTTACTTTTCGGTTTTTACAGATTCTACGTTTCCTTGATGTATTGTTATGTGCTCCAAACGTGGAGTACTAGAAATCTCTTACTTAAATTAATGAATATTTTTCATATCAGAAACTTTTCTTGGCCAAAAATGCCTTCCTGCTAATGCTAGTCTGCTTTTTATATTCACCTTGCTCCACTCATCATACGTTATACCTGTTTAATCACTCTATTTCTTGGGGTAACGTGCTTCATTAGTAATTCAGACGTCTTCGGGCCCACGTTCCAACACCACCACATCTTAAATTTTGAATAAAAATCATCAGCAATAGCGGCGGAAGACCATCGACATAAGAAGTCCTGTTCCTTCTGACAACGGCCTTATCAAAGTGGGCAAAGGAGTAGACACTGCTTCAGGGTATTCTCTTGCCCTTGATGTGGGAAACTACCCCTAAAAGGCGGACGAATCACCAATGATCAACGGCATGAGGATTCAGAAGGAAATGGAAACCACTACATCAAAGACACATAATATCTATTCACAGGACATGTGACCTGTAATTCAGCAGGCCGCTGTGGCCGTGCGATTCTAGAAACTACAGTCCGGAACCGCGGTGCTGCTACGGTCGTAGGTTCGAATCCTGCCTCGCACATGAAGTAGTTCTAAGTCAATGGGACAGATGACCTCAGATGTTAAGTTCCATAGTGCTTGGAGCCATTGGAAACTGTAACTGAAAAAGTGTCCGTATGATCTTTCCATTGGCAAAATATTCTCGACTAGACCCCATTCGAAACTGCGGGAGAGGACAGACAAAGGGGATGCGACCATGACGAAAGGTGGAATAACCAACGAAAGGATAAAGTTCTGCGAGTAGGGACGTGAAATATTTGAAGTTTGTACTTGATACGGAAGCTAGAAAATCTGAAGAGGAATATGCTAAGGGTCAATCTATAGTAGGGGTCAGTTGTAGGGGTCAGTTAAGTGAAATGGATAGGAAAGAAGGATTCCTGGTCAGACGAGCACAGGGTAATGTCAACAGAACAGAAAATGGGATGACGAGAGTAAGACTCGTTATGAACAGGACTGTAGGACAGAGAGTGAGTTACTGTGAACAGTTCACTGATAGGATTGTTCGCATCTGATGTGCCAGCAGACGAGCATCGATAATCAGGTATAGATACCGACGTCGCAAGCAGAAAATGAAGCGATAGAGAAATTACACGAGAATCTTGAAGATTTAATGCAGTAAACAAGAAGGAGAGGAAATGCTAATCGTCATGGGGAATTAGAATCCGGTTTTAAGGGAAGCAGTAGAATAAAGGGATACGGGAAAGCGTGAGCTTGATAGTAGGAATGAGAGTGGGGAAAGACTAATTGATTTCTGCAGTAAATTTCGGGTGATAGTAGCGTATGATTCTGTTCAAGAACCACAAGAGGAGGAGGTATACTTGGAAAAGGGCAGGAGGTACTCGACGTTTTCGCATTGATTACATTATGGTCAGGCAGAGATTCAACTGATCGACGAAAGAAGGATATACAAAAACGTTCAGCGAAATTCTGGAATACAGAAATACAAGTCACTTAGTATTGAAATAAATAGGAAGTTCTGGGAAGTTAAGGCGAAACGTGTAAATGAAAAATGTGAAGTAATACAATAAGAAATGGTTATTGGAAGAAATGATTATCGGACTCAGCATATAGAAAAATCAAAAGAAACTTACGTTACTTTGGTAAAATTAAAAGTGAGGGCTGTAAGGTTGACAGTGCAATGGAAATTCCTCTGATATGTGCTAAGGCGGGAACGGATGCGTGGAAAGAGTACATTGAGAGCTTCTATGAGAGGAAGCACTTACCTGATAACGTGAGAGAAAAAGAGGCAGGATTCGATAGTAAAGAGATAGGGGTCCAGTATTGTCACCAATATTTAGCTATGGCGTTTCGTTGCGTTGATCATAAAACATTAGTGCAGAAGTTCCCCTTTGCAGTTTACGAGTAATAGTTCACAAGTAGTTCCTTAATACATTAAGCACAGACAGCGAAAGGTTATTCTTCAGCGGCAGCGGGTTGGCGTCTGCTTGGTGTTAGGTTAAGCGATGTACATTACCTTTCAATAAAATAAAATTATTATCATTTTCTGATTGGACTGCTCATTGAAGTTCTACCATTTCGCTATTGGTTATTTCAGGTAGCTGTTCGAAATCACTCAAGCTCCTGATGTGGTTCCTCGTAGTTTAGAATGCGGTTCGTGGAAATAAGAAATCCCGACATGATAATCTTTCATTACTGCAATAATTGAGATACTTGTTCGAACTTCGTCACTAAAGATGCAAGTTCAACTCTACAATGAAAATGCAATTTTAAACAAGTTAACAAATGTTGCTTTTAATGGCGAATTGGAAACCACATGAGTTTCTTGCGTATTCTCCAGAATTCATCTGAAAAATATTCTGAAACCAACAAGTTAATAGATGAAAATTTAGGAGAGAATGACTTGATCGGTAACGTAATGAGTAAGGAAAAAATCATTTTAAAGTATCATTATTAAACACGAAATCCCAGCAGTACAAGAAAGAAATATTCACACATGTCTGGTCAGATGCAGAAGAGGAAGAAGAACAGTAAGCAGGTGTCCAGCCCCCCCCCCCTCCCCTCCCCCCGCCACCAAGCCTCTCCGAAACATTTGAAGGCTCAGAATTCTCTTACTTTTAAGGTAGAAATTAATCCTTTGACATTCACTTTACAAACTTTTTAAATTATAACGTAAAACAAAAGGTTTCCTTTTAAAGGAGGTCTCACAGTGGAAGCGCCTCAAGGGCCATTCCTCAGATCACTACCATTTCTCATATATATGACATCTAATATTATAGGTCATTATAAAATTAATGGATGGATTATAAAATGCCATAGATTCTTTAAATCACAGTGTGACTTAGTTTTCCCAGTTTCTAACTCACAATTCCGATAAAACTAACGTTCTGGATACACAGGATGGCCACATAATCAATCTGCTGAACTATGCAAGTTCCTAAATGTATAGATAGACGACAGACAGCTATGACAGGGGCCCATGCCAGTGTTCAGGATCTTAATGAAAATCTGGATACTACTACATCTCCCATAAGAAATAGTCCAAAGTCAAAATTAGTACACTTTGTTAATTTCCATTCTTCAACGAACTAAGCCAACTTCTCCTATTCACAGATAATATTTTTGGGCCAGAAGCGAGCAGCTTGAGCAATATGTGGTGAATGTGTGCGGAACTCTTATCGACCCCTGTTCAGAAGTCTTCGAATTCTGATATTTATGAGTGACATGGCCACTTTGATGATAAAAGCGAAATAAAACTTGATAGTTAAAGTCTACGAGCGCAATTATTTGTTTTATTCAATAAGCTGTTTCAATCATAATAATATCTTCTGCTCAGTGTATATGAATAAGAGCTTTATAATAAGTTATGAGTGTTAGAAGTAAACTTGACAGTTAAAGTCTACGAGCGCAATTATTTGTTTTATTCAATAAGCTGTTTCAATCATAATAATATCTTCTGCTCAGTGTATATGAATAAGAGCTTTATAACAAGTTATGAGTGTTAGAAGTAAGTAAGTGATTTATAGTGACTGAGAGGAAATGTTAAACAAAACTGTGTTCTTAGAGTTAACAAAAGGGTAAAATAAACTATATATCCATGACTGGCATCGTAACATATTTAAAAAAAGGAGGAAGGGCCGTCATTAGCATACTGTGCTTACATCTGTCGTCCAAACAGCTGTTTGGGAGTGGGGGTGGGGGGGGGGGGGTGGTAATTCACCGCTGTGTGTCGCTGATTCGAAGCACTATTTGCAACCGCGTTTTACGAAGTCTGGGACAGGATCATAAACATTCGGCATGAAACGAGATAAGCTGAAATGCAATTAAGTCATGGACTGTGCTTCTGATCCCGGCGGAGGTTCGAGTCCTCCCTCGGGCATGGGTGTGTGCGTCTTTGTCCTTAGGATAATTTAGGTTACGTAGTGTGTAAGCTTACGGACTGACGGCCTTAGCAGTTAATTCCCATAAGATTTCACACACATTTGAACACTTTTGAACCTGAGGTACGCGGGATTTTTTATAGGTCCGGAGATGGTACAAAATGGATGAATGATTGTCCTAGGCAAAGTGTTCGTTCAGAGAATTTTATTACCAATTCTCCAGGCGTAAAAGATATTAGAAGATAATATCATTGTGTTAATTAATCAAAGAAACTGCAATTTTGTTCGAATTTTGAATGAAAACTGTTAAACTTCTGAAACTTGCACTTTTTCTGGGAAAATATAAAGACTTCATTAATTCACCCCGCCCCAGAAAAAAAAGGTTTTATATCCTAAGCATAGTATTTTACTTACTCACTTGTTTAATAGATACCATTATTAATATCCCAAGTTTAAAAATATTAATACACGATTATAGTAACAAAAATTCGTCATCAGAGTTCCGGGTATCTCATACCCACCTCATAGCTGATGTAACCATTTTTCACCTCATTCATGCCGGGTTCATATGTGGCGCTTTGGCACTGTGTGAGCGATGTGCATATCGCAATCCATGTTGTGCAGCGTTGGCATCAGAGACACTTAGTCGCGAGGTAGTATTTATAATTGCCCCAAATATTTTACTGTGGACCAGTGCTTTTGCTATGGACACATTGTTAAGTTCTAGCTGTGTTGTAAGTACATTTCAACTTGAGACAACTAAATATCTCGACTCATTTTTAATCTCTAGCTCTTTATAAACTATACTTTAAGTATCGCATTTTGCGTCATGCATAACGCTCAAGACTATATCGCTGACTTTGTAACACGCTATTGTAAACAGTGTTTAGTTTCAGCGACACCTAGTGGCCAAGTCCCTTCAGCTCTTTGTACCGTAGCTGTAAGCACAGTGTGATACCGACGGCGTTACATTACGGACCGATCATGTTTATCATGCGTATATATTTTATTCACCTCTTTCGTCAACTTCAACGACACAGCTATGTTAGTGTGTTTCATCTCGAACCACGTGAGTCAGCTACAGCTTGTAGTGTTGACAGCTTGTCACAACTCCTTATTCACAAAATATGCACACCCACTATAGATCAACATGAGGATGATCGTTACAATTGAAGCTGGTCATCGAGAAAACAAATATTTGTGATCATAGAATCCTGTGGGTTCTACAGATTCTGACATTGGGCTCCCCATATACAAAGTGAACTTGAGACAATTAAATATCTCGAATAAGACTCATCGTACGGAAACATTATCTATTTGTGTTCTGACGGTTGATAGGCTCCTAATTTCCTTCAACGTTGAAAATTAGATTGCACTGTACTACATGGTTAGCAACTTTAATGTCTGCTTAGAAACTACACTATGTGATCAAAAGTATCCGGACACTCCCAAAGACATACGTTTTTCATATTAGGTGCATTGTGCTGCCACCTTACCACCAGGTACTCCAAATCAGCGACCTTAGTAGTCATTAGACATCGTAAAAGAGCAGAATGAGGCCCCAGCGGACCTCACGGACTTCGAACACGGTCAGGTGATTGGGTGTCACTTGTGTCATACGTCTGTACGCGAGATTTCCACACTCCTAAACATCCCTAGGTACATTGGTTCCGACGTGAAAGTGAAGTGGAAACGTCAAGGGACATGTACAACACAAAAGTGTACAGACCGACCTCCTATGTTGACTGTCGATACCGCCGACAATTGAAGAGGGTCGTAATGTGTAATAGGTATCTATTCACACCATCAGACAGAAATTCCAAACTGCATCAGAATCCACTGCAAGTACTATGACAGTTAGGTGGGAGGTGAGAGAACGTGTACTGCATGGTCGAGCGACTGCTCCTAAGCCACACATCGCGCCAGTAAATGTCAAACGACGCCTCGCATGTTGTAAGGGGCGTTCATATTGGACGACTGGACAGTGGAAAAACGTTGTGTGAAGCTACGAAGCACGGTACATAATGTGGCGATCCGATAGCGGGGTGTGGGTATGGCGAATGCCCGGAGAACGTCATCTGCCAGCGTGTGTAGTACCAACAGTAAAATCTGGAGGCGGTGGTGGTATGGTCGTGTTTTTCATGTTGGGGGCTTGCACTCCTTTTTACGTGGCTCTATCACATACCACAACACAGGTCTACATATATGTTTAAGCACCTTCTTGACTGCCACTGATAAACAGCAGTTCGGGGATGGCGATTGCATCTTTCAACACGGTCGAGCACCTGTTAATAATGCACTGACTCTGGCTGAGTGGTTACATGACAACAACATCCCTGTAATGGACTGGCCTGAACAGAGTCGTGACCTGAATCCTACAACACCTTTGGGATGTTTTGGAACGTCAGGCATCACCGACCTATATCAATACCTCTCCTTAGTGGAGCACTCTTCTATCATCTTCGTCAGAGGTAAAACTGTCCTCTGACGGATGGAGGTAGCCATCGAAAGCTCGGGATTTTATCCAAATTTGACGCTGCAAGTAAACCGGGAACTTTTTATGCGCGGAAGTGTCCTCCTTTGCCACATCTCTAACATTTCTTCTGCTGGCCATAACGGCAGCCACCAATATATAAGTAGGACGGCACATGTTTGGTTCTCCATGTGGGTCTGTCGTTCTCCATTGAGAACCGGGTATGCAGTTAATTGAACCTACTTTTCAGCTGTGTGACTGATCATCTTTACAAATGGGCGGAATGCAGATACCACTAGCTCTGAAGGCACCTCGAAAGGGAGTTCAAATGCAGAGACCGTCCATAGTCCAAGTCTCGCATGTTCCACAGAACATGGGTCCATCAGAGTGACTGATCTTAAGACCACTTCGAGTTGCACTTAGAATATTGCCACATATGTCTTCGTTAACAAATTTCACAGACAGGTGGATGCCAACACGATCGTTGTGATTAATCTTGACTTCATCTCTGTGAAACTGTTCGATTTCAAATGCTTTTGGTCGGGCATATTCAGCTGAAAAGCCAATCTTCACTGCAGACTTTGTGTTGGCATGAGCCATTCTCGTTCGAAGGAAAGATAACGCACACAGACGGCAGAATCTCGTAAACAACTCCACGAGTTAGCTGCGCGGGGAGGAAGTAAACAAGACGTCTGTGCCGCTAGCGTGCCGAAAGGCGACTGCCGTCAAGGACACAGAGGATAATGCGACGGCAGGGACTAACCTCTGGCACGCTCCCCATAAGACCCACATTTTCAGCTTACTGTCCACGCACTGCATTTTTAGTGCTCCTATCCACTGTACTCATTACTCTCTGTAGTCAGTCTACCGATTCCCGAAAGAATCTAAGCAATATGAGTCCATCCACCCTGGCTTACCGGGGAATCGGCAGATTGACTACAGCGAGTAATGTGAACAGGGGCAATACAAATTTTGTGTGTAGATATTAAGTTGGAAATGTGCGTCTCATAGGGAGTGTGCCAGAGGTAAGTCCCTGCAGTCGTACCACCTGCTGTGTCATCGATGGCTCAGTCGGATAGAGTATCTGCCATTTAAGTGGGAGAGCCTGGGTTCGAGTCCCGTTTGGGGCACACAGTTGAACTGTCCCTGTTGATAATAATCAACGCTTGTAAACAGCTAATGGTCTGGATTTCATTGTAATTTCATTCTTCGAGAGATGTAAGATCACTAATTGTATCTGTTTTTTCAGACATACCATCTTCATACCAATATGAAACGTTAGATCATAAAGATTTACATCATAAATGAAATGTAAAATCAATGCAAACATCGACACAGATGATATTTGTTGCTTACAGTGCCGTCTACCACGAACGGAAAACAATGATTTGCGTGAACCATACGTATTTTGTGGTGTAGAATTTGAATATGCAACAAAAATATAGGGTTTCCATTTAAAAACAGAAAGCTGACACCACCAACGATGGAGGTGTGGTTAGGAGATGGTCAGCTGTAACACAAACGAATGTACATCTAGAACTATTTTTTTTTCGATGTGTCGTTTTCAAAATATTAGTTGTCTCCAATTAAAACGAATACCTTGCCTATTTTCATTATTGTGGTTTATTGTTTACAATATGAACTCATTATCAAGAATTAGCAGCTTTCAGTCAGTTAATATTGGGCAAAAATCTATTCTACCTTTGAGTCTCGCGTCCTTGACTCATGTGCAGAAGGGTTTGCTGTAGTCTGAACAATCCATTTCCAGTAAATTACAATAAGAATGAAAAATATTAACGTCAATCCTCCCACTTGAAAGGCCAAATTGAAGAATTTTCTTATGGCTCACTTCTCCTATAGTAGGGGAAAGGCTGGAAAAGAATTAATCAAAATCCTTTATCATCCTGTTGATTACCCTAATATTTTCAGCAACGTGTTATTTTCAATGTTTGTAAATTTTATTTTATTTGTTCCTTCTTAATCTCATCCTACGAGATTAGACGTGTAAAATGATATATATATATATATATATATATATATATATATATATATATATATATATATATATATATATGTAATAAAACGGGCAACAATTCATAAAAACTGCAGATCCACGTCAGTTGATGTGTATTTGTACTGTTTATTTGGTGGAGGTCGCACCAGTTTTGGCGGTGTTTTGGACAGAGGACAGTCACTTCAGCGTGTTGTAATTTGGGCTGAATTCTAAGCAGTTAAAAGGTGCCCCAGCTGCGTCCCACGCCAAATACAATATATCAGTAGCGTCTGTTAGATACTGCGTTAATAGTCAAGACCAAAATATTGACGTAAATTTAAAGCAGAGATGAGAGCCGGAGTTTTCTACACGAAGGCTGATGTAATCCTGCGTCACTTGCCACAGCTGCACACATTCCATCTCTTGTATTAGATCGAGCGGATGCCTATTTTTTCTTATTTTGTTTTTTCTTCTGACACGTCAGTCAATTTCTTTACTAAAACCACTATCACGTTAGACGAATACCATCTACTCACGATTGTTTATGAACTAACCTCTTTTCCAAAGGCTTAAAGTGGGCGTAGGTACAGAGTTATAAAACTTGCAGGCTGCTGTTAGCCGAGGGGTCGCCAATCTTTGGCTGGCTGGCTGAGCCCTATTGATTCCATTTGCTTTTAACCTGGCCTCAATGCATCTGGCTAAATGGGATTTCGTTATACGAAGTTCTATATCAGATTTAAAAAAAAAAAGAGTCTTCAGTATCTGGTTTCCTTCACACTTTCGCCTTTCCTCTGAAGTATACGTCCCTTATGCTAGTGGACATGTTTTCGACATTATTAAATTGAGGGACAACAAAAGACATTTTTTAATAGTTTTGAGCTTATTTTGCAACAAACTGTGTTCGTTTCCTCCAAACGATCTTCCACCAAACCGAGTTTCACCCACCCTCCCCACCCATTTGCTCAAATCCTGGTAGCGCTCTTACATCTAATCAGAATGCTCATTGACTTAAGCGAGAAATGCAATAATGGAACTGTTGAAGTTTGAAATTAGACGTGAAAATGAATTATATTAAGACTAAAACAATGCGCCAACAATCTTTACATCTGAACCCATGCCCAGGAAACCACTGTGAAGTGGATTAGTGACGATCGTTCCTATTATACCACACTGAGTTTTTTCGTGTATCATTCGCTTGTGAAGCGCGGTAAAGTTGACTGCTTAACTGCTTCTGTCGCCACTAAAGTTAGTGAAATATTAACTTCTCGCTCCCTACACGTGCAATACCTTGGGTGCTGTATTATATTCCTTCCTTCCTATCTCCGCTGCCAGCACAGGTTTGTAGCTAACCTGATTGCCGGCTTTCACGATGTCATGTGACGAAAGCATAAGTTGGGTTTCAGATTACCAATGTTTACGGAATTTGTACTGGCTTGCATAAGGGCCGTGCTTCTGTTCCAGACATAGTACGACATTTCAGTTCAAATTGTGTTCCACGATTTTTCAACAGATTGACAGCATTTTTTGTGGATCACTTTTGGTACACAACCTGTAGACTGGTGCGATCTGTTCTTTCCTTCCACAGTATTTGTTCAACTAACTTATGGTGTATTTAAAGAGACGGGCGGATTCAGCTGTGAATATTGTGTGAAGCTTGACAAGGTCTGTGTCGGTGCCCCATTCAGTTTTAGTTGTTTCCCCTGGAGAACGGTAGTTCTAATTGCTGTAGGATAAAAATTACCTGGATGAGGCCACTGAAAAAAAAAAGAACTTGAGTGCTTACCTCGGGATAATGAACTCAAATTTTCCATTTCTACCCTCTTATCTATTAAAACATGCAAGAAGAATATTCTTTAATACAGGAAAGGAATACAGAGAGAAATTGCGCATATTCTATTAGTGTCATGTGTGATATTTGACCATCACCAGGGGTGAACCATAACTTATCGCTCGTGCCGTTAGTGTGTCTTCTCTTCCTTGTCACCGCGTTGCAATTGGTCGCATCGCCCGTTCGGGCGCGCCCGGAAGGATTCACAACGGAGTTAGTGAAGCAGCGAGACGCAGTGGAAATTACGCTGGTAACTGAGAGAGGAAAATGACCCTGTCAATCCTCGTCGTTGGTGGGCCATGCGACCCGGCAGTTTGTTTTGGCCAAGTGGGAATCAACGCTCCTGATTGGATGACGTGACGTTTGACTTGACCCTAATAGGGGAAGTGGGGCCTTGCAACCTCTAGAGGACAGTGTAGCCACACAGAGGCCTGAATTCAACGGTCTGCATCCTGTTACCGTGCCAAGACTTCTGTCTGCCTTTTCCATAATCAGCTGTTTTAATTCTGCTGGGTAGGCTGTTTTCTAGTGCAGGATACTTCTTGTATGATTAACTGTTGGGTGGCTCTTTACAACTTTCGCGTTGAGCTGTGGAACATCAAATGTGCTGTCGCGATTTGTGTGTGGGAGTTCCTATCAATGTAGTTGCCGTTTTGCATACAAGTGCTACCTGAGTCAATTGTATAATTTACTGGGTCTACCTGATGAGAGCTGTGAAAATTGTTCAAACAGTACAGAACGTGCAACCGGGAATTTTTGCTGGAGTAATAGCTGTTCATTTAAAGTTCAATGCGTGCCAAGTTATACAGCGCGACTAAGATAAAGTCTGTTATGTTGTTTGAAGTATGTTGTTTTCAATAGCAGCGTGTGTAGTCTTAATGGTGAGTCAGTCAAATTACTGGTAACGGTGTAATGTTCTTTCTTTAATAAAATTATGAGACAGATTACGGTTACGTTGTTTGAAGTCTGAACTGTGGAATGGGTATAGAAATCGAATTGTCGTGTGGCGTGTTGTAAGTACAAGTGGTGTACTTACTCTGTGTTATTGTTAGCAAAACTTTACACAAATCGATTGGGCAGTGCAACGTCCAATACCAATAAAGAAATACAGTCACTGCAAAATACATTCAGCTCCTTAGGCAGTAAATCATCTGGCCCTGTTCAAAAATGATAACATTGGTCCCTGTGCACATAGCAAATAAATTAAATTGTCTTACCTCTAAAGTACAACGGAGGAACGCGATATATCCCGGTCTCCCATAAAACATATGAATATGCTAACTAAAGGCTCAGCAGTGTGCAATGCGGGCCATAATACTTGAAAATCACATGAAATTCATTTGACTGCTAAACGAGAACGTTAAAAAAAATCCAACTTCTCTAAAAAATATATAACCTACACAGGGAGGCGGTACTGATTATAGTGAATTACTAACGCTCAGTTTTTTAGCAAAAGTACATTGCAAGTTAAGTTTGTCTTTTCTAAAACATCTGAAAATTACAGTTGCATTACTCATAATTGATCACAAGCAATGAGATCTAAACAGCATGTATTATCTAACTTAATTCATCCAACATAAATGCAAACTATCAAATTTCGCATAGCTCTGTTAACAAATCTCAAAAGCATTACAAAAATGAAATATTTAACTAGACGTTATATCAAAACCATTTACGTACATTTTCAGTGACTCAACAACGACAAATTATCAGCCAAATCATCTGTACTGGCGTGCAGGCAAATACAGAAATCATAATTATTTAAATATTTACCTTAGCTGCATGAATTCTGCTTCCAAGTTCAAAAATATTGACATACCTAAATCAATCTAACTCTTGGTGGCTTCACACAGCACACCACAGAAATGCCTACTCCATCTTCTTTCCCTCACAGACCGCTACCTACAACTGAGCTAACACTAGCAGTACAGTATCTTTGGCTCTCTGGTCGCGCAGTCAGCGATCCACATTATCGAGCCTATCAGAGACATTCATCGCTAATAGTCTTCGAGTTTCATTTTAATTTATTAATATTCTTATCTTACTGTGGTGCCATGTACAACTGTGCCCACATGAAAGTGTGCCCCAGTGTACTCCTCTTGCAGTGCCTGATTACGTACTGGTTATCCCTGCGCAACTGTTCGCGCAAGCAGCTCACATTATCTAATGTGGTTCTAGTTGTAATTTGAAAGAGGTAACTTTATCTTAACCCCTACAATATGCTGTGATTTTACTGCTTAGCGCACTGCTATAGAATTTTAATAACCTATCTACTTAAGTCATTTGATGGTTAATGTCGCATTCAAAAGTCTTACGTGCTTTAAAGTATTACAATTTTCTTTAAGAGCTCGGGCTTATTGACTGTTTGCAAGACTATACGTTGGCCTTGTTCAAATCGTTTGTTTGGTGTATTACAGAAGGACCTTCTTCTCTGAGGCCACTGGGCTCCGCCTCACACGTTGCCTCGTGACTAGTACAACCAAGTGCGTTTTTGACCAGGGAGGGCTGCTAAGTTTGAGCAGTACCTAACTGATGGATGTTTTCTACCTCTGCTGCACGGGGTAGTCGCGCGTTCAGGGGCATCTTGTCGCGGTCCGAGCGGTTCCGCCTGTCGGAGGTTCGAGACCTCCCTCGGGCGTGGCTGTATGAGTTGTCCTTAGCATAAGTTGCACTATGTTAGATTAAATAGTGCGTCAGCGTAGGGACCGATGACCTCAGCAGTTTGGACCCATAAGACTTGACCACAAATTTCCATTACCTATTCTACCTTAAAGAAAGTTTTTGTCATTTGAAACTGTAGCTTGTAAATAACGTTTTTTGTGTTTTAAACTATACAATCCGTCAGGCATTTAGTCCTTTGTCAAATAATTTTGTCTAAAGTATTTGCACTGAACAAGTAGAATATCTGTAAAGTCTTTCCTTAAAACTGGTTTTTCTATTTTATTTAAAAGAAAACTACATTTTGCAACTAAATTTTGCATCAAGCAAAAGCGTAAGTCAATAGTTTGAAAACTAATTCCTTTACTGAAGAAAGTGATTGCTATTTGTCCTAAATTGAAATATGTATACTTAAACGCTACGCATGATGCTTTTCAAGAGTTTCAAATGGTTCAAATGGCTCTGAGCACTATGGGACTTAACTTCTGAGTTCCTCAGTCCCCTAGAACTCAGAACTACTTAAACCTAACTAACCTAAGGACATCATACTCATCCACGCTCGAGGCAGGATTCCAACGTGCAATAGTTTCCTGAATTTTTTACTTTGTGTATTATTTGAACAGATATTAAGTTATAATGTTATCTCTGTGGTATTAGCATTGTTCGTTGCTTCGATACCTGCTAAATAATGATGAGCATCCCTTGTGGACTTGGTCCTTTCACTCCCTGCAGTGTTGAGACCTGCTAGCAACAGGGTGACTTTGGAATAGTCAAAATGCACATAATGTAACGATTTAAAACAACACTGGGAGTAAAGACTAGGGGAGAGTTTTGTTTCTGGAGGTTAGTGTATCACAGAACCCATGATACTTGCTGAGCGTCTTTCGAATAACTGCGCACTTATAAGCAGTTTTCGTCATTTTGCGCTGTTTTTGTTGTAGCGAGACATGTGCTTGTGGTTAGTGCACCTTTATCATTAGGAGTTCTACATATATCTTTAAAAGCTGTATAATATATTAAATCCATTTCCAGTACCTTGTTAAGACATCATCTACCAATTTTTACGGTGACTAAAATTCTGTTTATTTTTAGAATAGTAAAATAAATTGTGGACGATCAGTTGGACTTAAACAGTCGCGCACTATTTTGTGCCTTGAAACGGAATGCAGAATATGTTACTTGCAAATGAAATGAGTTTTTTTAACGTATGCATTACAATTTTCCCTGTCTTGAAAATTCAAGTATGTGTTAGTTGCCAATAGCTTGTATCTCAAAATGGTTTTAGCTTGTGATTGTTTTAGGATAATATTTCCTCTCAATTCGATTTCATTTATTGACTATTGGTGAGTAGTAGAGTAATAAATGTAACAAAACCAACGCATTTTCAATTATATGTAATATCAAGGGGGCACTTTATGCCTCCACAAAAATGGGTTCTTAGCTATTTTCGATAAATGGTTTCGAATACAAGGTGTTCCAAAAAGACTCAACTGATTTCCGAAGACCATGAATGAAGTAAACACATTGGGTGAATTTTACCTTATAAGTCAAAATTAAAATTTGATCTTAGCGACACTTAAGAGTATCAGTTGCAGGTTCATGTGGTTTCAAGGAGAGGTCTTCCTGCTACAGCCACTTCTCCTTTCGTTCAGATATTTTTTTTTTGCAATCACGAGAACATTCAGAAGTCTTCCGCTTTCAATAGATCGGTGAACAACAGCACTGACACTCGGAGCTGCCTCAACGGTGGATCGCCAGATGAATCTCACAATACACAATCGGCCTCAAAGGTCACCTGGCATCTCTCTCTCTCTGTGTGTGTGTGTGTGTGTGTGTGTGTGTGTGTGTGTGTGTGTGTGTGTGTGTGTGTATGTATGTGTGTGTGTGTGTGTGTGTGTGTGTGTGTGTGTGTGTGTGTGTGTGTATTTGTATGTATGTGTGTGTGTGTGTGTGTGTGTGTGTGTGTGTGTGTCTCTTTGGGGGAGGGGGTGTTTGTGTGTGTTTGTGGGGTTTTTGTGTGTGTGTGTGTTTGTGTTTCCTTTGTATGTGCGTGTGTATGTGTGTGTGTGTGTGTGTGTGTGAGAGAGAGAGAGAGAGAGAGAGAGAGAGAGAGAGAGAGAGTAATTTTGTTGCAGGATCCATCTGCTGGCTCTGCTTCCAAGCACTTTAAGTTAATTGTGGTGTCACATAGTGGGAGCAGTGAATCCTTGCAAAAGTGAGAAAGGGGTTTGACTGTCGCCTGCATGTTTGTCATACATCTGGTGGAGGGAACACCGAGAATTTGTGAACGGTAAATGAAACTGTTGATCCTAAACGTAAATTACCACCGAATTTTCTATGCGCGGTTCGCATGTAAATTGGCTATTAACGCATTTCATTACGTATGAGGATTTGCAGAATTTATGTACATTCTAACAAAATGCTGATCACCTCTCTTAGGAGTCGTCAATGCACTAGTAGAAATATATAGAACCTTAACGGCTCTCTCAGTTACGTGGATTTGTTTTGAATAGTAATGAGGGATCGTATTTGTGTCAGTTTCTTACAACAGAATCAAGCTGTCCTTAGACTCAAAGGCTGTGGCCGTTTTCGACGTGGACCGACGAATGCGACAGGAAATAGAAATTTGCTCACGGATGGAAGACGATCCGATTTCTTTTCCTTTTTGTGCACCGGAAAGGTGAGTCGTTTTAGGGTATCCGATTCGATGTGTGTTTCCTCTCCTTTCGAATTTGTTGGTCACGTATTTGTCTCCTAATGAAATTCAGCATGATTTTCACTGGTCGAAGGTGCTTCGAACCTCATTCGATTATAACCACATTTGAGTGAGTATGGAAGTACGATTATTCCGTGACAAACGTGTAATAGAAAACACTGGAACTGTGTAAACTCTTCTGATCGTAAAAGTTCTGAGTGACATAATCGCCGAATGAAATGTTATAACTGTCCTCCGAATGTTCCTTCATTCCCAGTTAACCAGAGTTTTCTCAATGTTTTTTTTTTTTTTTTACTACACTATTCTCCTTTCTTCTTTCTCTCTCTCTCTCTCTCTCTCTCTCTCTCTCTCTCTCTCTCTCTCTCTCACACACACACACTTACAGGATTTTCAACATATATGTCATTAAAGAAAGTGAGGCACGTTTTGTATTCTGTAAGTTTCTGTTGCAGAGAACAAATACATAAAATACGTTCTTCTCGTTTTGCAGACAAACCCTTTATACCAATTATACCAGATTTATGAAAGCTATAAAGACAGCAGGCAGTTAAGATCTCCATTCCCGAACTGTCTCACAGCAGCTTACGCGAAACTGTTAATAGATTTGTTCCATGCAGGCAAAAAACTCTGTGAGGCTACATGTGTTTCTCTTTGACGTACGGAAATTTCCTAGAGCCACAGTTTCAAGCAAGTTTCAGGAGAAATAATGATTTTGACTCAACTATTCATAATGAATAACTTCACGCTTAGAATTTTGTGACGTTAAATTCTTGGTGGCTTCGGCATCACAGTAGCTACAATGCCACAGATTAATACTAACAACAGTGTTAAGTCAGGCCCGAGGGAGTTAACGTCTGGCTATAGACTCATTGTTTAGAAATATCTTGATGAAAGTTGCACTGTCATGAAATACTGTCGAAAATAGTAAGACTAAATGATCTCATCCTATATATCATCTCAGGTTATTTAATGCACATCTCACAATAATTTAAAACCCTGGATTCGATTGGAAAGTGTTGCAGTAGCAGACGTAGTTACGGCGTATTTACGTCTTCGTTTAAATCATTAAGACGTAAGGTTAAAGTAACCTGTGCATACTAGTTGAGGTTGTTAAAAGGTGAAGTTTGAGTGCAGAGGAAAGCGTCGTAATGGCTACCTCCGTACTGTATTGTAGCCTACGGGGCGTAGTAAATGAAACAAGAGATCGTTAAACTGACAGAAGGAAATGGGAAACGGCAGATAGATAGTGATAATAACAGTGGTTTCAGTTTTCCTTCAAGAGAGAGTAATTGTTATCAAGTTTCGAAACAATTTGAATTGTCAGTGTCAAGTAGCATGTTTCGTGAGTTTGTGTGTCATAACCTGCATTCCAAATACGAGCTCCTGTCAGCATGCCTGTTTTAATAGCATGTAGAGCCTACCTGAAAAGACCACATTTCCAGAAGATTGAAGAGGAAAAGTGAAACGTCCAACAGACAACTGGCGTACGTTTTCTAGTTCTAGAGTTCTCAAACGCCATGCTGAAAATCTTAATCAATATGTATACGTGTCCCACTAACTATAAAGGCCAGTGATCTGTAAAAGTGAGCATTTACCTACAGTCGAGGTTTCGAATTAACAAATTTGAAAACTTTCTTCTCTCTTTCAGTCTTCCACGAATCCTTTCCTGTACAAATCTCTTTATCTCAAAGTAGCACTTCCATCGTACGTCCTATCTCTTTTGTCCTATGTGTTCCAATCTCTGCCTTTCTCCATCAGCTTTTACCTCCTACCGCTCCTCATAGTACCACGAACATTATTCCCTAATGTCTTAACACACGTGCTATTTTCCTGTCCCTTATTCCTGTCCAAGTTTTCTATATATTCCTTTCTTCGCCGATCCTTCGGCCGAACTCCCCATTCCTTACCATACCAGTCTGCCTAGTTTTCAACTTTCTTGTCTAGTACTACATATTAATTTCATACTATTTCTCCTGATACCATTTTCCCGCCGTCAGATTCGCTACCGCACAATACCATGCTCCAAAAGTGCAACCTCACAAAAATCTTCCTCAAATTAAGGCCTTCTTTGGACACCTGGCCAAAAATTCCCTTTTCGCCTGTGCTAGTGTACTATTTATATTCTCATTACTTCGGCCACCGTGAGTTATTTTGTATGCAAGGTAATAATCTCCTTAATTTCATCCATTTCCTGATCATTGACTTTAATGTTAAGTGTCTGCTATTGTCATTTCTGCTACGTCATTAGTTTCATCTTTCTTCAGTTTCATCTTAATCTGTTTTCTGTACCCGTTAGATCATTAGACTGTTCATTTCATCCAGTATATCCTGTAATTCTCCTTAGTCTTCATGGGAGATAGCACTGTCGCCAGCGGATCCTGTTATTGATATCCTTCCACTTTCAATTTTAATCCGACTGTAGAAAATATCGTTTGCGTGTTAATGTTTAGATCCAACTGTAGGGGTGAAAGAGTTCATCCCTGTCTTACACCCTTTCTAAACTGAGCACTTCGTTCTTGGTCTCCCAGTCTTATTTTTCCCTCTTGCAACCCTTCTTTCCCTTTAGTTTATTATCGTTTTTCTCACAATTTTGAACATCTTGCAGCATTTTAGACAGTCGAACTCTTTTCCAGGTCGCCAAATCTTATAAATTTGACTACATTTTTCTTTAGCCTTGCTTCCATATCGATTATCATTTCTTCTCCAATCTTCTCGCATTCTTTTAAGAACTTGCTATCGTCGGTCTTCCCGAAAGTTTGAAATGTCGTCAGTCTCATATTTCTACAAACCTAGCAGAATAGTAGTTTGATTATCGTTTCCCTCGATGATTTTAGAAATTCCCCTCGAATGTTACCTATCCCTTCTGCTTTATTTGATTTCAAGTCTGAAAACGCTCTAACACTGCATCATCTGTCTTTTCCACATCGACTCCACTTTTTTCTTCTGTAACGTCATCAGACGATTCTTCCCTCTAATAGAGGACTTCGACGTAAGCTTTCCACGGTCAGCTTTTAACAGTGGAATTCCCATACCACTCACAACGTTGCAGTCCTTGATTTTAATTTCATCGTAGGTTCTATCAACTTTCCTATCGCTTTGTCAGTCCTTTCGAAGATCGTACCTTTTTCCGTTTCTTCATATTTGTCCTCTACCCATGTCGCCTTGCCTGCCCAGCTTTTCTGTTAATCTTAATTCCTAAATTATTGATACTGCTGAATTCCTAGATGTGTCTGAACATTTTTGTACTTTCTTACATCAATCAATGTGAAGTATTTCTTCTGTTACACTAGGATTCTTAGCCGTTAGCTTTCTAACACCTATGGTTGTCTTCTGAACATCTTTGATCACTCTCTTTAGAGGTAACCACTCCTCTTCAACTAAACAGCCGTTTGTATTATTCCTTAGCGGGGAACTGCGTCTTTAATTAACATCAGTCGTGTCTCATTGCTCCTTAGTACTTCAGGAGTCCACTTCTTGCCACACCGATTGTCTTAAATTTCACTCTACTCTTCGTCGCTATTAAATTGCAATCTGATTCTGTATCTTCTTATCTGGGTGCACCTTAGAATCCAGTATACGATTTGTGGATCTTTCTGACCAGCTGGAATTTTCAACTCGGACATCTCCAGGTTTACCTCATTTTCTTGTTATTCTCAAACAGAGTATTCGCTGTTATTAGCTTTAATTTATTGCTGAACTCTATTAGCTCTTCTCATTAGTAATACAAAGCCCATATTCTCCCTTAGCCTTTTCATTTTCTCCTTCCCCCATAGCCGCACTCCAATTTCCCACGGTTATTAGAGTTTCATCTCCCTTTACGCAATGAATGGCTCTTAATATTCCTTATTCAATTTCTATACCCTTACAGCTTCCGCTTGCGACGCCAGCAGATGTACCTGAACTATTCTTGTGCGCAATGGTCTGCTGTAGAGTCGTCGAGGACAACTGCATCACTGAGCCGTTCACAGTAACTCGCTCTCTGCCCCACCTTCCTGTTCTTAAGGATTCCTATTCTGCTGCTGTCGATACCATCCCCCAGTAGTCTGAAGAAAAATCCTTATGTTCTTTGTATGTCACTTCGCTGACAGCAGATGTACCCAGATTGAGCCTTAGCATTCCCATTTTCAGATTTTAAGCTTCCATAAAACTCTCACACCTCAGACATACCACGCCCTCACTTGTAAAACAATGTCCATTCCTTCATTCTACAATTATTTCCTTTAGAAGTCCCTTCACCGTAAATCCGATTGGGGGAACTAGTCTTGAACTTTTGGGCAACGGAGAGATCATGATGATACTTTTTTTTTGCAATTGCAGACCACATGTTCTATAGATACCTTGTGTCTACAATGCAGTGGTTTCCACTGACTTTTGCATCCCCATGACGTTGATCATTGCTGATTCATCTGTCGTTTATGGACAGTTTGCCACCCAAGAGGAAAAGAGTGTCCGGAAACTTTGTCCGCTCCTTAGCCGTATTTGACAATGTTATTTTCCGAACGCACATTCTTTTTTATGGTAGATGTATTCGGCGACCAGTGCTGATCGGTTTTATTAAAAAAAGAATTAAGCGTAGACTAGGTTCTTGTACCTTTAACTATAAATGAAAGAGGCTACTCCCTACTCCACGTATCATAAGAAGAAAACGTTACTATATAACAAAGGAAATGTAAAAGTTCGTGTCACCGATCATGATAATGTTATAGCGGCAGTACGGACACCTTAAAAATTGGGTAGCATGTCCATTCTGTCGGACTTGTCAAAGGTGCCTATCGTTCCATTCCGCTATGTTTTAATCACTTCACTTAAACTCCACATCTTCACTTCACCTCTGTTCTGTGCATAACACACATGAGTGACGGGGGTTTGAGGCATCATACGTAGATTATCAGTTCTCTTTGGGGTTCGTGGAAATTTGATGTTCCACATTTGTGGTCATTAATACGCAGGTTGCGATACAGAAATAATATGGTAATTTCATTATGGGTGCGCCTTATGATGTTCGCATGATAATTTGTAAGATTTCTGCATATTTTTAAAAATTGTGCGGTATGATCTTTAAAAGTGGCCGAACGATTTTCGTTTCCTATTTTGCGTATTATTTTTAAGTTAATTTTGCCGCGCGGAAGTGCCACGCGGTTAGGGGCGCCATGACGCTGATTACGGGGCCCCTCCCACCGGAGGTTCGAGTCCTCCTTCGGGCATGGGTGTGTTCAAAAATGGCTCTGAGCACTATGGGACTTAACTTGTGAGGTCTTCAGTCCCATAGAACTTAGAACTACTTAAACCTAACTAACCTAAGGACATCACAAACATCCATGCCCCAGGCAGGATTCGAACCTGCGACCGCAGCGGACGCGCGGCTCCAGACTGTAGCGCCTAGAACCGTTCGTCCTTTCCAGCCGGGCATGGGTGTGTGTCCTCTTCTTATTGTAAGTTACTTTAAGTAGCGGACCGATGAACTCAGTAGTTTCGCCTCTTAGGAATTCACAGACATTTGAACAGTTGTAATTTAATTTTGACCTACTTAAACTACTAATTTGTACTACTTCATGCTTGAGACAATGTTTTCACACATTATTTGTGCACAATAGCTCGTATTTGCATTGAGGACTGTCTGGCACTGTTTTTGATCTTGTATGGTTAATTCCATTTCAGTGTATAAGTTCTATCACGTTTAGTGGGTCGAAAGAGGAGTGATCAACTTATATAAAGGTAGCAGTCTTACAGCAATAAACTTAGTTAAAATTTGAAGAAATATTGGGAGCCAGAAGTCCTATGTGAGTTACATTCGGTTGAACAGTTCAGCGCTGCAATACCATGGCAGAATTGGGTCGGTGGATCGCCGTTTTCGGCAACACTAAGGAGCACGCTTTGTCAACGGGCAACTCGCCGCACAGCAGAAGACGTGACAAGAAGCAGCTCGCCTCACGCCAGGCTGTTGACATCGAGGGCCGTTATGGGGTCAGTTAAGGTAGCCGAGTAACACCAGAATTTTCCACCGACCTACGGGGAAAAAGAACAGGTGACATCAGTGGCAGAGAGCTGTATTTAACGACCGGCAGCCAGCTCGTCAACATCATCCGTCGTGAGGTGTGGGAGAAAATCAGATCTGTGTCACTTAGCAGCGCCATCAGTGCGGAGTCGTCACTGCCACCGTAATTGTAATGGTCACTGTCGTGATGCAGGTCGTCGCCTAAGAGGCGCCAGAGCGCCGCCGCCGCCCAAACTATCGTCATCAACAGGCAGCCGCCTGTCATGGAGTCATCACTTGGGGTGTGTTGTGGTAACGCACTGTCGCCATCGTCCTCGTACGCTGCTGCCACTAACGCCGCCCTGGCCCACCGATGCTAGACAGCCGCCGCCAGGCATGTCCGCTGAGACAGGGCAATGACCCGTCCCGCTGCCACGGACCTCCCTCCCGCATCCCCCCCCCCCCCACCTCCCACCCCCAGCCGCCAGCACAACAGAGGCCCGTAGCGTTTGGTTTCAATTACCGCAGTACGCTGGTGCATGGCCGGAGCGCTGTTGTCGAGGCAGTAGAGTCAAGTTATGCTAGGTTAGCATCAGATGCAGCTGCAGGCGCACCTGTAAACGTCCGCTGGTCACCACCTTCGCCACCAAGAACAATACGAGTGGATGCAAGTCCAGCCCAGATGGCGGTCAATCAATGTGTTACAGAATGAAATTTTCACTCTGCAGCGGAGTGTGCGCTGATATGAAGCTTCCTATCACATTAAAACTGTGTACCGGACCGAGACTCGAGCTCAGGAGTACGCCATGTCTCCGCAATATCCTTTCTTTCACGAGTGCTAGTCGTGCAAGGTTCGCAGGAGAGCTTCTGCCAAGTTTGGAAGGTGGGAGACGAGGTACTGGCGGAAGTAAAGCTGTGAGGGCGAGGCGTCAGTCGTGCTTGGGTAGCTCAGTTGGTAGAGCACTGCCCGCGAAAGGCAAAGGTCCCGAGATCGACTCTCGGTCCGGCACACAGTTTTTATCTGCCAGGAGGTTTCAATGTATTGCAGTTGATCAATAAAGGTTGAGCAGCTATTCCTGCACACACCCTTCCCATCCTCCTACTTTTCACGCCCAGCAGACAACCCACGTTCGAATATGGCAACGGATAGTGGAAAATGGCTCTGAGCACTATGGGACTTAACTGCTGTTGTCATCAGTCCCCTAGAACTTAGTACTACTTAAACCTAACCAACCTAAGGACACCACACACATCCATGCCCGAGGCTGGATTCGAACCTGCAACCGTAGTGATCGCGCGGTTCCAGACTGTAGCGACTAGAACCGCTCGGCCACTCCGGCTGGCACGGATAGTGGAGTCCTGTGCCAGTTGATATCCCCTATTTAGGCTGGTATAATTGGTACCAGTGGTCTAGGGATAGCATCTTTCATTCATAATCAAAACGTCTTCCGTCCCGGGTTCGATCCCCGCCTCTGCCTAAATTTTGATAAATAATCAGCATTGGCGGCCGAAGACTTCCGGCGTAAGAAGTCAGCCTGATTCTGCTAACGGCCTTGTCAAAGAGGGCGGAGGAGCGGATAGAGGTTCAGGGCACTCTCTTGTCCTAGGGGTGGGAAATTGCCCCTAAAGGCGGAAGAACCAGCAATGGTCAACGACATGAGGATGCAGAAGGCAATGGAAACCACTGCATTAAAGACACGTAACATGTATCCACAGGACATGTTGCCTGTAGTTGAAGAAGTGTCATGATGATTACCCCATTGGAAAAAGATTCCGGAATAGTCACCCATTCGGATCTCCAGGAGGGGACTGCCAAGTGGGAGGTTACCATGAGAAAAAGATTGAATAATCAACGAAAGGATAATGTTCTACGAGTCGGGTCGTGGAATGTCAGAAGCTTGAACGTGGTAGGGAAACTAGAAAATCTGAAAAGAGAAATGCAAAGGCTCAATCTAGATATAGCAGGGGTCAGTGAAGTGAAGTGGAAGGAAGACAAGGATTTCTGGTCAGATGAGTATCGGGTAATATCAACTGCAGCAGAAAAGGGTATAACAGGTGTAGGATTCGTTATGAATAGGAAAGTAGGGCAGAGGGTGTGTTACTGTGAACAGTTCAGTGACAGAGTTGTTCTAATCAGAATCGACAGCAGACCAACACCGACAACGATAGTTCACGTATACATGCCGACGTCGCAAGCTGAAGACGAACAGATAGAGAAAGTGTATGAGGAAATTGAAAGGGTAATGCAGTATGTGAAGGGGGACGAAAATCTAAATGTCGTGGGTGACTGAAATACGGTTGTAGGGGAAGGAGTAGAAGAAAAGGTTACAGGAGAATATGGGATTGGGGCAAGGAATGGAAGAGGAGAAAGACTAATTGAGTTCTGTAACAAGTTTCAGCTAGTAATAACGAATACCCTGTTCAAGAATCACAAGAGGAGGAGGTATACTTGGAAGAGGCCGGGAGATACGGGAAGATTTCAATTAGATTACATCATGGTCAGACAGAAGTTCCGAAATCAGATAGTGGATTGTAAGTTTAAGACATTGGTCAGGAAGAATCAATACGCTAAGAAGTGGGATACGGAAGATCTAATGAATAACGAGATACGTTTGAAGTTCTCTAACGCTATAGATACAGCAATAAGGAATAGCACAGTAGGCAGCACTGTTGAAGAGAAATGGACATCTCTAAGAAGGGTCATCACAGAAGTTGGGAAGGAAAACATAGGTACAAAGAAGGTAGCTGCAGCTGAGAAGAAACCATGGGTAACAGAAGAAATACTTCAGTTGATTGATGAAAGGAGGAAGTACAGACATGTTTCGGGAAAATCAGGAATACAGAAATAAAAGTCGCTGAGGAATGAAATAAATAGGAAGTGCAGGGAAGCTAAGACGAAATGGCTGCAGGAAAAATGTGAAGACATCGAAAAAGATATGATTGTCGGAAGGACAGACTCAGCATACAGGAAAGTCAAAACAACCCTTAGTGACATTAAAAGCAACGGTGGTAACATTAAGAATGCAACGGGAACTCCACTGTTAAATGCAGAGGGGAGAGCAGATAGGTGGAAAGTAGACATTGAAAGCCTCTATGAGGGTGATGATTTGTCTGCTGTGGTAGAAGAAGATACAGGAGTCGATTTAGAAGAGATAGGGGATCCAGTATTAGAATCGGAATTTAAAAGAGCTTTGGAGGACTTACGGTCAAATAAGGCAGAAGGGATAGATAACATTCCATCACAGTTTCTAAAATCATTAGGGGAAGTTGCAACAAAACGACTATTCACGTTGGTATGTAGAATATATGAGTCTGGCGAGTAAAAGCACGAGAGAGCCAATTCTGACGTTACGGCTAATAATAGAAGCAAGGCTAAAGAAAAATCAAGACACGTTCATAGGATTTGTCGACCTGGAAAAAACGTTCGACAATATAAAATGGTGCAAGCTCTTCAAGATTCTGAAAAAAGTAGGGGTAAGCTATAGGGAGAGACGGGTCATATACAATATGTACAACAACCAAGAGGGAATAATAAGAGTGAACGATCAAGAACGAAGTGCTCGTATTAAGAAGGGTGTAAGACAAGGCTGTAGCCCTTCGCTCCTACTCTTCAATCTGTACATCGAGGAAGCAATGATGGAAATAAAAGAAAGGTTCAGGAGTGTAATTAAAATACAAGGTGAAAGGATATCAATGGTACGATTCGCTGATGACATTGCTATCCTGAGTGAAAGCTGAGAAGAATTAAATGATCTGCTGAACGGAATGAACAGTGTAATGAGTACACAGTATGGTTTGAGAGTAAATCGGAGAAAGACGAAGGTCATGAGAAGTAGTAGAAATGAGAACAGCGAGAAACTTATTATCGGGTGTGATGTTCACGAAGTCAATGAAGTTCAGGAATTCTGCTACCTAGGCAGTAAAATAACAAATGACGGACGGAGCAAGGAAGACATCAAAAGCAGACTCGCTGTGGCAAAAAAGGCACTTCTGGCCAAGAGAAGTCTACTAATACCAAATACCGGCCTTAATTTGAGGAAGAAATTTCTGAGGATGTACGTCTGGAGTACAGCATTGTATGGTAGTGAAACGTGGATTGTGGAAAACCGGAACAGAAGAGAATCGAAGCATTTGAGATGTGGTGCTATAGACGAATGTTGAAAATTAGGAGGACTGATAAGGTAAGGAGTGAGGAGGTTCTACGCAGAATCGGAGAGGAAAGGAATATGTGGAAAACACTGATAAGGAGAAGGGACAGGATGATAGGATATGAGGGAATGACTTCCATGGTACTAGAGGGAGCTGTAGAGGGCAAAAGCTGTAGAGGAAGACAGAGATTGGAATACGTCAAGCAAATAATTGAGGACGTAGGTTGCAAGTGCTACTCTGAGATGGAGAGGTTAGCACAGGAAAAGAATTCGTGGCGGGCCGCATCAAACCAGTCAGTAGACTGATGACAAAAAAAAAAAAAAAAAAAATGTGGTCTCTTGCACAGTCTTTTTGAAGATATTGTCTATCAGCCTCTGTTTTCTTAATGTGTTTGTTAGTATCCAAGACGTGGTTCTATGTTGAACACGTATGTGACTATGTGAAGTAGCTGTTTCTTCACCGATATTTTGTAAAGATTACTCTCCTTAGTTCTACTTTATGGTTCCTTGCACAAGTGTGGTGTATTAACTAACGCTTCAACACATTTACATTTGATACTGTCAATGTGTCAAGATACTATACGTTAGATTTTTCGGTGTCGCCCAGCATATTTGTTAATCCAATAATCCACGGGGATACTGTTGGTCCATAGTGTGCAACGGGCACATTATTTCGGCGAACAGGTACGTCGCTATCGTTAGGGGAACTAATTTCTCTGTGTCATATTCAACCAAAAATGGAGTATTATTTAAGGGTCTTGCGTGTTGTATCAAGTGCAATTCGTTGATTCCCATGTGAATATGCTAGCAGTCAAAAGGACCCTTTATTCTGAAACTGCTACAAACTAAATTAAGAATGTATTTACGCTCATGCTCATAAATTAAGGTTAATGCTGATACATGTCGAAACCGCTCCGGTGGGAGTTTGCGAGTTTAAGTCACCTCGGGATCGGACCATGCAAAGCATTTCACCTGCGGTCGTCGCACGGTGGCGCTGGCGGCAGTCCACATACGCAGAGGTGTGTTGGTGCATGTCAGAGCACGCTGCAGCTAGTAAGTGTGCAGACGTTTTCAGACGTTCTAATGGTGACTGTGTGTTCAAAATGGCTCAAAGAACGCATATTGATGACGTTATGAAGGGTAGAATACTAGGGCGACTGGAGGCTGGTCAAACACTGCAGGTCGTAGCACGGGCCCTACGTGTGCCCCAAAGTGTGATCTCAAGATTATGGCAACGATTCCAGGAGACTGGAAACGTGTCCAGGCGCTACAGTAAGGGACGTCCACAGTGTACACCACCATAAGAAGACCGATATCTCACCATCAGTGCCCGCAGACGGCCACGGGCTACTGCAGGAAGCCTTGCTCGGGACCTTACCACAGCCACTGGAACAGTTATCTCCAGACACACAGTCTACAAACGTCTGAACAGACATGGTTTATCCGCCCAGAGACCTGAAAGGTGCATACCACTGACCCCTGGTCGCAGGGGAGCCCGTAAAGCCTACTGTCATGAACACACACAGTACATGAACATTGGAACAGTGGTCCCAGGGTATGTTCACGGACGAGTCCAGATATAGTCTGAACAGTGATTTTCGCCTGGTTTTCATCTGGAGTGAAGTAGGAACCAGATACCAACCACTTAATGGCCTTGAAAGGGACCTGTATGAAGGTCGTGGTTTGATGGTGTGGGGTCGGATTATGATTGGTGCACGTACACCCCTGCATGTCTTTGACAGAGGAACTGTAACAGGTTGCACCAGTATGTCAGCCTTTTCAAGGGTGTAGTGGGTCGCACCTTCGTAGCGTATGTGTTTCGGGAAGGTTTTCTCAACTTACCACCAATACCGTGGACTTACGGATCTGTGTCGTGTGTGTTCCTAATGTGCTTATGCTATTAGCGCCAGTATAGTGACGCGTTGTGTGGTACCACAATCTGCAATTATTCCTAATTTATGAGCATGAGTGTAGATATTCCACCGGTTGCGCAGTTTGGTTAATACCATAATATGTTTATAGATTTTCTGTCTTAGGAACATCTCGTTCATAAACTGCTTTTCTCTTTTCTTGGCAAAGCTTCAGCATCGGATGTATTGTAATCATAACCAGTAGATTACACTTCCTTTCAGTAATTATAATCTGAATTACAGTATTACTTAATCTTAACTTAAATGCTACTGTCAGCTTCTTGCTTCCCTTGTTCCACTTTATGGAAACAAGTGTTTCTCCTGTTGTGGTTGGCAGGAGAACCAACACCGTGTTACTAGAGGAGGCCGTAAGGAACGCGATTTAGCTCACGCAGGCTGGCGTCAGGTCTGGAACAGGACAAGGAAATTAGAATTTAGAAACAACGGACGTAGCTGGTGGATTACTTAACTTTAATCCATTAATGATTAACGTCGCTCTTGACGGTACATAGTTCACATTATCAATAGTAACTGATAATGGCGCCTTGCTAGGTCGTAGCAAATGACGTAGCTGAAGGCTATGCTAAACTATCTTCTCGGCAACTGAGAACGTAAGTAGGCAGTGAACCATCTGGGGCGAGTGCTAGGAAGTCTCTCTAGACCTGCCGTGTGGCGGCGCTCGCTGTGCAATCACTGATAGTGGCGACACGCCGGTCCGACGTATACTAACGGACTGCGGCCGATTTAAAGGCTACCACCTAGCAAGTGTAGTGCCTGGCGGTGACACCACATCTCCTTTCGTGTTAGCATCCTACAGTGTTGCCCCAACGTGCTTATGGGCGCACTTAGAACTCTGAGGGATGGCCGGTTTTATTGGTCACCTTAAGTGAATGACTTGGACTTAGTCCATCTAGCGGGCGACCGATGACCAACTTCTTTGTCTAAAATGGTAGATAAATCCTTAATTAACTTTGGCAACTGCAAATACAGCAACGCTGATAATTCCTTGGTAGTTGTAAAAGAGCGATTCAGTTCCCAACGGGTTCAGTGTTAACACTTGTTTGTCTTCCAAAGTATCGATACACTTGTTGAACTGCCCTAATGCTTCACAATGTTTTATTGTTTCTTACCAATAATTTTCTGTTGCAGGCTTCAGAAACACAGATAACAAGACAAACCATCTGTTGCACGCAGCAAAATACGTGCCACTGAATTCAAAAGGAAATAGGTGGGAGTATTTGAGATAGCACACCATTAATTTCAGCCGAAGAAAACCCAGGTGAAACATATGAGCAGACTGCTGTCCTACAGTCTGAGAAATGAGTGAGGTGTAATGAGGCTTAACCGAAAAATTCGCATTTGACCTAATTTTCAAGGGAAAATTTGGACAGTTAATGGTACAGTCTTTGATGGTGAATAAATCTTACAACTACCGTGTCCTCACCGTCACCTGACGATCAATATGGAAGTGCAATTTTCATACGAGAGGTAGCAGCCTACGACGGGTTTCTACTTTCAGACAAAAACAACAATGAACTTCTCAGAGTTGAGACTAATCATATGGCAATAACATCAATATATAAGCCTACAAATACGCCATTCGAATATGACCTACCGCCCAATAATCCCCTTCCCACGTGCAGTTTTGTAATGGGTGACTTCAATAGTCGCCATAGACGCTGGTGATACAATGACTCTAATGAAAATGGACTCAAAGTGGAAACATTTGCAGATGCTGAATCACTCTGTCTCATACGCAACGCCAAACTCCCCGTCTTTTAACAGGGGCAGGTGGCAAAGGGGATACAACCCTGACCACGTCTTGGTCAGCCAGAACTTGGTAACTGAGTGCGTGAAAGACGTCCTGGGTCCTGTTCCACACTCCCAACACAGACCCATCAGACTCAAAGTTACTTCAGCAGTGGTGCCAGTGCGGATTCCATTTCGACGAAGATTTAATTTCAAGAGGGCAAAATGGGGAGGTTTCGCAATTGGAATCGACGAAAAGCTGCAAACTCTAGAACCAACACCCAGCTTCTACTATAAGTTCATAGAAATCGTCCAGAAAGCATCAAGAAAGTCTATCGCTAGGGGCTGCAGAATGGAGTTTGTACCAGGCCTAACGAAAGACAGCCGGCAGCTATACGATGCATATAAGGAAAGGTATGAGGAGAACCCATTCTCTGAAGAAACTCTTGAACTCGCAGATGCACTTGCCGACCAGCTAACCGAGAAGCGCCGACAAGAATGGCAACATCTAATTGAAAGTGTAGACATGAAACATTCTAGCCGGATTGCCTGGAAGACAATTAAGAAGCTAAATAATGACCCTAAGCTGCAAACGGAAGCACCAAGAGTAACAGCCAACCAAATAGCATACCAACTCGTTATTAATAGGAAAACGAAGACTCCAGCAAAAACCATCCCAATAAGAAGTGGCGGAAGTGACACGAACTAATAAAGCCGTCCATTTACCATCGAAGAGCTAGAGTCCGCACTTAAATCTCTGAAACCTGGAAAAACAGGAGGGCTAGAGGACCTTAGGAATGAACACATTCTTAAATTTGGCGATTACACGAAGAACTGGCTGCTCCTACTTTTCAATACCTGTATCCGGTTAAACAACATCCCGAAAATCTGGAGAACGGCCAAGGTCATAGCCATTCCAGAACCCGGCAAACCATTGGACGAGCCAAAAATTTTCAGATCGTTAACATTACTTTGCTGCTTGTACAAGGTGTTCGAGCGCATGCTGCTGAATCGACTTGCGCCTAATATTGATCATCAGATAATTCCGGAACAGGCGAGGATTCGCCCTGGGAAAACTTGCACTGGACAGGGCTTGAATCTTACCCAGATCATGGAGCATGGCTACGAGAACCGTCTAATTACTGGAGCCGTACTTGTCGACCTCTCATCCGCATTCGACACTGTAAATCACAAACTGCTGCTCACTAAAATATACGTTATAACTAATGATTTCGGGCTGACACAAATTATATCAACGCTTCTCAGCAACAGACGGTTCATCGTAAACCTAGGAGGGAAGCGAAGCCGATGGCGTATCCAGAAAAAGGGACTACCCCAAGGCAGTGTCCTCGCACCCACTCTTTTCAACATGTATGTGAATGATCAACCAGTTGCACCAGGTACTAGGAGCTTTGCTTACGCGGACGATCTTGCAATAGCCGAGCAGGGTCGGAACTTTAACGAAATAGAAATTAGCCTTACGAATGCCCTCAACGGTCTAAGGCCATACTACGAAGCCAACTGCCTATGCCCGAACGCAGGAAAAACATTATCCCGCCTATTCCATCTACGAAACCGAGACGCCAAACATACACTAAACATCACGTGGAACAACCAACGCATCGCGTTCAGCACCACTCCTTGTTCTTTAGGCTTCACCCTTGATCGCACACTTACTTACTGACATCATGTAGACAAGTTCAGGGGTAATCTATCAACAAGATACAACCTCCTGAGTAAGCTCACCTCCACAAAATGGGGTGCCGACCCACATACTTTACGTACGTCGGCACTTGCACTCTGCTACTCGGTTGCTGAATACGCTGCCCCAATTTGGGAAAGATCAGCGCATGCGAAACGAGTGGATCCTCTGCTGAACGATGCCTGTCGCGTAATCACGGAATGCCTAAGACCCACCCCGGCTAGCCAACTTTATTTGCTTAGTGGCATAGCTTCACCCAGCATCAGACGAGGTGTAGCAAGCGAAGCAGAGCGCCTCAGGCAGCTGCGCCACCAGCGCCATCCTCTCTTCGGACAAAACCCTCCACACACACACGTCTAAAATCAAGACGGAGTTTCCTCCCCTCAGTTCAACCGCTCGAAACCTCTAAACAAAAGGCCAGACTGTCAAAATGGCAAGCAACACTGCCTACGGGAGACCAGGCACCTCTAATCTCACCCAACAATTGGCCTCTGGAAATGAACTAAAATGGCCATTATGGAGAACCCTCAACCGCCCACGAACTGGGGTGGGCCGATGCAACGTAAACATGTGTAAATGGGGATACCGAGACGGGACGGACACGTACCAGTGCGGACAGATTCAGACAGTGGACCACGTCCTGGAATGCAGCAACATGTGGAAGTGTGCAGGAAAGAAGATTTGGCAAACGCTACGGCAGTGGCAGTTAAATGCGCAGAATTTTGGCGGGTCGTGATATGATAATATATATACTATGTTTGTCTTTATATTGTAATGTGACTCCCCATTTTGGGTTTGTTTTATTTATACATATGTGTATTGTATTTGTATT
Organism: Schistocerca gregaria; assembly: GCF_023897955.1. Lineage (NCBI taxonomy): Eukaryota > Metazoa > Arthropoda > Insecta > Orthoptera > Acrididae > Schistocerca > Schistocerca gregaria. Next base: position 283,168,687 of record NC_064920.1, on the reverse strand, counting down.
TGTGTGTATATGTAATGTGTGGGTTGTCTATGGCTTGGACACGATTAAATAAATAAGCGCCACCTTCATCGTCACCATCAGGCAATCACAGATTTGTTTCTTCCAGCAACTAATTGTTTCAAATATACCCAGTTCTGCAGCACAATGTGAAGCACAAGGATCAGAACCCAAATACAATGCCAACTAAGTGAGTTCATTGTAATTGTGAATACTGGTACACAAGAAAAGTCTGCTCGCCTGCAAAAATTCTAAATAATGCCATTACATTCAAAGAACGTGATTTCCATATCTCTATCTAGTTTCTCATAACTACACCTATTGATTCGCACGCTATACGGATGTTTGAGAAAGTTTCTGTGAAGAGATTGCAGTACTGTATTTAAGATCTGCGTAGTTTCTTCCAATAGACAAAAATAAAAGTGACATCCAGTCTTTCTTCAGAAAGAGCTACTTCTCAAATGTCTCCGTTTCAATTCAAAATCAACGGATTCACCAAAGGCAGCAGGTAGGAAACTGTAATCATTTCTCCGATAGCTGCGTTAATATTCACTACCTTTCACGACCTACTTCTCTCAACAGCATCAAAAATGCCTATATGCACTATGGGACTTAACATCTGAGGTGATTAGTCCCCTAGACGTAGAATTAAAAAAACCTAACTCACCTAAGGAGATCACACACATCCATGTCCGAGGCAGGATTCGAACCTGAGGCCGTAGCAGCCACACGATTCCGGACTGAAGCGCCTGAAACCGCTCGGCGACCGCGGCCGGCTCTCAAAAACATCATATGACTAAACTGTTTTCATTTCGGTAACAATTTCGTTGGCAGACGCGACATTTTCTATTGCTTGGCGTATCTAGCAATGTTAGCAGAGAAATTATATCTTTATTGGGCTTGAGGTGCGCCTGCATACGTTCTCGACAGAAGCTAAGGCCACTACATCAGAACGTTTGGATGACGCAAATTGCTTACGTTACTTTACCTTACATTCCATAAATCCACAGATCACGAATACATTAGTAATTATGTGGAATGTGTACATAATGTTTCTCTATCCGATATAATTAACTATTATTGCCGTTAATACTTCATATCTGAAAATTCGTCTATTGATTAGGAGTAGACATTAATTTTCTAAACGCTGGTTGGCTATTTGTCAGACTTTTAATCCTGTTTGGTAAATCACCAATGACTTTTCTGGCAGCATAAATCAGCCTTTGCTGTGCCAAAGTCGGATTTAGCCCAGAATAGTGAAGATCACACTTTCTTCTAGTGTTGTAGATATGGACTTTGCTACTAATTTTGACTTGGCATGAGTTATTAATAACAAACTTCGTAAGTGAATATATGTTCTGTGAATATCCGTAGCTCCTCTGTAAGGTGAAATTGGGTGGGCTCCATCTTTTAACCTAACTACACGCTTTTGTGCAACGAACATTTTTTCTCTTTATAATGAGTTACCTCAAAATATGATGCCATATGCAAACAGTGAATGAAATAAAGTACAGCAGGCTAACAAACTGATATTTCTATCATCAAAATCTGTATTAATCCTAATATCATAAGTAGCTGAACTCAAATGTTTCAGCAGATCACCAATGATTTCTGTTTCCAATTAAATTTTTCATCAGTACACACACCCAGAAATTTTGAATATTCAGCCTTAACAAAAGACTTAAAATTTATACTTATCAATGATCTTCATCTATTTACTGTACAGAATTATATATGCTGTGTTTTCTCAAAATTTGGAGCGACTTCATTTGCAGAGAACCACTTAATAACTTTCTGAAAGACATCATTAACAATTTACTCAGGTGGTTCTTGTTTTTAAGGTGTGAATACTATGACTGTATCATCAGCAAAAGGAAATAACTTGGAATCTTCATGATTATCGAGTGATGAGTCATTTATATATATTAATAACAACAAAAATCGACCCTAGACTAAATCCTGTGGAACACCGTCCTTGATACCTTCCTAGTTGGGAATACCAGCTGATCAATGCAGGCTATCTGTCGTAATAATGTCAACCTTCTGTATTCTGCCAGTTCAATATGAATGAAACCATTTGTGCACTGTCACATCCATACCACAATTCTTTAGCTTATCTATAATAATTTTAACACTCGTACACTCAAAACCCTTTGAGAGGTCACAAAAATCCGTACGAGTGACCTTCGTTTATTCTGATCAGTGAAAGCATATATAGCATTTTCTGTTCAAAAGCCTTTCTGGAAACTAAACTGCCATTTTGTTAGTACTTCTTTTTTACACGTAAGTGAAGATATTTTTCTAGTTATTACTTTTTTTTTAAGAATTTGATATAAAACTGTCAGAAGTGAGATTGGGCTGTAGTTGTTACCATCAGAACTGTCCCGCTATTTGTCCAATGAGACAGTAGCATATGTCAGTCTATGTGGAAAAAGGCATGTTTCAGTGAGCTACTAAAAATGTGGCTGAGATTCTTGCTTATCTCTTGGGAAAAAGCCTTTAGTACTCTATTGGAAGTGCCACCAATTTCATGCGAGATTTTATTTTTGAGTGAATTATTATTTTACAAATTTCAGTGGGAGAGGTGGGTTGCATTTCAGTTTTATAAACTGTGTAAGTATTTCGACTTCCTTTACAACCTTACATTACTAATTAATAGCTGAGTCACTTAAAAAGTCATTATTAAAATATTTTCTACTTCTGAGCTTTTGTTGACAAACTTTTCATTAAATTTAATGGAAATACAGTCTTCCTGAGCTCTCAGTTGTTCTGTTTTCCTTTTAACAATATTCTAAATTGTTTGTCTGTATTTCATCAGGGGTACTTATCTCAGACCATGCGCACACTTCCGGGCTTTTAAATAATTTTTCTTAAGAAAGTGCAGCAGTTTTTGTGTTTGACTGTTTCAGGACCATTAATTCTTACAGCTATAGGAGATATTTACCTTTTCTGTTTACCTTATCCCTTTAGGAGGCCATGGCTTTTTAGAGGTTCCTTACAATTATGTTTCACTATTTTCTTAGGAAAACAGGTTTAAATATACTCAAAAATGTATCATAAAATAGCTGAAACTGTACATTACCATCAGGTCACTGTACACTTCATCCCTACTAAGCACTCATATACAACCGCTCGCTCACCGATAGATCTGTACCTACAGATTGGAAAATCGCGCAGGTCGCACCAGTGTTCAAGAAGGGTAGTAGGAGTAATCCATTTAACTACAGACCTATATCATTGACGTCGGTTTGCACTAGGGTTTTGGAGCATATACTGTATTCAAACATTATGAATCACCTCGAAGGGAACGATCTATTGACACGTAATCAGCATGGCTTCAGAAAACATCGCTCTTGTGCAACGCAGCTAGCTCTTTATTCGCACGAAGTAATGGCCGCTATCGACAGGGGATCTCAAGTTGATTCCGTATTTCTAGATTTCCGGAAAGCTTTTGACACCGTTCCTCATAAGCGACTTCTAATCAAGCTGCGGAGTTATGGGGTATCGTCTCAGTTGTGCAACTGGATTCGTGATTTCCTATCAGGAAGGTCGCAGTTCGTAGTAATAGACGGCAAATCATCGAGTAAAACTGAAGTGATATCAGGTGTTCCCCAGGGAAGCGTCCTGGGACCTCTACTGTTCCTGATCTATATAAATGACCTGGGTGACAACCTGAGCAGTTCTCTTAGACTGTTCGCAGATGATGTTGTAATTTACCGTCTAGTAAGGTCATCCGAAGACCAGTATCAGTTGCAAAGCGGTTTGGAAAAGATTGCTGTATGGTGTGTCAGGTGGCAGTTGACGCTAAATAACGAAAAGTGTGAGATGATCCACATGAGTTCCAAAAGAAATCCGTTGGAATTCGACTACTCGATAAATAGTACAATTCTCAAGGCTGTCAATTCAACTAAGTACCTGGCTGTTAAAATTACGAACAACTTCAGTTGGAAGGACCACATAGATAATATTGTCGGGAAGGCGAGCCAAAGGTTGCGTTTCATTGGCAGGACACTTAGAAGATGCAACAAGTCCACTAAAGAGACAGATTACACTACACTCGTTCGTCCTCTGTTAGAATATTGCTGCGCGGTGTGGGATCCTTACCAGGTGGGATTGACGGAGGACATCGAAAGGGTGCAATAAAGGGCAGCTCGTTTTGTATTATCACGTTATAGGGGAGAGAGTGTGGCAGATATGATACACGAGTTGGGATGGAAGTCATTAAAGCAAAGACGTTTTTCGTCTCGGCGAGACCTTTTTACGAAATTTCAGTCACGACTTTCTCTTCCGAATGCGAAAATATTTTGTTGAGCCCAACCTACATAGGTAGGAATGATCATCAAAATAAAATAAGAGAAATCAGAGCTCCAACAGAAAGGTTTAGGTGTTCGTTTTTCCCGCTCGCTGTTCGGGAGTGGAATAGTAGAGAGACAGTATGATTGTGGTTCGATGAACCCTCTGCCAAGCACTTAAATGTGAATTGCAGAGTAGTCATGTAGATGTAGAAGAGTTGCAAGCTTTGCCTAAAATTTACGACCGTTAATTGAACAACTTCGTTTGGATCAGAACTTCAGTAACATGCTTTATTACAGCTTATCACTGCCATGCCAATATCGCTAAGTGCTACAGATTTTGAATATTTATCGTGACCTTCTGCTATTAAATGAACCTTGGTTGACTTTTGTTGATTCTTTAAATGTTTTTCCCTGTCCTTACTTCCTTAGTCCGCAAGCCAAAAGACAAAGTACTGCCGCAGAAGATGCTGATCTCAATCACAATTTTCTTAGTACCATTTTACTATGCCATAATCTCTCATGGACGAACACAAAGTTCAGCTTTCTGTTTTTCGTTACTTTTTCAATGGAGTAACTTAATAAGGCATCCTATTTAATAAAAACAATCGTTGATGAGTCCCTTGAATAACATTAACTCTTAAAACGAATCGTTTATGTTAATCACAGTGAAAATGGTTTACTTCATATGGAAAACGTTATTTACAGTTACCAATGCTTGGATCTACTGTTAACGAGCGAACCTTCCATCAAATTAAAATCTTTATCCATTACCACATAATGTTTTAGCTTAACTTTAACTATACATTTAACAGTTCTATCATATTTATTAAAAGGTACTTGAACGCCAGAATTGTGTTACCAACACTGGTATACACTGATCAGCCAAAACATTATGATGACAGCACACCGCGATTTTGGATGCCGGCTGGTGGCTTTGCAGACACCTGACACGGTAAAAAAAAAAAAAAAAATGTAACCAGAGGGACACGGACGGTGGATCAGCCTAGCGAAGATCAGGGCTGCAAATGGGGAAATCCATTGAGATAAGAGACTTCAACAAAGGGCACATTATTACTAAGCAAAGCTTGCGAACGAGTATCGGGAAAACGGTGAAGCTAGTCGAATATTCACTTGCTACCGTCGTGAGCATCTACGGGAAGAGGCAGAACGACAGTGAAAGTACCCCAGGCGCTAAATGTTTGGACGGAAACGATCCTTCACAGAACGTGAAGTTCGTAGGTTTGTATGACATGGGGTTCGTTGGCTGTCTGCTCTGTAAAGTAGTATAGATGTTGATCTGTGGCAGCTCGGCCGAAAGAGCACAACGCTGGTTCACGCACAAGTGTTTCAGAGCATATCGTTCATCGTGCTTTGTTGATTGTGGAGCTCCACAGCAGACCACTCCCTATGTGATCACATGTAGCCCCCAACGACATCGTCAACCTCGATTGCAGTGGGAGACGGGAACAGCATCCGGATAATCGGTATGTAAATGTGTCATCTCTTCAGGTGGATCCCCTTTGTGCTACACCAGATCGACGGTCGTCTCCACAAACGCCGTCATCGAGGTAAACGACGGCTCGAAACATGCAGAGCGCCACGGACACAAGCTGCTAGAAGTAGTATTATGTTATTGGAGACGTTCTCCTTCGCTTGCATGGGACATGTGGACGTACAAGGGGTGTTCATAAACAAACGAGCCGGAGGCATAATTATAGAAATCAGTACCTGTATGTTACGAGTATTGACCCTGCGTGTTGAGACACTTGGCCCACTGTGACACAAGGCGCTGAATGACTGTCTCATTAAATTCCTGGGGCTGCTGCGTTAACCAGTTCCGCAGGTACAGCTGGACGTCGTCATTTGGGGTGAATAGTTTGCCCTTCAGAGCCTTTTTAATGGGACCAAAAATGGCATAATCACAGGAAGAGAGGTCCGGACTGTATGGAGTGTGGCCGAGAGCCTCCCATTTGAGGTTCTGCAGGAATGCCGTGACTGTGATGGCCGTATGAGGCTTTCGATCGTCGTGGGCCTGAATGACCCCAGGTGTGACATTGCCTGGTCGATTAGATTTGATCGCTTGGCGAAGGGTGGTCAAGGTTTGCGAGTAACGCTGGGCATTCACTGTTGTCCCGTGCTGCAGGGAAGTGAATCAGGAGGGAGACACCTTGGTCAAAGAAGAACGTCACCGCAACGTTTTCTGCACTCGTGTGGACAACGACGTCCAGCTGTACGTGCGGAACTGGTTAACATACCAGGCCTGGGAATTTTATGAGACAGCCATTCATCGCCTTGTGTCACAGTGGGACAAGTGTCTCAACAGCCAGGGGGCAATACTTGTAACATACATGAACTGACTTCTGTAATTATGCTTCCGGCTCGTTTCTTTTTGAACGCCCCTTACAAAGGAAGATACATTCGCAGTTGCGACCACTGCAGCCCTTCATGTTTTATGCTTTCCCCCACGGCTGTGTAATCTTTCAGCAGCATATCTGTTCGCGTTCGAACTCAGAATCGTCTACAGTGGTTTGAGGATCATAATAATGAACTAACGCTAAGGTTTCGGCGACCAAATTCGCCCGATGTGAACCTTATGGAAACACATCTGGGACGACATCGGGCGCCATCAGCGCGTAGGCAAATCAGTGACCCGATTTTTACATGAATTGCATACGTGTGCGTAGACATTTAATGCTACACACCTCCGCTAACTTACCAAAAACTGTCGGATACCTGGCACTCAGAATCAATTATGTTTCTCGTTCCAAAGACGGACAGACAATCTATCAAGCATGTGGTCGTAATGTTTTGGCTCATCAATGAAGATGATAGGAAAATGCCCAATAATTAACAGAAGAATGTAGCTACAAGGAAGATTCTAGTTTCGTCTATTACACTGTGATTCTTTCCAAAGTAGAAGCACGTAAGTACTTCCGTCCATGGTCTAGGGGTAGCGTATTTGATTCATAATCAAAAACGTCTTCGGTCCCGGGTTCGATCCCCCCCGCTACCTAAATTTTGATAAATAATCAGCATTGGCGGCCGAAGACTTCTGGCGTAAGAAGTCAGCCTCATTCTGCCAACGGCCTTGTCAAAGGGGGCGGAGGAGCGGATAGAGGTTCAGGGCACTCTCTTGTCCTAGGGGTGGGAAATTGCCCCTAAAGACGGAAGAATCAGCAATGATCAACGACATGAGGATGCAGAAGGCAATGGAAACCACTAAATTAAAGACACGTAACGTGTATCCACAGGACATGTGGCCTGTAGTTGAAGAATTGTCATGATGATCTCTCCATTGGCAAAAGATTCCGGAATAGTCCCCCATTCGGATCTCTGGGAGGGGACTGCCAAGGGGGAGGTTACCATGAGAAAAAGATTGAATAATCAACGAAAGGATAACGTTCTACGAGTCAGGGCGTGGAATGTCAGAAGCTTGAACGTGGTAGGGAAACTAGAAAATCTGAAAAGGGAAATGCAAAGGCTCAATCTAGATATAGTAGGGGTCAGTGAAGTAAAGTGGAAGGAAGACATGGATTTCTGGTCAGATGAGTATCGGGTAATATCAACAGCAGCAGAAAATGGTATAACAGGTGTAGGATTCGTTAAGAATAGGAAGGTAGGACAGAGGGTCTGTTACTACGAACAGTTCAGTGATGGGGTTGTTCTAATCAGAATCGACAGCAGACCAACACCGACAACGATAGTTCAGGTATACATGCCGACGTCGCAAGCTGAAGATGAACAGATAGAGAAGGTGTATGAGGATATTGAAAGGGTAATTCAGTATGTGAGGGGGGACGAAAATCTAATAGTCATGGGCGACTGGAATGCAGTTGTAGGCGAAGGAGTAGAAGAAAAGGTTACAGGAGAATATGGGCTTGGGACAAGGAATTAAAGAGGAGAAAGATTAATTGAGATCTGTAACAAGTTTCAGCTAGTAACAGCGAATACCCTGTTCAAGAATCACAAGAGGCCGGGAGATACGGGAAGATTTCAATTAGATTACATCATGGTCAGACAGAGATTCCGAAATCAGATACTGGATTGTAAGGCGTACCCAGGAGCAGATATGGACTCAGATCACAATATAGTAGTGATGAAGAGTAGGCTGAAGTTCAGGACATTAGTCAGGAAGAATCAATACGCAAAGAAGTGGGATACGGAAGTTCTAAGGAATGACGAGATACGTTTGAAGTTGTCTAACTCTATAGATACAGCAATAAGGAATAGCGCAGTAGGCAGTACAGTTGAAGAGGAATGGACATCTCTAAAATTGGTCATCACAGAAGTTGGGAAGGAAAACATAGGTACAAAGAAGGTACCTGCAGCTGCGAAGAAACCATCGGTAACAGAAGAAATACTTCAATTGATTGATGAAAGGAGGAAGTACAAACATGTTCCGGGAAAATCAGGAATACAGAAATACAAGTGGCTGAGGAATGAAATAAATAGGAAGTGCAGGGAATCTAAGACGAAATGGCTGCAGGAAAAATGTGAAGACATCGAAAAAGGTATGATTGTCGGAAGGACAGACTCAGCATACAGGAAAGTCAAAACAACCTTTGGTGACATTAAAAGCAACGGTGGTAACATTAAGAGTGCAACGGGAATTCCACTGTTAAATGCAGAGGAGAGAGCAGATAGGTGGAAAGAACACATTGAAAGCCTCTATGAGGGTGAAGATTTGTCTGATGTGATAGAAGAAGAAACATGAGTCGATTTAGAAGAGATAGGGGATCCAGTATTAGAATAGGAACTTAGAAGAGCTTTGGAGGACTTACGGTGAAATAAGGCAGAAGGGGTAGATAACATTCCATCAGAATTTCTAAAATCATTAGGGGAAATGGCAACAAAACGACTATTCACGTTGGTGTGTAGAATATATGAATATGGCGACATACCATCTGACTTTCGGAAAAGCATCATCCACACAATTACGAAGACGGCAAGAGCTGACAAGTGCGAGAATTATCGCACAATCAGCTTAATAGCTCATGCATCGAAGTTGCTTACAAGAATAATATACAGAAGAATGGATAAGAAAATTGAGAATGCGCTGGGTGACGATCAGTTTGGCTTTAGGAAAAGCAAAGGCACGTGAGAGGCAATTCTGACGTTACGGCTAATAATGGAAGCAAGGCTAAAGAAAAATCAAGACACGTTCATAGGATTTGTCGACCTGGAAAAAGGGTTCGACAATATAAAATGGTGCAAGCTGTTCGAGATACTGAAAAAAGTAGGGGTAAGCTATAGGGAGAGACGGGTCATATACAATATGTACAACAACCAAGAGGGAATAATAAGAGTGGACGATCAAGAACGAAGTGCTCGTATTAAGAAGGGTGTAAGACAAGGCTGTAGCCTTTCGCCCCTACTCTTCAATCTGTACATCGAGGAAGCAATGATGGAAACAAAAGAAAGGTTCAGGAGTGGAATTAAAATACAAGGTGAAAGCATATCAATGATACGATTCGCTGATGACATTGCTATCCTGAGTGAAAGTGGAGAAGAATTAAATGATCTGCTGAACGGAATGAACAGCCTAAAGAGTACACAGTATGGTTTGAGAGTAAATCGGAGAAAGACGAAGGTAATGAGAAGTAGTAGAAATGAGAACAGCGAGAAACTTAAATCAGGATTGATGGTCACGAATCCAATGAAGTTAAGGAATTCTGCTACCTAGGCAGTAAAATAACCAATGACGGACGGAGCAAGGAAGACATCAATAGCAGACTCGCTATGGCAAAAAAGGCATTTCTGGCCAAGAGAAGTCTACTAATATCAAATACCGGCCTTAATTTGAGGAAGAAATTTCTGAGGATGTACTTCTGGAGTACAGCATTGTATGGTAGTGAAACATGGACTGTGGGGAAACCGGAACAGAAGAGAAGCGAAGCATTTGAGATGTGGTGCTATAGACGAATGTTGAAAATTAGGAGGTTCTACGCAGAATCGGAGAGGAAAGGAATATGTGGAAAACACTGATGAGGAGAAGGTACAGAATGATAGGACATCTGCTAAGACATGAGGGAATGACTTCCATGGTATTAGAGGGAGCTGTAGAGGGCAAAAACTGTAGAGGAAGACAGAGATTGGAATACGTCAAGCAAATAATTGAGGACGTAGGTTGCAAGTGCTACTCTGACATGAAAACGTTGGCACAGGAAAGGAATTCGTGGCGGGCCGCATCAAACCAGGCAGTAGACCAAAAAAAAGCACTTGAGTCGTAGCAGAAATAAACTTTTGTTGTTCTAAACTTGAATATTTGAAGTTTATTGAATCAGAGTACTTCGACCCTGAGGCTGAACTGCTCTTGCAAATTACAATACTAAGGCAAGAAATCATTCGTCATGGCAAACGAAACGGCCTGAATTATGCACATTTCGATGAATAATTACCACACGTGTTGCAAATACTCAGTTGTGCACCACCGAGACTATACATTCGTACTCTTCTCACATAAATGCAGTATTTCTGTCTTGGATTGCAATATATTTTTTTTTTCTTCATGCATATTTTTCCATGCGTCTTCTGATTGATTACACTCGGCTCGCCACAATTTTCTCTCCTGTGCCACTGTCTTCACTTCAGAGCAGTACATCTGACATACGTCCCAAATTATTTGTTGCATGTATTACAAGCTCTGTATTCCTCTACAGTTCTCACCCTCTTCATCTCCCTCTAGTACCATGGAAGTTATTTCCCGATGTCTAATAGGTGTTCTATAATTCTGTCCCTTCTTCTCAGTGTTTTCCATACATTCCTTTCGTCGAATATTCTGAGGAGAACCTCTTCCATCCTTACTGCATCAGTTCTCCTAATTTTCAACATTCTTCTGTAGCACCAGGTCTAAACTGCTCCCATCCTCTTGATTTCTGGTTTTCATTGCCATACAGTATTGTGCTCTAAACATTCTCAGAAATTCCTTCCTCAAAATTAGCCCTATGTTGAATACTTGTCGACTTTTCTTGGCCAGAAATTCCCTTTTTATAATTGGCAGTTTTACTTTTTTATGTCCTCTAGGCTCCGTCAGTTATGGATTATTTTGCTGCCCTGGCCGCAGAATTGGTTGACTTCGAGTACTTTGTGATCACCAATTCTGAAGTGAAGTTTCTCGCTGTTCTTGTTTCTGCTACTTCTTAGTTACTTCGCTTTAGTTTGATTTATTCTCAATCCATATTCCGTACTCATTAGACTGTTCGTACCGTCCTACAGATCATTTAATTTTTCTTCGCTTTCACTGAGGACAGCAAAACGAATCATATCGTTCAGACAGTTGCCCTGGGTTTTAAACCTGCACTTAATTTTTTTTTTATTTGCGTCAGTGCATCTTCGACGTATAGATCAGTTTTGGTCTCCAGTTCTTGTTTTATCTTTCGGTTCTATTACATATTATATATTTCCCATTGCTCCCTATCGCTTACACGTTTTCTTCTCAGAGTTCACATACCATGCACCATTTCACACTGTCTAACGCTTTTTCCAGCTAGACAAATCCTATGAACGTGTGTTGATTTTTCTTCAGTCTTGCTTTCATTATCAATTGGAACGTCAAAACATTTTGTCTGGTGCCTTTCAGTTTGTCTGTATATTATTTCTGTCGATAACTAGGATGCAAAAACTGTTAAGCCAGTTGTGAGCTAAATTTCGCACTTCTCTTCTCTTGTTATTTTCGTAGTTTTTTGGACCATGTTTTTCCGAAACTCTGATAGTGTGATGCCAGTCCCGGACATTCTACGCACCAACTTGAATAGGCGTTTATTTTTTATTATTTATTTATTTATTGTCGATTCTCCCAATATGTTTGTGGATATTTCAACGAAATATTATCAATCCCTTTTGCTTTATTTAGAACTTAAGTCGTCCATAACTCTTTTATATTATGATTCTGGATCCCTTATCTCATAGCTTTCGATTTCTATTTGTTCTTTCTTGATCAGACAAGTCCTCCCAGTCACAGAGGCTATCAGTGTCCTCTTTCCACCTATCAGCTCTCTCCTCTCCATTCAACAGTGGTATTCCCACTGCAGTCTTAATGTTACCGTCTTGCTTTCAATTTCACGGAAACTTGTTTTGACTGTCTCCTTAGTCAGTCCGTCCGACACTCATTTCGTCTTAGATTTATCCACATTAGTCACGCACCCATTTCTCATACGTTCTAAACCCACTTCTGCTAATTACGTGATACTGTGAGCACCCCGTCCGTCTTCAATGTGGAGTGCTTGCAGATGGCTTGTCTACCGGCCAAGAAAAATCCTTCCCATTGCTGGGTAGACTCTACATCTTTCTTTGACAACTTAAACTGATTCACAATCACTGCCTTCGATAAGTTATTTGTTAACATAGGTATTGTGATAGATAATTCACTACTAGATATTTTGTAGTTTTCTTTATGATAATCCTTTACCTTCATCAGAATTACTTTTTATTATTTTCATTTCTCGCCAAATATTCTATTCACTAACCTCTCTCGCCCGTGTCACACTCGACACCTAACATAGCCCAGTTAATAAATACCAAAAATGTCGCACAGATGAAAGAATTTGTGGAGTCGCAACTTTTGTATAGCAGTTGGGGGGGGGGGGGTGGAATGTCATGACTAATATTCTAAGAACCCACACCAGTGGGGTGTGAGGATGGGGGAGGCGGGGAGGTGGACGTTTGAAGATTACGTTTTATGTTTTTCTTGAATAAAACGGAAACCGCTGCTTCTACCGAATGTGTTTCCTCGTACAGAATTAAATTACATTAACATTTCTCGGACTAAAAGTTCCCCCGCTGCAGGGTATAGGAAAATTGCACGTTATAGCAAATAGTGTTACAGTGGTATAAAATTAGTGTTTACTTTTAAATGAAATGGGATAAAATCAAAATTAAATGTTTGTATCACGTGTACGTCCAGTAGCCTTATTAAGGGTTACATTGTATTCGGGTGTGGAAGTTGCTTCTTGTGACGTAGTGAGAAAGAGTAGGTAATCACATATTCCCTCTTCAGTTTGGAGATCTATGCAGGAGGGAAGTGTATAACCAGAACGTGGTGACCTACCTTCCCTTGCACTTCTACCTTAAAACCCCCCACCCTGTTACACCACCAGAGCACCATATATATTACGTCTCTGCTTCACTTAGAAGTGGTACTCAAATTTAATACTATTTAACAGACAACACTAATTTTAATAATGTGTGACTCTTCCGTTACTTCACACAGAGATAAACAAATGAATAGGGCCTTTTTTTGTAGGAATTTTATTTAGTTCAATACTGTAAACATTATTTCTAGAAGCCGCAGTTTTCGAATTATTCAAAAAAATTCTTAAAAGCGATATTTAAAACAACATTATACTACACGATCTTTCTTATAATTTTTCTTCCTTGATTGGACTTACAAAGCACCAAGATCTTCAAAACCGTTACATTTGGTTATTCGGTCTTATTCATACGAACTGGGGTACTTCCTTTGTTAGCTATCCATGCTTCAGTCATGTCCAGAACAGAGTAAATAGAGGGAAAAGCTCTTTTAATTTACACGGTACTGACCAAATCTCCACCTATAGTGTAATACAAACAGTTTTTCGGTGGAGACGCAAATGCTTACTTGGAGTAAGCGATAACTTTTTGATGATAACATACTATTTCATCTGACAAATATTGCGAAGGGGAATATAGTGTGTTTGCGTCCACAAACGAATAAGCATAAATCCTGAAATTTTTGGAAGCAAGTATTATCTTTCTCTCTTCGTCTTTTTACAATGCATTTTCTTAAATATTTCACAGCTCTTAAGGCAGTCCTCTGGAACCTAAAAAGCCACATAGCTACGTATTTAAGCATAAGACAGAAGTAAGTTGCTCTCCTACGCTGTCAAAGAACTTACTGTCTATGATACACAAATTCTGATTTCGTTTAACGGACATTAAATTCAGATTCAGTTCGCAGTGCTTTGCGACTATACAAATCTATAGTACAGAAAAAGTTTTGCAGTACGATTTTTTCGTGCGAATGAGATCCGCGGTTTAATATATCATCTCCCTATTCAGGTTCAGTTTAACGGACGTCAAATTCAGACTCAATTCGCTGTGCTTTGCCACCATATAAATCTATAGTACAGAAAATGTTTTGCAGTACGATTTTCTCCTGCGAATGAGATCCGCGGCTTAACCATGTGGATGCTCTCCAATGAAAGACCGCATGGAATTGACGTCAACGAAGGGGCAAACAAATATCACCGACAATTTCTTCTAAATCTTTCTCAGCCTCAGCTCCTCTACGTCAGTGGTGCCGTTTCTCATTTCGCTAATTAGGCGAGATTACGTAAACTTTCTTTTGATAATCTTCTCTTCTGCGTTGCGCTGAAAGCAGCGGCAAGTTTCCCGCAGAGCGACGAATTTCTCGTCAGAGAAGTATCAAGCAAACCACCATATCAGTTTAACAAAACCGAAGGGATCTTTTGTTTCGGAGCGGCGCATTACCACGACTCTCACAATCTGGCAACTAATTTTGAAGAAAGACATTTTAATCCACGCCTTCTCTGACGATCCGCCTCGTATTGTTCAGCTCTTTGAGTGGTATTGTTCTGTAGTCGATACTACTCTTTCTTTTACATTCCAGAAAAAAATTGTTATATAAGTAAACCACCTCTACATTCTGTAATGAAATCCGCTGTACTTATTAATTTCGTACAAATCTCTTGAAAGGGGCACTAGTAGTACAACTCAAGAGGAAATAAATTACAATCAGAATTCAGCTGGCTTCGCTTACTGCATTGCAATGTATCATATCGTATAAGACATCTCATAACCAAGGAAAGGTAAAAAGTGTAAATTTACGAAATTTTCCAACGCGTAAAATGTGAATAATTTTTTCGGAGATGTTTTCAAATGTAATTTGCTGGGATAAATCTTCAGAAATTCTCTCACTTTCAATGTTAGTTAAGGCACAGGAATTCCTTGTCTAATCAGGTTCTCTCTAGACTAACAACAAAAAATCGGCATAGCTCCTCTTTGTGTAGGCAAAATATGTAGGCAGCTCGATTACTCTGCTTGGATAAGCTATAAGGAGACGAATTCTATAAAATCCAATTATAATCTTTCACTTGTAGACACTGCTTTTTCTCAAAGGTTCTCAAACATTTTGCACGTGCGTTCTCCTTTGACCTGATATGAAGCCCAAACAGCACCTGCTTCATTGATTTTACATGTTATCAGTTGTATGGCTAAGCAGTTCAAAAGTTTTAACCACTGTTTAGTCACTTCCTACAATCCAGTTCAATTTAAATTTTGTTTGCATTTGCTAAACGGAACATAGTGTAGTTTTACACTTCCGTATGACACTGATGCAAGAGAGAAGGTAGAATGGGGCACAAATTCTAATTCACGGGAAGTCTGATGTTAGTTGAAATCCGAATCTGTGTATCATTCAGTTCTGCATAGTTTACTATGAGTGCCTCTTCATCTCCTTCTGTGCATGCTTCGCTCAAGACGACGCGAAATCAGCGCTGTCTTGTTGGTCTTACTTTGAATCCGGTATTCTTTCCTACGCAAGGATTGAGTGTGTTTCCATTGCTCCGTCCATGACTGTTGCTCGGTCCTTCTTGGAAACATCGTGATTTTTTTTATTTTCCTGACTGAAAATCATTCTTGTAACTTTCGCGGTCTTAATTCCTTAAAGTCTTTCTTTTGTCAATTTACCAGCTGCTTGTCCTTTATTGTTGAGGAATTCCAGTTTAAAAAAAAACTTTTGAGAGCAGGAATTGTATATCAGCAAGTGACAAGTGAATACAATAAAATAATATTTTTGTATCATTTGTTAAAGACGGAAACCGCGGGGTGAAGGAAATAAAGTTTATTCACTCATCGCACCTGACTAGATTCGCCTTTAGCGGCAACTGTCAGATGATAGAAGCAACCGTTTCTATCGGCATGACGAATCTTAGGAAACTGAAACTCGCGTCTGTTATGTAGAACACCAAACCTATCACTCTCCTGTAGATCAGATCAGAGCACTTTTCTTCAACGCGTATCGGTGTTCTTTCGCAGTCGCTGTAAAAAAAGCCTACCTCGTTGGAGGAACCATGGTTGTTCACAGCTGTTCTCGAAACATAAGTAAAGGAATCATTAAGATTTCAAACCTCAGTGGTTCCTCAGGCACAAATAAGAATTAGGTAACCCTCGGTCGCTTAAAATACGATACCTGTAGGTTCACACTCCATTTAAAATTTACTGGGGTGGACAGGCTGTTTTTCAGAAATTGTTAAGAGTAGTATTACGTGCCAACGCGAACCGTTTACGTGCCGTGGGGGGGGGGGGGGGGGGACTGACGTAATCACGAGACTCCGAGACTCGGCACATTCACGATCCTGCCCGAATTACCGTGCAGTGTTACCTCCAAGCACGAGCGAAAGAAGCTATCACCGACAGCCGCAACAGCTTGCTGTAAATATAATTAATTACACTGACAATGAGAGCAAGAATGGTGTGATAGTATCGACAGAAAAAACTACGAAATGTGCAAATTGATATTGAGAGGTAAAACATCAGTATAGTCAACGGTGGGAAGGAGGGCATGGTGCAGACTGGCGCATGACTTAGGTATCTGCCCCAATACCGAATAAGTAAAATACGCAAATAAAATTTGACAGTGATGATACAGATCAATGCGTTGCTAGACAGAAATTTCCTTTGATTTGTGAACGATAAAATGAAATAACATATCGCCTCTGTAGTACAGAACTGAACTTACAATCTAGCAAAAAAATTCAGATAAAAACTGTTCCTTGTATGGTATTTGATTTTAAAATGTGTCAGAATGACCGACACGAGAGAATATACTTGCAGAAATAAGATACTACTTTAAAAATTTTAAGAAACAAATAAAGCATCAGATTTACAGTGGCCAGTGCTTTATTTAGACGAACCGGGGATTCATGCAGATTACTAAAATCGGTGTCGGAAAAGTTTCACTGTGTGCAGAGGATTGTCAAACAACAGTGCTAGGCGACGTTTCATTATTGCGTATGCAGAGTTTCACTTCTCCTCGGTATCTATAATAGGAAAAAGTCGACTATCGTGTGGAAACGGACAGAAAAATGAAGGTTCTTAGAGACGTCTACACCTGTGTCTGCACTCAGCAAGGGACTACACGACGCGTGATGGCAGTGCGTGCTTGTGGTACGACTATCCGATATCTATTTCATGAATGTCGCGTGGAAAGATTGACTGCCGATAAATGTCCGTATTAATCCAAAATTTCTTGGCTTTCCTCACTGTGGACATATCGCAAGGAGTGTGTGAGCGGAAGTAGTATGTTTCTCGACGGTTCCCGGAATGTACCCTTTCATAATTTCAGTACTAAATGTGATCGTGATACACAATACCTCTCTTGTAGCGTCTGCCAATAGAGTTCGTTGAGAATATTCGTAGCGCCCTTGAGCATAGTAAACTCTCCCGTGACGAAATGTACCGCTCTTCGTTGGATATTTTCTATTTCTTCTGATGATTATAAATATGGCCGATTAGAAATAATCAAGAATGGGCAGAAGAAATGTTTTGTAAGCCACTGATTTCGTAGAATAATTACATTTCTTTACTATTATTCGTAAGAATTTGTTGACGTCTGCCGGTCCTTCTGGCTGAGTGGTTCTAGGCGCTTCAGTCCGGAACCGCGCTGCTGCTATGGTCGCAGATTCGAATCGTGTCTCGGGCTTGGATGTGTGTGATGTCCTAAAGTTAGTTAGGTTTACGTAGTTCTAAGTTCTTGGGGACTGATGACCTCAGATGTTCACTGCCATAGTGCTCAGAGCCATTTGAACCACTTTAAGTCGGTCTTGGTAGTAAGTCATTTTGCGACAGTCACTTTTTCCAGCGATTTATCAAGAATAATAAAAAAACAAAAACACCATTCGAACAGGCCAGGAAGGCCCAACAGTACGGATGGGCCTCCGTGTCATCCTCAGCCCTTAGGCGTCATACGATGCGGGAGGGGCATGTGGTCAGCACACTACACACCCTGCCGTTGCTAGTTTTCGTGGCCCTTAACTCCTCAATCAAGCATCTCCTCAACTGATCTCAAACGTTCTGAGTGCACCCCGCTTGCCAACAGCACTCGTTACGCCCGGACAGTCACCCATCCAGGTGCTAGCCTACTCCAACAGCTCCTAACTTCGGTGATCCGACTGGAAACAGTGTTACCACTGCGGGCAAAGCCGTTGGTTCAAATGGCTCTGAGCACTATGAACGTCTGAGGTCATCAGTCCCCTAGAACTTAGAGCTACTTAAACCTAACTCACACACATCAATGCCCGAGGCAGGATTCGAACCTGCTACCGAAGCGGTCGCGCGGCTCCAGACTGTAGCGCCTAGAACCGCTCGGTCACTCCGGCCGGCGCCAAAGCCGTTGGCTTCTCACCAATAATGTAAACGTATATCAGATGGTTCGTTCGTCTGTTTGTGAGTAATATGTTAAATTAAATCTACACTCATGGTAAAGCCTCCGGTCCCTGCACCATTCATCGTTCCTCTGCAGGTCCCCCTACAGTAACTAAATCTTCTGGCGTTGCAACCTTATTAAAGACAACCGTAACAGCTGCAGAGAGGCTCAGGGATATTAGCGAACCAAAACTCTTGGCATTAATTTGCATGGAGCACCAACCTCCTCCTCTTTATCCCACTGACACACTTTTGCAAGGAAGAAAAAGAGAAAGGTTCCTTCCTGCCACCACATTAGCATCTAGAGCCGCATTCCAAAGCACCAGTTTGAAATCTCGCAATGAAAAAGACTCTTAGTAGTAGTAGTAGTACGGACCAAGCACCTCTTCTCTAACCGTCGTGAGCAGTAAATGTGAAATAAGCAGTAGTCTCTTCTTCTATTCCTGTTATTAACATGCACATATCTTTGTCATGCATACAGACGAGTAGCGTGTGCCAGCGCTCCACCTGCAAGGGAACTAAAGCTTACACTCTTACTGGTTCCCCTCCCTGCTTCTCCGGCGTAAACACGACGGTGCAGTCGCCCTCGCCAGGCAACCAGTACGCTTTGCCGCATAATAACCCTAATATAGTATATGGACGCCTGTCTTCTTTCCCTTGCTTTCTCTGTAACCCTTTCGCCGCTAGCTCCTCTCTTGCCAGCCCCGTTTGAGAACCAGGGTTTCGCGTGCACACTTCTTGTATATCAAACGAGGATGTCGAGGATGATTTACACTATGCCTTTATATGGATACGGGAATAGTGCAATTAATATAAGTACAGTTCTTCTATGAATCATTCCTTAGTTTCTAAATCCTTATATTTCTAAGGCATTGTATGTACACATTGATTGATGCATGATAGAACTGTAAACTTACGAAGTCTGTATTATGCATTCCACAAATGTTCTAAGTGCATCTCTGATCACATGATATGCGCAGAAACGGTAGTCAAGTTTGTTCGATATCTTACGTAGCAACAACCTGTCAATGGTCATCACAGCACCATTGTTGCATTCCCTGAGCTGTTCCGGTGTTCTTGGTACTGGGGCTATGTAAACATGGTCCTTAATGTACTCCCAAAAAAAACTGTCACACTGTAATGGACCAGAGGTACCTGGTGGACCAAGGAAGCAGAGCCACATCATCTTCACCACTATGCCCAATCCAACGATGCGCAAGTTCGTCATTTAGGCAGCGACGAACTACGATGCTCAAATGAGGGGGTGTTCCGGCTTGTTGGAAGATGAAAGTCTCGAAATCAGCAGTCAGCTGTAAACAATCACACCTGTAACATATCAAGGTAAGAGGTACCCAACGCACTCTCCTAGCAGAAGAAGGAAAGCCATTCAGCTTCGTCTGTAACATTGGACAGAAAAATTTAATCATGCGTCATAATTCCATGAGGATTGCCCCATACTCTCAAACTGTGAAGATTAACCTTTCCGGATAAATTGAATATTGCTTCGTTCTTGAATATACGCTAGGAGGCGGAATGTTCATCCTCAAATCCTTCTTACGTCCTGGAACCTGGAAGGAGCTGGCCATAACATTCAGCTTGGAATTGTTGCACGAGCTGCAGACGGTACTGTTTGAAATATAACTGCTGTCGCAAAATCTTCCGCGGCGCTTGCTGAGATGTCCGTTGGTTACCCGGTACTTTTCTATTCACAGAGACACCGTGTGTTCCCAGATTGTCGATACCAAAGCAAAATGATGTGTTTACATGGCGGTCCTTTCTTTTGTAATTTCTACTGAATGCATGCTGCACTATTTTAGTAGATAAACATCAGGCATAATCCAACACAAAATTTCATTTCTTGCTTTAACGCCATTTTGCTCATCTGCACTACCCTGGTACGCCATCTGGCGAGCCCAATGAGCTTACAGGTCTGTTCATGCAACAATCACAAATGTACATATAATACTTCGGAGAATATAGTACCTTGCATCAAATTAGTCATTTATAGCAGCCTTGTATATACAGTGTGTTATATGTGTGAGTGCAGTAATTTTTGTTGGTAACTGAGGACAGTGCAATGAAGAATTTTACATCAGTACTTGCTTCATTTTTCCGACTAATAATTATGGAGTCCGTAATGACAATCCTCAGATCTTTTTTTACACCATGTCCTAAAGTGATGAGGCCATAATAGCATCGTCAAAACATATAAATATAATCAGCACAGAAACGTCACATAGATTTAAAATAAGGTGTAGAATAGGCCACATCGTCCACAAAGTCATTATTGCAACTGACTATTATTATGTGAGGCGCTTGCGAGACGACTGTTAGGTGTACAGAGAGAGCAGCTAAAACACTGAAGTGGTTACCAATCATCCCCAGCACCCCGTACATAGCGAGATACTTGTAAACTCAAAATATATGGAATGGCTAGATACTAGAAAACTGCAAACAATAACATCTTAAACCGATCTCTGGCTTCTGTTTTGTAGTTCTGTTTATTATTGTCTTTCCAGTACGGTATGTTGGTTTTTTTCAAGATGGCGGCAGTATGTTGTAGGGAATATCTGTGTGTGATGGTGGCAGTATGTTGTAGGGAATATCCGTGTGTCTAGGACATTAGACTAAACTTAACATATATGAAGATACGATAATGTACTTACAGTTTTGATCAATTAGATTTATGTCTCCTTTTAGTGACGAAACCTGGAACGTCAGGAAGGGAATAAGAAAAGTTTAAGTTTGAAGTCGGTCCACGAATAGCTTAACTAAAAGTGCACTGTTCACGGAAAGGCACGGCTTCCGGGTAAGAGACCTGGGATAACACACAAATGATACTACTCGCAAGAATGCTCGTACCGTGTACTCTGTTTAAATAAAAAATCGGTTGTTTCTACTAACGGTGTGATCACGTGACTTCTCAAGATTTAGATAGACAATATTTTTCTAAGTTTCCATCTGAGTCAGTGATGCCATTTTTCGCTCAGTTTTTCTAATGACTAATGTAGCTGAATTCGAATGCTGCGAACATTACTTCGGTATTTGTAGTTTAAGTCCTGACAACGACCACACATAAGACTGTCGTTCTCAGAGGCTTAAAATTGATGGCAACTTTTACATATTCAGTGTGTAAAGCCAAAATGTACAGTGAACTGATTTAAATTATTTCTGAAGCACAGCAAGTTTATTACGAACGTAGGTCCATTGTAGAATGATAAATAAATAATAATGCTGACTAAAACAAAACTACAGATAACAACAAGGAAATATTTCATAGTGGAACACAGCGTTACAAGCATTTATCGTGGGAACCACCCGAAAGACAGAATGTATATATACGAACTATTTATCGTCACTTTCCTGAAAAGAGACCTATCATTCCGGGACAGCCCGTGCAATTACTTATGGGATAATATTGTGTCCGTCAGTTTGCGAGACGGCAGTACACCACTACAACAATTTCTCCCTGGCAATATTACGCAGCTATCCCCCGCGGTCACGTAACAGGATAGGAGAACGAAGGTTCTACAATACACCAACAAATTAGTAACAAAGTCACACAAATGAGTTAAAAGATTTACTTATCTTTGTGAATAGATGAATTTTGAATTCTGAAACAGTTTCTGTAATATAACACAAGAAAACGCCCTCAACAGCTAAGTGCAAATAATCTTAAGTAAAACTCACCGTTCGTAGCAAATGCAATTACACCAACTGTGTTTTGAATTATAAGTGTTCACTAAACGACGCACCCTGTTTACGTCAGTCCTGGACGGTGATCTATAACCAAGTGCGCGTGAGTTGCTCTTCTGAGTAGGCTTCTGTCCATTGTCGTCTGGTCATTGTCAAAGACGATACGCTCATCCTCAGCGCCACCCATGGCGCTGGTGGAATTCGCGCAAGTGTCGAGTCTCTTTCGCACTGAAACCAGCTTGCATCTTTGCATCTATGGTGATTTGCCCTGGCTGTATCCTTTCGGACGACACAGCACTTTCTGTGTGGTAGAAGGTGGTGTGGTCCTCAACGAACCAACTATATTGCATTGAATTCGATGAAAGAAACTTACAACAGCGTTTAAGAATTTTCCAAAAAAATCAAATAAATGTTTCCGTTATTAATGCAAAAGAACAAGAGTGCCATTGAACAAAAAAAAAAAAGCATCCTACATGGCCCGCATCTCGTGGTCGTGCGGTAGCGTTCTCGCTTCCCACGCCCGGGTTCCCGGGTTTGATTCCCGGCGGGGTCAGGGATTTTATCTGCCTCGTGATGGCTGAGTGTTGTGTGATGTCCTTAGGTTAGTTAGGTTTAAGTACTTCTAAGTTCTAGGGGACTGATGACCTAAGATCTTAAGTCCCATAGTGCTCAGAGCCATTTGAAACATTTGATTTTACATGAACTGTGTTGTTGGTCAGAAAGCACCGAACGG
Organism: Schistocerca gregaria; assembly: GCF_023897955.1. Classification (NCBI taxonomy): domain Eukaryota; kingdom Metazoa; phylum Arthropoda; class Insecta; order Orthoptera; family Acrididae; genus Schistocerca; species Schistocerca gregaria. The sequence goes on along the minus strand of NC_064920.1, from coordinate 283,145,545 downwards.
AGAGGCTGGGGTTTACAACACTGGAATCGCTCTCGCTGGGGAAGATGGTGGGGGGGGGGGGGGAGGCACTTAGCAGGGAGGTGTGTTGGTAGTCTTCGATCCCCCTCTCGTCATCCATGCAATTTCCGTTTTCTACCAGGTTACTAAATCAGTTTACGCAAATTGCTGGATTGTTCCTCACAAAAAGACACCGCAGAATTTCTTATCCTTCCTCCCTTACGTCTTGTGCTCCCTCGCTAATGATCTCGTCGTCGATAGGACATTAGACACTAAATTTTCTGAATTTCTTTCAAACGAATGGGAGTAGAGAATATGTGGCTCTAGGATGGGTGGCAATTCACCCTAAACATAAAGACGTGTGACGTACTGCATATCCATGCTCATTACTCTATTATTACACAGTAGCAGAACGTTCACTGGAAGCTGTTAATTCCATAAAATAAGAGTGGGTGCACTAAAGTAATGAATCCGATTTGTTGTGTGATAATTCTTAAAGCTTACTGACTAACACAAATATTGTTAACTTTTATCTCTATTCATCGTGACGACGTATTTGCAGCCCTCTGCTGCTAAAGGGTGCAGAATTGCAGAGTGTAACATGGTGACCAAGACATACGCTATGCGATCAAATGTATCCGAATACCGCCCATTTTTTTAAATTTTTTTTGTCATCAGTCTACTGACTGGTTTGATGAGGCCCGCCACGAATTCCTTTCCTGTGCTAACCTCTTCATCTCAGAGTAGCACTTGCAACCTACGTCCTCAATTATTTGCTTTACGTATCCCAATCTCTGTCTTCCTCTACAGTTTTTGCCCTCTACAGCTCCCTCTAGTACCATGGAGGTCATTCCCTCATGTCTTAGCTGATGTCCTATCATCCTGTCCCTTCTCCTTATCCGTGTTTTCCACATATTCCTTTCCTCTCCGATTCTGCGTAGAACCTCCTAATTTTCAACATTGGTCTATAGCACCACATCTCAAATGCTTTGATTCTCTTCTATTCCGGTTTTCCCACAGTCCATGTTTCACTACCATACAATGCTATACTGAAGACGTACATCTTCAGAAATTTCTTCCTCAAATTAAGGCCGGTATTTGTTATTAGTAGACTTCGCTTGGCCAGAAATGCCTTTTTTGCCATAGCGAGTCTGCTTTTGATGTCCTCCTTGCTCCGTCCGTCATTGGTTATTTTACTGCCTAGGTAGCAGAATTCCTTCATTGACTACGTGACCATCAATCGTGATGTTAAGTCTCTCGCTGTTCTCATTTCTACTACTTCTCATTACCTTCGTCTTCCTCCGATTTACTCTAAAACCATACTGTATACTCTTTAGGCTGTTCATTCCGTTCAGCAGATCATTTAATTCTTCTCCACTTTCACTCAGGATAGCAATGTCATCGTATCATTGATATGCTTTCACCTTGTATTTTAATTCCACTCCTGAACCTTTCTTTTGTTTCCATCATTGCTTCCTCGATGTACAGATTGAAGAGTAGGGGCGAAAGGCTACAGCCTTGTCTTACACCCTTCTTAATACGAGCACTTCGTTCTTGATCGTCCACTCTTATTATTCCCTCTTGGTTGTTGTACATATTGTATATGACCCGTCTCTCCCTATAGCTTACCACTACTTTTTCCAGAATCTTGAACAGCTTGCACCATTTTATATTGTGGAACCCTTTTTCCAGGTCGACAAATCCTATGAACGTGTCTTGAGTTTTCTTCAGCCTTGCTTCCATTATTAGCCGTAACGTCAGAATTGCCTCTCTCGTGCCTTCACTTTTCACCTAGCGCATTCTCAATTTTCTTTTCCATTCTTCTGTATATTATTCTTGTAAGCAGCTTCGATGCATGAGCTGTTAAGCTGATTGTGCGATAATTCTCGCACTTGTCAGCTCTTGCCGTCTTCGGAATGGTGTGGATGATGCTTTTCCGAAAGTCAGTTCGTATGTCATCAGACTCATATATTCTACACACCAACGTGAATAGTCGTTTTGTTGCCACTTCCCCTAATGATTTTAGAAATTGTGATGGAATGGTATCTATCCCTTCTGCCTTATTTGACCGTAAGTCCTCCAAAGCTCTTTTAAATTCCTATTCTAATACTGGATCCCCTATCTCTTCTAAATCGACTCCTGTTTCTTCTTCTATCACATCAGATAAATCTTCTCCCTCATAGAGGCTTTCAATGTCTTCTTTCCACCTATCTGCTCTCCCCTCTGCATTTAACAGTGGAAGTCCCATTGCACTCTTAATGTTACCACTGTTGCTTTTAATGTCACCAAAGGTTGTTTTGACTTTCCTGTATGCTGTGTCTGTCCTTCCGACAATCATATGTTTTTCGATGTCTTCACATTTTTCCATCAGCCATTTCGTCTTAGCTTCCCTGAACTTCCTATTTATTTCATTCCTCAACGACTTGTATTTCTGTATTCCTGATTTTCCCGGAACATGTTTGTACTTCCTCCTTTCATCAATCACACTATCTCTCTACTATTCCACTCCCTAACAGCGGGGGGGGGGGGGGGGGGGGGGGGGTAAAACGAACACCTAAACCTTTCTGTTCGAGCTCTGATTTCTCTTATTTTATTTTGATGATCATTCCTACCTATATAGGTTGGGCTCCACAAAATATTTTCGCATTCGGAAGAGAAAGTTGGTGACTGAAATTTCGTAAAAAGATCTCGCCGCTACGAAAAACGTCTTTGCTGTAATGACTTCCATCCCAATTCGCGTATCATATCTGCCACACTTTCTCCCCTATTAAGTGATAATACAAAACGAGCTGCCCTTTTTTTGCACCCTTTCGATGTCCTCCGTCAATCCCACCTGAAAAGGATCCCACACCGCGCAGCAATATTCTAACAGAGGACGAACGAGTGTAGTGTAAGCTATCTCTTTAGTGGACTTGTTGCATCTTCTAAGTATCCTGCCAATGAAAGGCAAACTTTGGCTGGCCTTCCCCACAATATTATCTATGTGTTCTTTCCAACTGAAGTTGTTCGTAATTTTAACAGCCAGTTACTTAGATGAAATGACCGCCTTGAGAATTGTACTATTTATCGAGTAATCGAACTCCAACGGATTTCTTTTGGCACTCATGTGGATCAGCTCACACTTTTCGTTATTTAGCGTCAACTGCCACCTGACACACCATACAGCAATCTTTTCTCAATCGCTTTGCAGCTGATATTGGTCGTCCGATGACCTTACTAGAGAGTAAATTACAGCATCATCTGCGAACAACCTAAGAGAACTGCTCAGATTGTCACACAGGTCATTTATATAGATCAGGAACAGCAGAGGTCCCAGGACGCTTCCCTGGAGAACACCTGATATCACTTCAGTTTTACTCGATGATTTGCCGTCTATTACTACGAACTGCGGCCTTCCTGACAAGCAATCACGAATCCAGTCGCACAACTGAGACGATACCCCATAGGCCCGCAGCTTGATTGGAAGTCGCTTGTGAGGAACGGTGTCAAAAGCTTTCCGGAAATCTAGAAATACGGAATCAACTTGAGATCCCCTGTCGATAGCGGCCATTACTTCGTGCGAATAAAGAGGTAGCTGCGTTGCACAAGAGCGACGTTTTCTGAAGCCATGCTGATTACGTATCAATAGATCGTTCCCTTCGAGGTGATTCATAATGTTTGAATACAGTATATGCTCCAAAACCCTACTGCAAACCGACGTCAATGATACAGGTCTGTAGTTCGATGGATTATTCCTACTACCCTTCCAATCTGTAGGTACAGATCTATTGGTGAGCGAGCGGTTGTATATGAGTGCTAAGTAGGGAGCTATTGTATCAGCGTAATCTGAAAGGAACCTAATCGGTATACAATCTGGACCTGAAGACTTGCCCATATCAAGCGATTTGAGTTGCTTCGCCACCCCTAAGGTATCTACTTCTAAGAAACTCATGCTAGCAGATGTTCGTGTTTCAAATTCTGGAATATCCCATTCGTCTTCCCTGGTGAAGAATTTCGAAAAAACTGCGTTCAATAACACCGCTTTAGCGGCACAGTCGTCGGTAACAGTACCATCGGCACTGCGCAGCGAAGGTATTGACTGCGTCTTTCCGCTTGTGTACTTTACATACGACCAGAATTTCTTCGGATATTCTACCAAATTTCGAGAAAATGTTTCGTTGTGGAAACTTTTGAAGGTATCTCGCATTCAAGTCCGTGACAAATTTCGCGCGTCTGTAAATTTTAGCCAAACTTCGGGATTTCGCGTTCTTCTGAACTTCGCATGCTTTTTCCGTTGCCTCTGCAACAGCGTTCGGACCTGTTTTGTGTACCACGGGGGATATGTTCCATCTCTTACCATTTTATGAGGTATGAATCTTTCAATTGCTGTTGCTACTATATCTTAGAATTTGAGCCACATCTCGTCTACATTTGCATAGTCAGTTCGGAAGAAATGGAGATTGTCTTTTAGGAAGGCTTCTAGTGACACTTTATCCGCTTTTATAAATAAAATTATTTTGCGTTTGTTTCTGATGGATTTGGAAAAAACGGTATTGAACCTAGCTAGAACGACCTTGTGATCACTAATTCCTGTATCAGTCATGATGCTCTCTATCAGTTCTGGATTGTTTGTGGCTAAGAGGTCAAGTGTGTTTTCGCAACCATTTACAATTCGCGTGGGTTCGTGGACTAACTGCTCGAAATAATTTTCGGAGAAATCATTTAGGACAATCTCGGAAGATGTTTTCTGCCTACCACCGGTTTTGAATAAGTATTTTTGCCAACATATCGAGGGAAGGTTGAAGTCCCCACCAACTATAACCGTATGAGTGGGGTATTTATTTGCTACGAGTCTCAAACTTTCTTTGAACTGTTCCGCAACTGTATCATCGGAGTCTGGAGGTCGGTAGAAGGAGCCAATTATTAACTTAGTTCGGCTGTTAAGCATAATCTACACACATACCAATTCGCACGGAGTATCTACTTCGACTTCACTACAAGATAAACCACTACTGACAGACACAAACACTCCACCACCAATTCTGCCTAATCTAACTTTCCTGAACACCGTCGGAGACTTCGTAAAAATTTCTGCAGAACTTATTTCAGGCTTTAGCCAGCTTTCTGTACCTATAACGATATCAGCTTCTGTGCTTTCTATTAGTGCTTGAAGCTCAGCGACTTCTCCAGCACAACAATTTACAACTATAATTCCGACTGTTCCTTGATCCAAGCACGTCCTGTATTTGCCATGCACCCTCTGACATTGCACCGCACCCCGTACTTTCCCGAGGCCTTCTAACCTAAAAAAACCGCCCAGTCCACGCCACACAGCTCCGCTACCCGTGTAGCCGCCTGCTGGGTGTAGTGAACTTCTGACCTATTCAGTGGAACCCGAAACCCCACCACCCTATGGTGCAAGTCAAGGAATCTGCAGCCAACACGGTCGCAAAACACTCCGAGCCTCTGATTCAAACCCTTCACCCGGCTCTGCACCAAAGGTCCGCAGTGGGTTCTGTCGACGATGCTGCATTGGTGCAAGGAGCATAAACATTGGACGATTGAACAATGGAAAAACGTTGTGTGGAGTGACGAATCACACTACACAATGTGCCGATACGATGGCAGTGTGGGTGTATGGCGAATGCCCGGTGAACGTCATCTGCCAATGTGTATAGTGCCAACAGTAGATTTCGAAGGTGGTGGTGTCATGGTGTGGTCATGTTTTTCATTGAGGGGGCTTCCACCCTTTGTTGTTCTGCGTGGCACTGTCACAGCACAAGTCTATATTGATGTTTGAAGCACGTTCTTGGTTCCTACAGTTGAAGAGCAATTCGGAGATGGCGATTGCGTCTTTTATAATGCACGGCGTGTGGCGGAGTGGTTACACAACAATAACATCCCTGTAAAGGACTGGCCCGCACAGAGTCCTGACATGAATCCTATAGAAGACATTTGGGATTTCTGGAACGCTGACTTCATGCCAGGCTTCACCGACCGACATCGATACCTCTCTTCAGTGCAGCACTCCGTGAAGAATGTTCTGCCATTTAGCAAGAAACCTTCCAGCACCTGATTGAACGTATGCTGGCGGGAGTGGAAGCTGTCATCAAGGCTACGGGTGGGCCAACAGCATATTGAATTTCAGCAATACCGACGGAGGGCTCCACGAACTTGTAAGTCATTTTCAGCCAGGTGTCCGGACACTTTTGACTACATAGTGTACCAAGAGAAGTCTATTAGTATCAAATATTGGTCCTAATTTGAGGAAGAAATTTCTGAGAATTCACGTTTGGAGGACAGCATTGTATAGTAGTGAAACTTGGACTGTGGGACAACCGAATCCGAAGAGAATCGGAGTATTTGATAATAAATGGAACTAAAATGACAACTGTACTCGGTGATTTCTCTACTGTCACAACCGGTTTCGCTGAGTTAAAAGAGCAACCTCATTCACAAGAGGGAAAAGATCCAATGTAACATATACGTTAAAAATACTATAATACTCTTTCAAACACTTTTTAATTTTAATTTTATTCGAGAATTTTACGACAAACATTTTGTAAAATTTCTATAGATCAGGCAGAAAAAATCAAAATTAAAACTTACTGGAAACGGTGTCGCTTTAGCGCACCAAGACGTCCCCAAAGTTCGTAGGTGGAGGGCGTCAAAATAAATAAAACAGAACATTGTGACGAGCAGTGCGGTGGCATGCTACGACAAGAAAAACATATGTAAGTACAGTGAATGAAAACGAAAGATATAAAACTGGAACCCACAGCCAGCTCAGCTAAATAACCAACACCTTCCCTCTGTCCTCCTCCCCCCCCCCCCCACCCCCAGTGCCCTCTCACACCCTTCCCCCTTTCATTTGTCCTCATTTCAGTTATCCTCACACCATTGTGAATGAATACCATGAATAACAAGAATTTAAGGCAGATTGAGCAGCAAGCCGATGTGCGTATCTGTGTGGAATCCATGAAGTGGAGGCACTAAATTAAAACTGCAACGTACTAATAGTTACTGAAACGTTAAAAAAATTTTGTCAGGCAAGCAATATCAAGCGAATGAACACGTAACCATGACATAAGGATAGCGAAGGACTAAGATAACTTGAAGTAGTACAAAATATATATATCGTGACAGCTAAGGTACAGCATTGAAGACGGCCGGGTGTGTAGACTATGGGAGGCGATAGTGAGGACGGTAAAACCGCAACATATGGTGAACGCGGCACGATTTTTGAGTACAGAATGTGTGGGAGCGTCCTAACAACTAGAGACTGTATCCAAAGTGCATATCTTCATGAAACGGGACTACAGCTGATAACCTACACTCCTATTTATCTATTTTACAGTGTCAAGAAAAGGTTTATTTCTTAACTTCCTTGAGGAGGAGATCGTGCACTGTAAGAACACTCACCCATTGCACGCTCCGAATAATCGGATAGAACTAAGGTGCTATGGTGTCTAAAAATTGGATTTTAATTTCACGTATTTTAATTTCATGTACTTCGTTATTTTACTTATTTTTACATGAACTACTTTTTCATCATTACAGTTAGCTTCCCTTGAATGAGAAATTCATGAGCCTAAAAAGCGGATTTCAATTTCATCTGCTTCGTGATTCTACTTATTTTTACGTGTATTACTTTTTTCATCCTTATATTTACCTTTCCTTGAAAGAGCAATCATTATTTTTAACATTTTTACTATCCTCATCTACATTATTTCACTGTCATGACACTCCTCAAATTGCCGTATTCAAAAATAGTGCCGTCCGCAGCTCGTGGTCTAGTGGCTACCGTTGCTGCCTGTGGGTCACGGAGTACCGGGTTAAATTTCCAGCCGGGTTGGTGATTTTCTCTGCCCAGGGACTAGGTGTTTGTGTTGTACTTACCATTTCATCATCATCATCGTCGACAAGAATCCCACCGCGTTTACTCTATGTCTCAGAATTATCATGACCCACTAGCGCCTCCACTCGTATGTCGACTTTCGATTGTAGTATACTCACGACCGCTTCCGTGCTATAGCCTTGCGACCACCATAGGGTATGTAGAGACTCACATTTCATATTACTTCCAGTTATCTTACTCCTTTGTCATTTTATTACATTAAATTTCTGTTATGGTTAGACGTCCTTTCACTTGATATATGCCGGCCGCGGTGGTCTCGCGGTTCTAGGCGCGCAGTCCGGAACCGTGCGACTGCTACGGTCGCAGGTTCGAATCCTGCCTCGGGCACGGATGTGTGTGATGTTCTTAGGTTAGTTAGGTTTAAGTCGTTCTAAGTTCTAGGGGACTAATGACCACAGCAGTTGAGTCCCATAGTGCTCAGAGCCAACTTGATATATAGTCTACCTCACAAAAACATTGAACTTGTCAGTAACTATGGCACTATATGGTGGTTTTAATTGAGTGTCCTCCATTTCATGGCTTCCGCAGGGATACACTTATCGACTTTCTGCTCAATCAGCCTTTCGGTCTTCATATTTATTCATAATCGTGTGAGAATGAGTGAAGTGCGCAGGGTGATTGGGAAGGGGGGGAGGGGGGAGGGGAGGAGGGGGTTTTATTTAGTTCGCTGAAGGCCACCAGTTTTGTCCCTTTCTTATATATGTTTTCAGTCATTGTAGCTACATACTTTTTCTTCTCATAGTACTCCACCGCACTAGGCCTGTTTTGTTTAAACGACTTGTTAAAGATTTCGTTTTTGATTACGAACGATGGGGGAATCTTTGTGCGCAAATGCGACTTTCTTATAAGTACCTTCTGATTTTGGTTTTTGTGGACTTGTTTAAATACTCTACACTTGATCTATGAAAATGTTAAAAACTCTGTTTTTAAATTTTTAAAACTCTCATAACATTTTGACCATATGTATTATATCAGATATTTTCCGTCTCATGTAGTTCATCCGGTAATGTTGCTTTACCGCAGCGAAACCGGATGTGACAATAAACAAACCACCAATTACAGCTGTCTTGCGGTTTGTTCTTCTTCCATTCATTACGAAGTTTAACGGCTGTGGCTGCCCACATTAAGAAGTTGTATACAAAGCATGTGAGATGTGGTTTTACAGATGAATGACGAAAATTGGGTGGACTGATGCGGTTTTACAGAAGATTGATATAAATTCGGTGGAGTGATGATTTAAGGAATGAGCAGGTTCTCCGCAGAATCGGCGAGGAAAAGTTTATAAAGAAAACACTGTCAAGAAGAAGATAGAGGATGGTAGGACGTCTGTTAAGACATCATAAAATAACTTTCATGGCCATAGAGGTAGCTGTAGAGTGCGAAAACTGTATTGGAGGACAGAGGTTCGAAGGCAAAGGGTGGAAAACATCCAGAAAAATAACTGAGGCCTTAAGTTGAAATTGCTATTCTGAGATGAAAAGATTCGTAGAGAAGAGGAATTAGTGTCTAGCCGCATCGAACGAGTTAGACGGAAGAGAACATGGAGCGCTCTCTCCTTCAGCAAGACAATATTGGGTCACACACGAGTGCTGCGACTTCTGCAACAACCCGACTCCACTGGTTCACCCTCCCTCGTTCATGCTCCATACAGTAAAGACTTGGTCCCATTCAATTTTGATCTGTTGCCAAAACTTAAAGATCACTTTCGGGGACTTCATTTTGACAGTGACGAAGCGGTGTAAGCAACGAAGTGAAACATTCTACAGTGACGGCATCAACAAACATATCTCCCGTCGAGAGAAATATGTTGGTCTCCAATGTGACTATGTTGAGAAATAAATATGTGGATCTGATGAATAAAGATGTAGAATGTTATTTCAAGAAGCTTTAAGAGTTTTTACCTAAAGAATTAAGAAGCATTGCTTTTACTTTCACCGAACGTCGTTTTGACTTTCCTTTATACTGAGTCTGTCCATCAGACAAACATTTCTTTTCCAGTTCTTCACATGTTTCATGCATCTTATTCGTCTTAGCTTCCTTGCACATCCCATTTATTTCATTGCTCATCAACTTGTATTTCCGAACATTTTTGTGTTTCCTTCTTTCGCCGATCAGCTGAAGTATTTCTTCTGTTTCCCATGGTTACTTCGCAGTTACCTTCTTTGCACCACTATGTCTTTCTTTCCAGTGTCTATGATTGCCCTTCTTAGAGATGTCCATTCCTCTTCAACTAAACTGACTACTGAACTATCCTTTATTGTAGTATCTAAAGAGAATTTCAAACGTGAAACTTCGAAGGACAGCTTTTGAAAAGTTTGGAAGGTAGGAGACGAGGTACTGGCAGAAGTAAAGCTGTGAGGACGTGGCGTGAGTCGTGCTTGGGTAGCACAGTTGGTAGAGCACTTGCCCACGAAAGGCAAAGGTCCTGAGTTCGAGTCTTGGTCCGGCACACAGTTTTAATCTGCCAGAATGTTTCATATCAGCGCACACTCCGCTGCAGAATGAAAATCTCATTCTGGAAACTTCAAACGTGTCCCTTAATTCCTCAATACTTTCGTACTCCTTGGTATGCCTTACAATCCGGTATACAATTTCAGAATCTCTGCCCGACCGTGATGTAATCTGAAATCTTCGCGTATCTCCCGGTCTCTTGTGATTCTTGAACAGAGTGTTTGCTATTACTAGCAAAATCTATTGCAGAACTCAATTAACCTTCCCCCTCTCTCATTCCTAGTACCAAGCTCATATTCTCCCCTAACCCTTTCTTCTACTCCTTCCACTTCAAACGCATTGCAGTCTCCAATAACTATTCGACTTTCATCTACCTTTACATGTTGAAATACCCTTTCGTTATCAATTATCACTACATACTCTCTCTCTCTCTCTCTCTCTCTCTCTCTCTCTCTCTCTATCTTTCTATCTTCAGTGTGCGTGTATGTCAGAAATATCGTCGCCTGCGTTGGTTTAGTGTCTTTTCTGATGAGAACAGCCCTATGACAGAAATGTTCACAGTAATTAACTCTCGTCCCTACTTTCCTGTTCATAAAGAATCCTGCTCCCGTGGTACAAGTCTGTACTGCTGTTGATAATTACCCAATAGTCATCTGACCGGAAATCATTGTCCTCTTCCATTTCATTTCACTGACCTTCACTATACCTAGAGCTAGTCTTTGCATCCCATTTTCAGATTTTGTAGCTTATCTGTCATGTTCAAGTTTCTGACATCCCCCCCCCCCCCCCCCCGCCCCGCCAACGCCCGACTCGTATTACCTCCATTGGTCGTCCTCTCCCGAAGATCCCAACAGGGTACTATTCGATAATTCTCAGTACAGAGCTCATCGTAACCTTTCTTTTATTATGAATTATAGGACACATTCTGTGTCTTTAACGCAGTGTTTCCCAGTGCCTTCTACTACTTCATGCCATTGATTATTGCTGATTCTTCCGCCTTTCAGTGGCAGTTTGCCACCCAAGACAGTGTCCTGAAACTCTGCCCTCTCCACCACCCTCCTTGCCATGGCCGTTGACAGAATGAGGATGACATCGGCCGGCAACGCTGATTTTTTATTGAAAATCTAAGCAATTCCAACACTTGTTGATGTAGCTACAACGCGTCGCAACCTTATGCCGCTATCAGACAAGTGCGGAGTGTTGCATGGTAATGATACAGACCGTTGTTTCTACGATCGACTGTTAATCAAAGCATGGTTCCCTGCGACTGCGAGCGTAAGAAGTCAAAGGTGTCCCTTGTGAGTACTGCGTGAGCATAAATATTTATTATCTAATTGTATATAACAAAGGACTGAAGGCCTGAATTAGAAGTCAGGTAAACAATTCCAACTAGCACTTTTAAAATAAACACCTTGCTTTTAAAACAAGTTTGCTTAAAATAGTTACTGAAACACGGCTGAAAGCCTTATCACGAAAGAAGTGAAATTATTTCTCGGCTGAAGGGCAGACCAACAATAATTAGAAAATTACAAATATCCTTAAAACAAACATCAGCCGGCCGCGGTGGTCTCGCGGTTCTAGGCGCGCAGTCCGGAACCGTGGGACTACTACGGTCGCAGGTTCGAATCCTGCCTCGGGCATGGATGTGTGTGATGTCCTTAGGTTAGTTAGGTTTAAGTAGTTCTAAGTTCTAGGGGACTGATGACCACAGCAGTTGAGTCCCATAGTGCTCAGAGCCATTTGAACCATTTTTGAACAAACATCACAATCTAAGGAATTAGGAGAAGTGGTTCTCAGCAAGTGTTCCAATGGTCGGCCTGGGAAGGTAACTCAAACCTAAGGTAAGGTGAGACAGGCAGCCATGAGCTGTACTCGCCTAACAGGATGATCACTCAACTATATGCAGCTTAAGCGCCGACCGACCTACTAACCGTTGTTTGCACGTCAATAATAAGAATAATACTAAATTCAACGATGAATAACAAATAGAGAAAGACGGCTGCAATGTTTCACCGCCTACAAAGACTTCACTCGTTGCCGCCAGGTTCAGCGGCCTTAGGAGCAACAACCCGCCGACCAAAAGTGAGCTCTCAGAGTAGTCGGGATTGCATTAGCAGTTAACTCTTCACTCAACTAAAACTTCTAGGGTTCGGTGTGCAACTAAGTCGTTACTCTCGCAGATATCCCTCCTCGATCTGGTGGTGGCAGCACGCCGCCATTGGTCCCGACTTGCCCTCGCGCTGCACGGACCTGCTGGTTGCTGCGCCCCAACCGAACTCTCACCAAACCCAGTGCGCAGACAGCATTAAAATAACTGCTCATTCTAAACCACAAGATACACACGGATCCGGGAAAACAATTCCACCAACAACTGGCAATACTAAAACCAGTCACTGTGCAACAACATGGACGAATTATAAGTCGGCACAAACACAGAGAAGCCACAAGCGGTCTGGAGACGAAATGCGCGTCGTCCACGCCGACGAGCGACCGAACGACCAACCAACAGTTGTCCCCACTCAACTCAGGCACGGGAGAGATCTCAGTGTAAATCTTCGGCTGACAACTTATGGCAATACATGCTCACGTCAGTAGTAAGAGAGGAGACGTTGACCTGAGCACATACGCGACAGACTGTCAAAAGGTGCAACCAAGTAGGAATGAGATGTGTACAAGTAGTTTACTCACATAGGAGGTAAACGGAAATACTACGCCATTGCATCTACTATCTAAGAACTAAGGAACCTTTTGATATACATGTACACAGAGATTTAATTAAATACTAAGCTATATACAACATATTTACAAGCAAAACGGTGCATTATGAAATAAAAATTATGAGACGTGTAAGATAAGAAAAAACGACAAAATACCATAAGAAATATCAAATAAATCTTCTTTTCAGAGTAAATGACCATAAAGAGCAATAGACTAAACGAATGTCTATGAATTTCAACAGAGTATTGAAATATATGCTGATGGATAAAGTAACCAAGTTTATCAGTGGCCACTGAGATACGTAATGCAATTAGTTTTAAGATAGGGTATCGTACAATTAAAATTTATGAAAAACAAAAGATGAAACAGTGATCGACCATAAGCGTCGACAAAGACATTAATTGTGAATGCGTGGTAAGGCGCAGACAAATGAAAAAAATTCACAGTTCAGTTTTCTTTCTACAAGACTTTGTTTTCACTTTCTGGTATGTAGAAGGACGATAAAGATGTACCGCTTAAAGTATGAAATATTAAGAGCGTTATAAATTATATGTGTGTATGAATAAAAGTATATTTAACAACAATATTAAGTATTTTTATTGAGTTGAACTGGTGCCAATTAAGGAGGATTTTTTGACACACACTGGTGTCCTTGGAATCGGCTGCCTGCATCTACAATTGAAATGTAAGAGAGGAAGTCCGAATAGCCTAAATTCGTACAAGCAGAACATTTCTAATAATGAAATTATGTTAGCCTTTAAATTTTTTTTTTCATTTACGTATGTAATGTAATTTTTTTATTAATATAATGCAACTACTACACACTGAGGAAATGAAATTTCTCAAAATGTGCGTGAATTCCTAAGTGACCAAACTGCTGAGGTCATTCGTCCTTAGGCTTACACACTATTTAAACTAACTTATGCTAAGAACAACACACGCATCCACGCCCGAGGGAGGACTCGAACCTTCGGGACCACGCCATCCGTGACATGGTGCCCCAAACTCAGCGTGGCGAAACTTCTCTTGACCCTACCGGCACATGTGAAATCATTCACTCACACTTCCACAGTTCACAGAAATTATTCAAGGTGAAACAGAGGAAAGAAGAAGGAGTTGTTTCATTGTACTCTTTCCCTAAGTACGCGTCAGATGCTCGGCTAGACTACGGAAACAACGTCTGTAATATCTTAAACAAAAGACAAACGGTGTGAGACTAGGAATAATATGGGAAGTGGCTAAGACAAATTCCTTTCACAATTAATTCAGAAGGGGTAATCTTTCATGGAAGATCACAACAAAATCACTTCCAACTCAAGAAGGAATTCCACATCTTAGCCATTGGTCTGTAGATTGGCCATCGGTTTCTGGACGACACGGAACGTCATGCGCAGATGAGCTGAAGTTTCGCATAATCTCAAAAACCAAATGAATAAAACCACAAAGGCACACTCAACACAAACACTTTCTCCAAGGTAAGTAACCTCAAACAACTCGTGATCACTAAGGAAAAAATCTACATAACAATTTAAGAAACGTAATTTACGGCCGGAAATAATTTTGTTTCAGAAAACTTCAGAATCTACAAAGAAAAACCTGCAGTCCATCTGAACAAGGAATCTAAAATATTTGGTACACTTTTCTTCTATGCAGAGATCCATCCTAGATTCAGTAATGAACTCATCATCAGAAATAATCTCAGAATTTCAGGAAACTCTGAAAATAAGGCATACAAACTAAGAAATGCACATTTTCGACAAATGGCCACGACAGAAATAATCTGCAGCCATCTAAAGGCTACTGGGAATAAACTAACGGAGACTGCCATTAGCAAAATATCTAGCTTCATCTGAAGCTTCTATTGAGAGGTTTCAGTGGACAGCTCACGACTGATGACCCTGCCGTTTAGTCCCATCAGTCAATCAGTCAGTCTACAGCTCGGCCAAGAGAAAAAAATACCTGGAAAACAGTAACATTTCACACGCCACAAAAAAAAAAAAAAATAGAAACGGTAGGAGAAAAAATTTGAGCTTAAAATCTTTTCCACGCAGTTCCTTAAACCTGCAGAAAAACCTAAAACATGGAAACCTGCAAACTACTCATTGCTGTATCCAATAACAGTATCAAATAAATAGTCAACGTACGAACAACAAAGCGATTTTTTTAGCCATGTTACCATCTTCCGCAATTAATGAGTATATTCCAACCCACCAGGAAAAAAAAAAAAGAAATACGAATGAACAAAACACTCAGCATTGATTCAGAATACCTGAAACTCGACAAGAAGGTAATTCTTCAGGAAATCAGACAATGAAATACCGTGAAGTAGTAGGAAATTAGAGACGTAGTGAAAACCACTTTGCGATTAGGTGAAATCCCCAACGAAGAGAAACCAGAGGTGTTCGAACATCTCATGTGTTTAAGAAACATATTATTTCCCATGTGAACAGCTCTTCATGGTATAGACCTTCACATTGCCTATACATGATCTTAATTCTGTGGAAAGCATATTGTTAACTCCGATAGCAGTTCTTCTCCCGAACCTCTCCCGCTTTCGGCCACACTCATCATCATAACTCATCGTAACTATAAAGATGTTCTTAGTTTTTTCTTGGATTTATCACCATACATTTTGTTAGTTTTTTTTTTCTCTCATTAATTCTCATTCCGAGTTCCCTCTGGCCACACTAGACAGTCGAATATCTTTCAGATTAATATTCCAAACTAAATGACAGACATCCATCTTCAATGTACGTTCGACACCGTAGTTCAGTGGTCAGCGTGACGACATGTCAATTCTAAGCGCCCGGGTTCGACTCCTGGCTGGGTGGTAGATTTTCTCCGCTAAGGGACTGGGTGTTGTGTTGTCCTAATCATAATCATTTCATTCCCATCGACACACAAGTCGCCGAAGTGGCGTCATATCGAAAGACTTGAACCCAACGAACGGTCTACCCGACAAGAGATCCTAGTTACACGACATTTATTTATCTATAACGCGTCATGTCACCGCAGAAAGAGACGCTCCATAATAGTAAGGTAGAGGCGCTCTGAATGTTGGGTTTGTGTTATATGTCAGCACTTCTTTTCCCCTCGCCAGCCACATTCTGATGGCCATCATTCTCCTACAAACAGACACCTCCAGATCTAGGACAACCGCAGGACCGTGCTGTTGTGTCTACTACTATTGCTACTAGTGCTACCAACACACTTTTAGCCAAATTTGCGAATGCACTTACAGCAAAAGCCTACGTTGTATTGACAAACTAATGTCACTGGTGATATTGCAGTAGTATGAGCGTGTTCCGACGGACAAGGCCATATATCATCTCGCTGTAGCGTCAGCATCCGAATGTCAGATAACTGCTGCGCAGATAGGGATTACGGCCAGCGAGTGGAAGCGCTCGTCACGGCGACCGCCTCTTCAGCCGAACAGAATGCATCGCCTGGTAAATCTCCCCTCCCTCTTTTCCCACTCCAGGCCTTTGACGTTAAACAGCCGTTAAGCAGCACTTGGATGCCACGACAGCGCCTCTCAAAGAGCCGCTTTATTCGCGAACAAATCTGTTTGCCAGCAGGAGATGGCCCACTCTTCGGCTATACCACCGAGCGAGGGCGCGCAGTGATTAGCACACTACGCTCGCATTCGCGAGGACTTCGATTACAATATCCATACGTCCATCCTGATTTATTGATTGGACCCTCCATGGCGTGTTATGTGCACCACGACCGAATAGTGGATAGAATTGGAAGTAAAATCAGCAATGGCCGTATTTTTTTTTGTTTTATTGTCAGAAAAATCGATTCTCGGTCACTTAGTGACCATCATTAGTGCTGTAATGTACAATTAAAACTGGTAGGCACTGGTATCAAGCTAAAACCACAAGCGTAGAGCGATCACATAAACTGATTTATGTGATCTCTCTAAGCTTGTGGTTATAGCTTGATACCAGTGCCTACCAGTTTTAATTGTATATTAGAGCACTGAGTATGGTCACTAAGTGACCGAAAATCGATTTTGCTGACAATAAAACAAAAAAATACGGCCAATGCTGATTTTCCTTCCAGCTCCATCCTGCTTTATATTTGACGTCTTTTTCCAAAGACGCCCCAGCCAAATCTCCGGATGGTTCCTTTTAAAAGACACGGCGGGTTCCTCCACCATCACTGGAACAGTTGGAGCTTGTGTATCGCCTGTGATGACTTGGATGGCGACGGGATGTTAAACGCTGTAAGTCCTTTCTTTCTTCTGAAGATACCAGCCCCATCTTCAGAAACTGTTAGGAAAATATTCATTTGGTGGTAAAACTCTGTGTTGTGATATCCACCGCGTAAGGTGAGTAGATACCGTATCTGACACCACCTTCTTTCAAGAAGCAACACAGAGGACGATCGAGGGCCAACCTCGTCATCAGTGTTAGCAGCTGTACAAACTGAACAAGAATTTGCGGATTTTGATACAAAATTATCAATAAAATGAGATTTGGTGTTCTTATAGTGATGCGAGGAAGCTTCACTATACCATATCAGAACACTACGCCAACAGAAATTGTTAACGGGGGCCTTCAATAAGTAAGGCAATACATTTTTTATCTGAAAGCGGGAGTTTTTCCAATAGATCATAGATTAGCACATTCTTTTGGCTACGAGACCCTATTTTACCTTGTCACGGTCCGTGCGGTTCCTCCCGTCGGAGGTTCGAGTCCTTCCTTGGCCACTGGTGTGTGTCTGTGTGTTGTCTTTAGTTTTAGTTTAAGTTAGATTAAGTAGTGTGTAAGCTTAGGGACCGATGACCTCAGCAGTTTGGTCCCACAAGACTTTACCACAAATTTCCTTCCCCATTTTACAAGCTAATCTCCGGTAAGAGCGAAGGCCTTATACCACATTATTGGGAGGGTCTATATGATGACATGGCACTACTCTACTGGTTGACGTCGGATTCAACGTCTTGCTGCTACGATAATCTTTACATCATCCACATAATACTTCACGCGGAGTGCATTCTTCTGGCCAAACAAGTGGAAGTTGGAAGTTGTGAGTTCTGAATTGTATGGCAAATCAGGAAGAAAGCCCAATACAGATTTGTGACCTCCTCTCGGATGCGCAGACTTGTTTGTTGGTTGATTGATTTGGTGGAATGGACCAAACAGCAATGTCATCGCTCTCATCGGATTAGGGAATGGTGGGGTAAGAAGGGGGCCATCCCTTCGAAGAAACCATCCCGGCATTTGCTTGTAGCGATTTAGAAACTCACGGAAAATCTAAATAATGATGGGCTGACGCTGGTCTGAAACGCCTTCTTCCTGAATGCGATTCCAGTGTGCTAACCACTGAGAAGATTTATTTGATGCTTTACGTTGTCATGGGGAAGGAGAAGTTCGTTTACATTTTTGTGTCGACGAACAGGCTGAAGTCGTTTCGTCAATTTCCTAACGTGCACACAGTTTAGAGTGTCCGCACTGCCAGCAGGGACATCCAGTCGTGTAACGGGGTGTTTGATTGTGATCCATGGTTCACCTCGGCTGAGGGCAGACATAGGTGCCAACATTACAGGAATCACAGCTGTATGAGGCAGACCGGTACGCAGGAGAGCTTTTGTTCACTTTCAGGTCTCCGCAGACAAACTACAAGCGCCTATGAATATCTGCTATGCACTGATTTTCCGCCAAAAGTAACTCAGTGACAGCGCTCTGGTTGGAACGCACTTTTGTACAGACGCCATTTTGATGGCTACGTCTATTGCCGCCATATTTTCGAACTACTTGAAGCTATAGGGGCTGAATCGGGAATATTTCACAATGTCCCACAACAATTTCCGATTTTTTTCCTACCGAGATCCACTGAAAAAAATGTACGTTGCATTATTTTTTGGAAGCCCCACGTATTTTATATTACTAGTACACAGTTAAAAACGCATCATATAGTAAGGTAATCTAGCTCTCTAGAGATCTTAAACTGCTCGAAAAACATTTTTTTTTCAAGAGACTGTTTCAGTTTTAGATGTGTAGGTGAATCACGTAACACTCCGCCAGTGCGGACGGTGTTTGATTCGTGATACATTACCCGTGTTAAAATGGACCGCTTACCAATTGTGGAAAAGGTTGATATCGTGTTGATGTATTGCTATTGTGATCAAAATGCCCAACTGGCGTGTGCTATGTATGCTGCTCGGTATCCTGGACGACATCATCCAGTGCCCGGACCGTTCGCCGGATAGTTACGTTATTTAAGGAAACAGGAAGTGTTCAGCCACATGTGTAACGTCAACCTCGACCTGCAACAAATGATGATGCCTAAGTAGGTGTTGTAGCTGCTGACGCGGCTAATAAGCACATCAGTAGTAGAAAAACTGCGCGAAATTCGGGCGTCTCAAAAACGTGTTGAGAATGATACATCAACTTCGATTGCACCCGTGCCATATTTCTATGCACCAGGAATTGCATGGCGACGGCTTTGAACGTTGTGTACAGTTCTGCCACTAGGCTAAAGAGAAATTACGGGACGATGACAGCTTTTTTCCAAGCCTTCTATTTAGCAACGAAGTGGTAACGTAAACCGGTATAATATGCACTATTGGTCAACGGAAAATTCACGATGGCTGGGACAAGTGGAATATCAGCGACCTTGGCTGGTTAATGTGTGGTGCGGCATTATGGGAGGAAGGATTGTTGGACACCATTTTATCGATGGCAATCTAAATATTGCAATGTAGGCCCTATGCTGATTTCCTACGTAATGCTCTACCGATGTTACTACAAAATGTTTCACTGTATGACGGAATGGCGATGTACTTCCAACATAATGGACGTCCGGCACTTAGCTCGGGTGCGGTTGAAGCGGTAATGAATAGCATATTTCATGACAGGTGGATTGGTCATCGAACACCATACCATGTGGTTCACCAGGTCTGACGTCCCCGGATTTCTTTCTGCGGGGAACGTTGAAGGATATATGCTATCGTGATCAACCGCCAACGCCAGACCACATGCATCAGCGCATTGTCAATGCATGTGCGAACATTACGGAAGGCGAACTACTCGCTGTTGAGAGGAATTTCGTTGCATGTATTGCCAAATGCATTGAGATTCACGGACATCATTTTGAGCATTTATTGCATTAATGTGGTATTTACAGGTAGTCACTCTGTAACAGCATGCGTTCTCAGAAATGATAAGTTCACAAAGGTACATGTATCACACTGGAACAACCGAAATAAAATGTTCAAACGTACCCACATTCTGTATTTTAATTTAAAAAACCTACGTGTTAACAACTGTTGGTCTAAAATTGTGATCCATATGTTTGTGACTATTACAGAGCCCTCTATCACAGAGCGAAAAATGTGGTCCAGCAAAAAAATTTCTTTACCTATTATACGAATATGTAATAAAAATGGGTGTTCCTACTAAAAAAAAAAACCGCAGTTTATATCTGATTGACCTATGGCAGCGGCATCTAGCGGGCAAACCATAACGCCATCTGGTTTCCCTCTTCAAGTTAGACAAATTTCGTGCGTTTTATTTATTTATTTATTTATTTTTTGACACTAATCTCGTGATATATTTGGCCAGGTAATGATCAGTGGACCACCCTGTATTATTTATTATCAGAATAGAACAAAACAAAATTTGTTAGAGTTTCTCTCACATTTGCACCTTCTTCTACCAGGAAACGAGCAAACGGGCAGTTGATTTAACGATAACGCATTGAAGTAGACATTAATTTCACAGTAGTATCGGTAGAGAAGGATTCCTATACAGCCAAGGAAGAAAGGGAACCTAACCAGTCATTATCTGTTAAAAAATCTCAGCAATTTACTCCAGTGGCTTAAGAAAACACTGTAAAACCGTAATCACTACAGCTGGATAGGGTAATTGCAAACGATCAAATGCGAAGTAGAGACTACAACTACCCCTAGCAAATCCAACGGAATTTCCATAACGTCAACTACCACGGAGGCACAGTCGTAGCAGTAACTAAAAATTTTGTATTACGTGCACACAGAGGGGGTGTGTGCTTTATATAAATAAACTCAGTCCGTACAGGTCTCTGAAGGCCCAACGGTACTGACCGACCGCTTTGTAATCCTCAATGGATAGGTGCCACTGGGGGTGATATGGAGGCGTTGTCCGTTCTCGTGACCGGAATTGCTGCTCCTGAATCAAGTAACTTCTCAATTGATCTCACAAGGGATGAGTGCACACCGTTTGTCAACAGCACGCGTCGGACCCAGACGTTCACCCATCTAAGCCCGATAGCGCTTAACTTCGATGATCTGACAGAAACCGGCGTTTCCACTGCGGCAAGACTGGCTCATGTAATTTATGATCACAAAAAATTTTAAAATGCAGATTTCCTTAATATTCGTTCACCTGTATTCGTAACATACTTTTTAAAATATATGTTGATGTTTAATAAGCGTTTTATGTGACAGTATTACAAGTGGTCACATTCACTCCTACGACTTAAATTTTTAGGTTATGTTCTACTGAAAAATTAAACACACTTACGGAATTTAGTATGAGAAATCATTAAAATACAACATCGATATTTAGAGTAACCACATAATGGATAGTAACCGAAGCAAATGTCTGCCTATGAGTGAACATCAAACGCTATTGACAGCTTATGCCAGGGCTTTGGCTAACACGCGAGATACAGATCCTAATTGTCAATAGAAGAAAATATAAAAGTGCAACAAATGAACCATGCAAATTATAACACTGACGTCTCCAAATTAGATAGATAGGGAGTGCAAGATGTAATAGGAGTGGTTGGGCGTGAAATGAAAGGCTGTAGAAGCGTGCTTGACTAGGGGAAGTATGGATGCTGTAGTATGTAGGAAAGTTTAAGAGGCCTCTGGCGAAAAGTATCGGTATGATTATCAAGGATTCAGATGCCATGTCCGTACTAAGAAAAGTGGGGAAGGCCAAAAAATACACATAGAGAGGTCTATAGTAAAGGAAACAAGCCTGAAGACATTATTATCGAAAGAGAAGAGTAAATAAATCGTGATGAGATGTGAGGTATGAGACTGCAAGAAGAATTTCACATGGTACTGAAAGACCTAAGCGAAAATAAGGCCTATGGACTAGACAACATTGTGATAGATCCTTAGATACGCCAGCTATGTTGCAACTATTATACATGGTACGCAAGACAGATGAGTCATCAGATGGGATCTAATTGTTCCTATTCCAAATAAGGCAGCTTCTGACAGATGCGAATATTGCCAAATCGTCATTTTAATTCACACGAACAATTTCCAGAAGTTAGGACAAAAAGGCAGAGAAAATCCTCGGGGACGATAATTTTGATTTCCAGGGGTATGTAGGAACATGCGAGGCTATGCTGTAGGCGTGAGCCGGCCACAGTGGCGGAGCGGTTCTAGGCGCTTCAGTCTGGAACGGCGCGACCGCTACGATCACAGGTTCGAATTCTGCCTCGGGCATGGATGTGTGTGATGTCCTTAGGTTAGTTAGGTTTACGTAGTTCTAAGTTCTAGGGGACTGATGACTTCAGATGGAAAGTCCCATAGTGGTCAGACCCATTTGAACCATTTTGTACGAGTGAATTACTTTTGACGTTAAACTGAAGGAAGTCAGACGTGCGTTCATAACCTCTGCAGATTTTAAAGAGCTTTTGACATTGTTGATTCTACTACACACTTCTGAAGTTAATAGGCATAAAATACTAGGAGCGAAAAGTTACCTACAACTTGCACAGAAAGTCGGACTGCGGCTGTAAGAATCGAAGGACATTGAAAGGAGGAGTGGGGTGAGAAGGGAGCAACATAGACTTATTCTCAACATTATTAAATGCGTACATCGAGCAAACACGAAAGCAAACCAAAGTGAAATTACAAAATGGAACTGTAATTCACGAACTATAAATAAAACTTCCTAGCTTTTGCCATCGACACTGCCAGAAACAGAAAAATACCTCTGAGAAATAGAAACAGCAGATAAAGGGAACGAATACTGCCTTGCAAGAGGTAATAAGATGAATATCAACAAAGGTAAAACGGGGGTAATGAAATGCAGTCGAAAAAATGATGCAAGGCTGAGGGAATCAGAGTATTAAGAGAGATGTTTTAAGCGGTCGATGAGTTCTGCTATTTGAGCAGTTAAATAACTGACAATGGCTAGAGCAGTTGTGATAAAAAATGAAAGAAAATATAAAACATAAATAATAGCAAAGTAAAGCGTTTCTGAAGAACAGAGCTTTTTGTGTAAAATATAAATGTAAGTGTTAGAAAGTGTTTCCCGCGAGTCTTATATGGAGTGCAGTCTCGCACGGCTCTTAAACGTGGACGATGAACACCTAACACGGGGAAAACTAGAAACTTTTTAAAACTTGTGCTACAGAGGGACGCTGATATCTAATGAGAAAGTGCAGAATCGCGTTGGTGATAAATGAAGGCAATGGCGAATGAAGATTTCCTCCACATCAAGTCTCCCTCGTTTGCCAAAGACCTTGTCGAAATGGGTGGAGAAGAGGACAGAGTTTCAGGGCTCTCTCTTGGTCTTGTGGATAAACTACGTATAAAAGTTGAACGAATCAGCACTGATCAACGCTATGAGGACGCAGACGGAAACGGAAACTGCTGCATTAAGGACACACAATGTTTATCCAAAGGATATGTAGCCTGTAACTGAAAGTATCACGATGATCTCTCCATTGGTGAAAGATTCGGGATTAGTTCTCCAATAGGACCTTCGGGAGGTGACCACCACGGGGGGGTGACACAGGAAAAAGATTGAATAACTAACGAAAGAGTGACGTTCTACGGGTCGAGTGGAGTGTCAGAAGTTTAGAAGTTGTAGGGAAGCAAGATAATCTGAAAGCGGAAATGCAAAGGCTCCATTTAGATATATTGTCGCCAGTGAAGGCAAACAGAAAGAAGACAAGGATATGTGGTCAGATGAGTATAGGGTAAAACCACCAGCAGTAGAAAATAGTGTAACGGGAGAAGGATTTATTATGAATTGGAGGTTCAAATGGTTCAAATGGCTCTGAGGACTGTGGGACTTAACAGCTGAGGCCATCAGTCCCCTAGAACTTAGACCTACTTAAACCTAAATAACCTAAGGACATCACACACATCCATGCCCGAGGCAGGATTCGAACCTGCGACCATAGCGGTCGCGCGGTTCCAGACTGTAGCGCCTAGAACCGCTGGGCCACATCGGCCTGCTATGAATTGGAGGATAGGGCGTAGAGTGAGTTACCGTAAACAGTTCGGTGATAGGGCTGTTCTCATCAGAAACCACAGCAAATCAACGCCATCCATAGTTTTTCAAATACGCTTCAAGCACTGTGTAAAGGGAATAAAACTCTAAAAATCATGGCGGAATGGAATTCCGTTGTAGGGGACGAAGTAGAAGAAGGCATTACGGGAAATTATCGACTTGATAGTGGGATTGACGCAGGTGAAAGAATAATTGGGTTTTTGGTAATTTTCAATAAGCCTTCGTTATCGAAATCGCTGCCTCACTGCGAGCAATATAAATCGAACGACCGATTGTCGAGGTAGTGAATTTTGATATTGTTCCGTTTGTGTACAGGGGAATGTGGTACAATGTAGTTCATATACATAAGTCAATCTGTTCTAATATTGAGTTCAAGTACTTAACCGGCGTACGTTAATTCCTCGACTATACAGTATAGAGAGGTGCTTAAACTTGTTTTGGGAATATGGCTTGTTGCCATGTTAGGATTAAAAGAATTGCGTAGATTGTCGTGGTGAAACGTGTGTAAAACTGTACAAGAATACCGCTGATGTAGACTTCTCCGTCGAGCTCTACCGTGCAAAATGCAAGAAAAGGATTTCAATGAGATCAAAAACATTTGGTTTGATAAAGCGGAGTTGAATAATCAAAATGGTGTAGTTATCATTTCGTGCTGGGTAAAAGACAATAAATTAAAAGCTACTGTGTCAGAAACTGAAGCACCTATGAAAGCTGTGTGCGACTGTTCTGGGTTTTGCCATAAGATCTGCTATTTTACTGTGACAAACGAAGGTGTGTCCATCCGTGGTAAAAACAAGATTGTAGGATTTGACGAGTCACCCATGTATGGCAGAGAACGTCTCCTTACGAACGAAATATTAGAGGTTTGATGACATGGAAATGGAATCAAAGAATTCAGATTTCACCTGCACTCTACAGGTAAGTACACTTCTGCACCCCTAATAAAGCATTTCATTCTACCACGTACCAAAGAAATACAGACGACTAGAGATCGTATCGAAATCTGAAACAAGGGTATCGATCACGAATTCCTTAACCACTGTTAAATTGTCTGTACACAATCAGTTACATGCGAACGTACGACCGGGATAGAGGCACGTAAATTCTATCATCCCCCGTGGCCTGGATTAAAAAAAAGTGGTTTAAATACATTTATTCACCTGAGAAAGAAAATAATCGGATTTCGTAATTAAATGAAAAGAAAGATATCAGGTTTTGAATGTCGCGGAAAATGTGACCCAAATATTGAAACTGGCATTGGCGGCCACGAAGGGAAAGAGATCAATACATTCACGTACCTTTATCGTTGAGCAGCGCCGTCGTGAAGACCGTTGCCTCCATACAAAATTAAAATAATAATAATCTTGCAGAATTACAGGAGCTGGGATCCATGGCATCGTAAATGAGAGAATCGTATTGTTTCATAAGTTGCTTTCATTGTATAACACAATTTCACTTTAAATTGCGGAGCAGTTGGTATAAATCTTATCACCAGGACAAAAGATCAACGAAAGATAACTATTACTAAAACCAATAATGTCAAATACTTTTCAAATTAATCTTTGGTATGAGAGTAGAATAATTATCTATACATTTATCAATAAGAAAAAATTATTAAGTTCCCTTATATCGCCTCCTTGGACGAAATGTCCAAAGAAATTTCAGGCAATGAGCCCAACCACTTTACACACTACTAGTTCTTTCACTCCTTTACACACATACTTGAATTCCACTTTTTGTGTCTTTTAAGGGATTTCTCATCGCCACTTTGCTTACATTGTTCTAGTGCTGGCCCGGGCATTTAGCAATGAAAACAAAACATATAGACATAGATACACAAAATATGTATTTACTTACATACTTCACACAATAATTACTGCATCGCCCTTTACATCAAATACATGAATATTACATTACATTTTATAAAAGTCCACAGTTCAGTTCTTTATTCTTGTTTTGTATCGTCATTGTTCCTGCGTAGAAATA
The DNA here is from genome assembly GCF_023897955.1 of Schistocerca gregaria. Taxonomy (NCBI): domain Eukaryota; kingdom Metazoa; phylum Arthropoda; class Insecta; order Orthoptera; family Acrididae; genus Schistocerca; species Schistocerca gregaria. The sequence goes on along the minus strand of NC_064920.1, from coordinate 283,119,244 downwards.
ACATTTTCAGTAGTACGTTGACAAAAAAATTACATTTCACAAGTCTTTTCTATGATTCAACAATTACATTTTTTCTGAAAATAAAAAACTTTAACAAGAACGTCCTATATTTTGGTGTGTCGATTCAAGGTGTAGTATTAGCATGGGTATCTGGAGTGGTAAGTATGATAGATTCTTCCTCATGGTTGCTTATGCCAGCCACTACCTCCCTCTTTTATACCACGATCTATTTGATAACGTCCCATTATATCTCCTTCCTGGGTTTTATATTTGTCTCAGCATGGCCAAGATAAACGTGTAACAAACAAAATTCACAGAGATTAGTACTTGGCATAACTTAACACTAACATACACAAATAAATAAACGCCGTGTGACTAGGGCCTCCCGTCTGGTAGACCGTTGGCTGGGTGCAAGTCTTTCGATTTGACGCCGCTTCGGCGACTTGCGCGTCGATGGGGATAAAATGATGATGATTATGATGATGATGATGATGATGATGATGACAACCAACATCCAGTCCCTGAGCGGAGAATATCTCCGACGAAGCCGGGAATCGAACCCGGGCACTTAGGATTGACATTCTGTCGCGCTGACCTCTCAGCTACCGGGGCCGGACAACATACACATAAACATAGGCGATGTTCTGCCATAAGTTCAATGAAAATGGGTGTCGTTTTTACTTCGGGATGTGGGACTAAATCATGAGCTGTACTAGTAAGACTTCATTTAGTGGGCCAGGAAATCGTGTCTCTACATCTCTTTGCACTGTGGTGAGAGTCCACTTGAAGGTAGATTTTGTTTTCCAATCAAACCACTCCGTAGAGTTTATATCTTCCAATGAGCAACTGGTGCACCCCCGAAACAGAGCGATTGTAGAAATGGTAGAAGTCATAAGTTACGAGAGAGGGCATGGCGGATGGAGAAAGATGAACTATCACCACCCAGTATCTGTACTTCCATAGTTTACGCTTTTCAGGGAAATGTCTTCCGTTTGATACTCTCCCGATGTTTCTGACAAACATTTCACGAAAGAAAAGGAATGCTTCCGGCTGCGTAATCTACACACGATACTGACCCAATGAGGTTACCACTGACGAGTAAAGTATGTGCAGCTGCTACTTTTTTCACGCATTTCTGTTTGTGAAACGAGTAACATCAACGATACTAAGTTTCAAGTATGTTTATTTTTTGTCGTTTATGTTGTCAACGCTTCAACAGTTGATAGTTCGATATACATCGCTCCCAGCTAGTGTGCGAATTCGATCCCCAATGATTCAAGGGAATTACCGACTTTACTAGTAAAGTTCAGCTAACATTAGCGAATACTCGGTTCATTAATTATGAGAGGTATATTCGGAGAAGGCTCCGAGAGGTAGGATGATTCCAGCTTGATTACTTAATCGTCAGACGGATATTTCTAAATCAGCTATCAGACTGTAAGGCGTGTCCAGGGGCAGATGAAGACTCACAGAACAATTTAGTAGTGCTAAAGAGTGGATTGAAATCTGCGGGAGTCCTGATGGTGTAGTGCTTCTGGAGGATCCATTGCGTTCTCTTCTTGTTACACTGATACTTAAAGAATACTTAAAGACCATCCCGTCGATTACGAAGCCATTACAGGGAGAAGAGACACACCGATTTTTGGAAGGATTGGGAAGAAAATAGGTCGTGTCCGTTTCAAAGTAATCATTTAGGCATTTGCAGAATAAAGTTAGAGAAATCATAAAAAATCTACATCGGAGGAGACTGGACGGAAATTTGAACCTTGGTCCTCCAGAATACATTTCATTGCGTCGCTCGGAGGCACCGAAGGATTTTTTATAATGCTACCTTTGCGATTCATGCAATGGTAAATTTCATTTCTGTTTGTTTCCGGCATATTCATAACCCAACGCTGAGTAGAGGCTATTTTTTGTTAGTGGCTCTAGCTTTCTTTCTCTGTCTGCGGATTAGGTAATGTCTCAGGCTAGACAGCTGCGACATTCATGTGTCTGGCTGTAAGCCATAAGTGACAGACCTTTCTCCTCATATCTCTCCACCAAATATTCCACACTCAGGAGGTCCGAATGGCAACAGAGAGTGCAACTGCACGCTGCTCTATTTGAGAGGTGTATCTTTTCTATTCAACTGAACTTGTAAGGAAAAAGAAGATTTGATTTTATCGTGCAATGAGATCATCAGACGTGGAACACAACCACCGACTGAGAAAGCAAAGATAAAAGACATTGGCCCTGTTGTTCCAAAGGGACCACCCCAGCATTCGCTTTAAGCGATTTCGGAAAATTAATGGTAACCGAAATTTGGATGGTTTGATGGGGATTTCATGACTTCGAGTTGATTGTCTTACCACTTCCAGCGGTCTGCCAATCGGAAAGTGAATACTAGAATCTTCTTACACTGACTATCTACCCCTTCGCACACTTCCGATCCAGAACGTGCAAGGAATATTCACTCCGTTCCTAGTGAGATCACCTGAAATAGCAGCAGAAAATAAATCCATGGTGAATACACACTGATTTCATTTATCTAATAGTTTGTAAAAATTTCAGTGAATGAACATTTAGTAGTTCCTAATAATTTCTCCACACTGAATTCAATATTACATACCAATTCCAAACTCCAAATCAATAATCATAGTGAATTATTATCATTTCAATAAAATTCAAATTACGCATGACCAGAGGACAGATACTGTAATGGTTTATTGTCAATGTTCTGAAAATAAAAAAAATTACGGGTAATGCTCCGTTGAATCTTTCACTATCCTCTAAAAATCAAAATAATTTAAATTAATTTCCATGTAAAACAGTGGAAAATCATGGCCTAGTGCAATATAAAAGGATCACGTGAGTCTATCAAGAATACATTTTAAAGACTGACTATACATCATTTTCAATTACTGCTTCATGTTAAGCGGCAGTAGCGTCCCGATGTTCGTTGGATGCCCGTGTATTGTTGTTATGCTATCGGTGCTCACGCAGCTACCCGACTGCCAGGTACTTTCGCCATACCTAGAACATCCTGACACAGTGTGACTCGTTACAATACATAGCTTCTGCAACATATTTTTACAGGCTTTAACATAGAAAAATCCCCAACGTGTAGTTTAGTCAGGTCGATCGATAAAATATCCTATCTCTATAATGCTCACGATGATTAAAATTACATATCACGGTCGTCATGGGCTAACCGCCACATACAACATCTCCTCGATTAGTATCTTGCGATACTGTGCAGTGTTCTAAGATATTGGTATCACACTCAAGAGCGCAGTACCTAGAATCTTCATCTAATGTTCTCGACTTAGCTGTTCCAAGGTTTCAATAATCACTGGTGATAATCGATGCGCCGGCCGCGATGGTCTCGCGGTTCTAGGCGCGCAGTCTGGAGCCGTGCGAATGCTACGGTCGCATGTTCGAATCCTGCTTCGGGCATGGATGTGTGTGATGTCCTTAGGTTAAAGTAGTTCTAAGTTCTAGGGGACTGATGACCACAGCAGTTGAGTCCCATAGTGCTCAGAGCCATTTGAACCATTTTTTTTTCTTTTTTTTTTTTTTTTTGGTAATCGATGCGATTTTACCATAAAGCTGGTCATGGCTGAATTACTTCCCCATTTTTATCCAACCATAGCTAACATATATTGAATACGGTATTGATCTCACACTACAATATACCTCTATTTCTCTTTTTGAATTATCTGGAATAGTATATTGGGTGAGTCAGGAGGAAATGTATATGCATTGACGAGTGATAGTATTGGTGATTTTCGATAAATAAACTTCAAATGAAACTATCATTTTTTCTTAACCCTATCTTCCATGCAGCTGTTTGACACTCGAGAGTGTCAGTCACTTTTATTTCTTCACCAGCACTCACAAGCGAATACAAACAAAGCGACATTAGGATACGTAGTGGTAACTTACCTGAACATTTAAATGCACTCTTCACTTATGAAAGGTGGGGCAACTAATCCTGAAGGTGTGCAATTTGTTGCCTCATGTCTCAGCACTTCAGTGATTGCACCAGTGTACTATAGTGCTGTTGCGTGTACAGACAAAAAGTACAGGTCAGTGTAGTGAAAATGCCACAGGTCTCCATACATGCATATTTTGTTGACATGACGCATCAAATGAATTCGCAATTGCGAATAAAGGCTACCATCAGCTGTAGAAAGGAATGAATACAATGAAAATTTCTGCCGGACAGGGACTTGAACCGAATTTACCGCTTATCGCGAGCGGTTGCCCTACTTTCTTTTTTTTTATTGTTCTCATTTTGTTCGGTGCGGATGTCCCATGATACCCGGTCAAGTTCTGTTTTGAGCCGTTGACTCAGTTGATTATTACAGAGGGCAGCCAACCCTCTGACCGAACACGCTGAGCTACCGTGTCGGAGCTATTTGGCTATCCGAAATGACTCACTGCCAGACCCAAACTTCCATACGTCGTCAATCATGCGTCTGCGACCTGTACTTGTACATTCCTGATGGATTTTCCCTTACAGTTAGACATTGTACTTGAAAGCAGCTTGCACGGTATCGGCAGATAATTACGATACAGCAGTGACTGTGTTATTCTGACTACGATGCAAAGTTCCTTTGGACATGCTGAGGCCACCGATGTCACCCAAAGTTACTCCATTAGATTACTGCTTAGTGGGGTTGCCTGAAGAGAAAAAATTACAAGAGCAGTGTAGTATTGACGGTCAACCTCTTGAACATCTTTAGGGAGGAAACGTACACAAGAAAATAAAATATTAAAGCAAACTCTTTCATTTACTATCAACTGCATTTGACCGATTCCTCGCGGTTTTCGTTAGTTTCCTTGGAAACTGTTAAGAACAGGATCCATCCTGTGTAATGGGATTACATCGGTTACTTGTATGGTAACGCGACCAATAGCGCGAAATAACTGGTAACACTGGTGTAGGCAGTAGATTGACGAAACAATGTCAGATACACCGTGTTCCAAAACGATCAACATGAATGAAGATGGAATCTTAGGATGAATTATAATTTACACATAACACTAGATAGTTCTTAGTTTCGGAGAATCTGATACTATACAGGGATGTTTTATACATGCAGATACATACAACCTTGAGGGATTTTCCGCAGTTACGTTTAGGATCACAGTTGTCACACATTTTACAGATGTTCAATACATCTTCAACCAGCACGACGAAAAGCATCCACACGACAGTCAGACTCTCCACATTCTTTTGTGAGCATGTCAGAAGTTACTGCATTCATTGCGGTTGGTATACTGGGTCTCACTTCACCCGAAGCTATTCGAAGAGGAGCCACATAGGCAAAGTCGCTCAAACTTGCCTAGAAAAAAATAAACTATATACCGAGAGATCAGGCAATCTTGGAAGGCAGTGAAGGAAATCGAAGATACGCTAACTCCTTTTTGTGGTACTCCTCTGATAATCATAAATGAACTGTGCCCTCTTCTCTACCAGAGATTTCTTCTGCCTGCAACAAAGTTTTTGATGAGCAGGGTATTTCCGTGTCATTCGTAAAATCTTTCCCGGCATTCAAATAGAACACCTCTCTCCTAGGAGATAAAAAAAAGGGTTGCTCTGTCCGCTTCCTAACATTTTAAGTTTTTACCGTATCTGCATCCTTTCTATTTTCCTTCAAAATACCTGTTACCTAGCTTTACGCATTACTTTTATTTCTGAATAAATAATGAGACTGTGCAATGAAAAAATGATTTAAACATCAACGAAGGAAAGTCTCTAGGTGCGGCCTGAGCCTGCCACACGGAGCTCCTGGTGGTTTGTCCACTCGCTCCAGAAGTAAACATCTTCTAACGAAGGGCAAACTGCTTGAACTTCACGCCGTCTACCTTTGCATCCCGTCAGAAATTTGTTCTTCTGTTTTTACACTTCCTCATTCACATGATTGCAAGCGCAAACAAAGCATTGTGGAACGCGTCTTCTCTTGATTATAACACCGTCGACGGAAAGTTGAACTCCAATTTTTCTTAATTCTTTTTTTTAAAAGAGCCATTCGACAAGTAAAATGAAACTAACGTGCACACTTTAATTCGTCTTACGTTCATATATGCCACCTCTTTAATATAGTAATGTTCTAGTTACTTGTAAGGACGTTAGATAGTAACTAGTATGTGTTCTTAAGTAGTATGTTGTTAGATATCATTCTTGTGGAGAACATACAAGTTAATTCCTGGGCTGATTCGGGGCGATCCACAAGAGCTTGTGTTTGCGTTTCGTCCCCGGGCGCAGAGCGGTCCTCAGAGACTCTCGGAGGCTGTCATTGCTACCAGAGGTACACTGTAATACAAATTCGCCGACGACTGATTCACATGATCATTTAAGGGAAGAATTAAATATGAAACAAGTACTAATTAAATCTCAACAAATAAATCATATTTGTTGCGTAGTTAGTTCTGTGTGCCACAGAACCTATTCTCGAAAAATGTTATGATGTGGAACGCGTCTAGTGAAAAAAAAAAAGAAACAAACAACACGCCGGCTTCGGTGGTCGAGCGGTTCTAGGCGCTTCAGTCCGGAACCGAGCGACTGCTACGGTCACAGGTTCAAATCCGGCCTCGGGCATGGATGTGTATGGTGTCCCTAGGTTAGTTAGGTTTAAGTAGTTCTAAGTTCTAGGGCACTGATGATCTCAGATGTTAAGTCTAATAGTACTCAGAGCCATTTTTTAAAAAAATACGCAACATATAATTTAAAAAATTATATTTTTATTATTACATGCCGCCCATTAACAATCTTGTGTGAATAACTAACTATTTCTGTTCAAGAATTTATGTACTGTCTAAAGCAGTTAGTATGGAGAAACATCTTTGTTTTAGTTTTGAAAACACCTCTATCATCTGTCTGATATTTCATTTCACTTGGCCAGATTCTCAAGGAATTTTGTAGACGCAGCATATTTATTTCTTTTGGTACCAAAGTTAGATTACTTAAAGGGGAATGCCTATGATTTATCCGCTTTGGTGTTTTAATTGCAAATATATTTCTAACCAGATGCGCTGCTGATCATAATTCTGATCAGCGAATAAATTTACTGAAAATGTGCTGTTAATATTTCCTGCTGCTTAGAAAGATCAATACACCACGTATATGAGCCAACGCCAAACTTAATTTGTGATGTCGTCAGTTATACGACCACACCGTCGCCTGAGAGATCGATAGATCCACCGGATGCGATTCTCTCGATAAACGAAACAGAAGAACGGCTGTGCTAGCCAAAGAGTACTCAGCCAGTCGCAGTACTCAGTACTTACGCTCGCCTCGAGGCCACTTCATAGCCGCGGTCAGTGGTCAGCCAGCGCCGATGTTAGCCAGTCATCGTCTGCAGCTCTGTCATTGCTGCCATCTTGTCTCTGTAGCCAAGTTCCAAGTTCGCCTTCAAATTCACCAGATTCGACATTCAAGATTGCGAGAGAATAATTCGTCACTGCAAGATTTGTGACATGTAAATTATGTTATTCTACAGAATCTTAGTCTTGTCGCGTCTTCTATAATTGCCAATCAACAAATCACGGGCTACGACAGAGTTAAGTAATAGATACTTCTTTATTTTGTAATCCCGCTAATTAACTGTGTTTTCCTGTTGTAGCTGCGAAGCAGTCTTGGCGTTGTAGAACCGATGTTTCCACCTCCTTGGCTACCTCACATTTGCTACTTCATGTTGATGGACTCGGTTATGGTGAAAGATTGAGAGCCATCATAATTAAAATTATATTTTCTTTTGTGCCATGAATACTTTTCGTCTGAATCAAGGGTTAAACCATCACGTTACTAAGATATCAGTGTATGAATTTTGCAACATATGTTAACTTACTGACCCATATATTCCAAACTTAGGCAGTTATTCTTATGAGAAAAGTGTCAGCTCTATTTTATTTCGTTTTCCAATTTAATTTTTTGTCAATAAGCACAGCTAATAACTAAGAACTTTCTACCTTATTTTATATTTCTTATTAGTATACTAGGATAACGGGGCGTGAGGTAATTTTGACAGAATATTACTGGATTAACTGTATTTTTCCCAAGTTTAAATGTAACCCATTTGTGCAAAACCAGTCCATAACTTTCACGAAAACACCATTTATTATTTCCTCTGTTGCTGCTTCTTTGCTTCACTTCACAAAAATACTTGATCACCATCAAACAAAACTCATTCTCCATTCCCATTACAATAAAAAGTGAGAGAATTATCACGTATGAAGGATGCAGGAAGGAACATAGGTTAGAGCAGAATCCTATCAACCCAACGGTTACATAGGTGTAGGCAACCATGCAAGCCATGCAGTAACTCAAGCAACCAGAACACTATAGGAAGCTTGACGGATTATTATTATTATTATCATTATTGTTGTTAAAATATGGTTCAAATGGCGCTGAGCACTGTGGGACTTAACGTCTGAGGTCAGCAGTCCCCTAGAACTTAGAACTACTAAAACCTAACTAACCTAAGGACAGCACACACATTCATGCGCGAGGCAGGATTCGAACCAGCGACCGTAGAGGTCGCGCGGTTCAAGACTGTAGCGCCTAGAACCGCTCGGCCACTCGGTTCGGCTATGACAGTTACAATACCGTCATCAAGCCGACTAGATTTAGTCGTATATGAACTGAGCCGTGGTAAAAATTGCTGTTTGAAGAGCGTGCCGCAAGGCGTAGAGTGAAGCAGTCGCCCTCCGTTTCTGGCGGGGGCGCCACTGTGGCAATCGCAGCTTTGGTGTCTCCCTCTGGTGGAAAAGGGGAGAGGGGAGAGGTTGCCCATTCACGTGCATTTAAGGAGCGCTATGGTCAGTCAACGGTCAGTCGGGAGTGAGTCTGGAGGTGAGTCTGGAGTCAGTCTGGGCTTAGCCTCTCGTCCGCATTTGTGAGGCAGTGTCTGTCTGTCGTCCGGAGTGCTAGTATGTCTTTCGTTCGTATCAACCTTTAAAGCCGTCAAAATGTGAATCCTTCCACTCCGCCAGTAAGAGAATTCACTAAGTGGCCGCCGGTTTGGGCTTAGTTCCTGCTTTTGAGTCTGCGCGTTAGGCCGCCAGTCTGCTCGAGTTTGCGCAGGCAATGGTCATTGGCGGTTGAATCGATCGGTTGGTCGGCCGCGCACTGTGACACAAAATGACTTGTCCGTCTTGAGCATCGGCGCATCTGAGGTCGCCACATGACTTCAGTTGGCCGCGCCGTATAGCGAGTGGTTGTGGCTTCGCGGTCGACACGATAGCAACAGGAGTCAACCCACAACATCAGTCTGGCCGGTGCGAGCTGCGACGCCGTGGTGTAACTGGTTCTTCGTGCGGTTCTGGGCCCCTTCACTTACCATGTTGTGGAGCTTGGCTCTGTCCTTTCCTGGTGCAGGTAAGTCGTCCTCAGCTTGTTCGTCTGTCTCTCGTCCGCATTTGTTATGCAGTTAGTGTCTGTCTGTCGTTCGGAGCTGCCTCTGTCATGTTTGTCGGATTTGGTGTGTTGACGGATTTATTACTTGGAGTGTAATGGCCTATAACCTGAAATATGTTTTGATCTTGCCTATCATCTTGAGAGGCGGTATCTGTCTACTGTAGAGCATCTTAATTTGTTTGGCCAACCTTGTAGAATTTTATATTATGTTGCATTTCATGGGCTTTTATTTAAATGATCATTTTAGAATATAAAGTTGCCACCCTTTCACCCTAAGACTTTTCTTAGAAGTTAAAATCAAGTTGCACCTTCGGTGGCAAGTTCAGTATTTTAATTCTTAGTGTTTCTACCAATTCCATCCCTCCTACGGGGTGCATAGTTTGTGAGCTTGTGTAAATTGTCAAAACTTTTAGTTTAAAGTAATCTGGTATGTTGCAGATTTGCACCAGTTTATTCTTTCAGAGGTTGTTGTGAGCGGTCGTAACTACGGCCGCGTCAAAAGGGAGCGGCAAGGCTCTGAGCCCGAAAGCTCATACAGTCAAATATTTGTTTCTTTCTACCTCTGAATAAATTGTATCTTGACATTTAGAGGACGCTTTCTGGTTATAATTTTAAATCTGTTTCTTTTTAAAATGCTTTAGGCACTTGTAATGTGAATAAAATTTCCATTTCTTAAAAGCAATTTAGTTATAATTTCATCAGTTACTCCCTGGCAACTACATCCACGCTTACAAAGTGTGATTAAATATGTTAATGTTCTTGATGAATCGCTAGTAAATAAATTACATTCTCAAGAAAATTCTTTGAAAGTAAAGTCACAGTTCACGAACGATAGTCCCTAATAACCCAAATATTTTGTTCAACTACTTTCTCATAGCAAAAGTACCGTGATTTTAACTGTTCTTGCAGAGAATAGGTGCTTTAGGAAACTCTGAAGCTAAGTTGAAAACTCGTAGTTAGTAACAAAAGCGTTCAGCTATAGTGCATCTCTATGAATGTGTGTTATACACACTTCTAAACGTATGTTGGGCTGTATTCACGAAATATAGATCACTCTCCTTTCCCGTGCCTGTGAGAGGATCCTGCTGTTTCTCCAAATGGGATGCCAATTCAGTTTTACAAAGAGTACTCTCTGGCAATCGCTCCTTAGATCCTTATCAAGAATCGCCTAAACGCAAGGGACTGGAGAAAAGTGCAAGTGACTCCTTCATATAATTAAGGTAGAAAAAAAAGGACACGAATAAGTACAGACCAATACCCTTAACAGCCGTTTGTTGCAAAATTTGGTCCGCAGCTCGTGGTCGTGCGGTAACGTTCTCGCTTCCCGCGCCCGGGTTTCCGGGTTTGATTCCTGGCGGGGTCAGGGATTTTCTCTGCCTCGTGATGACTGGGTGTTGTGTGATGTCCTTAGGTTAGTTAGGTTTCAGTAGTTCTAAGTTCTAGCGGACTGATGACCATAGATGTTAAGTCCCATAGTGGTCAGAGCCATTTGAACCATTTGCAAAATGCAACTCTGTCGACACATCGGCACGCTTTTAGAAAGCACCGGTCGTGCACAAACTCTGCTTGCCCTTTTCTCACATGATATACTAGGAGGGCAACTGGCACGTTCCAAATTCCTAAATTTCCGGAAAGTGTTTCACATCATGTACCAGTGCAGCTTGTTAACGAACGTCCGAACATACGATAGATACGGGAGTGGCTCGAATACCTTTCGAGTGATAGAACATTTACCTTTCACGCGAGTGTTTATTCAAGAAAACAGTATCGTCCGGAGTGGCAAAGGGGAGTGTGATAAAACCGCTCTTTTTTTCTTTATACATAATTGATCTGAGGAGCGGGGTGGTCAATAATTTAGGGCTTCTTTCTAATGACTCTGTTGTGTTCAGGATAGCTTCGTTCTTGAGCCACTGTAGGTGAATAAAAGATTACTTAGACAGAATTTCTAGGTTGCGTGATGAATGGCAGCTCGCTCTGTATGTAGAAAAATGTAAGTTAATGCGAAAGAGAGGAGAAACTATTCTTTAACGCTCGAAAACAGCGTTCTGCCCCTTGACACCATCATGTCGATTACATGTCTAGGCATAACGTTGCGATGCGATATGAATTGGAATGAACACATCAAGTTGATAGATGGGAAGGCAAGTGTTCTACTTCGTTCTATTTGGGGAATTTTGAGAAAGTGTAGATCACTTTTGAGGGAGGCACCGTATAGAAAGCAAGTAAGAGCACTCCTAGAGTGTTTGGGATTCGAGTTACGTCGGCTTTAACGAATATATCGAAGCATTTCTGACGCGCGCTGCTACGTCAGCTACTCGTAGGTTATTTCAACACACAAGCATTACTGAAATGCTTCATGATCACGAAAGATAATTCCTGGATGGAAGACGAGACTCTTTCCACAAGGCACTGTTGCAGAAATTTAGAGAACCGCCATTTGAAGACAACTGCACATCGATTTTACTGCCGCCAACACACGTTTCACGTAAGGACCAAAAAAATACAAAAATAACACTAGAAATGTGTGCGCTCTTACGGAGCCACATAGAAAGTCGTTCTTCCCTCACTTTATTTCCGAATGGAACAGGAAAGGAAATAACTATTAGTGGTACGTGGTACTGTTCGCCATTCACCGTAAACGGTGGGATGCAAACTATGTATCTAAATGTAGATGTAGACAGGTCAACGTTGCAAAACCACAAATCTTATATGGAGGTTGACATACTGAACTATCGAGCAAATCCATAGTCACTTAAACAGTACTCGACACTAGATACGGGCAAGAATGACAAACGCACATTAATAGCGTTTGTAGATTTATAAAATACTTTTGACGAAGGTCACTGGAATACATGCCCAGAAATTCAGAAGTTATCGGGGATAAAAAAGACGGTGTGAAATGTTATTTACAGCTTGTACACAAAGTAGACTGCAGTTGCAAGCACCGAAGGATATGCAGTGCAGGGAGTGGTGGAGAAGGGGAAGATAGGATCGTAGCATGTCCTCCATGACATGCGATCTGTCCATAGGGCAAGCAACAAAAAAGCTAAAGAGAGATTTGGAGGAGGAATTAACTATCAGGCAGAAGAAAAAGATACAGTAAAGTTTGTCAGCTGCGCTGTAATTGTATTAGTGACGGCGGAGAACTTGGAAGACCTGTTGAAAGAAATAGATAGTGCCTCTAAAGAGATTGTAAAAAAAGAAACAAAAGCAAAATAATTGTACTGTTGCGTACTAAATTTATTTCAGATGCTGCAGTGAGAGGTAAATTTGGAAATGAGCCACTAGAAGTAGTATACCTGGTTTGCTACCTCGACATGAAAGTGTTACCACACCAGAAGTAAAGAAAATGTATGTGATATGGAGATTGACAATAGGAAAACAGCAAGAAAGTATTCCAAGAAACGTAAAAATGGTTAGCATCAAATAGCTGTATATTTAAATACTGTGAGTCTTTTCTGGAAACATTTGTCAGGAGCGTAGCCATTTACAGAAGCGAAAGCCGACGATAAACATTTTAAACAAGCAGTGGTAGAAGCTTTTTGAACTGCGATGCTACAGACGAATGCTGAAGATAAGATGGGTATGTCAGGTAATTTATGAATAAGTGATGAATTTAACACAAAAGAGATTTGGTGCAAAACTTGACTAAAAAGAGGATATGTAGATAAAAATCAATCTCAGGCGTTAAGGGTAAATTGGTAATGAAATGAGATGGGAAGGGTGCTGGGTAAAAATTGTAGAGGGAGAGTTGTGTATAGTAAGTAGGTTTAAATGGTTGTTGGCTGCATTAGTTATGCAGCGATGAAGAGTCGTATAAAGAACAAGCTGGGGCAGAGCTGCATGGAAAGCCTTCCAACTGAAGATTAGAAAAGCAAGCAAACTTCATATCCCTTACAATATGCTCTCATCCATACACAAAATTTTCTATTTACGTGCAATGAAACCCTTAAAATTATTGTACCATACTATACAGAGATAACAAGTCATCGAATACTTCCTAATATAGTGTCGGACAACTTAACAGAGATAACAAAAGGGATGGAATACTTCCTAATATCGTGTCAGACCTGTTTTTCCCTGGCGTAGTGTAGTAACTCGACGTGGCATCGATTGAACAGGTCATTAGAAGTCACCCGCAGAAATATTGAACCATGCTGACTCTATAGCCACTGACATCTGCGAAAGTTTGGCAGTTGCGGGATTTTGTGCACGACCTGAAATCTCGATGATGCCCCATAAATGTTCAATGAGATTCATGTAGGGTGGTGAAATGATTCACTCGCATTGTCTGCAACGTTATCCGAACAAATTGTGAACAATTGACGCCCGGTGGCATTCCGCACTCTCATCCATAAAGATTCCATCGTCGTTTGGGAACATGAAGGGCTGCAAATGACAGCCAAGTAGCCGAACAACCATTTTCAGTCAATCATATGTTCAGCTGTAATGGATCCAGTCCATTCCGAGTAAACACAGTCCATACCATTACGGAGGCACCGCCAGCTCTGTCACCAGCTAGCGCAGTGCCTTGTTGACAACGTGAACCCACAGCTTCCTGTGGTCAGCACTACACTCGATCTCTACCTGCGGCTCTTACCAACTGAAATCGGAACTCATCTGAACAGGCCACAATTGCCTAATTGACTAGGGTCCAACCGATTTGGTCACGAGCACAGAAGAGATGCTGCAGGCGATGTCGTGCTGTTAGCAAACTCTCTCTAGTCGGTCGTTTGCTGCCAAAGCCCACCAACGCCAATTTTGCAGCAGTGTCCTAACGGATACGTTTCTGCAGTTATTTCATGCAGTGTTGCTTGTCTGTGAGCACTGACAACTATACGCACACCGCGGCTCTGGGTCTGTAAGTAAAGGGCTAATGCAAGATTCATGGTGAGAGGCAATGTCTGACAACTGGTATTCTCGGCTCGCATCTGTCACTGTAGATCTCGAAAGATTGAATTCCTTATCGATTGCCGAAACAGAATTGCCCCTGGAGTCTCGCCCCAACTACCATTCCGTCATCAGAATCTGTTAAATTCCATCTTGCGGCCATAATCATGTCGGAAACTTTTCACACTAAAGACCTGAGTACAAACGTCAACTCCAGTTCACTGTCCATTCATATCTTGCATACGCGATACTATCACCATTTGTGTAGGTGCATATCGCTATCCGAAAAATTTTGTCGCCTATGTGCATACCTGAAAATTAAGGTTAAAACCATAAAAGCTAATCATCTTCCCTCTGTTCCAAAAGTCTATCCGCTTCGGCTTCTTTAATCCTTCTGAGTCGGCAAGACTCAGCGGAGGAGTGCCTCTGAAGATGTCCACCGGAGTCCTGGACGAAACGTCAGTAACAGAAAAGTTTCTTGGACCAATACCTCACATCCAGAAAGGTTTACCAGCAGCTAGGCGATTTGTCCCATCTTTTTGGGAGAGTTGAATGTCAACTATCGCCCTCCCCTCCCTCCTCCCTTCCCCCCTCCAACTTCATGCGACATAGTTATATGTATGCACTGACTACTTTTCTTACTCAGTTCCCGGTATGAATGTGAACAAATTATAATTGCATTTCCTGTAAACAAAACAGGCAGTCCCTCTACTATGATTAAAGATAAGTAACTAACGTATCAGGAATTGACATTTAGATGACTCCTCTGATTGATTGATTAGTATAATTAGGTGGTTTCACTGTTGATATACACTCCTGGAAACTGAAATAAGAACACCGTGAATTCATTGTCCCAGGAAGGGGAAACTTTATTGACACATTCCTGGGGTCAGATACATCACATGATCACACTGACAGAACCACAGGCACATAGACACAGGCAACAGAGCATGCACAATGTCGGCACTAGTACAGTGTATATCCACCTTTCGCAGCAATGCAGGCTGCTATTCTCCCATGGAGACGATCGTAGAGATGCTGGATGTAGTCCTGTGGAACGGCTTGCCACGCCATTTCCACCTGGCGCCTCAGTTGGACCAGCGTTCGTGCTGGACGTGCAGACCGCGTGAGACGACGCTTCATCCAGTCCCAAACATGCTCAATGGGGAACAGATCCGGAGATCTTGCTGCCCAGGGTAGTTGACTTACACCTTCTAGAGCACGTTGGGTGGCACAGGATACATGCGGACGTGCATTGTCCTGTAGGAACAGCAAGTTCCCTTGCCGGTCTAGGAATGGTAGACGATGGGTTCGATGACGGTTTGGATGTACCGTGCACTAGTCAGTGTCCCCTCGACGATCACCAGAGGTGTACGGTCAGTGTAGGAGATCGCTCCCCTCACCATGATGCCGGGTGATGGCCCTGTGTGCCTCGGTCGTATGCAGTCCTGATTGTGGCGCTTAGCTGCACGGCGCCAAACACGCATACGACCATCATTGGCACCAAGCCAGAAGCGACTCTCATCGCTGAAGACGACACGTCTCCATTCGTCCCTCCATTCACGCCTGTCGCGACACCACTGGAGGCGGACTGCACGATGTTGGGGCGTGAGCGGAAGACGGCCTAACGGTGGGACCGTAGCCCAGCTACATGGAGACGGTTGCGGATGGTCCTCGCCGATACCCCAGGAGCAACAGTGTCCCTAATTTTCTGGGAAGTGGCGGTGCGGTCCCCTACGGCACTGCGTAGGATCCTACGGTCTTGGCGTGCATCCGTGAGTCGCTGCGGTCCGGTCCGAGGTCGACGGGCACGTGCACCTTCCGCCGACCCCTGGCGACAACATCGATGTACTGTGGAGACCTCAGGCCCCACGTGTTGAGCAATTCGGCGGTACGTCCACCCGGCCTCCCGCATGCCCACTATACACCCTCTCTCAAAGTCCGTCAACTGCACATACGGTTCACGTCCACGCTGTCGCGGCATGCTACCAGAGTTAAAGACTGCGATGGAGCTCCGTATGCCACGGCAAACTGGCTGACACTGACGGCGGCGGTGCACAAATGCTGCACAGCTAGGGCCATTCGACGGCCAACACCGCAGTTCCTGGTGTGTCCATTGTGCCGTGCGTGTGATCATTGCTTGTACAGCCCTCTCGCAGTGTCCGGAGCATGTATGGTGGGTCTGACACACCGGTATCAATGTGTTTTTTTTCCAGTTCCAGGAGTGTATTTACCGCCAAGTGATGCGTTCCAAATCACTACTCTTACGTCATAGGAGAAATTCTTACTAAATTAAGAGTTAGCACTTTCTTCTACTGACCCCTTGAATTAGTGATGTATATAGTATAGTGTTTTCGGAGGAACAAATTTTTTACCCCATCCGGTATTATGTGAATTATGGTCAAGTGCGCATAATGGTGAATGATCAGATAGTCTACTTTGGTTTGTAACGTGTATACAAACAGTTCACCAAGGTGTAATCAAGCCACCGTGCCAGATAGTCCACATAGTCCAAAAATTTGTACGTTCTGCTTGAAAGTTAGTGTACCACAGTCAGGAAAAACTTCATTCCTTACATTGAATCATCGCAGCTACATTTCTTGTAGAAGAAACATATATACATCTGGGTTGCTAAAACTTTCCCTAAAAATCATTATGTATATGAATATTTTCCGGTGACATGTAGTATTGTTCAATCACTTCATCAAACAACATCTCTCGTGGAAATTATACTTATGCATTTGTTTCGTCTGTAGACTGTTATTTGTTTAACCGATTCATACATCTATAAGGTGCAGTGAAATGAAAACGAGACAAACGGAAAGATGTAAGCTACAGAAATAGCAGGAGAAGAGATCGAGACTTTGTGGAGGATATACAAGGGCTTCCCAGCGAGGCCTTGGAAACATGTGAGCCCGCCCTTATGTTGCCAAAGTTTTTTCGATTGCGCTGCGGAGGTGTCGCTGGGAGGCCCTTGAAAATCTCCAAAAAGTCCCCATCTCTGCCCATGCGGTTTTCCTGTTTTTGGAGCCTTGAAGAAAGACATTCAAGTCCGTCGATTTGCTATGGACGTAGAGGTATATGCCTGGGTGCAATCATGATTCGGTGGGCAACCGCAAACTTGTTCCCATGAAGGCACTGACCGTCTTGTCTCACAATGTGATAGGTGTAGTAACAGTTACGGCGAGTTTTTTTGAAATAATAAACAGTTCACCGTTCACTTACTGTTCCCATCGGATTGTTGTTATACATATTCTACCCCTGAGGCTCCACATACTTGAGTTCGTCACTGAACAAATCTCACTACTAATCAGTGAGTGGTTTTTAACAAAGTGAGCATGGAAATGGATCAGTGTAAGAAGATGATGACAATGTAGAGCTTACAACATGCCCTCCTGTGGGATACGTAAGGAACGGAACGAGAATCAGGCAAGGAGATCCAATACCATCGGTACTCTTCCCAGCAATCCTAAGGGACTTTTAGGAAACTTAAAACTGTAGAAACAGATTTTTGTTAATCGAATATATCTGGGAAACCTCTAGTTTGAGGACCATACTGTTCAGTTTCCATCAAGGGTGGGGGGAGAGCATAGACAAGTGAGATATCTAAATAGAGCCAGATTCAAGGGAAGTCCAAGTACAATAATTACAAGCCAGTTCGTAACCTACACGTCATTACAGCACGAATAGACAATTAACTCAGACATTAAACTGATTAGTTTTTTGTTCAAAAACATTTTCAAAAGTTCGCTTTTCAAAGAAATTTTGAACCTGAAACGTTAAAACCCATAACAACTGGTTCGAAAATTATACAAAGACATTGTCTTCAAATTTTACTTTTATTTTGTTTATTCCTATTCTTCAGTTTCTTCTTCTTCTTCTTCTTGTTTTCTCTACTTCATACTTGTAAGAATGAGAAAGAAAAGAACAACAATGAAATAAAAGTAAAATTTGTAAGCAATGTTCCTCACGCACGAACTTACACCTTTGTAAGATTTTCGAACCAGTTTTCAATAGATATTTGCGCGTAGGTTTTAATAGTGACCCTTATTCTTGTCCCCAACTTCAGAGTTTATTTTGGCAAATGAACGTTTCAAAAACAATTTTTAACTTTTTGTAGCTTGATGGTGTGTATTAAACGCGTGCCACTGTTTGTGAACCTTTAAACTTGACATCAAATATTTGACCACAGTAGCCGAAACTGCGTGGTAAACAAAGAAATTTCCATAGCTATCAAGACTGTTTTATTTACATAACATCCATAATGGTCGCGTACCCATTTAGGAGATTTATTTCTATTATTAACAAAAGAATGAGATGACGTCCAGAATAGTACATTGATGACATGGGAAGAAATGCTAGAGCAATATGATGTGTTCGGCTGAAGATTCTAATGGATAGATAAGTGCGATGGAGGACTTTAAGCAGCAGCAGTTAATGATGACGATGGGGTGTTACATTAACTGCACTTTTTCTGAGCGACATGATAATGCTATTCCCTACGCATTTCGGTAAGGAGAGAAAACATTACTTGTACTTTCAATAAGCGGCTAAAAGCAGTCTCAGTCTGATATTCGATAACTATCCAAGCAGTCATATTTTAATCGTCCAAATTTTAATACGCCCATGTTTCAAGATTTTGTGTAGGAAACTACACGTAATTAATAAGATTTATATAAAGCATTAGATTACGTATAGTACCAAGGTGTCTACTTAATTTACTTCAGCTTGAATCTTTCTTAAATTTCTAAGTTCGATCCGTAAATTTGACGTAATACTTAGCAGTAATTTTAAATGTTGTTAATTTATTGTGTTTGATGTTTCGGATCTACAGGTGCTATACCATGAATGAACTGCTCAATATGTTTTCGTATCACACTACATTCCTTTTTAATTATAAGGCAGACTGTGTAATATCGGCTCAGTTAAGTCCCTTTCTTGTTTAGTTTTTTGAGAAAGTGTGCAGAAATCCCGTAAAATGAGACTTGTCACTCCCCAGAAGGCGACGAAGAGCGTCCGTATTGATTTCGCTCTCCCGCCTCCGCGTGTAATCGGACATTGCCCTCTTGCTTCTCCTTGACAGTTCACACTTTTGTTCCTTGCAGATATCTGGCACTTGTTCTGCAGTTCTTATCACTTTTATCTGTCACGTCCATGTTTACTGTAGATGTCATTTACAGTGATTTGCCAATCAAACATTACTGGGGAAATTTTTTTGATCAATTGAAACTAGCAGAGCCTGAATGCAAACGTTACGTTCCGTGCTGTTCCAGCCTCGGCTGAAAATAATCTTAAATGCAGGTTTATGTATTCATTTATTAAATTTTAAGTCAAAAAGTTGAAGCTCTCGAAGAGAGCTCTTAATTAAATCTTGTAGAACACTGAGAAATTTAACCAGATTTGTTCCCAGTGTCCAATCCAATCATTCACACTGTGCAGCTGTTAGTGCTCAAACATTGACTATTTTGAAGAAATTCCTATCATCTCCATAAGCTGCTTGTAGTGAATAGTGCTTTACTGACGACTGCTTTCAATAGGACGTACATTTCGCAAGTCGACGTGAAAATATGTTATAATGTAATATAAAGAATTGGTAGAAGAACTAAAGATGTAAAATATCACCTCATATTAAAGGCTGTCTGGGTAAAAGAAGTTTAAGTCAAATTCGTTGGTACCACTCTCATACTTCCTTCAAGACACTTCTGAAAGAAAGTTTCGCTGTAAATTTTGTTGCCAAAGACAGTAGTTTCATCCTGTCTTGGGGTACATTAAATCAATCAATTTTTAATGTTCTGTGCCTCTCTGTTAGACCAGTGTCGCTTAATTTTTTCTGAACTTCCTTTCCTATCCTCTTCAGGGATGTGGATTGTTCGTTTGGATTTAGTTCTGACTTGGTACATCGATTTGTCATCTTTCTTTCCTTTCACTTTTATCCATGAGCATAGTTTTTGTGACTTGGATATAAGTCCTTCACTGTTTCCTTAAACCACGCTAGTTGTTTGTTTTTGGGGATGTAGTGAATAATGTTTCTCTAATTTACTTGTGTTTATTCTGAGACTGTGTCTATAAAAATCTCTTCTTCTTTGCCTCATTATGTCTGCGAGTTTTTCAGTAGTTTTGTAAGAGGTTACACTTTTTTATGTGAGTTAGTTTGTTGTTGTGGACTCTGGAGTCAAGGACTTTTTTAATATCTTCCTTTCCTTGATGTGCAGCCTTTCAACTGGGCCATAGTTGCTGATGGACAATGATTCAGCCACATATAGTGCTTCCAGTTTAATTACTGTATTGTAAGCTCTTATTTTTGCATTCTGTGACACGGAATTTATGTTTTATGTTTTTGTTGAGTGGAACGCCAGCTCAACTATACATCTTCTAGTGATGTTGTCTATTTCTCGAAAGCACTCCATCTAATCCAATCTGCAAGATATTTGAATCCGTTGACGATTTTAGTTTTTTGTACTCCCACTTTAATCCTCCTACTGCTGGAATATTTTTGTTACACTTAATACTGCTGGGGTCGATGTGATCCCAAGTAATTAACAGAGGATATATTAGCAGTATTTTTTTATTTTAATGAACTGACATAAAAGCATATATTACTGATTGAAACCAGGTAAACTATGTATATAAGCACTTACAGATCTTGTCTAAGTCTTTGACCTTATAGACATTTAAAACAAAGCAGCTCTTTATCTTTAAAACAATGAAACTCTGGATGTCCTTTACAGGCAAAAGAAAAGCATCTTCTGCACGTTTCTGAATTTTTTCTATTCAGTATATGAAACTCTGTTGCCTTCACCATTTCATTTCTCAAAGGTTCCCGTTTGCCTTGTATTCCCTTCCGATTTCTCAGTCCCTTATGTTATCTGTTTCCTGTGAGAGTCTCAAAAACATTTGGTTATTTCAGTTTCTGCAGATCCCACTCCTTAAATTTCTGCCTTCTTATTATTCATTCAGTTTCAATATGCAGTTCACAACTAGTAAACTGTGGTCAGAGTCCTCATCTTCTCCTGGAAACGTCTTACTGTTCAAAATCTAGCTTCAAAATCTCTGTCTTACTGTTATATAATTAGTCTCAAACCTTCCAGTGTCCGTAGGTCTCTTCAGGTATATCATCTTTTTTAATGTTTCTTAAACCAAGTGTTAGCAATGACTGGATTATGCTACGTGCAAAATTCAACATGGCGGCTTCTTCTTTTATTCCTTTTACCCGGCCCATGTTCTCCTGCTATTGACCTTCTCTTCGTTTTCCTACTACGAATCCCTATCAGTCAGTAATTAAAGTTCCACCTCCAGTTAATAATTTTCTTTGTCCCACCACAAATTTTGACAAGCTCTTAATTATCGGTCGATTTAGCTGGCATATACTAGTAAACTTGTGCTGCTTTAGTCGGAGCTGGCTTCGCGTCCATCCTATACTCTCTATGCTGTTCATAGAAGCTTGCCCATAGGCCGAGTACTAGTCGAAAGTATTTTAGTGTTTTAATTATGTGCACGAAATTGCTCTAAGCACTATGGGACATAACATCTGAGATCATGTCCCCTAGACTTAGAACTACCTAAACCTAACGACATCACACACATTCATGCCCTAGGTAGGGCTCGAACCTGCGACCGTAGCAGCAGCGCGGTTCCGGACTAAAGGGCCTACAACCGCTCGGCCACCGCGGCCGGCCTTAATTATGTGTTTTTGATAGTTCTGTCAGGTAATAGTCTCTGTCACAGAACGCTTGTGTGGTTTCCCGTATAATTGCTGGCGCATGTTTTCCAGAATTGATGGAAAGTTTTTTAGGATGACTAAGTTGTAGCGCTGTAGAGTCAGAAGACAGGCTAGTTGAGTTGAAAGAAGAATATCATAAGATTAAAAGTCATAATACGGCTATCAGGTAAGCGAGCAAACGATAAACGCCTAACGGATTTAAAATTCTGACATATTCACTAATGCGAATGACAGAAGTCATTTGTTGCTATATTATGTAAATACATACCACCATAGTAAAGCAAACGCAACATAGAACTCGAGAGAACAATACGAATCAAAAATATAAAATTCACTATACTTTTCCACACATTTAAAGAAGTTGTTGAAGATATGACGGTCTTCAGCTCTAATTAGACATATCTGTATACGTTGAGTTTATGAGTTTCATTCAAGCTTATGGCAATCGGATGAGTGCCAAAATTATCCTGTGACTTGCATCCCCTAATTCAAGGGTGTTACATTTAAGGATTGTTCAGTAATAGAAAATGACATACAATTTTAACACTTTATTTCACTAAGAGCAGTTGTATGGGCACAAACTATTTTTATTCAATTCAAGGAAATCACACGGCACAGTCACATAAATCTGTTTCGTTCGATGCGCTGACGTTGGGAAAGTATTACTATTTCATTGCTTTATGCTAATTTATTTAAGACTTCTTCTGATATCCAAGATTTTTGACGTTCTCACCTACAAATAAATTAATTTCCACTTACTACCAGTGGCTGCCATACTAATATCACTCTTCAGTCCTCAACAGACGGTTCAACTCACGATTCTTCACCACCATTTTCATAAAACTACTGCCCACGAATTATTTATTATCTTCTTATCTCGAAATGCTTCAGTGTCTCCTCGGGTCTTACTTATTTTACACTGTTCCTTTCTCAAAAGTATCTTCTTGTCCACACACATAGGCTGCAGCCAGACCATCACACTTGCCTTCATTAGGGGGCGAGCGCAGAGGACTAAGCAATACCCGACCGTTAGCGCGAAGCCTTAGACTCCACTGTACTCTAGAATATTAACGATATATCAATTGCGGAATGAGGCGCCAACATCGACTGTTGGTCACACTTTCGATAACAATACCTTTACGCAGAGCTAAACCTCTCGTAAACAGGGTGTTTCCGTAAGAGCACGCAAAAATTTAACCGGTCATTGAGGATGCTCCACTGAACAATTCCAGTTGGGGAACCTGGAGTCGGAGAAGTCAGCTTGAGGAGACAATAGGAATAAAAGGATATTATTTTGTATTTTTAATTACTTTAGCTACAATTAATTGCAAATACCATCACTGACACGATGAACGTACCTCAATGGCACCGTGACATTGCTGAACAATATTCTGACGCACCCTGACAGATCTCCCTCGTGTGTTTCGAATCACATCGTTGGCAGCTACAATTCTGGTAGCTAATGCAATCGCCTGATCCACTGGGGCCTCATACACAAGTGACTTTAGATGCCCCCATTGAAAATAATCAAGGGCATTGAGGTCAAATGACCTCGAAGGCCATGGACTAGGCCCTTCCCTTTCAATCGAGCAACCAGGAAATACTGTATTGGTACTGCTCCGTCCTATTATACCGTAAGTCTCTGAATAGCAAACAGTAATGAATGGGTCTGTCGATGACTCATAGAAGATTATGTCATGCGACAATGTAAATACGATAATGTTGACCCATCTCATGGACAAGTAAAGTAAACAAAACCTACATGATGACTTCCTCGCAGGAAATAAAGAATGTACGTGTAACAGCACAGTGCGCGTAAATTGTACGCACGTTAGTTGTAAGTAAGCTGGAAAACAGTAATGCAACACAAAGCTGTAGACAAGTTTACTTAGCTATCTCCTTATTCTGGCTTCTCCGACTCCAGGTTCCATACCTCAAATTGTTGAGCGGGGCATTTTCTATATCCTGTTACATTTTTGCTCGCTCTTACGGAAACACTCTGTAGATTGATTTGCGTATTCCGCAAGCTGCTCTGTGTTAAGCAGCCAAGGATGCCTTGTGTAGGACCATCACTACCCCATTTTCTGATGCAACCGCACATGGTCCGCAGCAGAATCTGTTGTCGAAAATCCTCCAAGTGTCATCTAATCTGTGTAATTTCACCTCCACGGTGTTTTAGCGAGGTATACGCCAGAGGAATCAGTGTATTAGTTCACTCTTCTAAGAATGAACACTTTTGAAGTTTTAACGCTACACCACACCGCGATTCACAACGTTTCTCTTCTAACGTCTGTTACTCGAGATGGCTGAACATTTCCATGATGCTTCCGCCCTTGCTAAATCACCTGTAAAGAAACGCGCTTTTATCTTTTTTCCTTTTTCTCAATGTGTTCTATGAGTCCTACCAGGTACTTTGACAGACTATTGATAATTTTTCGAGCATTGGTATAACGAGGATTTTGAATCCTCTTCCACTGTCGGTGAACCAAACTTGCTGAGGATTCTTCTAATGAATCTAAGGCACCATTGTTACCTGTTATTAGTTCGTGTTGTCATTCCCCTTTAAATAGCTCCTTTAGCATACTTCTAGAATTTTGTAGATGTGTGTGATTGTCCTGAAATAGCATAATCATGCAGCATTTGGTCTTTCTGCTGGTTTGGGTGAAATGAATTTGGTTAGACAGGAAATAAGTACTAATCCCCGCAACTCTGGCTACATTTCACTACAATTTACTAATGTTGCGACTTCTCCGTTTACAACATCTTTTATGCTGGCGATAACAACCTGAAAGAAAACTACAAACTACTTGCATATGCTAGGCATGTTTAAGAGAACGCTCATGAATAAAACTAGGAAAGTTAAATTATATTACTAGCTCTGCCCCGCGGTATTACCCGATGGTTAAAGAGTTATTTATAAAAAAAAAATGGCATTGTATGTATTTACTCAAATCTTTCACTAGTCGAACTCCTCATTTTCTCTATCCAATTGTTCCTTCCCCCCCCCCCTCTCCCCAAAGCCCCCCCCCCTCTCTCTCTCTCTCTCTCTCTCTCTCTCTCTGTCCAACTCATCATCCCTCTGTGTCCATCCACCCACCACTGTCTGTCAATCTACTTCTTCCCCTCTCCACCTCCTCCACCTCCCACTCCCGCTGTCCAACTCCTACCCCCTCCTCAACTATGTTTCGCATAATGATATAATTTCACAGGTACATCCAGTGGTATATTTGCCTACTCTCCGCGAAATTTGTTGTGAATGGAGTAACTGATAAAGAAGTAATAAATTAAAACGTCATGAATCATGCGACAGTTTTAATTCATGAGCAGCGAAAAATGTAATAAGCGATAAACTTTTTCCTTCCATATTTTTATGCGCTTTGTCGATGAGACACAGTCAGGTTTGAAATTACATGTAAAGTCTTTTGCAAGTCACAAGGTGCTCTCATTCTAATGTAATGGATGAATAAAGTATACGCCTCTCGTGGGCCACACAACTTTTTTTTTTTTACTCCCACCCCAAAAATTACATAGAATAGGAGAGGCAGAAATGAGGCTTCTGAGACATTTGCCAGGCTACAGATTACACAGTCACAAGAAAAACATTACAATGAGATACGAGAGGAGCTCCATGTTCGAAGAACAGCAGAAAAGATCAAACAACGCAGAAATAAATTGCATGACCATGTAACACGTATGGAACAAAGCTGGATACCGAGGAAAATCAACGTGTACAGATCTAACCATAGAAGAAGAGTAGGAAGACCGTAATGTAGATGGTACGGCCAGCTGTAAATTGCTTGGAAAAGGCAGAATG
Source organism: Schistocerca gregaria (assembly GCF_023897955.1). Taxonomy (NCBI): domain Eukaryota; kingdom Metazoa; phylum Arthropoda; class Insecta; order Orthoptera; family Acrididae; genus Schistocerca; species Schistocerca gregaria. Next base: position 283,093,417 of record NC_064920.1, on the reverse strand, counting down.
TCCAACTCGATAATGTGCATGATAGTGATGATGATGATAATGGTGTAGGTACGAAGAAAGCCTTTAATAACAGCCATTGCAGGGAAAGCAAGAGATTCGAGTTATCAATAATAGTAATATGACAGATTATACCGAATTAAATACAACTATTCGGAAATATTTTTAAGACGATATGGGATAATCAAATGGCCATCCAAAGAGAAACATTTGGAAACCATAAGATCACGATGAAATAGAGAAGAAACATTTGTGGCATCATATCTGATTGGTAATATGGCGTGCTGCTCAGTAATTAACAACAAAGTGAACGTTATTCATCTTACCGTAGGTTTCTTTATATACTTGTACATTTCTAGAGGTACATCACAAACGCAGAGTGGTTAATAATGGCGAAAAATTATAATGTAGGAATTACGCTACATGAGATATATGAAGTCACTGGAGTTATGAAGGAAACTGATGGCTCTTTCACACAAAGTACTAAAACTAGAGGTAAAGTAATTGAAAATTTATAGAACCTTTTGCGGAGACGGATGATCCCCCACCCCCCCCCCCCCCACCCCCGCCCCAAACTAGAATAGTGTGCAATAGGTCTACAATGCAAGAAATGAGAAAGACGCAACAAAAACAGCTACATGATCTAACAGCCTTCTGTGTCAAAAATAAAATATATTGACTAGAAATATCGCCAAAACCACAAACATTAATAGGCCTTAGAGAGGATACAGTCAAATGGTAGCTTAAGACAGTGATAGAAATAGTGAGAGAAAGCGGTAAGTATGGTATGACGCTATGCCCGGGATTCAAAGATTTAGACGGAATCAGTAGCAACAATTCTCGCAAAAAATAACAGTGTTTCAACATAAGCTGAAAATAGACGTCAGTACTCTATCTTGAATGAAGTAGTGGTAAATTCAGAGTAGAAATTATAGGCGGAGAAGGCATTGCTCAAGACAAAATTTCTACTTTCGTGAACTGGGAGAACACAGAATGAAGACGAATGACTGGATAAAATGTGGACCATTTAGTTTTTTTGATGATCCCAGAGAAAAGGCCATCAACATTAAAATTGCATTACTCTTAAAAGCAAAATTTCATCGTAACCCGGGAAGCCCTAAAATACGTCTATCAAGATCAAGAATCAGGCTATGTTACGTGTAGGAGAAGCGTTCATAGGTCGTACTCATATGACGTCATGAAATCGTAAAAAGTTACAAAACTTCAACATGCTCCGGATAATAGGAACAATGTTTATTCAGAGACATGTTCCTTGAATTCGGGCAAAATGGGAAGCTACTAATGATGGAAAGAGGAAAATGTGTTATTCTAACTAGTGGTCTGAGTAATAGTGCATCGAAGTTTACTCAGTTGCGCGAACAGACAACACTATCCTTCCACATTTACATTAAACGGAAAGCAACACAACGGCATTTATACATATAGACCGCGATGGCTCTGTCTTGTCCGTGCTTAACTTCGAAACAAAATCAAACCAAGTGAAAGAAAAAGATCGAGCCCCTGTCTTTACGCACAATGCGATACCGAACTGGGAGGCATACATTTTCTCACAGATAGCTGAAATCTACGACCGATTTAAAACAATATACACTACTGGACATTAAAATTGCTACACCAAGAAGAAATGCAGATGAGAAACGGGTATTCAATGGACAAATATACTATACTAGAACTGACATGTGATTACACTTTCTCGCAATTTGGGTGCATAGATCCTGAGAAATCAGTACCCAGAACAACCACCTCTGGCCGTAATAACGGCCTTGATACGCCTGGGTATTGAGTTAAAAAGAGCTTAGATGGCGTGTGTATGCACAGCTGTCCATGCAGTTTCAACACGATACCACAGTTCATCAATAGTAGTGACTGGCGTATTGTGACGAGCCAGTTCCTCGGCCACCATTGACCAGGCGTTTTCGGTTGGTGAGAGAACTGGAGAATGTGCTGTCCAGGGCAACAGTCGACCATTTTCTGTATCCAGAAAGGCCCGTACAGGACCTGCAACATGCGGTCGTGCATTATCCTGCTGAAATGTAGGGTTTCGCAGGGATCGAATGAAGGGTAGATCCACTGGGTCGAAACACATCTGAAATGTAACGCCCACTGTTCAAAGTGCCGTCAATGCGAACAAGAGGTGACCGAGACGTGTAACCAATACCATCACGCCAGGTGATACGCCAGTATGGCGATGACCTATACAGGCTTCCAATGTGCGTTCAACGCGATGTCTCCAAACACGGATGCCACCATCATGATGCTGTAAACAGAACCTGGATTCGTCCGAAAATATGACGTTTTGCCATTTGTGCACCCAGGTTTGTTGTTGAGTACACCATCGCAGATGCTCCTGTCTGTGGTGCAGCGTAAAGGGTAACCGCAGCCATGGTCTCCGAGCTGATAGTCTATGCTACTGCAAACGTCGTCGAACTGTTCGTGCAGATGGTTGTTGTCTTGCAGACGTCCCCATCTGTTGACTCAGGCCGCGTGGGATTAGCTGAGGGTTTGAGGCGCTACAGTCAAGGATTGAGCGACTGGTCCCGGTGGAGGTTCGAGTCCTCCTTCTGGCATGGGTGTGTGTTTTTGTCCTTAGGATAATTTAGATTAAGCAGTGTGTAAGCTTAGGGACTGATGACCCTAGCAGTTCAGTCCCACACATTTAAACATTTCTTTTGTTGACTCAGGGATCGAGACGTGGCTTCACGATCATCTACAGCCATGCGGATAAGATGCCTGTCATGTCGACTGCAGAGGCCGTTGGGATCCAGCACGGTGTTCCATATTACCTTCCTGAACCATCCGATTTCATATTCTGCTAACAGTCATTGGATCTCGACCTACGCGAGCAGCAATATCGCGATACGATAAACCGCGATCGCGATAGGCTACAAGCCGACCTTTATCGAAGTCGGAAACATGATGGTACGCATTTCTCCTCCTTACATGAGGCATCACAACAACATTTCACCAGGCAGCGCCAGTCAACTGCTGTTTGTGTATGAAAAATCGGTTGGAAGCTTTCGTCATGTCAGCACTTTGTAGTTGGTGCCACTGGTGCCAACCTTGTGTAAATGCTCTGATAAGCTAATCATTTGCATATCACGACATCTTCTTACTGTCGGTTAAATTTTGCGTCTGTAGCACATCTTCGTCGTGTAGCAATTTTAATGGCTAGTAGTGTACTAGTGTTACATATGTGTCACTACAATAAAGTAATTCCAGCGAAATTCCATAGAATGATGCTCTTTACATCGCTTTCAATAGGATAGCGGCAAACTCAACTTTGAAACGTCCTACGCCCACGTATAGTTACTATTGTACATTCTCTTCACAACACATAGAATTACCTTGTCTTCAGTGAATTCTGCTTTCCTTTGGTTGGATTTGCTTCACAGTTCCCATAGAACTAGACAGCGTATTGATTTAGTAAGAAGCATTTCATTTTCACACGATTCCCACAAAACATTGGAAAATACATTCACTCGAATTTATAATATCATGTTATTATTCAAAATAACCGGTTTTATTTTGTGGTTATTTCTACATCAGCAAAGATACAGGAACAATATTTTAAGCCAGGAAGTAGTAAATGTTAGAAACAAATTGCTATGAAGCAACCTGTTTTATAGTGTGCGCTAATTTTAACATTTGGTCGCCTCAAAGTAATCTTCACTTTTGGATCTGTGGATCAACATAAATCAAAAATTTTTGAACTGACTCGCAAAAAAAAACCGTTGCTGATAATACGTACTAGTAGAGACACTATTTCCTGCTGCTGCTGTCTTCTTCTCAGTATTGTCATTATTAATGCTTTGATAATAGCAACTGTTATGCTACAACATCATTCATCGTGGTACACGTAGACTTTATAGGAGCTCAAGAAAACTTCAACTAAATGTTGAACTAGTGCGTATTAACGTTTGTACAGCCATTTCAATAAAAATCCTGTTGAAATGCGACTTTCAGTATACTGAAGCTCCTTCTTTCCTGTTTCTCTGAAATACTAGCTTTTATCGTCTTTTTCCTTATATGCTAAGACTGGAATAAAATCAAGATTCTAACCTACATGTTCTAGACCCACTATTCTTAGAATAACAAAGCCTTTTCGAGCGGAAAGTGGTTACTGCATAGCTCAGTAAAGCAAGAAAAGCCAGAAAAGAAATATGGTCTCCACAATTCATCAATAAACTTTTGCCAGTGTTTAAGATTTCGAGTTTGGTGGACAGAATGAAAGATGATGTAATTAATATCGGTGCGTATTTTATGAGACAAATATGTAATGCCCCTCATCATTAAATTCGTAACATTTATACAAGAACAGAAATTACTAAACAAATTTCTCTTCTTAATAACTGTGTCCTGATATCACCACCTAGCTTCTGTCTATAATTCAGGCACTTCATTCAGGAATATAATTCAGCACAAGTTTGATATGTTTTAAAATAATGCTGCCAGTAAAACGAACTATTACTTCCTTACTCACATTTTTTCCTTGCAACCGAACGCTGCTCAAGCCTTCACCATTATAGTAAAAGAAAACTTGATTGGAAGTACTATAGTCAAGCAAAATTAACGTTAGTTGCAAAGGTTGACTGCAACCAGTATCCACCCAATATCTGATGGGGATGGTGGTTTTCATTCAATGACATCGTGCGCTGTTTATATAGTCTATGGTCTAAGAAAGAACTTCAGTTCTATACTCTTGCAGCAAACTACCTAATGCGTTACCCTCAGTCACTGGAAACATCCGCAGTAGTAAAGGATATAGTAAATCCATAGTTATTTGTTTCAGTATCGGTGATAATTCCACTTACCAAAATACAATATGAGTTTATCCTTCGTTTTTTTACCATCATTGGCACCATCACACAGAAGCAATGTTTATTGCAGTGTCAGAGAAACAACATAAATATGTCGTGACAGCATTTGAATCTAATATCTGATTGGTAACGAAATGGTTGGTAAAAGTAAACATTGAGAGTAAGACTAAAGACTAATCGCATTGCGTCCATCATGCATCCACACTTGAATATCTTTCCTGCTGCTCAGGGGAAAATAAACGTTAATGACTTGCTCTTGTCACATCCACTTGGAAGTGCTAACTAAACTTAAAAAACATAATACTCAAAATAGCTATGTTATTAGTATGCAAATGAAGTAAATACTGATCTAACGTTGTTCAGTACGCTGTTCTCAGTCCCCAATTACAATATTTGCACTTACAAAAAAAAACACCCTGCATAAGGACATGGACTAGCCACTGTTATCATACAGAGGTTGTCTATTACTTGAGCCACACCAGAATAACTTCAAAGTAGTAAGGGCTCGTCCCGTTGCGTAGTGTAGGTACTGGTGTCGGTTTAGATGTTCTAGGATATAATCAGATGCACATCGATTCTATCACTAGATGAGTACACTTGACTATTAAAAGACGCCGTACGTCCGACGACTCTGCCTTTCAACATTTATATAACCATAGATCGTATTGTTTTCTTTTTTTATGTAATATTACTGCGCATTTTGTTGATCAGTGACGTGATGCAAATTTTTCTACAGGGAGTATTATTACTTGTTTGCAGGGTCGAAAATTGGTTTTTTACAGGTTTACTCATTTAAAAAGTTGTTGACTGAGGTATTTTTTGAAAATTAGGTATTTGGGAGATAATTCTGACGTTATTACCTGGTTGCTTCTTTGTTGGGACTTCAACCAGCTTACCTGTCTGAGAAAATGCGCGTCCGTTTCGAAAAAGATAGAAGACGAACAAGTTCGAGTGTTACAGGTCAGTCTGATCAGAGGCTCTGACAGTTGATTTAATTAATGAAGTCAGAGATCAGTTACAAGCCATCACAGGTAGGGGTCATGCTGCTGATACTCATGGCATCAGTAGCGTAGAAACAGGAGATTTGTAATCATTGATGACGTGGTTCAACATTGGAAATTAGCAATAAATATGAACGAAGGGAGATCATTCTGCAGCTTCGACGGTTTCTTCTTCTTGGAAAACGGAGAACAGCCTTACAATCAGTCGATATATGAATTACTATTACCCTTCAGGGAGGATCAAAAACTGGCTCCGAGCACTATGCGACTTAACTTCTGAGGTCATCAGTCGCCTAGAACTTAGAACAAATTAAACCTAACTAACCTAAGGACATCACACACATCCATGCCCGAGGCAGGATTCGAACCTGCGATCGTAGCAGTCGCTCGGCTCCAGACTGCAGCGCCTAGAACCGCACGTCCACTCCGGCCGGCAGGGAGGATCGTAGAGCAACTAAAGATGAATGGAGTGTTATGACAAGCAAATAGAAAAAAAGGCATGGATAGTAATTATTACCAACGGAACCTATTAGCAAAAGTAGTAGAGACTAAATACAAGAATTCAAGACTGACTTACAAACAAAAGGCCACTTGAGTGCGAGGTCGCAAGCTCAATCTTTAGTAAGACTCATTTGAAGGTCTTATGTGAACAATTATGACGGGAGAAATATTAGCTGCTAATGATTCACCATGAGATCAGGAGGGTGAGAGAAGACGAGTATCCCGGACGTGTAGAGACCAACTTTCTATAGGATGTCTGTATTGCACTTCACAAAACGTATATCGCCAACATTCAGGAAATGATAAAAATAAGCCATTTACTTATACCATGAACACCAAAAATGGCGCACCACATTTGTAAGGTGGTCATGTCAATTTGATTTTTGGATTCCAACGATGTACACGTCAGAATGAGAACAGGTTACGTTAACTTCAAACAATCTTCAGTCTTGTCGTGGCACAGTCTTCGCCTGTGCGCAGTTGAATACATTCTTGGTTAAAGTGTAGTAGGTGATGGACGTAGTCTGTAGTGCTGCGTTGACTTGTAATTGTATCTGGTAGTTGAATGAAGATTGATAGTAAAGGACAGGAAGGATGAATAAGATGTATATATTAGAAACCGGAAACCATATAAATTTTCAATAATGTTATTATTATTTTTGAAGAGAAGAAGTCTGAGGTAAGACTGCAGCGCTGTGTAGCTAGAAATTATTATTGTCAGCTAGTGAATTCGTCAGAACTGAACTCTTCCCTGAGTCATGTGTTAGCATATTAACTGATTACGCTAGTTGACATTTTACAGCAATTTTCTGTTAAGAATGTGCCCTCTTAAAATCTCTGTCTTTTTGAATACTCACTCCATTCTAAAATCATTGTCCTGAAATATAATTTCATAGGAATAGTTACTCTCCCCGCCCCACACTTTATCATTACACATTAGCACATGCAACAGTTTGAAGAAGTATTTAGTAATAGAAATCTAGCTTAGCCGCAGCCTGCTTTTTGTTGTGCTTTCGAGAAATCTATAACAATGTTGCCAAGACACGAGGTGAGTGGACATTTTGATAATGGCCATATAATTGTTTTAAAGTTCCGTTGCGCATTTAGTATAAAGACCAACTGCATTGAGATCACTCACAGCTCAGTTGAAATGAGGTTCTGTTCCGTCAAAGATCAGCACACGAGTTTCGGTTGGAGAACAGTTTATGGGTACATAGTTTTGGTAATATATAGGCTTTTCTAGAGAGGCAGGTAAAGTTAGCCAAAATTTCAGACAGAAACCAATGTAGTATGGAGGTTATACAGTGATCACAAAAGTTCGAAACAACAATATCGAAGACGAACTCCTTGGGAGTTACAAACCGCACAGGACGTTTAGCTTGATATCCACTTTTATGGAATACATATAGAGTCATATTGGTGTGACGGGGTTGTGAAAACTGACGGAATGTGATGATAAGCAACCGAATGCGAAACAATCCACAGTGGAGCTTCTCATGAAACTAGCTATGCTTTAAGGCGTGGCTGCACATAGTGCGAAAATACGGTTGAAGTCCAGTGTTATGAACTCCAATAGCACACATTTTTCAGGAGGCATAGTTTGCTCTAAATGAGTATGATAGTTGTATACAGACAACGAATCAAGCAAAAGAAAATTATTTTTACCAGTTAATGGCCAGAAGCAATGCTCATACCGTAATTGTAGTTCTCTTACGATCATTTTCGAACTCTTGCTTTGCTGTGACGTGAATATTCCCTATTTCCCTTGCAATATTATACAGAGGAGAAAAAATCGCCCGGAGAAAAGCACCTCCAACTTCTCGCAGAAAAATAAATAACTTTTCAGCCATTCTACTGTCGTGATTAACAGTTAGTGTAATTGTATACGACTGCTTTAAGGCATTGATGTTAGCTGATCGTGAGACAAGTCTCTTGGTGCCTCTAAAACGTTTCTTCTCAGATGCGTTTCCTCTTCAAACCCGGACTGATCAGAGTTGAAAACTGAACGATGGTATAAATTTGCTTATCTCATACACATTTTTTTTCGCGCTTCCGCAGTCTTCTGTGCACCGCTAAGTTGACGCTTTGTTTGACACCTTCCTGCTCTATAGCACTGTTTGAATTTTTACAACCATTCACTGCTTCCCTTGATACTACTGTAATCTAAGTAACGGGCAGTTTGATGTGCATAACGTAGTAGGTCACTATCATGCCTTTAAATTGTATCGAGCTTTCTTGAAACCCGCGAACATCGGTTTTTGTAACCAATTTTTCTTATATGCTGCACGATCATATTACTGCGAATTTATTCCAAATCCGTTCATAATTGTTTCTTTACTATGCTGCGTATAATCTTCAATGTACGTAATTGGGTCTAGTACCCTCTTCTTGGACAAAGATTGTCCTTTACTACGTTTCACTGAAGACGGGATTTGCGGCTTCCTGTCCGACAATAGCGATTAACTACATGGCTTGACACTTGTTTCAATATCGTTCTCATTTGTTAAGCACCTATCGTCATCATTATTCTCTTCATGTACACTGTCCGCATTTTTCAGCGTATACGACACCACGCAATCCACTGACATCTTACAGAAAAGTCAGAAAAGTCCTATTTCATCTGCCGCTTGTTTCTCACTCTGCGAAGTTCCTTGGGTCCCTTTCTGTCGAAATGTCAACTTCAATAACTGTTATTGTAGATATAATGTAATTTTTGCTTTGTTTATCGTTGCCATTGCTCTGTTTTGCATCAACGCCCCTAGCACTGTAGCGACGTTGCAAACTATTTGTCGACTAAGCAGTTCAACTACATTCTGTAGCCTTATGCTGTGCAGACCGTAGTATATCTCCAATACCGATACCTGTTGTGGCTGCATGATAGACCATATGTGGAGTGTCGAATGCCGTGAACATCATTGGTCTGTTGCGACCTCACAGGCAAGCTGTTCCTTGTTAGTATCTTTTGGGAAAGGTATACCAGAAAAACAGAAACGAGTGTGGAGAGAAGTGAGAGAAATTATGAGAGAAAATGAAGGTCATTTAAGGAGACCTGACTTAGAGACTAAGTCCTAATGTTGTGAGGACAGATAAACAGACAGGGAAGAACGTATGAGTGCATGAGGAAAATGTTATGCAAACGTTTACTAAAATGAATTCACTTTGTTTGGTGGTAGAGTTTATAGTGTTGAAATAAGTCTGCCACTACTGGTAAATCGCAAAAATAATTCCAGTTACATATTAAGGAACAGATTAAAAGTTTGCAAAATAGTGTTCATGAAGTAAGGAAAAAATGTGCGAAAAAATTAGAGTTATCACAAATAACATAGTTGGTACCAGGTAAATAGACTGTTGTTCAAATTAGAGATCGAGTTTTGGATATTATTGGACTGATACTGGTGTTAGAGTAGTACATTAATAAAATAGAGATTAGTGCTGAAAAAACGAATGAATAACTGGGGAAAAAGGTGGATGAACTACATCATTTAGTAACTCAATTAGCGAATAATTAAAATCAGAGTCCTGGTAGTGTGATCACAGTGAGGATTGGTGAACAGGAGAAAATGTAATCATTACACAGACTCAGAAATGGGCAAATGGAAATAAATAGGAGTAGGTAATCAGAGGAAGAATTAAATGAGAGACTCTCAAAAATTGAGAATGTTAGGGGGTAGGTGAAGAGCTACAAAATCGCAGAGGTCAAATAACTGATCAAGGTAAGAGTACACATAGAGTAGGCGTGCCTAATTCTAGGTGTCATTGTGAAAGTAGGAGACTACAACAGAGTAAAGGGAATTATCGTAGGAGGTGATATACATCTACATCTACATCTACATCTACATGATTACTCTGCAATTCACATTTAAGTGCTTGGCAGAGGGTTCATCGAACCACAATCATACTATCTCTCTACCATTCCACTCCCGAACATCGCGCGGGAGAAACGAACACCTAACCTTTCTGTTCGAGCTCTGATTCCTCTTATTTTATTTTGATGATCATTCTTACCTATGTAGGTTGGGCTCAACAAAATATTTTCGCATTCGGAAGAGAAAGTTGGTGACTGAAATTTCGTAAATAGATCTCGCCGCGACGAAAAACGTCATTGCTTCAATGACTTCCATCCCAACTCGCGAATCATATCTGCCACACACTCTCCCCTATTACGTGGTAATACAAAACGAGCTGCCCTTTTTTGCACCTTTCCGATGTCCTCCGTCAATCCCACCTGGTAAAGCCGGCCGCGGTGGTCTAGCGGTTCTAGGCGCGCAGTCCGGAACCGCGCGACTGCTACGATCGCTGGTTCGAATCCTGCCTGGGGCATGGATGTGTGTGATGTCCTTAGGTTCGTTAGGTTTAAGTAGTTCTAAGTCTAGGGGACTGATGACCACAGATGTTAAGTCCCATAGAGCTCTGAACCATTTGAACCATTTTTGAACTACTTGGTAAAGATCCCACACCGCGCAGCAATATTCTAACAGAAGATGAACGAGTGTACTGTAAGCTGTCTCTTTAGTGGATTTGTGTACCTTTTAAGTGTCCTGCCAATGAAACGCAACCTTTGGCTCGCCTTCCCCACAATATTATCTTCGTGGTCTTTCCAACTGAAGTTGTTCGTAATTTTAACACCCAGGTACTTAGTTGAATAGACAGCCTTGATTATTGTACTATTTACCGAATAATCGAATTCCAACGGATTTCTTTTGGAACTCATGTGGATCACCTCACACTTTTCGTTAATTAACGTCAACTGCCACCTGCCACACCATACAGCAATGTTTTCTAAATCACTTTGCAACAGATACTAGTCTTCGGATGACCTTGCTAGACGGTAAATTACAGCATCATCTGCGAACAACCTAAGAGAGCTGCTCAGATTGTCACACAGTCATTTATATAGATCAGGAACAGCAGAGGTCCCAGGACGCTTCCCTGGGGAACACCTGATATCACTTCAGTTTTACTCGATGATTTGCCGTCTATTACTACGAACTGCGAATTTCCTGACAGGAAATCACGAACCCTGTCACACAACTGAGACGATACCCTATAGTCCCGCAGCTTGATTACAAATCGCTTGTGAGGAACGGTGTCCAAAGCTTTCCGGAAATCAACTTGAGATCCCCAGTCGATAGCGGCCATTACTTCGTGCGAATCAAGAGCTAGATGCATTGCACAAGAACGAAGTTTTCTGAAATCATGCTGATTACATATCAATAGATCGTTCCTTCGAGGTGATTCATAATGTTTGAATACAGTATATGCTCCAAAACCCTACTGGAAAACGACGTCAATGATAAAGGTTTGTAGTTAGATGGATTACTCCTACTACCCTTCTTAAACACTGGTACGACCTGTGCAATTTTCCAATCTGTAGGTATAGATCTATCGGTGAGCGAGCGGCTGTATTTGATTGCTAAGGAGGGAGCTATTGTACCAGCGTAATCTGAAAGGAACCTAATCGGTACACAATCTGGACCTGAAGACTTGCCCGTATCAAGCGATTTGAGTTGCTTCGCAACCCCTAAGGTATCTACTTCTAAGAAACTCATGGTAGCAGTTGTTCGTGTTTCAAATTCTGGAATATTCCATTCGTCTTCCCTGGTGAAGGAATTTCGGAATACTGCGTCCAATAACTCCGCTTTTGAGGCACAGTCGTCGGTAACAGTACCATCGGCACTGCGCAGCGATGGTATTGACTGCATCTTGCCGCTTGTGTACTTAACATACGACCAGAATTTCTTCGGATTTTCTACAATATTTCTGGACAATGTTTCGTTGTGGAACCTATTAAAGGCATCTCTCATTCAAGTCCGTGACAAATTTCGCTCGTCTGTAAATTTTAGCCAAACTTCGGGATTTCGCGTTCTTCTGAACTTCGCATGCTTTTTCCGTTGCCTCTGCAACAGCGTTCGAACCTGTTTTGTGTACAATTGGGGGGGGGGGGGGGTCAGTTCCATCTCTTACCAATTTATGAGGTATGAATCTTTCAATTGCTGTTGCTACTATATCTTTGAATTTGAGCCACATCTCGTCTACATTTGCATAGTCAGTTCGGAAGAAATGGAGATTGTCTCTTAGGAAGGCTTCTAGTGACACTTTATCCGCTTTTATAAATAAAATAATTTTGCGTTTGTTTCTGGTGGATTTGAAGAAACGGTATTGAGCCTAGTTACAACGACCTTGTGATCACTAATTCCTGTATCAGTCATGATGCTCTCTATTAGCTCTGGATTGATTGTGGCTAAGAGGTCAAGTGTGTTTTCGCAATCATTTACGATTCGTGTGGGTTCGTGGACTAACTGCTCGAAATAATTTTCGGAGAAAGCATTTAGGACAATCTCGGAAGATGTTTTCTGCCTACCATAGCTTTTGAACAAGTATTTTTGCCAACATATCGTGTTAAGTTTGAAGTCCCCACCAACTATAACTGTATAAGTCGGGTATTTATTTGTTACGAGACTCAACTTTTCTCTTAACTGTTCAGCAACTATATCATCGGAGTCTGGGGGTCGGTAGAAGGAGCCCATTATTAACTTAGTTCGGCTGTTAAGTATAACCTCCACCCATACCAATTAGCATGGTATCTACTTCGACCTCACTACAAGATAAACCACCACTGACAGACATAAACACTCCACCACCAATTCTGCCTAATTTATCTTTCCTGAACACCGTCTGACACTTCGTAAAAATTTCTACAGAACTTATTTCAGGCTTTAGCCAGCTTTCTGTACCTATAACGATTTCAGCTTCTGAGCTTTCTATTAGCGCTTGAAGCTCAGGGACTTTCCCAGCACAACTACAATTCCGACTGTTCCTTGATCCAAGCACGTCCTGTATTTGCCATGCACCGTTTGAGATTGCAGCCCACCCCGTACTTTCCCGAGGTCTTCTAACCTAAAAAACCGCTTAGTCCACGCCACACAGCCTCCGCTCATCCACCAGCTGGGTGTAGTGAACTCTTGACCTATTCAGCGGAACCCGAAACCCCACCACACTATGACGCAAGTCAAGGAATCTGCAGCCAACACGGTTGCAAAACCCTCTGAGCCTCTGATTCAGACCGTCCACCCGGCTCTGCACCAGAGGTCCGCAGTCGGTTCTGTCAGCGAGGCTGCAGATGGTGAGCGCTGCCTTCATCTCGTAAGTAAGACCGGCAGCCTTCACCAAATTAGATAGCACCCTGCGCTCTTCATGGCATCCGGAAGGATCCTTTTCACATCAGGAATGACTCCACCTGGAATGCACACGCACACTGGATTTCTTCCCCTCCTTAGCCCCCATAACCCTAAGGGGGCCCCATTACGCGCCTAATATTGGAGCTCCCAACTACCAATAAGCCCACCCTCTGCAATTGCTCCGACCTTGAAGGCTGAGAATCATCCTCTTAAGCAGGGCAGGCAGCTGCATCTGGCTCAGCCAGAGACAGTACCTGAAACCTGTTTGTCAGACGCACTGTGGAGGCTTTCTGATCAGCCTAGAGGAGCGTCTTTCGCTGCCTGCCACGGCTTGGAACGACCTCCCAATCAACCACAGGTGAGGGCTCAGCCCCACTGCGGGCAGCAACCGGGGCAACCACAGCGGCAGACCGATCTGGGGGCAGACAGGACGAGGTTGACATCCTCGTGATACCCATGTCCAGCTCCCCACAGTGGTGCCCATTGGCAACAGCCTCAAACTGCGCGACTGAAGTCATCGCCGCCTATAGCTGTGAGCGAAGGGATGCCAATTCACCCCTCATCCGAACACAGCAATCACAGTCCCTGTCCATTCTAATCGATATTGAACAACAGTTACTGAAACACGAGTCCGTGCCTAGATAACGCAAGGGAAACACTCAAAGAATGTATGAACTAACCCGTATAAATGCCTAATGACTGATCTACAATCTGCCTGAATTTACGACTACAATAACTAAAACTCGAAATTACACCTGCTATACGAAACTCACACAATTTAAGTAAGAATCTACGACGTAAACACAGAAAAGAAGTTATATACGTATCTTCCTGTGCTGTCGATGTGCACCAACTGGGAGCTCAGGCAACACGAAACAAACACGAAATATATGGAACACTATTACTAGCACTCGACAATTAAAGCTTCCTAAAAGCAAAAACACACGGAAGAAGAAGTGACAAGTAAGAAAAATACAGTTAATACTTAAATTAAAATAGCTAGGTGCAGAGCAGACGGCAGGTACGACGACATGAGAAATAATTAGTTCTGATTACAACCGCCTCTGAAATGTAAGAAGTTTTCAGTCCCTTAGAAATTCTTGCAGGAGCATTCATCCTCATGCGTGTTTCAAACCATTTTATTATCACCTTCCAGCACTTGGTGAGATAATCATGAGGCTGAATTTTTGTCTGGAGACGTAGAAACTGAAACTGCAGAGCGAATCCAGACGTTAATTAGAAGTTGTGAACCACATGAAGAGCTAAGAGAAATATTTTTATCTGTATATTTGCCTAAGACAGCGCAGAACAGAGTTACATGTAGAGCCCTGATGATGAAAAACTTAAACGATTTAGGTTTTGGTAGTCCTGCTCAATTCTTTTAAGGTATGTTACAGAATTTTGTACAAAATCCCTTCATTCCTAGCCACGCGGGATAAGCCGAGCTGTCTGAGGCGCTGCAGTCATGTACTGTGCGGCCGATCCCGGCGGAGGGTCAAGTCCTCCCTCGGGCATGGGTGTGTGTGTTTGTACTTAGGATAATTTAGGTTAAGTAATTTGTAAGCTTAGGGACTGACGACCATAGCAGTTAAGTCCCATAAGGTTTCACACACATTTGAAAATTCGAACATTCATTCCTACGGAGTTTGTTTGCTTCTGTAATAAGAAATTACTTGAATATTTAGGCCATATTATTCATGCTGGTCATGCGAAAGATGATTTAAAAAGTTTTCAGATTTCGTTACAGGAGTTTAAATACATCAAGGAGTAAAATTTTCAGAACAGCCATAGCAATGAAGTTGAATAGTGAAATTCAAGGTTTCATAAGAAAGGAAGTATGATAGTAGGTTGAATAGTTCATGATGTATCGAATGTTGGAATTGCAGGTGGACACCAAGTAATTATGGATGTATGAGGAGTTAGTATAATCCTTATAAGAGATGAGGCAGAAACTGTTATGGATTTACCTCAGTAATCAAGGCAAAGGGGCTGGTAATAGAGCCAGGCACTCAAGTGATAAGAATTCTGTTCTATAGAGTGTGGAATTCCGGTCACTTAATCGTACGAGTAATGTGTGGATGTAGATTAAGTCACAACATGAATGACAACTACAATATGCAGGTACATTGGTTGCTGCCAACTAAATAAACTGTATGTATGAACTGGTAAAAATGTTGAGTTATGAGGATATGAGGGAGAGATTTAAAAGGTGAATAGAGTTATGATTCTATTACCTGAACTAGGCATCAGTGATACTGTTCTGCTGGCCGTGGTGGCCGAGCCGTTCTAGGCGCTTTAGTCTGGAACCGTGCGACCACTATGGTTGCAGGTTCGAATCCTGCCTCGGGCATGGATGTGTGTGATGTCCTTAGGTTAGTTAGGTTTACGTAGTTCTAAGTCTAGGGGACTGATGACCTCAGATGTTAAGTCACATAGTGTTTAGAGCCATTTGAACCATTTATTTTCGGTATTGTTCTAAACTGTGTACTTTCCCCCAGTAGCCAGGTATCTGTGTTGAGTAAAGCTGCATTTCAAAAGTGTATCATGGTAAATGTTTGGTGGACGCTGCCTTGGCAGTGAAGTAATATCAAAGGGGCACTTGCAGGCTTCCAGGAAAGAGTGCTCATGTAATAAGGCAGATTTGTGTCGAATTTTTGTGTCAGGGCAAAATGATTCCATATTGAAGGTGGACTTGGTGTTCATGCAAACAGTGGTAACACACTTCGATCATGGTGAAATGCTGTTGGAGTATAATGCGTTGGTGTTGAAGTTGGGCTTTTAACAGTGTGCTATTAGAGAAAAGAATGTGTTTGGTGTATAATGATTGGGAGTTGAAGAGTTGTTTCGATTAAAATGCTATTAGAGAAAAGAGTGTGAATAATTACATTAAAATTTTAATGTCATCAAAATTGCGTTTGAACTGGTCTGTTGTTGAAAGAATATGTTTGCTCTGAGTCTATTATTAGACTGCAACAAGACTTTCAGAATAGGGTTAAACTTATAGAAGACGTTGGTGAAGAGGTGAAAAGAAGTTTATATGAGGTTTTATGCCTCACACGTGTACTTTCTTTGAACATTCTGAAACTTTTCAGAAATTGTCATACTTATTTAAAGCAGAGAAAATAAAATATTCTTCGTTAAACCATATACAATACCAATAATTTACATAGAGAATGTTGTAGCTGTAATTGAGAAAATGTTACAGCCAGGAGTGATTGAACCATGTGTTAGTTCTTAGAAAAATTTACTGTTAGTTGTGCAAAACAGAGGAGATAACGTTAGGCTATTGTTAGATTCCAGACAATTTAATACGATAATTTAGCCAGAAACAAATAGACTATTGACACTAGAAGAGTTATCGCTAAAATTAAGTTACTATCGACAGTTATCTATTAGCCCATGGAGTTGCATCCTTGATACAGGAAGTATACAGAGCTCCTGTGCTATGGTTGCTGCTATCAGTTCTGTAAGTTGCCTTTAAGCTTGAATGTTGATTCAGTTGCATTTATTAGAGGCCTTAGTGATATTTGTCCATTATAAGTAAAGAAGAGTTTGACAACATGTGCTGATGACGTGTTAACTGCAGAAGAGAGTTTGAAAATCTTATGGGGTGCAGAAAAAGCTGCAAGGTGTTTTTGAACAATATGAGTTGACTGGTACCTAAATAAAGTCAGAATGTGGACAGAAGCTGGTAAGGTTACGTGGCCACAGTGTAATAGCCAAGGATTTTACCCAAGTAGAAGCCATTAGAGATTAACCAGTACGTGGGGCAAGGAAACAGGTTTACTCAACGATAGATTAGATATGCTCCTTCGAAGATCAGAAAAGAAAGGAAACCTGCACATTGACTAACTGAAGAAACTAAAACAGCTCATGAAGCCCAGAGACACTGAACATTGGTCATAAAAACTGCGCCCCACACCTGAAAATCATATTATTTACAAACATAAGCGGAACAGACTCTGCTAAGTTGCGAGAAACGTAAAATTCTGACATGCCCATGCATTAACTGAAAACAAAAATAGACCAGCCATTCTAAGGAAAAAACTGAGCTGTCTTGGAAAGGGGCAAACTAATAGCTGCAGCTGATCCTATTTTCACAGCTGAAGAACTGAACCAGTACTTCATACTGCCTACAGCCACAATTTAACCGCAAACGAAACAGGGATGCAGCAGCGGCGTCTCACTTTCGCACTATCGATAGCTTCTTCCGGATGTCACACCAGGTGACGTGTACTACTACATTGTGCGATTATGGCTGTCCCGGCTAGGCTTGAACGCCGCCGGGAGGTCCTCGAACGGCGCAGTGTACGGAGTTTACATGTATCTTCACGCAGTGTGGAGCTGGGGATAGCAGCAATGCTTGGAGCGACGGGCACGCTGCGTGGATCAGCACGACGTCTTTTCCGGGTCATCGTTCCCTCCTCTTCACCAGGACTGGGTGGAAGGCAAACCGTTTTGGTTCGTTTACGCCGTACGTATCTGCTTCTTCAGCTCTGGGCACCGATTTCGTGCTCACTGAGCTATTTGAGTAGATGTCCGTGTTTATATTCGTTGAGTCGTCATTCACACCTTTGCTAGTTGACTACAAATGATTCTAGGACAAATTTATTTCCATTCTTCCATGTGTGGCTTTTTTGGAGTCACTTGTGTCAGTCTGGCGGACAGCACACTCTATAAAGAATTGCCAGGGTTAATGTTCTTAGGGCTTTATAATGCACCCGACTTTCACGTGTCAGGGGCCTATAAAATATCTAGTTATTTTGCGTATGTTTTTAAACTGTTTTACGAGAGACAACAAACTTTTTCTGTATTTTAGTATTTGTTTTCACTATGTCTCAGAAGCTGGTGTGCTCTATGGTGCAATTACTCTACTGGTCATTAAAATTGCTACACCAAGAAGAGATGCAGATGAGAAACTGGTATTCATTGTACAAATACATTATACTAGTACTGACATGTGATTACATTTTTACGCAGTTCGGGTGCATAGATCATGAGAAATCAGTACCTAGAACAACCACTTCTGGCGGTAATAACGGCTTTGATACGCCTGGGCATTGAGTCAAACAGAGCTTGGATATCGTGTACAGGTACAGCTGCCCATGCAGCTTCAACACGATAGTTCCTCAAGAGTAGTGACAGCCATATTGTGGCGAGCCCGTTTCTTGGCCACCATTGACCAGACAATTTCAATTAGTGAGAGATCTGGAGAATGTGTTGCCCAGGTCAGCAGTTGAACATTTTCTGTGTCCAGAACCTGAAACATGCGGTCGTGCATTATCCCGCTGAAATGTAGGGTTTCCCTGGGATCGAATGAAGGGTATAGCCACGGATAGTAAGACATCTGAAATGTAACGTCCACTGTTCAAAGTCCCGTCAATGCGAACAAGAGGTGACCGAACCGCGTTATCAATGGCACCCCATACCATCACGCCGGGTGAAACGCCAGTATGGCGATGACGAATACACGCTTCCAATGTGCGTTCACAGCGATGTCGCCAAACACGGATGCGACCATCATGGTCCTGTAAAGAGAACCTGGATTCATCGGAAAAAATTACGTCGTTGAGTACACCATCGCAGGCGCTCCTGCCTGTGATGCAGCGTCAAGGGTAACCACAACCATGGTCTCCGAGCTAATAGTCCATGGTACTGCAAACGTTGTCGAATTGTTCGTGCAGATGGTTGTTGTCTTGCAAACGTCCCCATCTGTTGACTCGGGGATCGAGACATGGCTGCACGAACCGTTACAGCCATGCGGATAAGATGCCTGTCATCTCGACTGTTAGTGATACGAGGCCGTTGCGATGCAGCACGGCGTTCCGTATTACCCTCCTGAACCCACAGATTCCATATTCTGCTAATAGCCATTCGATCTCGACCAACGCGAGCAGCAATGTCGCGATACGACAAACCGTAATCGCGATAGCCTACAATCCGACCTTTATCAGAGTCGGAAGCGTGATGGTACGCATTTCTCCTGCTTACACGAGGCGTCTCAACAACCTTTCACTAGGCAACGCCGGTCAACTGCTGTTTGTGTATGAGAAATCGGTTGGAAACTTTCTTCATGTCAGCATGTTGTAGGTGTCGCCACCGGCGCCAACTTTGTGTGAATGCTCTGAAAACTTATCATTGGCATATCACAGCATCATCTTCCTGTCGGTTAAATTTCGCGTCTGTAGCACGTCATCTTGGTGGTGTAGCAATTTTAATGGGCAATAGTGTATTATCCAGCTCTTTAAGTTTTGCGTGTTGTGATCTCCAGCTAAGGTAGCGAGGTGTTATTTATATTCATTCCCTTTGGCTCTATTTTAAACCCTACTTTTTTGCGAAGCTTATGTCATAGGGCGTATGATCTTACTGGAACGGTTCTATAAGTGCAATCGTGGTGAAACAATAACTTACAGTTGCAGTGTAATTCAGTGAGACATTTATTTTCGGAGTTGGTTAATAGCACGTACTAAGTTTCTGGGAGAGCGTTCCATGTCGGCAGCTTCTTGCGGTATGGTCCTGGCGTGCCTGTGGCCATGTGTCTCGGTGTCGAACGCGGCCTAGCGCGACTTCCTATTTATTTGCAGTCGCGCGTCTTGACTGTCTAAAGCAGATTACTTGTAGCATTGTCAAGGGGCCACCACGCATATCAGATCAGCATCTGCTGGACTCGATGGTGTGACAGTCCAAATGATGGAGCTCATTACTGACTCACTACTGTCAGCTATAACAGATATCATTAACGACATCTTAACCACACGTATTTTCTTTGAGTCATGGAAACAGTGACTACTTAAGCCACTATTAGTAAGAGACATTGCCACGTCACTCTCAGATTACCGGCCAATCTGCATTCTTCGTCCTCTGTTAAAGGCTAGGAATATATCATCCAAAACCAGCTAAGAAACAACCGAACTGCCAATAACCAACTAGATGAATAAGAATGAGTTTTCCAGACACATTGCAGCACAGCATGTGCCTTAATAAAGATAACAGATGACCTGGAGCTTGCACAGATGTAAGAGAGGCGACTATTATGTGCTCTGTAGTCTTCAGCACAGCCTTTGACACTGTCGACTTCGAAAATTTATTCGTCAAACTTAACATTCTTAATTTCTCTCAATGTGCACTGTGATGTTTTCTCTTGTACCTGACGTCTCGCCATCTGTGCGTAATATTCAAAACATAAAGACACTACTATGCTCTTTAAGGTACTAAGAATCTCAATACTGATTTGTGTGCACTGTCTTAATGGGTGAAAGATGTAAAGTTAAAGCTCAGACCATCCAAACCCTGGTAGCATTGGTTGGTTATTCTAGGCTCATTAGCCCATAATATCGGGAATGCCAACCACCCTTAACCCTAAATGGGACAAATATATAATTTCTCTCCTTCAGCAAAGAGTTTAGGACTAATAATGAATGAAACTATAAATTCGACAGAGCATGTTACTGCAGTTTACTAGAAGACATCAGCATCTGTCCATGTCCTAGAAATATGTAAAAAGCTCTTCTGCCGTGATCTAGAAAACAAACTTGTACAAACATAGTTACAATTATTGATTACTGTGACGTTATCCTGCAAGATTTTCTCAGCAATGCACGCAGCACCTAGAACTGGTTTTAATGTCTGTGCTTATTACGTCTGCGATGTTCGACTCTTGGACCCTGTTTCTAATTCGTATGCCTGGCTGTGTTGAGACAAGGGCAGGTATTTCCATACACAGTGTCGACTCTACTTTCTCATCAACGTACAATGTTCCTCGTACCTCCTCTCGACCTGAACGATCTTGTCTGAACAACATGGCAGGAACACCAGTTCACATAAGAGAAAAGTGCTTTCTGTCCCACATAGTCGTTCAGACACTTTCACGAAGCCCTCTTCAGTAACATTAACCAAACTCTGGACTAACCTCGCAAATTATATTACAGAACTGATAACATCGCCAGCTTCGAAAGAGAGTTAATGACAGCTACTGAAGCATCAATAATGATTAACATTGGGCCTGTACACACTCTTTCCCTTGTACATGTTATTTCCAACCAGCTCTTCCTCATTCCCCAATATCCTTATCTGCTGCAGTGTCGTTTAATTTACTTTCCCCAAAACTTGCTATATCCGAAAACATCTGTTTTGTATTCCTATAAAGTCTTTTTATATCAGTCACTACCATTACTATTATTAGTATGGCTATTATTATTATTATTATTATTATTATTATTATTATTATTACTGTTATCATTGTTAGAGGCAGCAACTGTAGCACTAAATGTACTTCCAGTTTTGACTTTGTTAATTGATATTGAGTATTATTTACTTACATTGTCACTATAAAAACTCAAATCACTTTAATACTATTTTTATATCAAAATTTTTATTCCTTGGATAGATGTGATATAAGAAAGATACAACATGTATGAAAACCTGGTCTGATGTAAGAGGGGGCCTGATGACGCTAATCAAATGATGTTAAATAAATATATGAATATATAAGACAGATTCTTTTCGAGGTGCATGTATCAATCCTTGTTTGTGTGAAGGTTTTTGCTTAAGCAGTCGTACATCCAAGGTAGGTATTAGTGCTGAGTTGTGAAGCTTCACACGATGGTATTTAATAGATGCTCACGAATTATGAATGCAGCTATGCATAACCAAAGTTGAGGTGTTAGTCATTTTTACGGTCCATCATGAAATTTATGTATTACCTGACTGGTCAAGGACTGAGCACTGGAAATTTCAGTGACTCAGAAATTAACTCACATTTGCTTCGCCAATGGGTATTCAGTTCCTAGGTAGTTTACATTATCAGTAGGGCCAACATTGATGCTGTTAATTTCCAATAAGGTTAAAACATTAAACTCAGGAGGACCTCCAGGTGAATAACTTAAGTATTATGTACTTGCAAAATGTTATCTTTAGTAATCTTGTAAATCTTCTCCATGCTAAGGAGCAGAATGAAGACATCATATGGAAGGAAGTAAGAGAACAATGGAGAGATGAGGACAATGTTGCCATTCAGCTTCAGTACTTAGTTAAAATGACATTTTATTCAAGAATAAGAGATAGAGAGGAGCGTTATGATTGATTTTAACGGTTAGTGTCATTAAATGTTTCAGCAACAAGATGTATCTTGTGATATCTGTTGGTTAAATTCTTAGCTCCTTTGCTATTACGATTCATTAGGGAATGTAAATAAAGATGATAGTGAAGAGAAAGACACTGTGAAGAAGGTATGAAGAATGGTTCTGAAAAGATTAAGAGAAAATGATGAAGGATGAAGTGTGCCCACCTCTGGCGTGGTTGCAGACTGATCTTGAGATTACTGGTATTATGATATTGTAATTTGGATGGGAATCATGATGGGTGATTTCCTTTTTATCTCTTACACAACGGTATGTCAATTTAAGGTACGTGAAGTGTGAAACAACATGTCAGTTTGAAGTATTCTTGTGATGTGGAATGGATTTGATGACTCATATTTTGAAGTCCTTGACATGATGATCATTTGATGAGGTTTCGTCTAACAAATGCTGAATTACTTTGTTTTTAAGCAATCTCATATTTCTCGTTACTGCGATAATGTTGAATGTCATAACAATAAAATTATCGGTGACACCAAGTAAAGGTATACTTGCCCGTGTTCATATTTTAATACTCACTGTCTACTTGAGGATACTTCAGTTAGTTTCTACGTTAAAGAATTATGCACTTGCGGAAGTTGTTATAATTATCCTCATCATGAACTAGTTAAATCTGAGAATTCAGTTTCTTCGTCTCTTGTCATTGTTTGTCTACAGGTAACGATGTTATGCCTTATAACTGACATAGACTTATGGAAACATTCAACTACACCTTACACATACCTGTTGATGATTCTCCAGAAAATTACTAAATTTGCTTTTGTATGACGGTGATAATGAATGGTGAATTTAGCATTATAAAGAACATAACATGGTAGGAGTAGTTAGCAGAGGAAAATGGGTGTGTGTATTGTAGCTCAGACATATTCTGGGAATGAAGAGCTATATGTCTGGCTAGAGGACAAAAAAGATTCCTGTTGTAATAAAGATAAGTAATGCGAAAGGGGTACACTGAAATTTAACTGATTTGTGGGAAGGTACTGAGCCACATTGAATTAATTAACGTTTCTAGAAACACTAATGCATTTATTACTAAAATTCAAAAATCCAAGAATAACATTAACAACATGTCTCCAGAACTGAAAAGAATAAATTTTAATAACACAGCTGATAGCAAAAACCTCGAAATGACAACAGTACAAAATCACTTCCTTTTGGTAAATAATATTAAATGAAGTAAAAATACATTTACGTTACAAACAGTAAAACATATAATCAAATGAATATGTCACAAATATCCACCATCGGCTATTGCCAGTAATTATCAAAACGCCAAAATGACTGACAAATGTGGTTCAAATTTGTGCCGATAGAGGCAGTGGAGAGGCAATGTCAGTAGCAATAATTCCTCCTCCTCTGCTAATATAGGGCGGTGATTGCCGGTAACACAGTAGTAAAAAACTTTATTCACACTTTCAGCCATGGTACACAGGCACCTTTAACTACACCACAGTTAACAAGAGATACAGTCGCATATCCTGTAACACAGATACAACTTATTACTAATTTAGTGCAAATTAAACTTGCTACTAATGCAGACAAGTACGAACTTGCAGCAGGAAACTTTGCCTTGATTACTGAGGCATATAATTTTTCTTTATTTTTTATTCATTACATCCAAACAATTTAGTAAACAGCTCGAGCTCGTGACACTAGCCAACAGGGAACTATAGACATGTCTCAGAAATAAGGCAGATAGATTAAACAATTTTCACTTACTATAAAGTTGTTGTTGTTGTCTTCAGTCCTGAGACTGGTTTGATGCAGCTCTCCATGCTACTCTATCCTGTGCAAGCTGCTTCATCTCCCAGTACCTACTGCAACCTACATCCTTCTGAATCTGCTTAGTGTACTCATCTCTCGGTCTCCCTCTACGATTTTTACCCTCCACGCTGCCCTCCAATGCTAAATTTGTGATCCCTTGATGCCTCAAAACATGTCCTACCAACCGATCCCTTCTTCTAGTCAAGTTGTGCCACAAACTTCTCTTCTCCCCAATCCTATTCAATACCTCCTCATTAGTTACGTGATCTATCCACCTTATCTTCAGTATTCTTCTATAGCACCACATTTCGAAAGCTTCTATTCTCTTCTTGTCCAAACTAGTTATCGTCCATGTTTCACTTCCATACATGGCTACACTCCAAACAAATACTTATAGAAACGACTTCCTGATACATAAATCTATATTCGACGTTAACAAATTTCTCTTCTTCAGAAACGCTTTCCTTGCCATTGCCAGTCTACATTTTATATCCTCTCTACTTCGACCATCATCAGTTATTTTACTTCCTAAATAGCAAAACTCCTTTACTACTTTAAGTGTCTCATTTCCTAATCTAATTCCCTCAGCATCACCCGATTTAATTTGACTACATTCCATTATCCTCGTTTTGCTTTTGTTAATGTTCATCTTATATCCTCCTTTCAAGACACTGTCCATTCCGTTCAACTGCTCTTCCAAGTCCTTTGCCGTCTCTGACAGAATTACAATGTCATCGGCGAACCTCAAAGTTTTTACTTCGTCTCCATGAATTTTAATACCTACTCCAAATTTTTCTTTTGTTTCCTTTACTGCTTGCTCAATATACAGATTGAATAACATCGGGGAGAGGCTACAGCCCTGTCTCACTCCCTTCCCAACCACTGCTTCCCTTTCTTGTCCCTCGACCCTTATAACTGCCATCTGGTTTCTGTACAAATTGTAAATAGCCTTTCGCTCCCTGTATTTTACCCCTGCTACCTTCAGAATTTGAAAGAGAGTATTCCAGTCAACATTGTCAAAAGCTTTCTCTAAGTCTACAAATGCTAGAAACGTAGGTTTGCCCTTTCTCAATCTTTCCTCTAAGATAAGTCGTAAGGTCAGTATTGCCTCACGTGTTCCAACATTTCGACGGAATCCAAACTGATCCTCCCCAAGGTCTGCATCTACCAGTTTTTCCATTCGTCTGTAAAGAATTCGCGTTAGTATTTTGCATCCGTGGCTTATTAAACTGATAGTTCGGTAATTTTCACATCTGTCAGCACCTGCTTTCTTTGGGATTGGAATTATTATATTCTTCTTGAAGTCTGAGGGTATTTCGCCTGTCTCATACATCTTGCTCACCAGCTGGTAGAGTTTTGTCAGGACTGGTTGTCCCAAGGCCGTCAGTAGTTCTAATGGAATGTTGTCTACTCCGGGGGCCTTGTTTCGACTCAGGTCTTTCAGTGCTCTGTCAAACTCTTCACGCAGTATCGTATCTCCCATTTCGTCTTCATCTACATCCTCTTCCATTTCCATAATATTGTCCTCAAGTACATCGCCCTTGTATAAACCTTCTATATACTCCTTCCACCTTTCTGCCTTCCCTTCTTTGCTTAGAACTGGGTTTCCATCTGAGCTCTTGATATTCATACACGTGGTTCTCTTCTCTCCAAAGGTCTCTTTAATTTTCCTGTAGGCAGTATCTATCTTACCCCTAGTGAGATAAGCTTCTACATCTTTACATTTGTCCTCTAGCCATCCCTGTTTAGCCATTTTGCACTTCCTGTCGATCTCATTTTTGAGACGTTTGTATTCCTTTTTGCCTGCTTCATTTACTGCATTTTTATATTTTCTCCTTTCATCAATTAAATTCAATATTTCTTCAGTTACCCAAGGATTTCTAGCAGCCCTCGTCTTTGTACCTACTTTATCCTCTGCTGCCTTCACTACTACATCCCTCAGAGCTACCCATTCTTCTTCTACTGTATTTCTTTCCCCTATTCCTGTCAATTGTTCCCTTATGCTCTCTCTGAAACACTGTACAACCTCTGGTTCTTTCAGTTTATCCAGGTCCCATCTCCTTAATTTCCCACATTTTTGCAGTTTCTTCAGTTTTAATCTACAGGTCATAAGCAATAGATTGTGGGCAGAGTCCACATCTGCCCCTGGAAATGTCTTACAACTTAAAACCTGGTTCCTAAATCTCTGTCTTACCATTATATAATCTATCTGATACCTTTTAGTATCTCCAGGGTTCTTCCACGTATACAACCTTCGTTCATGATTCTTAAACCAAGTGTTAGCTATGATTAAGTTGTGCTCTGTGCAAAATTCTACTAGGCCGCTTCCTCTTTCATTTCTTAGCCCCAATCCATATTCAGCTACTATGTTTCCTTCTCTCCCTTTTCCTACACTCGAATTCCAGTCACCCATTACTATTAAATTTTCGTCTCCCTTCACTATCTGAATAATTTCTTTTATTTCATCGTACATTTCTTCAATTTCTTCATCATCTGCAGAGCTAGTTGGCAAATAAACTCGTACTACTGTAGTAGGTGTGGGCTTCGTATCTATCTTGGCCACAATAATGCGTTCACTATGCTGTTTGTAGTAGCTTACCCGCATTCCTATTTTCCTATTCATTATTAAACCTACTCCTGCATTACCCCTATTTGATTTTGTGTTTATAACCCTGTAGTCACCTGACCAGAAGTCTTGTTCCTCCTGCCACCGAACTTCACTAATTCCCACTATATCTAACTTTAACCTATCCATTTCCCTTTTTAAATTTTCTAACCTACCTGCCCGATTAAGGGATCGACATTCCACGCTCCGATCCGTAGAACGCCAGTTTTCTTTCTCCTGATAACGACATCATCCTGAGTAGTCCCCGCCCGGAGATCCGAATGGGGGACTATTTTACCTCCGGAATATTTTACCCAAGAGGATGCCATCATCATTTAATCATACAGTAAAGCTGCATGTCCTCGGGAAAAATTACGGCTGTAGTTTCCCCTTGCTTTCAGCCGTTAATAGTACCAGCACAGCAAGGCCGTTTTGGTTAATGTTGCAAGGCCAGATCAGTCAATCATCCAGACTGTTGCCCCTGCAACTACTGAAAAGGCTGCTGCCCCTCTTCAGGAACCACACGTTTGTCTGGCCTCTCAACAGATACCCCTCCGTTGTGGTTGCACCTACGGTACGGCCATCTGTATCGCTGAGGCACGCAAGCCTCCCCACCAACGGCAAGATCCATGGTTCATGGGGGGAGGTACTATAAAGTACAATTCGTAAATTCGAAGGATTACATCTGCATTCTGTACCCTTAGATCCTAACATCATTTTGGAACTGTAACAGTCACACGTCCACACACATTGACAGAACTGAACTCAAGTAGTACCAGGCAAAACCTTCACAAATAACTCATTTACATGCATAACAACGGTCAACCAGGACGCTGAGTCAAAATAGCCACCACGCGATACCAAGTGACGTGCCCAGTAGCGGGATGCTCACGGCGATTTCTCGTAAAATCCAGCGCCCACTGACAAACGCTTTCTTAGAGAGAGCCGAGAGAAGGCTCTAATGAAGAATACTCGTAGTTGTAAACCTAGGGGTATCATCCAGCAGCCGGCCGTAGTGGCCGTGCGGTTCTAGGCGCTGCAGTCTGGAACCGAGCGACCGCTACGGTCGCAGGATCGAATGCTGCCTCGGCCATGGATGTGTGCGATGTCCTTAGGTTAGTTAGGTTTAATTAGTTCTAAGTTCTAGGCAACTGATGACCTCAGAAGTTAAGTCGTATAGTGCTCAGAGCCATTTGAACCATTTGTATCATCCGGCAGACGTCACGGCATCCAGTACTTGCAAAGGTCAGACCGGACTCCAACCCGGTACCACAATGGAGACAAACTGCTTGCAACTTCGATAGCAGAGGATACGCCGAATACTTTGCGTCCTGCCGAATTAGCTTTAAAGTGGCAATGTTCACGGCGGCAACATATACTCGGTCCCGCCAAAACCGCAGAGACCAAAGGCACCACTCCTGCCAATGGGCAACGGCAGACGCTTGCCCACAACAACACGCCGCCTCGCTTGGGCTCTTCCATTTCTCCTGGTCACAGCAGCCCTTAAGTACCTTCTCCTAGGACCTGCCCTCCACCGGCGACAGTAACGCTCCATGTGCTGTTGGGGCTAGAGGGATTCCTATTCCGCGGGAATTACGCGAAATTAAACGTGGGAACACGGCAAATGCACCTTTGTGTGACGTCAGACAGGCAACATCTAAACTTTAAAGCTGTTCATGTTCGCTGTCCGATTAAATTTAATGACAATGCATCTCTTTATGCAACTTCCCAATGATAGTCAGAAAATATTTAAGATTTAAATTAGTCAGATGAATATCGATTAGCCGAGTACACGTGACTTTTAACAGATGCCATGCAAAGTGAAAATTATGTCATTAGTCTTTTGAATAATGCAGGAAAGTTAAGCCGTTACCAGACCGCGCCAGAATTGATGATATTAGGATCCTATTAAATATTTATAATATTGATGACAATATTGATGCCAATACAAATTATGGAAACGATACTTAAGGGGAATTGAGTATAGAGAGAATCCCAGACGAGGCCATACTTTTCCAGGAAAGAGGAAGAAGGGTCAATGTGATGCACAGAGTGAGGTGGCACTGAAAAGTGGAGACGAAACAGATAGAAGTGGCTTAACTCTGAAGTGCAGAAAACGAAGAATGTAATGCAAACAGCCATTAAAAGAAATATTTAGCCCCAGCTTGACAAATATGTATTCGTTTTAACAACATTACGATCAGTCTGACTTTCGGAAAGGTAAAGGCAGTAGAGAGGCAATTATGACGTTGCTGTTAATAATGGAAGCAAGACTAAAGAAAAAACAAGACGGCTGGTCCCGGCGGAGGTTCGAGTACTCCCTCGGTCATGGGTGTGTATGTTTGTCCTTAGAATAATTTAGATTAAGTAGTGTGTAAACTTAGGGACTCATAACATTAGCAGTTAAGTTCCATAGGATTTCACACACATTTGTACATTTGAAGAATCAAGACACATTCATATGGTAGGTCAACATGGAAAAAGCGTTCGACAATGTAAAATTGTGCAAGATGTTCGAAAGTCTGAAAAAGTAGGGGTAAACTATCGGAAGAGACTGGTTATATACAATATGTGCAACAGCCAAAAGACGATAAAGAGTGGAGACCAAGAACGAAGTGCTCGTATTACAAAGGGTGTAACACAAGGATGTAGCCTTTCGCCCCCACTGTTCAGTGTGTGGATCGAGGAAGCAATTACGGAAATAAAACAAAGGTTCAAGAGTGGAATTAAAATTCAGAGTGGAAGGATATCAATGATACGATTCGCTGATGTCATTGCTATCCTGAGTGAAAGTGGAGAAGAATTACATGAGTATGGATTGAGAATAAATCTAAGACACACGAAAGTAATGAGAAGTAGTTGCAATGAGAACAGCGAGAAACTTAACATCAGGATTGATGGTCACGAAGTAGTTGAAGTTAAGGAATTCTGCTACCTAGGCAGTAAAATAACCAGTCACGGGGGGATCAAGGAGGACATCATAGCAGACTATCAAATGGCAAAAAGGGCATTCATGGCCCAGACAAATCTACCAATATCAAGTATCGAACTTAATTTGAGGAAGAAATTTCTGAGAATGTACGTCTGGAGTACAGCATTCTGTGGTAGTGAAACATGGACGGTGGTAAAACCGGAACAGAAGAGAATCTAAGCATTTGAGATGTGGTGCTACAGACGAATGTTGAAAATTAGGTGGACTGATAAGGTAAGGAATGATATCCTTCAAGAAATTTTCCACAGGTTCTATAGATGATTGCTGTATTTCCAGTTTACGTTGCAGCAAGCTGGTGGCCTCAAATTGTCTGAAGCCACAGATGAAGTTTCGTTGTTTTTATTGTAATTAAGACGTTCTGACAAATGTTTTAATTCCTAACAGTTCACTATCTCAGTATTCCAAATTCCGAAGAATCTACCTCTCAGCAGGAGGTTCGAGTCCTCCCTCGAGCATGGGTGTGTGTTTTGCTCTTAGCTTAAGTTAGTTTAAGTAGCGTGTAAGTCCAGGGACCGATGGCGTAAGCAGGTTGGTCCCTTAGGAATTCACACACGTTTGAAAATTTGAAAAATCTGTGGCGATGACGATGGGGGAGCAGATAGCGCTCCATAGAGACGGGCTGTTTTCCCATGGTGCCTAGTGTGGGGAATAGACAGACGCCTTCTACGACAAACGAACCTGTTCCTCGCGTCAGCCTGCGGCCAGCGATAAAAGCCTCAGCTTCGAGGTGCTGTTTCTTAGCGCCGAGTATTAAATTCCTGCGATAGCTAATAAGGCACCTCAGGTGCCGTTGCAGGAACCGCACTTAAATTTATGGAGTCTCCCACGTGTTTATTAGTGCAAAGTTCGTTGGCGTCTGTATTCACAGCTGAGTTGGCTGCCTCGAGGAATTTCATTATCAGTGTTTCCATGCTGCGTGGGGCGGCCTTTGTGGTGTATCGAGGCGAGGCGCCACATCACCAGCAAAGTGTGCCCGCCGGATAAATTCATCACAACCCACGTTCCAACTACGAATTCTAATACACGTCTTCCATAACAAGATATAGTCTGCGCAATTAAAAGTATTTGCAATCTATTATACTTCGCTCTAGCGTGCCCCTTATGTTCACAACGATCAGCGATTTCGTTCAGTATAGAATATCTTCACATCAGAGGTTGAAGCAGAGCAACCAATCGGCTTTAAGTCACGTATGAAGCTATGGACACTTTTTAAAATAACTGAATCCGACTGATTGCACTGCAGGTGCATTTGATCTTAAGATGTTCTATGTTGAGCGATTCTGTATATCATTATGAAGGTAAGGGACACAGGAGACTGCAATTAAGAAAGCACTGTAGTATCTCAGTTTTCGCCACTTGTCTGCCAGACATGGTTTAATAAAATGTTATTATTGTCGTACGTTGTTTTTGATGAAGGCATTACGTTTATTTCAATTATATTTGAACATCTGCATACGATGAAACTTCCTGGCAGATTAAAACTGTGTACTGAAGCGGGAATCGAACACGTGACTGTCTTTCATTCTGGAAACAATCCCCAAGCTATGGATAAGCCATACCCTTTCAATATCCTTTCTTCCAGGAGTGCTCGTACCATAATTTTCTCAGGAGAACTCCTATTGAGTATGGAAGGTAGGATGTGAGATAATGGCGGAAGTAAAGCAGTGAGGGCTGGTCGTGAATGGTAGAACACTTGCCTGTAGAAGGAAAAGGTTCTGATTTTTTCATATTAGTGTCGACTGCATTGCAAAGTGAAAAATTCGATCTGTTTATTATACTGAAACTTACTCCATAAAAGAATTTCTTAATAACTAAAGTAAGAATAGGGAAAATAACATTTATATTCCAAAAAGGTCAAAAAACTGAAGGTCTTTGTATGTTTTATGTATCATATCAACGATATGAATGAAGTTGACATCATACAATTGCTTGTCGAATTTAGTCGACAGCAGGAAATTCGGAGTGCTTCGCAGGAAACACACTTCTTTCCATACTCGACGTACACATAAAGGAAGACTAATCGATATAAAGACGGCAGGAAATGAAGATATCCACACCAAAGACGCCTTTTCTTTGGAGCTATAGAAGATTTCCCTGTTGATATATACAGTTCTTGTGAAAAGTGACTTGCCTTCTCTGCTCCATCCTCTACCAATTCAGGTAAGGCTCCACAGTGTTAATAGCGGCATAACGTTTAAAAACAACAAAACGGGCTTGATGCTGTGTCCGAACAGTTGTTGTGAAATAAGGGTTTTATGAACGAATCATCATATTCCAAATTCAGTCAGTTACACTCTTGAGAGGAAAAATGGATCATTAAGGATCAAATTTAAAATTATTCGACAAGCAAATATGGCTGTCGTGTTCCCCTTTAAATGTATTCCGTAAGCTAAAACTTAACTAAAACTCCGAGTTATTATAATAGCCCAACTTAATTTGATTCTTCTACCAGCGCTACGACTTTCTGTCAGCTAAATACCCAAACAATGATTGGTTCCTAGTGGCATCATTACTCGTTGGCAGTTTCTTTATCTTCCCCTTTCAAAGAAAAGTATCAATGAATTTTAAATACATTCTCTTTGGTAACCTCTGTTTCTTTCATTCCTACACCGGATAAAGAGTAACTATGATTGTTCTCGCAGCAATAGAGACTGATACAACTGCACCAACTATTGTTATGACGGGCTCTGCACAGACATTGCGCTCATGCCGCGCCACTAGCACCATAAACTGCGTACCACCAACGCCGAGGTAAGCATCACAATAAATCAGTGCCTCTGTTTCTGACACTCCATAGAAAAAAACCGCTTTCACTTGTTAACGTAATACTTGACACTTTTGCTTTATACCATCCATAATGAACACTACATCGGGTAAATACCGTTATCAGGCTGTAAACTACAGTCTACGCACTCCCTGAAGTGCTTGCTACAGTACCTGCCTTCTTATTGGAATGTCACCATAATGTTAAAAAAATTAGTACTGTTATCATCACCATCTTTCTACCGCCAAGCCATGTTTCTTTCAGTGCTTACGCTTCTGACGCTATAACCTTCATCTTACTAGCGTAAAGCTTAATCTATACAAAGAATAATGTGTGTATTTTCTTGCCTCACTACAGTTATTGTCTATTTGCTTTAATCTCAGGAATTTCTTGCTATAGGGTTACAACTAGTTTTTGCCATGGGTAGACATTACGCCTACCCAGCAGAACCAACATTAGACTCGAGGGGGCATTCTTCCTTCTGACAGACGCTACTGGGTCACGAGCATCCCCCATCAACCAGGCAGCATCCCAGGCAGCGATGGAGGTCTTTGGACACACCGACCTAGTCTTCTTCGCTGGTCACGTGACTGAAAGTAGCGTCTACGGTATCCTGGTACCCAGCGCTCGAGCCACGATGAGCAGTTCACTCTGAGTGGGTTTCCTGGACCAAGTGTCGAATGTAGTTGGATTCCATTCATCAGGAACTCATTCTGGAGCCGCCGCAATGACCACGCCACGTTTCATCACTAATCGGCTAGTGGACTTTTAAGATTTCTTTCTTTGTTTCTGCGTCGGAGTTGATTGCATTTCAAGTCTGGAACTTTGAAACTGAACCAGTCCGCTTGTAATTGATATTGACTTTCGGTAGCTTGGTGAACTGCATATTTACTGGTTAGTGGTATTTCCTAGTCGCGATTTTTTTGTTGAAGGCCCTCAGCCTTCAGACAGTGTCTTCCCAAAGGTGACTGTTTTCGTTTCGGCTTTTGCCCTCGCCAGTATCATTACTCCCATTTCATTACTTGAAAGAACCTTTGTTTTCAATAGCGTTTATTCATTATTCAAGTAGTAAATGTCTTTTGCAAGTGATTAATTCTTACGTTGTAATAAAACACACCTCGAAGAAGATGTAGTTACTCTAGTTAAATAACTTCGTTCTATCAAATCAGCAAGAACATTTCTTGTCTGCCAAACCAGATGGAGAAAAACATTTCTCCATACGGCATCTGTCAGACTGGCCATGGTGCTGGGCTCAGCACTATCTTGCTGCCGTGAAGTAATATGTCGGTGCGTACTGATTGCACTTCTCTTGTTTTCGTATTTGGACCAAATGACTTGGTTTTACTTCTCCTTGTCTGGTCTCGTCTGCTAACGTTCCTCGTGTTTCATGAGATGATTGTTTTGACGTCTGATTCAAATGGTTCAAGTGGCTCTGAGCACTATGGGTCTTAAATGCTAAGGTCATCAGTCCCCTAGAACTTAGAATTACTTAAACCTAACTAACCTAAGGACCTCACAGACAGCCATGCCCAAGGCAGGATACGAACCTGCGACCCTAGCGGTCGCGCGGTTCCAGACTGTAGCGCCTAGAACCGCTCCGCCACCCCAGCCGGCTTTTACGTTTGACCTGTCAATAAGGAAAAGAGCAGGGTACAAAAGTACACGTCAAATGCAATGAAGTTTTTCCTATACGAGAGTCCAATGTAAGCTAATTTTGTGAGAAACTTCATGCAAAACGAATCCTAGGAAAGGAAGTCAGACATCTTGGCTTAACGTCCTGTCGTTAACGAGAGAACTATAATTTAGAGTCAGCCAAAATTGTAATTTCGTAAGTGATTTTTTCTATACATGGAATGGGGTATACATCACTATGTGATCCAACATTTGTGGTAAATATAAATTCAACAAATATTTTGTACACACTTCCAGTTTTACGAACCATGACTAACAGGAAACGTGTCAGAATAATGTTACGGTTTCTTTTATAAACAGGCATCTTTAGAGATTAACTGCACTTGAGACTGTTACTCGTAAGACAATACGTACGCTAAAGATCATGCAAACAGTCTGATTGTGTAAACGTAGCGTCTCTTTGGAATTATTCCCACAACCTAACGAGGCTGTAAAAATATGTACAAATTCTAGAGAAAAATCGTTGAGCTCTTGGAATAAAATTTTGGTAGAAATGACGAACACTTTGTCCTGAATTCAGAAACGAAAACACTGTCATAAAACAAACTCCAGTAGGAGAACAGTGGGAAACCTAGGTGACAAAATGTAGTCGAGTTTGTAAGTGAAACAAATTCTCCCTGCATCTACATATTGACATCTGTAATTTCAATGTAATAAATACCTTGTGTGGTACCGGGCTGAGTGACACTTCTGACACTGTTACCTTAAGTACATCCAAAGTCGGAGACACACTTCCTAAAAGCAAGTCCATAAATGAATCATTCAGTTTCAGTGCTCCTTTTTTTTTAAATTTGATTAAACCTAAGTATCTCTTGGACTGGGTGTAGGTACTCTAAAGCAGCTTAATGCGCTGTTGAGCCGTAGGGATGATCCAGGAGGGAAGAAAGTAGAGTCCAAAGTCGAAAAAAATGAATAATCTTTTAAGATTAACTTATGATCTCGGTAAAAAAGCATTTAAAAACAAGTGAGAAATTAAACGCTTGACAAATATTAAAGAAGAAATCAAATCAGTAGTTGGCGTCAGTGAAAAAGCTTTTAAACAATTAAGAAACTAAGTACATTGTTAAACATTAGCAAGTACCTGAAGTCATCCAAGCTGCATATCAATAACCAAAATCTTAACATTTACAAAAATTTTCGATTGACTTTTAAATGTAATATCTTATGTGATTGCAGTAGAGTTTTGTTAACAACACTAGTAACATAAGCAACGCGTCACGTCCGTTGGTGTGGTAAGTTCAGAACCAAGGGAAGTTATACAATTCAGCACCGTGGCAATCAAGATAACCGCCGGCCGGAATGGCCGTGCGGTTCTAGGAGCTACAGTCTGGAACCGAGCGACCCCTACGGTCGCAGGTTCGAATCCTGCCTCGGGCATGGATGTGTGTGATGTCCTTAGGTTAGTTAGGTTTTATTAGTTCTAAGTTCTAGGCGACTGATGACCTTAGAAGTTAAGTCGCATAGTGCTCAGAGCCATTTGAACCAACCATCAAGATAACCCGACGCACAAGGTCGGCGGTGTGGACTCGCCACGCAGGGGTGTGATGGCGGTTGGGGCAGGTCCCGTACAATGTGATCAACAACAGTCTATGGCGAATGTCGAGTAGGCGTCATCTGCCGGAGTGTGTAGTGCTAATAGTAAAATTCGGAGGCGGTGGTGCTATGGTGTGATCGTGTTTTTCATGGAGGGGGCTTGCACCTCTTGTTGTTTTGCGTGGTATTATAACAGCAAAGGCCTACATTGATGTTCTGTTGCAGAGCAATGGCGATCGGATCTTTCAACACGATCGAGCACCTGTTCATAATGCACGGCAATAACATCCCTGTAATGGATTGGCCTGCACGGAGTCCTGACCTGAATCCTATAAAACACCTCTGGGATGTTTTGGAACACCGACCTCGTGCCAGGCCTCACCGACCGACTTCCATACCTCTCCTCGGTGCACCACTCCTTGAAGAATGGGCTGCCATCCCCCTTTCCAGCATCCGATTGAACTGCGAGAATGGAAGCTGTCATCAAGGCTAAGAGTTGGCCAACACCGCGTTGACTTCCAGCATTACCGACGGAGGGCGCCAAGAACTTGTAAGTCATTTTCAGCTAGGTAATCGCATACTTTTCATCACATAGGGTGAAAAAGGCACTGTCTTGACTAACTGACTCATGATCCCTCAGCCCAAACCCCTAAGAACAGAAACTTGAAAATTGGCCTTTCCTGCTCGACACAGTATGACAGGATAAGACCAAGTGTGCAACTCAAATCTTCTCTTCCAGTTTCTTGTGCATTCTCCATAAAGAATTAGTGTATTTACTTTCTCTTGCTTTGCGAAGAACACCAATTTCTTCTTACTACCCTGCATTCGACACACGTTGCGGCTGGTGCCACAGCCGAACTTAACAAATTTTTCCCATTAATTTTATTAGTGAAAACGTTTGGGAACAGACAGTGTAAAATGCATAAACGAAGAGTATAAAACTCCGGGGATGTATGAACCGTATCAGAGATACCAGAACTGTCACCATAAATTTAATCCCTAAACAGAGAAAAATGATTTTTTTGCACTCTCGCTTTGTTAGTTCACTCGATTCTGAATGGCTGTGTATTCAGCTTTAATTCTTATCTGGAGAATAAAGGTTTAATCAGATTCCCGGAATAATTGAATGTAAAGGGATCTTACAAAAGAATATTGCTCACAGGCAAAATTCTCTAATTTTTCCGTCGTAACTGTCGATTAGTCGCTGTAGTATTGTTAAATTCATTTTTATTCAGTTCAAAATACCATTCGTTTTCTTACATGATTAGTAATTGTGGAATATTTGTACACGGAAGCTTTCCTTTTGTTCCGCGTAGTTTTTAGGCGGAATTTCATGCACCGTTATCTTTTATATTTCAATTCCAATAGAACCGGCAGTCATTTTTACATTACGAAATCCAATTAGAAATTACTTTCTTCCAAAAGGAAACAGCATTAAATTTCACAGTCAGTTTATAGGTTACGAAAAAGCTGCGTTTCAACCTAAATGTGGGCCATAGATATTTTAAAGTTACTACTGAAACTGTTTAATAATTCACGTAAAACAACATTAGAATCAAAGAAACTATATTTCATTAAAAGGGGAACAGTTTTGTTTATCGTTGTTAATTATGTCGAGTCAGAATTTAAAGAAACTTAATATTTTCGTTTCTCAGTTACTTTACGTGACTTCAGTTGATGTAAAGATAGGCATTGACGTGAGCCACACAGACAAACTGAAAACAATATATCCTCTGTGGCCCTTTTGTGCCGATGTCGCAGTATCCCCTTGTCCGAGGGGACGTATTTTCTTATTTCTGTTTGAAATAACGAAGGGTCGCATAAAACAGAAACCGATTTCACGTCGTAAACAGATAAATGCTTAGCTCCCAGTACAGGGTGGTTATTGCTGTAGTGTGCCTGCCACGGAGCGCCAGCGGCCGAGTGTCTGCTAACCATATTCAAACGGCCACGGCGCCGCTCGTTGCGTGGCAGAGCGAGGAAGACAGCAGGGAGTGAAGCAGAGGGCGACTCCTGCGGTTGCGCGGACACAGCAATCGACGCGGTCAGCTAAATATGGGGTGCGCGGTCGGCGCTATGTTCTGCTTACGCGGCCTCAAAAACGAAGTAATCCTCAGAGAAGTGAGGGTTTAAGTTCTCGCTGAAGCAGCAGAAACCAATGACATCGGCTGCCCGGATGCAATGATCATCACCCTCTGCGTTCGCAGCTCGAGTTCTAGTGGCTGGAGTTGCTGCCTCTGGAGCACGGGGTCCCAGGTACGATTCCCGGCCGGGTTGGGGACTTTCTCTGCCCGGGGACTGGGTGTTTGAGTTGTCCTCGTCATTACATCATCATCCTTATCATTCATGATTGTGGCAACATTGAACTGATGTAAGTAGGCTGTTTACTTTTTTTTTTTTTTTTTTTTTTTTTTTAATTGGTAACGTCACGTAGCGCTCTGTATGAGAATCACTGACTGTGCTGTGTGCAGTCTGTGGCTGGTTGGCATTGTTAGAATATTCGCCACTGTAGTGTTGGGCAGTTGGCTGTTAACAGCGCTTAGCGTTGCACAGTTGGAGGTGAGCCGCCAGCAGTGGTGGATGTGGGGAGAGAGATGGCAGAATTTTGAGAGCGGATGATCTGGACGTGTGTCCATCAGAGACTGTAAATTTGTAAGACTGGATGTCATGGACTTATATATATAATTACTTTTGAACACTATTAAGGTAAACAAATTGTTTGTTCTCTTTCAAAATCTTTCATTTGCTAACTATACCTATCAGTAGTTAGTGCCTTCATTAGTTTGAATCTTTTATGTAGCTGGCAGTTGTGGAGCTCGCTGTATTGCAGTAGTTCGAGTAACGAAGATTTTTGTGAGATAACTGATTTGTGAAAGGTATAGGTTAATGTTAGTCAGGGCCATTCTTTTGTAGGGATTATTGGAAGTCAGACTGCGTTGCGCTCAAAATATTGTGTGTCAGTTTAGTGTTGACCAGAATAGGTAAAGAGCGAAATGTCTGAGTACGTTCAGTTTTGCTCAGCTGTCTGAAAATCAAATAATGTAAGAGGTTTATCAGCACAGTAATTCATTAATTTTTCTAAGGGGACGTTACACATGTCGACCCTTAGCCGAGGATACCTCACTGGACTCTTCTTATTTTTTCTTGTAGTTTGTGAAATTAGTGTAGCTATTGTTAATTGCTAGTGCGTAATTATAGAGAGAATTTCCTTTGTTGTTGTAGTTTTTAATTGTTGTACAGTAAAACAGTTGTGGCATGCATGTAGATTTGCATGAAGTATTTCGCAGTTGCGCTTGTAATTAACTAGACATTATTTTCAGTGCTATGTTAATGTGTTTTCTTATTTTGCTCTTCAAATTGTGCTTTTCTGTGTTATCGTGTGAAATATTGTGACAATAGTGGAGTGTGAAAAACGTAACACAAGGCTCCACAGTAAACTGAGAAATAATAGTGACGACGAGCGT
The DNA here is from genome assembly GCF_023897955.1 of Schistocerca gregaria. Lineage (NCBI taxonomy): Eukaryota > Metazoa > Arthropoda > Insecta > Orthoptera > Acrididae > Schistocerca > Schistocerca gregaria. The sequence continues at coordinate 283,053,951 of NC_064920.1, read as the reverse complement.
AGCTTATCAGCACCACTGTGTAATAAATTAACAGACATTCAAAGTGGTAATTTGGTAATTGTGCATAGGGAAATGGAGCGGGCGGCAAATAATGGCGTAGACAGTGAGACAATTAGTGAACAAGGAAGCATTATCGATCGATCGGTCGGCAATAGCTCGCCTCAGGAATCCGAAGCGACAGGACAAAATCTCGCAAATACTGTAGATTCAGGTTTTGGGTCCTCACCGTTTTCTCAAATAAGTCAAGACACATTTTCTACTTGTCAAAATGTGAATGTTGGCGGTGCAAATGCACTGCCGAAAAGCATAGAGGAACAGATTGCAGACACTAATTCATTATTATTGCTATTAAAGCAACAAATGAAACAAAATCAGAGACAAACATAACAACAGTTACACACATTGCAACAAAATCTTCAAAAGTTAGACACAATGGAACAAAATCTTCAAAAGGTAGACGCAATGATACATAATCCTCAAAGGTTACACACCACGCTTAAACAAACACGTGAACATTTAACTACTGAGTTACATAACATCGAATCGAAATGTCAAAAAGTCTGTAATAAAGTAAAAACACAAATTTGTGAGCATTTTCAACTTATTTTTCGCGGCATGAAAATGCATTACAGAATCACGAAGCAGCCATAAAAAAAACTGCAAACTATTGTTCATGAAAATTGTGAGACCTTGCAAACTAAGATTGACTCTGTTGCATCTACCGATTCGGTTACGCAACTTGCAAAATCTCAGGAAAACTTAAAGGACACAGTAGATACGATTTCAACACAAATGGATACACTGACACTTGGTTCAGAAAAACACACTAAGGAAATAAGTTCACTATCGGAGAAAGTAGCCGAACTTTCGGATCAGTTCACTAAAAGGTGGATGATGATCTGAATGACACAAGACCTGTAGCCTTCACTGACACAGAGGTGTACGAACAAATTAGGAAATTCAAACAAAATCAGAATCAAATTAATACCCAACACCAAAGAGATATCTGGGAAGTACGAGATCAGTTGACACAGGTAATACAAGAATTACATATTTCAGAGGACACTCGCGCTCAAATACGGGAAGAGGGGCATAGAAATACGGAACAGCCACTAAATAATAACACAGGGCACTTCGGAAATTATGAAAGAAATTGGCAAGGTACATCGAATTTTGAGATGGAACCGCCGAAACGAGGTGACAATGACCGATATGCAACTTGCCGACAGTATGATTTTGACTATAAGCGGTTTATTACTACACGCAAATTCAAAACATTTAAGAATTCCGGAAACGACATTCATACACAAGCGTGGCTTCATCAATTCTTTCATTGTTTTCCTCCCAACTGGTCATTCGAGCACAGATTAGAATTTATGTGTGGGTACTTAGAGAATGAACCAGCTGTAAGAACGCGATCGGTCAATCACGATTGTCACAATGAAGGAGAATTTTATCATGCCATTCTCTCAGCATATTGGTCTCAAGCTACACAAGACCAAGTAAAACATAGTATCGTAATGATGAAACATTTCGAACAATATGAATTTTCCAGTCTTGTCAAATATTTCGAAGACATATTACATAAGAATCAATGTCTTTCAAACCCATACGGCCCCTCAGAAATCATCCGCATTTGCTTAATCAAATTGCCTGAACATTTACTACACATTATTTTGGCAGGACGTTGCAAAGACGACATTGAAGCTTTTCAGGGACTCTTACAAGAATTAGAAATTGACACTGACAATCGCGGGAAGCGAAAACAGGAACACAACAATTACAGGTCACATCAGTCGCAATTCCCCGATGACAGAAATAATAACTGGACACGAAAATCGTGACCAAAACAGACACCACCTATGTGGCAACCGCTGGCAGAGTAGAAATAATTACAGGGAAATATCGCCTCTCTGCGGTAATGACTATCACAGAAACAACCATAGAAACAGACAGTATGGGAACCAAAACAATTATTGTCAAGGGAGACAGAATAACTTCAGACGCAACAGTTCAGTGTGCAGTTACGATTCAGGGAGAAATTATCCACCACATGACCGACAAAAAAGAAACTATGTAAACTACCGACAAAACGACAGACCTGAATTTCATCAGAACTGGCGGGATTCAAACAGGGCAGGGCCCTCTCGACAAGGTGAATTTGTACAAGTTAGACCTCCAAATCCCAATAACGACGCGCGCCAACAAAGAGACAATGACTCACACTGAAGGCAGCCACGTGCGCCGGCTGGCTCAGAGGAAAACGACATAGACGTTAACCTTGAGAAAAATTTGGGCATTCCTTACCGGCGTATACCACATGATAACTGCGTTGAAATTGAAACTCTGCGTACTAGGAAGAGTAAAGGATTACACCACATTTCACATGTGGAACCGTTTGTTGTAAGATAATCTGCTCTTTAACTTAGTCTTTGCCATAAATTTTTCACTTCACGCTACTATTACGCGTTGTCACACTTAGAAACTGTTGTCATGCAACAATGTTTTGAAGCTAATTATCCAATCTAGAACCTAGGGAACATATTTAGAGAGTAATTACCACTGCATTGTGATAGTGAACAGAGGACACAGTGATACTGTGTGTGTATATTCTTGCTTGTTAGTTGCACGATTACGTAACGACTATAACGCTTACATACTTAGAACATATACTGCTAATGAGATTTTAATGCAACATTTTGGTTTACTTGAAAAGACATTCTATATTTGAAGTACTTTCTGTGAGATTAAAGATGACTTAGTATTTGGTTTCTTTGACAGCTACACGATTATATCACGATGCCACTAATGTGTGGCACAATTTACATTGTTGCTTTTGTGCTGTATCTGCTTTATATCTGCGCACTTTTTCTGAGTTCTTCCGGAAAGTAAAACATGTTTTAGTAGCAACTTTTGTGGTGTAGCTACAATGAGACAGCCTTTTTTGTAGCACAGGAATACGTTACAGTGTAGTGCTTTCTTGATCACAGAATTGTGTGTAATAACTACGATATCTATAACCATAGCATTTAGCTTTTGTTTATTACGAGGTAAGTACATTGACTTCCACAGAACTTTGCTTACGGATGACGATAATTACGACACTTGGCATATTTTTTACCCTTAAGTAATGACAGAGCTTATGTTACAACAAGATCAACAATTGAGCGCAGCAGTACACGTATTTGAGTGATTAATTTTTTACTTAAAACATTTATTTTTAAAGCTTTTTGAACTACAAAGAAAGTTTTCCGTGCGACATTTCATTCCATTGCTGTAATCTGTAACACCTGAGGGTATAAATACATTAATCATCAGGGGGGTACACGCTTACTTTGTGTACCATGTGTTTGGCAAGCACAAGGAGTCCTAGCTAATATGGTATTTGCTTATACAACTTTACATATCGGTACCATATTTTTCTAACACATAAATTACATAGATATCTGATCATTTAACTGAGAGAGACAAACATTTTTTTTATTAAGTCAGTTACAGATGTTTACGTAATTACACAGCTGGATAACTTCACACTTTTGAAATTGTATTTTGTCTGTACTTTGTGAACTGTTCATATTTTTTTTCGGAACCATTGTAATACTATGAGAGCTTTGACTGACGTATGAGGTAGATGACACTATTGAAATGAGCAGAGATTTTTTTTAGGTTTTGAAATTATTGCAGAAAGCTACAACGATTTTGAGATTTGACTGAGGTGTTATGATGTTATTATTACGACGACAATGTGTATTATGCTGTTGAGGTATGTTTATGATCAATAAGCTGATGTTATATGAGGAATTTGATTAAGCCACGTATTTATTATGATGAAATATTGAAGAAGTGTCCACAAATATGTATATGTGTAATAAGGTAAGGAGTAATGAGTTAGCGACTCTGATCTGTGAATAAGGAGGTTGGAAACCAAGAAGCGCACTTTAAGAGTTATGAAATGTGTATTAATGCATGAATCTATCACAACGCCGACTAATATTTTTTGGACACTGTTATATTTATAGGATTTTGTTTCTACATATTTGTAACGCAAATTCTCGACCTGTGAAATTTTTATATTGGACTCACTGTAGTGCAAACTGCTGTCGAACATGTTTCTGTAAGAAAGCCAAGTGACCTTGACGTAGTGCGTTGTGAGAGGCCAGCTGTGCCAGCTGTCTGAAAAAAGAAAGCCATTAGGTGGAGAAAAAAAGAGAGGCCATTATCCTCGCTATTGACATTTCTTTGTAGAAAGCATCGCAATTACGATACGCTCAAACTTGAAAACATATGATTACGCTGTGGAGCTCTTAATTTATGATATTTACTAAAATGCCTTATGAAATGAAGAGAAACATTTTATATCTATTGTCTTTCTAGTTGAGAGATTTTTTACTGCCTTTGGAGACGACATTTGCCTATTGAATGACGTTTCACGCCTTGCCTTACGTATTCATTTGCTCATTTTGTTTAATATCTAGTTTCTAGCTACACTGCAGCATTGGTTAAAATAAAATTTTATAGATGTACTAATATAGATATTTTATGCCTACAGGTCCAATAAATAGTAACTTTACGATCTACTTAAAAAAACGAGGGAGCACAAAAAGGCATTTCCCCTCACAGGAGATGCATACATAATTTTTGTCAATGACTGTTAACTTTTTAGTAGTGTAAGTTAAGGTGATGCATCACTCTAGTGTTAAGATCTGGCATAGTTATTAGACGTTTCCTATCTTTACTGTGATATTTTTCTGCTTGAGCTTTGTCATGTTTAGATATAAGTTATATCATTTGCTGCTGCTGTTTGCCAGGCATAGTGCTACTAAATTTCACTTTGTATTGCTCTGTTAAGCCAGTTTTACTACTGATTTATTTTTCTTGTTGCTGCACATTGGCTTATATTAGCTGTAATGTTGCATTTGCCCTGCTAATTTAGATTTACTGCTGCTTGCTTTGCCAATTTGCATTTTTTTGCATTGCTGTTTGTGTTAATTGTTTTGTACTGCTGCATTGCCTCGTCCCTTGGTATATACATCTGAGCTCAGTAGATTTAAGTTAGCTTAAGAGGGGGTAGATTCTATAAGAAACTGACTGTGGAGAATAGGCAAAGAATGCATTGAGAAGTTATATGAAAAAGATTTGGGCAAAAATGAGTATAGTGCAATGATAAATAATTATTTTGAAAGAAATTTGAATAGAATAGAAGGAGGTATTTGGGAATAATGATGAATGGAGATCTCCAAGAAGTAAAGAAAGTTTCTTTGCAAAATACTGCAGTAAAACAAACCCTGTCCTTTCCTTTTGTATTATTCCGCTATATGTTTGTGTACTCTTGTGTATTTATGTTCTTCCTGTCTTTATGTGTTTATCTGATACGATTTATGCTGTAGAATGTTTCTAATACTCAGCTACACTCACTATGATGAGGAATACTGTTATACTCAAATATAATTTGCATTAATAATGTGTTATTTACTTTGTAAAGATGTTTAGACATTATTAATTCGGTTCTGTTTCAATGCGCATACGTGAAATTAATGTTACGAAAACAATTCTCATTATTATATTTGTGTCATAATTCATGTAACATTGATGTACATGTCTGTTTCTATTCTTTTGTAAAGGCTGTATTACTACAAATGTTATCTGTACTATTATGTTCCTTAATGATGTATTTTGTGCCTTTGTAATTGTATTCTTAAGTTGTAAATTTATAATCGTATAGACACCAGTTTGTCAAATTAAGTTACATTTCACTGCAGACTGTTTCTGTTGGTCATAGTATATGCACAATAGATGAGACGTTGGGACTGTTAGTGTTTGCATGTGTGTTAACAATTCAGTGAGGGACTGATTAACAGCATTGCTGGTTCTAAGGATAATTCCAAAAACTTTGTGAGTGCACAAGTGGTCGTTTATGGACTTGCTATATTGTCCGCAAGAATCTTCAATGGTGATTGCGCACCTGCACAGTCGCAACAGATGGCTGCTGGCCGTCTCTACAAGGACTGCAGTGGGTCTGAAACTTTGATGACCCACCAATACCATTATTTCTACAAGGACTGCAGTGGGTCTGCGCCTCTGGTGGCACACCAATACCATACTCTCTACCAGGACTACAGTTGGTCAGCTCCGTGATGACCTACCTACCAATATTCTTCAAAACTCCGACTGACTATGCTGTTGGTTTGCTCTGTTGTGGCCCATTACCTGTCTGCATGTCAAGATTCAGCACTGTCTTTCCGTTGGAAGGACAACACTACTTCTTCAAGACTGCATGGAAATCCATTATTTCCATGTGCATTTTCTTTTACTGTTCAGACTTTGAGAAAAAAAATTGTAATTTTACTGTGATGAACGAGAAGGACTGTCTTTATGGACTGTGAGAAAATTTTAGCTTTTGACCAACATTGGATCAAATAGTGTGTATTTGATTTCTTTTTTATTGTAATTATGAATAATTTCTTCAAATCTGTATTGGCCACTGCCCAAAACAATTTGTAAAATTTTTTGTGGGAAGCATGGAGGCTATGTAAGTAGGCTGTTTACGTTCTTTTATTGGTAACGCCACGTAGCGCTCTGTATGAGAATCACTGGCTGTGCTGTGTGCAGTCTGTCGCTGGTTGGCATTGTTAGAATATTCGCCATTGTAGTGTTGGGCAGTTGGCTGTTAACAGCGCGTAGCGTTGTGCAGTTGGAGGTGAGCAGCCAGCAGTGGTGGATGTGGAGAGAGAGATGGCAGAATTTTGAGAGCGGATGATCTGGACGTGTGTCCATCAGAGACAGTAAATTTGTAAGACTGGATGTCATGGACTGATATACACTCCTGGAAATTGAAATAAGAACACCGTGAATTCATTGTCCCAGGAAGGGGAAACTTTATTGACACATTCCTGGGGTCAGATACATCACATGATCACACTGACAGAACCACAGGCACATAGACACAGGCAACAGAGCATGCACAATGTCGGCACTATTACAGTGTATATCCACCTTTCGCAGCAATGCAGGCTGCTATTCTCCCATGGAGACGATTGTAGAGATGCTGGATGTAGTCCTGTGGAACGGCTTGCCATGCCATTTCCACCTGGCGCCTCAGTTGGATCAGCGTTCGTGCTGGACGTGCAGACCGCGTGAGACGACGCTTCATCCAGTCCCAAACATGCTCAATGGGGGACAAATCCGGAGATCTTGCTGGCCAGGGTAGTTGACGTACACCTTCTAGAGCACGTTGGGTGGCTCAGGATACATGCGGACGTGCATTGTCCTGTTGGAACAGCAAGTTCCCTTGCCGGTCTAGGAATGGTAGAACGATGGGTTCGATGACGGTTTGGATATACCGTGCACTATTCAGTGTCCCCTCGACGATCACCAGACGTGTACGGCCAGTGTAGGAGATCGCTCCCCACTCCATGATGCCGGGTGTTGGCCCTGTGTGCCTCGGTCGTATGCAGTCCTGATTGTGGCGCTCACCTGCACGGCGCCAAACACGCATACGACCATCATTGGCACCAAGGCAGAAGCGACTCTCATCGCTGAAGACGACACGTCTCCATTCGTCCCTCCATTCACGCCTGTCGCGACACCACTGGAGGCGGGCTGCACGATGTTGGGGCGTGAGCGGAAGACGGCCTAACGGTGTGCGGGACCGTAGCCCAGCTTCATGGAGACGGTTGCGAATGGTCCTCGCCGATACCCCAGGAGCAACAGTGTCCCTAATTTGCTGGGAAGTGGCGTTGCGGTCCCCTACGGCACTGCGTAGGATCCTACGGTCTTGGCGTGCATCCGTGCGTCGCTGCGGTCCGGTCCCAGGTCGACGGGCACGTGCAACTTCCACCGACCACTGGCGACAACATCGATGTACTGTGGAGACCTCACGCCCCACGTGTTGAGCAATTCAGCGATACGCCCACCCGGCCTCCCGCATGCCCACTATACGCCCTCGCTCAAAGTCCGTCAACTGCACATACGGGTCACGTCCACGCTGTCGTGGCATGCTACCAGTGTTAAAGACTGCGATGGAGCTCCGTATGCCACGGCAAACTGGCTGACACTGACGGCGGCGGTGCACAAATGCTGCGCAGCTAGCGCCTTTCGACGGGCAACACCGCGGTTCCTGGTGTGTCCGCTGTGCCGTGCGTGTGATCATTGCTTGTACAGCCCTCTCGCAGTGTCCGGAGCAAGTATGGTCGGTCTGACACACCGGTGTCAATGTGTTCTTTTTTCCATTTCCAGGAGTGTATATAGAACACTATTAAGGTAAACAAATTGTTTGTTCTCTATCAAAATCTTTCATTTGCTAACTATACCTATCAGTAGTTGGTGCCTTCATTAGTTTGAATCTTTTATGTAGCTGGCAGTTGTGGCGCTCGCTGTATTGCAGTAGTTCGAGTAACAAAGATTTTTGTGAGGTAAGTGATTTGTGAAAGGTATAGGTTAATGTTAGTCATGGCCATTCTTTTGTAGGGATTATTGAAAGTCATACTGCGTTACGCTCAAAATATTGTGTGTCAGTTTAGTGTTGCCAGAATAGGTAAAGAGCGAAATGTCTGAGTACGTTCAGTTTTGCTCAGCTGTCTGAAAATCAAATAATGTAAGAGGTTTATCTGCATAGTAATTGATTAAGTTTGCTAAGGGGACGTTACACTGTGAATTAAATTGGAGTGAGAAAAATTTGGTACGTTGTACGGGCCCTGATGACCGCGCAGTTGAGCGGCCACATACCAAGCATCATCATCATCAGGTACTGCAGCTGTCATCGTCCAGTCTGAAGGGTCCTTACTGGAGCTTCTTCATCATTTTGTTTAGCGTTTAACTTAATGTACCCTCCTCTAGCACCTCAATTCTGGGTGCAAACTGTAAATACATAAAGAAAGAGGCTGATCAACTGCGTGTGTGTACAGTGGCCACAAATAATATTATCGCTAACTGCAGTTAGTAATAAACCCTGAAGAAGGCACCTTGCAAGAGTCACCGAAACGTCTAAGTTATAGTTGACAACTCGGTCAGAAACCCAGAAGAATTTAATTGACTGCCTACGTTTGTCTATGTTACCTTTATTCCATCTCACATTTTGCTAAGATTCTTGGTGATTATCGGAGTCCCACACGCATATTCAATACATGTATGTCCAGAATGTCTCCTGATGAATGAAAAGTATGAATAAGAGCGTACAAGGTAAATTTCAGTATGTATAACGGAGGGAGTAAAAGTATTCTGCTACTGTGGCAGAACAGCCAGCCCTATAAAGCACATACCATGTAGCTGTTCACCTGGGACGAAGCTCTTGTACAGGTTGGCACCATACAATTGGAAGCTCTCCGGGAGATTACGGAAGAACGGAACGTATGGTTTCCAAAAGGGTCTGCTCGGCAGTGTTCCTAAAGACAGGAGACGGGAGGCACCCACTAAGTATAAGTGTAACTACCATACTTGATTCATTATCTTATTTTTGTAGATTTCAGCTCAAGTCGACATTAACGTCTTGCTCTCATCGCTCGTTGAGCGGTACATGGAATTTTCTTGCTGATTTCTGAACATTATGAGCAGTCGCATTTAGCCACGCATGCAAGCCATTGTTCTCCTCTACGTCTGTTTAAACATGTGGACTCGTCATGCATCTTCTCAGTTCAGTCTTATTTAGTTCGTTGTTGCTCTCACGAGTATAGTATAATTGAAGAAACTTCTCAAACTTGGCTAATTTATATTTCAGTTCGTAATCTGGTTTCACGTGTTTTTGTAGTCTTAGCAAGTATTAAGTACGGTTCTGAGAGCCTTAAGTTTGCAGATCGCTTATCACACTAATATATCCTCTCCTATTTGGTGGGCTGTTCTGAATTTTAACACTTATTTTATCCTGAATTTCTGTTTGTGATTGAGACCTGGTACCAGGGAAGGCAGGACTGGGTTGCGATTGTGGACGGGGCCATAGTAAGTTGTTTGTTAGTTTATTTTTCAGTCAAGTGCACTTTATTTGGAAATAACATCAAATAAAAGGTGACAATAAATTAATAATTGTTCCACGGCTGAAGGCGTTAATGACAACCAATTCAAACTATTTCACGGCTGAAGGCCCCAATAGCAATAATTTAAAAACTGTTTCACGGCTGAAGACCTGAATAGGAATCTTTTAAGAACCAGTTAACTTCTTCAACTTGCAATTACAGTCATTAAAATATTTTTAAAGAACTATCATCAAATCTCACTGCTACAATACAACTGCCTAATTAAAATTTTAGACAAGTAACACTCATGGCTGAAGGCCTTCATGACAACAAATTCAACTACTTCTCGGTCCCAATAGTAATAATTCAAAATATTTCACGGCTGAAGGCCTGAATACCAATCTTTTAAGAACCAGTTAACTTCTTCAACTTGCAATTACAGTCATTAAAATATTTTTAAAAGAACAATCATCAAATCTCACTGTAAGAATACAGTTGTCTAATTAAAATTTGATGACCAGTAACACACATGGCTGAAGGCCTTAATGACGAGAAATTCGACTATTTCTAGTCAGAAGACCCCAATAGTAATAATTTAAAAAATGTTTCACGGCTGAGGGCCTGACTAGCAATCCTTTTAAGAACCAGTTAAACATCTTCAAACTTGAAATTACAGCCATCAAAAAAGTTTTTTATTTTAAATAACAGTGGTCAAATCTGACCAAACCAAGGAGCAAGGGGGGAGGAGGTGGGGCCGCAGACGTTGCTCCAAGGATCGACGTGGGAAAGTCCCTCAAAATTTCGCAAGCAATGAGACAGGCAACCAAGAGTAGCATCCACTTCACGAGATGGTAACTCCGACTAGTGGCAGTTTAAACGCATGACCAATAATCATTTGCCGAATCTACCTAACGTGCGATGATCAGTGCAACGATGGAATAACACACCCAAGCTGGAACCAGTGGTCAGCATTACGTCTTCAGACTCTGGTGTTTAGAGCATCCGGAAGCAGAAAGGAACCGCTACTACCAGAGTAGAAAAAAAACACACACACCACCCGGTTCAAAAATCAAGAAAGCTGTCGATCTACACGCCTTACCGGACAGCAGCGGCAAGGTGAGGAAAAGTACACTGCCGTAACATATACTAAGCTATAGCGCAGGTAACTTGGGCGTTAGCGACCACTAGGCAGGAAAAATACCACTGGCTGAACTTCACCAATAATTACGTATACAGGGTGGTCCATTGATAGTGACCGGGCCAAATATCTCACGAAATAAGCATCAAACGAAAAAACTACAAAGAACGAAACTCGTCTAGCTTGAAGGGTGAAACCATATGGCGCTATGGTTGGCCCGCTAGATGGTGCTGCCATAAGTTGGGGGTGGGGGGTGGGGGGTGGGGGGTGGGGGGGTTGTTTTGGGGAAGGAGACCAGACAGCGAGGTCATCGGTCTCATCAGATTAGGGAAGGATGGGGAAGGAAATCGGCCGTGCCTTTTGAATGGAAATTATCGCGGCATGCGCCTGGAGCGATGTAGGGAAATCACGGAAAACCTAAATGCCAGGTAAAATAAATGCATAAATAAAGAAATAAATAAATAAATCAGGATGGCCGGACGCGGGATTGAACCGTCGTCCTCCCGAATGCGAGTCCAGTGTTCAACCGCTGCCATAAGTGAAACGGATATCAACAGCGTTTTTTTAAAAATAGGAACCTCCATTTTTTATTACATATTTGTGTAGTACGTAAGGAAATATGAATGTTTTAGTTGAACCATTTGTTCACTTTGTGATAGATGGCGCTGTAATAGTCACAACCGTATAACTACGTGGTATCATGTAACATTCCACCAGTGCGGACGGTATTTGATTCGTGATACATTACCCGTGTTAAAATAGACCGTTTACTAATTGCGGAACAGTCGATAAAGTGTCGATGTATGGCTATTGTGATCAAAATGCCCAACGAGCGGAAGCTATGTATGCTCTTCGGTATCCTGGCCAACGGTTTACCGGGTAGTTACGTTATTTAAGGAAACAGTAAGTGTTCAGCCACATGTGAAACCTCAACCACGACCTGCAACAAATGATGATGACCAAGTAGGTGTTTTAGCTGCTGTCGCGGCTAATCCACACGTCAGTAGCAGACAAATTGCGCGAGAATCGGGAATCTCCAAAACGACGGTGTTGAGAATGCTACATCAACATCGATTGCACCCGTACCATATTTCTATGCACCAGTAATTGCATGGCGACGACTTTGAACGTCCTGCACAGTTCCGTCACTGGGCACAAGAGAACGGGACGATGACAGATTTTTTGCAGGCGTTCTATTTAGCGACGAAGCGTCATTCACCAGCAGCGGTAACGTAAACCGGCATAATATTCACTACTGAGCAACGGAAAATTCACGTTGGCTGCGACAAGTGGAACATCAGCGATGTTGGCGGGTTAACGTGTATAGTGAGGCATTATGGGAGGAAGATAACTGGCCCTCATTTTATAGATGGAAATCTAAATGGTGCAATGTATGCTGATTTCCTACGTAGTGTTCTACCGATGTTACTACATGATGGATGTCCGACACATAGCTAGCTTGCGGTTGAAGCGGTATTGAATAGCGTATTTCGTGACAGGTGGATTGGTCCTCGAATCACCATACCATGGCCAGCACGCTCACCTGATCTGACGTCCCCGGGTTTCTTTCTGGGGGGAAAGTTGAAAGATATTTCCTATTGTGATCCACCGACAACGCCCGACAACATGCGTCAGCACATTGTCAATGCATGTGCGAATATTAAGGAAGGCGAACTCCTCGCTATTGAGAGGAATGTCGTTACACGTATTGCCAAATGCACTGAGGTTGACGGACATCATTTTGAGCATTAATGTGGTAATTTCAGGTAATCACACCGTAACAGCATGCGTTCTCAGAAATGATACGTTCACATAGGTACATGTATCACATTGGAACAACCTAAATAAAATGTTCAAACGTACCTTCGTACCTTCGTTCTGTATTTTAATTTAAAAATACGCCGGCCGGTGTGGCCGAGCGGTTCTCGGCGCTTCAGTCTGGAACCGCGCGACCGCTACAGTCGTAGGTTCGAATCTTGTCTCGGGCATGGATGTGTGTGATGTCCTTAGGTTAGTTAGGTTTAAGTAGTTCTAAGTTCTAGGGAACTGGTGACCTCATATGTTAAGTCCCATAGTGTTCAGAGCCATTTGAACCATTTTTTAAAATAACCTATCTGTTACCAACTGTTCGTCTAAAATTGTGAACCTTATGTTTGTGGCTATTACAACGCCATCTATCACAAAGCGAAAAATGTGGTCCAACTAAAACGTTCATATTTCTTTCCGTACTACACCAATAAGTAATAAAAAATGGAGGTTCCTTCTTAAAAAAAAAACACTGTTGATAACCGTCTGATCTGTGGCAACACCATCTAGCGGGCCAACATAGAGCCATCTCGTTTCCCCCTTCGAGCTAGACAAGTTTCGTTCTTAGTAGTTTTTTTTTGCGCTTATTTCGTGAGTTATGTGGTCCTGTCACGATCAATGGACCACCCTGTAGAACGCAACAATTAATAAGAAGTGGAGGAAGGTTAACTACGTTCGCCTTCCCCTAAAGCTCGACTCGCTGCTCTTCGTCTCGGCGACACTGCGAGCAGCAACACGCAAGCAAGTGGCGAGATCTCACAATGGTGGAGGTTTCATTACTTGAATTAAGGTCCACTCAGCTTAAACTTCCTGGGTGCGGTTGACAACGAGGTTGTACCCCTCGCTACTGCAGCCCTTGCATCCCGCAATGCATGCATGCCGCGAGTGGTACCGGCGTGTTACCGCGCTGCGCGGACCTTGCTCCTCGTCCGTCCCCAACCGAACTGCGGACTCACACTACACGGAAACACCACAACACCGTTCCAAAGATAGTACCACGGTTACTAGATGTCGATAACCACCGCTTCTGCCACTAGTGGACAGACAACGCTCGCAAACGGAGTGGCGCCAAAACAAGATGAAGACGACAACTGTAACTGTACCAACTAAACGATGCCACCCTAGTAACGGCACCAACGCGAGCCGCAGCACGGCTCAGTAACGACAACGTGTTCGCGGATTGTGGGGCTCGTTACATGTCACATTTACTGATTCTCGGGGCAAAACTTCACAATTAGTTTGAGAACCTCTCCCATGATGCAACTATTAACAGTTTATTCTTATCGGCGAATTCTTGTTCATATGCTTCGTCCACTCAAGACAAGGGAATGGCCCAAGGGTGTGAGGCGTCATGATACGGATTGCGCGGCCACTGCCGTCCTGAAGCTCGAGTGCTCCCTCTGGCAAGTGTTTGTGTGCGTTGTTCTTAGCATGAGTTACCTTAAGTTAACTTAAGTAGTGTTTAAGTCTAGTGACCGATTATGCCTCTGACCACTATGGGACTTAACATTTGAGGTCATCAGTCCCCTAGACCGTAGCGGTCGCGCGGTACAAGACTGAAGTGCCTAGAACCGCTCGGCCACTCCGCCCAACAGGGACCGATTACCTCAGCCGTTTGGTCACCTAGGAATTCACACACATTTGAACATTTTTTGACAAGCGAACGACCGTTTGCTAACCACGTGCACACTGGTGAAATTTTTCTTCATTCTTATACTTTTCCTGAATTTTTATTATATGTTAACAAGTGGGCGAATGTCTTCAAGATGCAGTTGTAAATGTAACTTCGTAATTCAACTGAAAGTTTTATGATGAACAGGAACCATCAGTCATTTATTAGTTGCTTACCGTTTTATTTCGTTGAGCTGTTCTTGAATGAACGTTATATTTTTACCAGAGTACATGTGTACATATTCCCTCCCAAACTTCCAATTTACGTCCTACCGCTATCCGTTGTGCAACAGATAAGCATGGCCAAGTTATTTATTTAATATTTCTTTAACTATCTTAATTGTGCTGATCAGTCACCGACAGATACCCTCCAAATCCACCGTCCGAAAGAACAGATACCATCTTAGTATATATATATATAGTTAAGCCTCACCGGCCACTTGACCATCTTCTTCTTCTGTGCGAATGCATAAACAGTGCCGAAACTCTTACGGCAATCGACAACGCGACGCGAGTAATGAGTATAATGGGCGGGAGCACTACGAATGTAGTGTGGGACAATACGTTGAGAATGTGGGTTTCGCAGGAGGCGTGCCAGAGATAAATCCCTGCAGTCGCGCAATCCTCTGTATCCTCGGTGGTTCAGATGAATGCCGGCACGGTAGCTCAGCGTGTTCGGTCAGAGGGCCAGCTGCCTTCTGTAATAAAGAAACTGAGTTAATGGATCACCAACGAACTGAAACGGATGTCTTTCGACTTCCGCCTAGAGCAGATACGATGAACGAAAACTAACAAAATGATATATATATATATATATATATATATATATATATATATATCGATGGATAGAGCGTCTGCCATGTAAACAGGAGATCCCGGGTTCGAGTCCCGGTCGGGGCACACATTTTCATCTGTCCCCGTTGACGTATGTCAACGCCTGTAAGCAGCTAAGGGTGTTCATTTCGTTGTAATAACTTCACTACTGCGATGTCAGTTTTTCAGAGTTCTCCATTTTCATTTTTCCTTGCTCCATAGCACCGTTCACAGTAATAGGCCGTTGAGACCTGTTCAAGACCGTTGTTGGTAGCTTATTTACATCAGAAAGAATTAATTGCCTACGGAGAAAATACTTTTAACGAGGAGGTAACAAAGAATTGTTACAGCTGGAGGGCACCACTGTACACGCTGTGAATATCCGGATCCTGTAGGTCTCTACATTTAAATATTTTTAGACTGAATCTGCTGCGCGTTTCTTAACGCAGGAAGCTCCTCCGCACCAAGAGGAACGTGTTTTTCACCGATGTTCCGAAAGCCAACAACAACAACAAGTTGCTTGTGGAAGCAGAGAGGATAGCCAGCACCACAAACGAGCTTGCCGGCGGTTAAATTAGTTTAAGCTGATTTCAGTCAGCTAGCGCTCCGCTCGCGTCCAAAACGCCGCTCCTCGCTGAGAGATTAGGGGGCAGTTTACGTCCCTTCTTTGTCCCGCCAGTGGCGGCGCTGTTCTACAACAGTAATAACTCGGCGTGCAAGGAGCGGCGGGCAGGGGGAATCTTGATTAGGACACTTAATGAGTGCCGCCCGTGGCATCGCGTACCGTGCAACTCGTTACTATTCAAATGTATGGAGATGTGATTTACGCGGTCTGTGCTCTCACTACTGCTCCGCGTCGCGCCGCGTCGCGCCGCGCCGCGCCGCGCCGCACGCAAGCGCGAAATGATAAATACGCCGCGCGGACGCAGATGGCGCGTCCATAGCCCGCTGCCAGTCACGGCCATGTCCGACGCGCCGCTCTACAATAGATGAATGCGTAAAGAGGAGTGCCGTGTAGCAACGCACACTAAGCGCTTGACTCTGGTCGACGAATACCCAACTTTGGTCTTCCGAATCTCCTTAACGGAGTGCGGTTTTTAGATGGAAAAGTAACGTCTGGCATACCCCGTGGGGCTGTAAGAGCACCATTATTTTGCATTATATGAGAGTGAGTCAAATAAACCTTAAATATTTTTTAAAAAATATTGTTTATTGTGCATAAGTGGCACAAAGCTGTATCACTTTTCAACATAATCTCCCCCACGCTTAACGCAAGTCCTCCAGCGCTTGTAGGGTGCATAAATTCCTTTAGAAAAGAATTCTTTTGGTAGCCCACGCAACCACTCACGCGCCGCGTGGCGTACTTATTTATTAGAACGGAACTTATTTCCTCCCATTGCGACTTTGAGTGGTCCAAACATATAGAAATCCCTTGGTGCAAGGTCTGGTGAGTATGGTGGATGAGAAAGACGCTCAAAAAGCAGGTCTATAATTGTTGCAATTGTCGTACGGGCAGTGTGGGGCCTTGTATTGTCATGTTGCAAAAGGAAACCTGCTGACAGCAGTCCACGTCGCTTTGATTTGATTGCAGGCCGCACATGATTTTATAGGAGATCTGTGTATGATGCACTGGTGACAGTGGCCCTTCTAGGGAAGTAATGCTCCAAAATGACGCCTTTTTCGTCCCAAAAGAGAGTCAGCATAACCTTCCGTGCTGATGGTTCTGTTCGAAACTTCTTTGGTTTTGGTTCTGTGGAATGGCGCCATTCCTTGTTCGTTCTCTTCATTTCCGGTTGGTGGTAGTCAACCCAGGTTTCGTCCCCAGTAACGATTCTTGCAAGGAAGCCATCACCTCGTTCAAAGCGCCGAAGAAGTTCTTCACAAGCATCAAAACGTTGTTCTCTTATTTCAGGAGTCAGCTGCCGTGGCGCCCATGTTGCAGAAACTTTGTGAAACTGGAGCACATTATGCACAATGTCGTGTGCTGACCCAATGTCATTCAGTGTCACTCGGCGGTTTTCCTTCACTATGGCTTCAACTGCTGCAATGTTCTGTGGAGTCACAACTCGTTGTGCCTGACCTTGACGAGGAGCATCTTCCTCTGAAGTCACACCATATGCCAACTTCCTACTCCATTCGTTGACTTGCTGCTCTGACAGACATGCATCACCCTACTGAACCTTCATTCGTCGATGAATTTCATTAGGTTTCACACTTTCACTACGCAAATACCGAATAAAAGAACGCTGTTCTTCCCTGGTGCAAGTCGTAATTAGGGCGGCCATCTTTATACTGATACTGCGACGGTATGTGTGCATCTGCACTATGCTGCCACCTACTGGCCATTCTGCACGCTCTTTGTAGAGCGCTTACGAATTTACAGAATAACGGCGCGAACTTCCGATTTCTTATTCCAAATCTAAGATTTTCATTTGACTCACCCTTGTATATCCGTAAATGATCAGTGGATAATGTTGGAATCTCAGCGAGGTTATTGGCAGATATACTTTTCTATACAGTTAAGTCTCAACACTAGAGAATTGTAGGAAAATGCAGGAAGTCCTCCAGATGATCAATGCTTGGTACAGTGATTGTCTGTTCATCCTCGATATACAGAAATGTGGCGTATCCATCCACGCAATAAAAATGGATGTACGTATGCATGTATGTATAAACAGGGTGTACCAAAATTACAGCGAGGGGATGTTAGTGTCTTGAGGAACCAAACGAAGACAGAAACCCATGTCCGGAAACGTCATACTACGACGCTACAAAGCGTCGAACTTATAGGAGTCTGTGTATGTATGTATCTACATTATGTGATCAAAAGTATCCGTACACTCCTAAAAACATACGGCGGACCTCACATCCTACAATACGTTTTTCTGTTAAGTGCACTGTGCTGCCATCTACTGCCAGGTATTGCATATCAGCGACCTCAGTAGTCATTAGACGTCGTGAGAGAGCATAACGGGGCGCTCCGCGGAACTCACGGACTTCGAAGGTGGTCAAGTGACTGAATGTCATTTGTGTCATATGTCATATACTAGAATTCCACACTCCTTAACATCCCTAGATCCACTCTTTCCGATGTGATAGTGAAGTGGAAACGTAGAACACAAAACCACAGGGGCCGACCTCGTCTCTTGACTAACACAGGCCGCCGACAGTTGAAGACGTTTGTAATTCTTAATGGGCAGGCATCTATCCAGATCTTCAGACAGGACTTCCATAGTGCATCAGGATCCACTGCAAGTACTATGTCTGTTAGGCGGGAAATGAGAAAAGTTGGATTTCATGGTCGAGCGGCTGCTCATAAGCCACACATCATGCTGGTAAGTGTCAAACAAGGCCTCGCTTGGTGTAAGGTTGGGTGGAGTGACAAACCACGGCACACAATGTGGCGATCCGATGGCAGGGTGTGGGTGTGGCGAATGCCGGGTGGACTTCATCTTTCAGAGTGTGTAGTGCCCTCAGTTATATTTGGAGGCGGTGCTGTTATGGTGTGGTCGTGTTTTACATGGTGTTTGCACCCCTTGTTGTTTTGCGTGGCACTCTCACAGCATTTGCCTACAATGATGTTTATAGCTCTTTATTGCTTCCCACTGTTGAAGAGAAATTCGGGGAAGGCGACTGCATCTTTCAACACGATCGAGCACCTGTTCCGAATGCATCGGCTTTCGCGGAGTGGTCGCAAGACAATAACATCCCTGTAATAGACTGGCCTTCACAGAGTCCTGACCTGAATCCTATAGATCACCATTGTGATATTTTGAAACATCGTCTTCGTGCCAGACCTCACCGACCGACATCGATACCTCTCCACCGTATTGAATTCCAGCATTACCGTTGGAGCCGGCCACGGTGGTCTCGCGGTTCTAGGCGCGCAGTCCGGAACCGTGCGACTGCTACGGTCGCAGGTTCGAATCCTGCCTCGGGCATGGATGTGTGTGATGTCCTTAGGTTAGTTAGGTTTAAGTAGTTCTAAGTTCTAGGGGACTGATAACAACAGCAGTTGAGTCCCATAGTGCTCAGAGCCATTTGAACGATTACCGTTTGAGGGCGCCACGAACTTGTAAGTAATTTTCACCTGTCCGGGTACTTGTGATCACCTAGTGTACATACAACGGGAATCCGCAGTAATGTTACAAGCTCCATTGAAGACAGAGAAAGGTAAACGTATGCATTTGACGTATGAGGCCCTGGCCCGGTAACGAACGGTCGAAGGTTATAAGAGAAAATCTTTCTGATATCTCTGACGTAGAATACATGTATCGATACTTCTGTTCGTAAGACACTACATAGCTTTCAGAGGTTGCGGCATGCATCAAACAAGAAAATAAAGTCTAGTAATGCATAGCAAGAGAAGCTCCGAGCGGACTATAGTGAAACACGTGTTTCCTATTCAACAATTGCTCGTAGCTCTTAAGTTATATGTTTTAGTGCCTGTTTTAATTACATACGTTTTAGTGCCCGCATTTATTACACACGTTTTCTTTGTTTAGGTCTGTACTATCACCTCTGAATATTTCGTACCTTACAGTATTAGCAACAACAGTGCCAATACGTGTATTCCACTGTCAGAGGTATAAGGATGATTTTCGCTTATAGCCATCGTTCGTTTCAGGACTAAATTCATACATTTACCATTCTCCATCACCTATGTGTCGTTATCGGGGAAAAACCCACTATTCATACGTAGGGAGGAGCCTGTGCCTGTAACTGCGACGCTCTGTAGCGTCGTTCGAAGACGTTTCCTAACTCGGGTTCTTATGGTCATTTTGTTCCTCAAGACACTTTCTACATCCTTTCGAAGTTTGTCGGTGTAATTTTGAAACAGCCTGTATGTAAAGTATAACAAATATTCAATTATATGGAGAAAAACGTAAATTACTGGCAAACTACGGCGTGAACACACTTTATTCAACATTTAAACGTCATTACAGATATTCGGATTAGGTTATGACAAGTTCGATATGCCTACCAACATTAGTTACTACAACAGGGGGAAATGTAATTTTAAATTTTGACTCAGCGGACGAACAAGTGAAAGACATAGAAATAACAGGCCATCAAGATGAAAAACCACACACCTTTCGACTGGAGAAAGGGGGCAGGCGCACTACATGCGGTTTGTAAATCTACAAATTTTAATCATAATAGTAATGTAGCATGTCAACCCCCCCCCCCCCCCATGAACCATGGACCTTGCCGTTGGTGGGGAGGCTTGCGTGCCTCAGCGATACAGATGGCCGTACCGTAGGTGCAACCACAACGGAGGGGTATCTGTTGAGAGGCCAGACAAACGTGTGGTTCCTGAAGAGGGGCAGCAGCCTTTTCAGTAGTTGCAGGGGCAACAGTCTGGATGATTGACTGATCTGGCCTTGCAACATTAACCAAAACGGCCTTGCTGTGCTGGTACTGCGAACGGCTGAAAGCAAGGGGAAACTACAGCCGTAATTTTTCCCGAGGACATGCAGCTTTACTGTATGATTAAATGATAATGGCATCCTCTTGGGTAAAATATTCCGGAGGTAAAATAGTCCCCCATTCGGATCTCCGGGCGGGGACTACTCAGGAGGATGTCGTTATCAGGAGAAAGAAAACTGGCGTTCTACGGATCGGAGCGTGGAATGTCAGATCCCTTAATCGGGCAGGTAGGTTAGAAAATTTAAAAAGGGAAATGGATAGGTTAAAGTTAGATATAGTGGGAATTAGTGAAGTTCGGTGGCAGGAGGAACAAGACTTCTGGTCAGGTGACTACAGGGTTATAAACACAAAATCAAATAGGGGTAATGCAGGAGTAGGTTTAATAATGAATAGGAAAATAGGAATGCGGGTAAGCTACTACAAACAGCATAGTGAACGCATTATTGTGGCCAAGATAGATACGAAGCCCACACCTACTACAGTGGTACAAGTTTATATGCCAACTAGCTCTGCAGATGATGAAGAAATTGAACAAATGTACGATGAAATAAAAGAAATTATTCAGATAGTGAAGGGAGACGAAAATTTAATAGTAATGGGTGACTGGAATTCGAGTGTAGGAAAAGGGAGAGAAGGAAACATAGTAGGTGAATATGGATTGGGGCTAAGAAATGAAAGAGGAAGCCGCCTAGTAGAATTTTGCACGGAGCACAACTTAATCATAGCTAACACTTGGTTTAAGAATTATGAAAGAAGGTTGTATACGTGGAAGAACCCTGGAGATACTAAAAGGTATCAGATAGATTATATAATGGTAAGACAGAGATTTAGGAACCAGGTTAAAGTTGTAAGACATTTCCAGGGGCAGATGTGGACTCTGACCACAATCTATTGGTTATGACCTGTAGATTAAAACTGAAGAAACTGCAAAAATGTGAGAAATTAAAGAGATGGGACCTGGATAAACTGAAAGAACCAGAGGTTGTACAGAGTTTCAGAGAGAGCATAAGGGAACAATTGACAGGAATAGGGGAAAGAAATACAGTAGAAGAAGAATGGGTAGCTCTGAGGGATGTAGTAGTGAAGGCAGCAGAGGATAAAGTAGGTACAAAGACGAGGGCTGCTAGAAATCCTTGGGTAACAGAAGAAATATTGAATTTAATTGATGAAAGGAGAAAATATAAAAATGCAGTAAATGAAGCAGGCAAAAAGGAATACAAACGTCTCAAAAATGAGATCGACAGGAAGTGCAAAATGGCTAAACAGGGATGGCTAGAGGACAAATGTAAGGATGTAGAAGCTTATCTCACTAGGGGTAAGATAGACACTGCCTACAGGAAAATTAAAGAGACCTTTGGAGAGAAGAGAACCACGTGTATGAATATCAAGAGCTCAGATGGCAGCCCAGTTCTAAGCAAAGAAGGGAAGGCAGAAAGGTGGAAGGAGTATATAGAAGGTTTATACAAGGGCGATGTACTTGAGGACAATATTATGGAAATAGAAGAGGATGTAGATGAAGACGAAATGGGAGATACGATACTGCGTGAAGAGTTTGACAGAGCACTGAAAGACCTGAGTCGAAACAAGGCCCCCGGAGTAGACAACATTCCATTAGAACTACTGACGGCCTTGGAACAACCAGTCCTGAGAAAACTCTACCAGCTGGTGAGCAAGATGTATGAGACAGGCGAAATACCCTCAGACTTCAAGAAGAATATAATAATTCCAATCCCAAAGAAAGCAGGTGCTGACAGATGTGAAAATTACCGAACTATCAGTTTAATAAGCCACGGCTGCAAAATACTAACGCGAATTCTTTACAGACGAATGGAAAAACTGGTAGATGCAGACCTCGGGGAGGATCAGTTTGGATTCCGTCGAAATGTTGGAACACGTGAGGAAATACTGACCTTACGACTTATCTTAGAAGAAAGATTAAGAAAAGGCAAACCTACGTTTCTAGCATTTGTAGACTTAGAGAAAGCTTTTGACGATGTTGACTGGAATACTCTTTTTCAAATTCTAAAGGTGGCAGGGGTAAAATACAGGGAGCGAAAGGCTATTTATAGTTTGTACAGAAACCAGATGGCAGTAATAAGAGTCGAGGGGCATGAAAGGGAAGCAGTGGTTGGGAAAGGAGTGAGACAGGGTTGTAGCCTCTCCCCGATGTTATTCAATCTGTATATTGAGCAAGCAGTAAAGGAAACAAAAGAAAAATTTGGAGTAGGTATTAAAATTCATGGAGACGAAGTAAAAACTTTGAGGTTCGCCGATGACATTGTAATTCTGTCAGAGACGGCAAAGGACTTGGAAGAGCAGTTGAACGGAATGGACAGTGTCTTGAAAGGAGGATATAAGATGAACATTAACAAAAGCAAAACGAGGATAATGGAATGTAGTCAAATTAAATCGGGTGATGCTGAGGGAATTAGATTAGGAAATGAGACACTTAAAGTAGTAAAGGAGTTTTGCTATTTAGGAAGTAAAATAACTGATGATGGTCGAAGTAGAGAGGATATAAAATGTAGACTGGCAATGGCAAGGAAAGCGTTTCTGAAGAAGAGAAATTTGTTAACATCGAGTATAGATTTATGTATCAGAAAGTCGTTTCTGAAAGTATTTGTTTGGAGTGTAGCCATGTATGGAAGTGAAACATGGACGATAACTAGTTTGGACAAGAAGAGAATAGAAGCTTTCGAAATGTGGTGCTACAGAAGAATACTGAAGATAAGGTGGATAGATCACGTAACTAATGAGGAGGTATTGAATAGGATTGGGGAGAAGAGAAGTTTGTGGCACAACTTGACTAGAAGAAGGGATCGGTTGGTAGGACATGTTTTGAGGCATCAAGGGATCACAAATTTAGCATTGGAGGGCAGCGTGGAGAGTAAAAATCGTAGAGGGAGACCGAGAGATCAGTACACTAAGCAGATTCAGAAGGATGTAGGTTGCATTAGGTACTGGGAGATGAAGCAGCTTGCACAGGATAGAGTAGTATGGAGAGCTGCATCAAACCAGTCTCAGGACTGAAGACAACAACAACAACAACAGCATGTCAACACCTTCCGACTTGTAGCTGACGGGATATGCGGCAGCGTTTCGTGTTATCAGTTGATCATGTCTTTTTCCACCAACCTGTATCTTTATCTTGCCTTACTAAAATGATTTTTTTTGCGATGGAAATGATTGTCGGTCGGAAGAGGGAGTATTTCTTGACTTACGCGATGGGATGTACACCTGGGATCAATTTTACGAGTGAAAATAACAGTTTGTCATGTGACTTAACGTGTACCTCCGCCAATTTGAGACTCAGTTTCGGATTCTGTTGGTGAAAAAACACTTTTTTATTACAGTTAAACAAGAGGAACGCAATCGGAGGCATTGAAAGGGGCCAACTGCATGCAACTGGAGCTTTAATTAGCTGTTTTACCATCTGAAGTCAAACATCTTCCAGACCACCATTTCGCAATGCTTGACTAGACGCAACCTTAAACTGCTGCTTCGTTTACTCAATGACCGTGGCTGCTAGTATATTATAAGGCATCATCGTAATACAAAGTAAAAGGCTTAATCATCCTGCAGAGAGTACATCACTAGCGCATTTAATGACAACTATGTAAAGCTCATAAATTATTTGTTTAAAAAAAGATTAATGTACAGCGTGGTCTTGCTTCAAGTCTTGTTTCATCTCTCTTATCTGAACCGCAAACTATATTGTAACATCTTTTTTACACTCTGTAAGTTACATTTCACAATATCATTTAAGGATGTCTGTTGCTAATATTTATGGGATATTCCGTCCGTTCTTGGAGGAACATTGATTAAAAACTTGAATATACAGTATTAATGTCCCAAAATAATATTTACTTAATAAGTCGTTATGAACCGGTTTTCGGCTATCGTCACATAACTTAATACTAAAGGGAAAGTCCATACCACGAAACAACATTTTTGAAACAAGACATGTGACATTTTATCTCTGTATCGACCCAAAACAAAAGCTGAATATAATAACCAAAGAGACTCTGAAAAAATAAATCGTAAACTCCAGTACATTCAAAAATTAAAACGACGAATTTAATTGATGAAAGGAGAAAATATAAAAATGCAGTAAATGAAGCAGGCAAAAAGGAATACAAACGTCTCAAAAATGAGATCGACAGGAAGTGCAAAATGGCTAAACAGGGATGGCTAGAGGACAAATGTAAGGATGTAGAAGCTTATCTCACTAGGGGTAAGATAGACACTGCCTACAGGAAAATTAAAGAGACCTTTGGAGAGAAGAGAACCACGTGTATGAATATCAAGAGCTCAGATGGCAGCCCAGTTCTAAGCAAAGAAGGGAAGGCAGAAAGGTGGAAGGAGTATATAGAAGGTTTATACAAGGGCGATGTACTTGAGGACAATATTATGGAAATAGAAGAGGATGTAGATGAAGACGAAATGGGAGATACGATACTGCGTGAAGAGTTTGACAGAGCACTGAAAGACCTGAGTCGAAACAAGGCCCCCGGAGTAGACAACATTCCATTAGAACTACTGACGGCCTTGGAACAACCAGTCCTGAGAAAACTCTACCAGCTGGTGAGCAAGATGTATGAGACAGGCGAAATACCCTCAGACTTCAAGAAGAATATAATAATTCCAATCCCAAAGAAAGCAGGTGCTGACAGATGTGAAAATTACCGAACTATCAGTTTAATAAGCCACGGCTGCAAAATACTAACGCGAATTCTTTACAGACGAATGGAAAAACTGGTAGATGCAGACCTCGGGGAGGATCAGTTTGGATTCCGTCGAAATGTTGGAACACGTGAGGAAATACTGACCTTACGACTTATCTTAGAAGAAAGATTAAGAAAAGGCAAACCTACGTTTCTAGCATTTGTAGACTTAGAGAAAGCTTTTGACGATGTTGACTGGAATACTCTTTTTCAAATTCTAAAGGTGGCAGGGGTAAAATACAGGGAGCGAAAGGCTATTTATAGTTTGTACAGAAACCAGATGGCAGTAATAAGAGTCGAGGGGCATGAAAGGGAAGCAGTGGTTGGGAAAGGAGTGAGACAGGGTTGTAGCCTCTCCCCGATGTTATTCAATCTGTATATTGAGCAAGCAGTAAAGGAAACAAAAGAAAAATTTGGAGTAGGTATTAAAATTCATGGAGACGAAGTAAAAACTTTGAGGTTCGCCGATGACATTGTAATTCTGTCAGAGACGGCAAAGGACTTGGAAGAGCAGTTGAATGGAATGGACAGTGTCTTGAAAGGAGGATATAAGATGAACATTAACAAAAGCAAAACGAGAATAATGGAATGTAGTCAAATTAAATCGGGTGATGCTGAGGGAATTAGATTAGGAAATGAGACACTTAAAGTAGTAAAGGAGTTTTGCTATTTAGGAAGTAAAATAACTGATGATGGTCGAAGTAGAGAGGATATAAAATGTAGACTGGCAATGGCAAGGAAAGCGTTTCTGAAGAAGAGAAATTTGTTAACATCGAATATCGATTTATGTATCAGGAAGTCGTTTCTGAAAGTATTTGTTTGGAGTGTAGCCATGTATGAAAGTGAAACATGGACGATAACTAGTTTGGACAAGAAGAGAATAGAAGCTTTCGAAATGTGGTGCTACAGAAGAATACTGAAGATAAGGTGGATAGAGCACGTAACTAATGAGGAGGTATTGAATAGGATTGGGGAGAAGAGAAGTTTATGGCACAACTTGACTAGAAGAAGGGATCGGTTGGTAGGACATGTTTTGAGGCATCAAGGGATCACAAATTTAGCATTGGAGGGCAGCGTGGAGGGTAAAAATCGTAGAGGGAGACCGAGAGATGAGTACACTAAGCAGATTCAGAAGGATGTAGGTTGCAGTAGGTACTGGGAGATGAAGCAGCTTGCACAGGATAGAGTAGCATGGAGAGCTGCATCAAACCAGTCTCAGGACTGAAGACAACAACAACAACAACATAATAACCAAAGAGACTCTGAAAAAATAAATCGTAAACTCCAGTACATTCAAAAATTAAAACGACACGAATGTTACACAACAGACTAATGACGCAGGTTACTACGTTCTATGAAGAAACTGGTGAATGTGATCAACAGGCCATAAAAACAAAAATAAATAAATAAAAAATAAATAAATAAAAGAGGAGGAAGGGGGAGGGAAATCTATGGAAAGTGGCTGTGCATCAGATGTAAAAGGCTTATTATTTAATGGTGAGTAGCAGCAGCCAGTGATTATTTCTGTCATCATTAGATTGCAAGCTTGTTAGAATTCTTCCACACCCACATTACGTAGACTTCTTTCTCCCTCCTCCTTTTCTTTTGGCCTGTTCACCATATTCGCTGATGTGTCAGTATAACATAGTGCTCTGTGCCATTGTTCACCTGTACACCGTATTTGACATGACATTCGCCTCGTTTTAATATTCAGATGTACTGTAATATAAGATTATTTGCTCCTAGTCTCCGTGAGTTTCACACTATGCTTGTTTTTTGTATCGATATCTTCATTAAATGTCACATATCTGTGTATAACAACCTGTACAGCTATGAACTCACGCTGAATTTGTGTGGGTTATCTGTTTAGCATTAAGTTTTCTGGTGACAGCCTAAGAAGCTGGAGACCGGTTCATAACGAATCATTAAATAAATATTATTGTGGAACATTAATACTGTGTATACAAATTCTGAGTTAAAATACATATGAAAATTATTGCTTTTGTTTACTAGCACTGTGATGAATTCTTTCTACCAACGATTTCTAAACGCTGTGCTTTCGTTTCAGCCACATGAATACGGTGGGACTGGTCGTTTTGCTGGCTTGGCGATCGCGTGACATCAGCGTGCTATGATACGTAGATTTACATTTTCACAAGTCAAGACGGTAGGCTAATGTTCTTTACGAAGTCCCGTTACCATTGATACGTCGTGCAGATCATTTACTGGATTGAAATTGCCGCTTCCCAATGACAGTTTCTGGACCTGACTACTTGAGTTTCTAATGTTGTGAAGAATATAAAGATTCAACGACACAGCAGTCGTTCCATTTCAGATACTAATTATAAGTACACAGCTCACTGTTACTATTACATTCGTGCTTTAGTGTATGTGATGTGGCCCATAAATCGAAAAATTGACATACAAAAATTACATACCTACTCTTTTTACATTTTATTATGTGAGATACATTACAGTACGGGGATCTTTTGCAAAGTGCAGCTTATACTCTCAGTATGGCTACACTAGAATCAATACGTTGCATTTGTCTTTAATATTCCCTGTTTCGTTAATTCATGGAATAATGCGTGTGAGCTCTCAGCTCGATCTACTATACATGAGTAGGTTAGTGCTTAATTCCACCCTTGATTGTCAGATATTAATTGTTCATTACTAACATTAACGGTTCCGCGACTGTATATTTTGTCTATGAATTGTGTATTTCCTTTCAGCTGTATCTTAAATAGACGAGGCAGTGAAATTGAAACTAAACACATGGAAACACATACGTATACTCTTTATTGTTTCAAAAGTAGTCGCTGTAACTGTTAATACTTTCATCCCACCATGAGGCAAGACTATAAGTGTTTTACTAGAAAAATGTAGATGCACCCGTGGTCTTGGGGTTGCTTCTATTACTAGTAACCAAAGGGTATTGGGTTCCGATTTCGAACTTCGGCACTGCTTCAATTTTAAATATATACCTTCAGCAATGGAGGCCCAAGACATCTTGCGTAAGAAGTCACCCTTTTTCTGCCAACGGCCTCTTAGAGAAGTGCGGAGGAGCGGGAAGAGGTTCAGGGCAGTAATTTGCCCTTAGGACGTGAAAATGCCCATAAAAGCCGGAAGAATCAGCAATGATCCGCAGCATGAAGATGCACAAGGCAATTACAAACACTGCATTAAAGAAACACAGAATTTATTCACAGGAGATGTGTCCTGTAATTGAGGAAGTGTTGTCATGATTTCTCCACTGTAAAGAGATTCGTAACTAATGCCCCATTCAAATTTCCGGGAGGGGATTGTCGAGAGGGAGGAAACGACGAGAAAAAGACTGAATAACCAATGAAATAGTAACGTTCGATGAATCGTAACGTGGAATAACAGAAATTTAAATGTAGTAGGGAAGCTATAAAGTTTGAAAAGGAGAATACTAAAGCTCAATCTAACTATAGTGGCTTAGTGGGTATCAGTGAGGTAAAATGGAAGAATACAAAGATTTCTGGTTAGGGAAGTATAGGGCAATACCAAGAGCAGAAGAATATGGCATAACGCGAGAAGCGAGCGTATTGAATAGGAAAATAGGATAGATAGTGAGTTACGATGAACGGTTCAGTGATAGTGTTGTTCTCATTAGAAACGACAGCAATCAATACCGACAACAAGAGTTCAGATATACATGACAACGTTGTAAGCAGAAGGTGAAGAGATAGAAAAAGTATATACAGACCTTGAATGAAGGGATAATTCAGCACTTAAAAGAACTTGAAAATCAATTAATAAAGAGAGAATGGAATGCGGTTCTAGAGGAAAAGCAGAAGAAACGGTTACATGAGATTATAGACTTGGCAGTAGGAATGAGAGAGGAGAAAGACTAATTGCGGTCTTTAATAAATTTCGGCTAGTAATAGAGAATATTATGTTCAAGAATTACAAGAGGAGGAAGTATACTTGGAAAAAGGCCGAGAGATGCGCAAGGCTGCCAATTATATTACATCACGATCAGGCAGAGATTCCCAAATCATTTTCTTGATTGTAAGGAGTACTCATGAGCAGATGTAGACTCAGATCACAGTTCAGTGTGATGAAGAGTGGGCTGAATTTTAATAGATTGGTCAGAAAGTATCAGTATGCGAAGAAGTTGGACATGGGAAGACTAAGGAAGGAAGTGATACGCTTGCAGTCCTTTGACGTTATAAATACTGCAGTAGTGAGTATCTCAGTAGGCTGTTCAGTTGAAGAGGAATCGACATGTCTAAAAAGCGCAATTGCAAAAGTTGTAAAGAAAAACACGGGCACATGGGTTACAAGGAAGGTACAAAGAAACCATGGTTGAATGAGAAATACTTCAGTCTATCTACGAAAGAAGGAAATACAAAATAGTTCAAGGCAATTCAGAAATACAGTAATACAAGTCACTCAGGAATGAAATAAATAGTAAATGCAGGGAAATTAATACGAAATGGCAACAAGAAAAATGTGAAGTCATCGAAAAAGAACGATTGCCGGAAGAACTGAATCAGCAAACAGAAAAACAAAAAGTGAGGGCGATTACATTGAGATTTGGAATGTGAATTCTGCTGCTAAATGCAGAAGAGAGAGTAGATAGGTGGAAAGAGTACACTGAAGGCCTTTATAATGGAAGGTTTATCTGATATGGTAGAAGAAGTAACAGGAGTCCATTTAGAAGAAATAGGTGATCCAGTATTAGAATTAGAATTTAAAAGAGCTTTGGATGACTTAAGATCAAATAAGGCAGAAGGGATAGATAATACTCTATCTACTTCAATCATCCCCCATCCCCTGTGAACTACGTGGGTTTTCGTAACACGTACTCCAGCAAAGGTGACATAATTATTACACTGAAGCTCCATATTAATGCCGGCAAAACATTTGTATCCCAATCCATAATTGTGTTCTTACACTTGCAGCCAAATGTAGATATTACCAAATTACAGCTGGTTCTCACAAACAATATTCGTCCTTAAGTATTGAGGAGAAGATTCAATGCGTTTATCAGACTTAAGTCATTGCCTAGAGTGTTTGGTAGGAGAGTGGACTAACGTTACATATATTAGTTTGAGTATTGTGAGGGAGATGTTCTCGACAGATGTGGTGTTAGGAAGGAACTGCTGTGTTACCTTGCAAATGAGTAAAACTCACTAACAACAGACCAGGACCTGTTGTGTTGATGCTGCTGTAAACAGCAAACGACTAATACATCTTTAGTTACTCACTGTGGCGCTCTTTACTCCTTCATAAGAAGTTGCGGTCTATTCGCGTGTATTTTCGTGCAGCAGGGAGTGGGTGGTACCTCAGTGTATCAGCTACCGAAAATATTCATGTCAGTTTTCCTTCACTCTATTTCCTAGTCAGACATAGCCGCATCCCTCATAATCTATACAACTACTACTAATGATAAGCACAGTTGACGCGATGAGTGTGATTGTGGGTGTTTTCGTTTCCAACTTAAAAAGCAGTCTCCAGACTTCTTCCAAGTTGATGTGTAAGCAACTCAAGCGGTGAATATACACTGACGATGCCTTCCTAGGACACCAGAATAGTGGAGAAGGAAGTAGTCTTATCATTTTAAGGTTTGTCACCGTAGTGATTGGGGTAGGAAACTTGCGAAGTGATCGTATGTCTTAGGTTGGACAAATATATCCTGCATTTGAGTATTAAAAGCGTTGCATTCTGAAACTCTCGCTATTTAACACACCGTTACTGACTAGGGCAATTAACCTAACAGTTAAGAATAGTTTGACCGTGTGCAACAGATAAAAAGCTGATCAGATAATACTTGCAGGCGAGTTGTTTCGTATCAAATCCAACAAAGCTACTTAGTATGTCAGGTAGCAATAATCGGTACATACTTTGTTGTTAATGTTCTATATCTATTGTCTAAACAGCACTAATGAGGCAGTTACTCCCTTCGTCTGGCAAAGTAATAACGGTTAACTCACCGTAGGTCGCCTATTAATGTCACCACACGCCAATATTCTTCATGTGGCACTGAATGCACAATCCTCAATGGAACACTAATCGTGGGTGTCTGACGCGGTTTTTCGCGTAATACCGGTACACAAATGAACACTTAAACACGTCAGCAGTTCACTCAATTAATGCCATTTACATATTTCTGGAGGTCAGCCCCACGGCGTTGGGTGCCACACACAGACATTAAACATTCGTAAACGCTGTCGGCCGTCCTGCCGAAATCCTCCGTGTTCGCTTAGCAACTAACAACTTACTGCCCAGAGTCTCAAAACCGACTACCCTCTGGCGCCCCCATCGCTCGACTATCAATATCTACTGCGACCTGCTTGAGGCAAAGATACATTGTTCTCAATAAGTAAGAGGTGGTTGACGCCTTACAATTCCATATGACTAATACTTCAGAAACCATGTGGCTTTAACGAAATAGCATTTTTAGGTTCAGAACAGTGTAACCATCGGAGTGTGAGTTTATGCTCTACAATCAGTTCACTCATCAAGGTACTTTCCAGGTACTGACTCAAGACTGTGGACCAATGCTTTCGAATTAGTAGCATGGTTGATTTACATCTGTCGGGAGCTCCATCATGTATAAACCACAAGTTTCTTCCTAAACATCTGTTATCTCACTGCAACACTCTAAAGTCTACTAAACACCGATAAGAGGTGCTGCCCTCCTGAGCACTTACACATCTGGAGAGATCTTGTGCTCTTGGATGGGTAATGTGGATAAGAATGGCTCTGAAGGGAGGATGGGTCAAGGAAAATGTGGGATTTATCCCATGAATGCAAAATACTTTGTGATGCCCATCCACAAAGGGAAAGATGGCTAGTCGTAATCGTAAATTCTGCACTATGGTCGATGCGCTAGAAATATGTAGATAACATAATTACGTCAGTATGGGACGCTGTCTGGTATACTTTGATATATGTGGCCAAATGGACAAACTGCACATTCATCTATATGGTATCTACAAAGTAGCAGTGGAGGGTTGATTTAGCAATGATACAGGAATTGGGAAGCATTCTGCCGTGTTATTGTCTGACGTAGAAATCACAGAACAACTGAATACTTTGATGTATATGGCCTAATGGATACATTGCAGTCATCTATCCGCATTCACAATCTGTTATATTGTATTTGTAGCGTAGTGGTGGTATCATGTAGAAATGAAGTGGGAAGCATTCTGCCATGTCAATGGCTGCCTCTGAAATTATGGAACAGCTGGTATACTTTGATGTATATGACAGAAAAGACGTGCTCCACAGTCATCAGTGTTCATTTTCAATTTGCTATATGGTATCTGCAAAGTAGTCGATGAGTGATTTATTGATAATACATAAATTTGGAAGCAATCCCCTGTGTCATTGGCTGGTGTTGAAATTATGGAACAACTGGAAAATTTGCTGAAATGGATTTCACTACCAACTGTCTTGTGTATTACTGTACCTTGCCTATATCAACATTGTCTGTCCACTGGTATGCTGTTGATTACCGCATAATGATTGACTGTCACAACTTGGTTGTGATTTGGCAGAACACTGGATATCTGCTGCTTGTTACTGTGGAGCATGGGATTAAATGTAGATCTTGTCGCCTTCAGCCAGTAGTTTAGAAGCGTTCTTCAATGCTGCACACATATCCTATTTCCACATAATGTGATGCCCTCCGTGTGTTTTTATTTGCTTTTTTTCCACCAATAAGATTAAAATATCTCTTTTTATTTCTACTACCTGACACACTTGTGAGCTGCATCTTCTGATGATGACAGTACCAGAACAGTAATTATGTATATGACTGCTAAAAGAGGAAACAATGCACTTGAACATAGAACACTGAGACATCTGCTACTGCATCACTGTAGAAGATGAAGTTAACTGTACTGATCATCACCTCAGTATAGCTGCTGTAAATGCTCTATAATGCCACAAACTCTCCCAATTTCCATATGCTGCGATGTCTTCCATATTGTTGTTAGTGAAAGACATAGCCTCTGTGTTTTATTTCTACCAACCTGTGCACTGTGGGAGCCACATAGTTTACACCATGCGATATTCAGCTTTCTCTGAGAGCCAAAGCATCAAAACATGTTAATGTTAGTTTAGCAGCTGACACGGACCTCGAAGCCATGGTAGAAAAACAAAGTGTATGGTGCTGTACCAAGCTGTAAAGCTGTAGTCATACACTGCTTGGGTGTGTTACAGCTAAAAAAAAAAAAAAAAAAAAGGTAT
Source organism: Schistocerca gregaria (assembly GCF_023897955.1). NCBI lineage: Eukaryota > Metazoa > Arthropoda > Insecta > Orthoptera > Acrididae > Schistocerca > Schistocerca gregaria. The sequence goes on along the minus strand of NC_064920.1, from coordinate 283,020,199 downwards.
GTTAAATTGCTTACGAAGGCACACTCTTTTCATGATCAGCAATATAGCTGACAAAACTTTACACAGATATCTGCAAGCAACTTTGAGTACTGGCCACATGCTGCAGTGGAGTATTATATGTGTATATGTAATATCCTCCATGTCTACAGGCAGATGGAATTTGTTTTCTTTTTCGACATACAAGAAGAGAGGGACACAGTAAAGTTTCATTGGTGGTTCTATTAAAAGGAGTGGCATAACTGGTTAATGTTTGCGTGCTGATGCACTGATTTTGCTCAAAACACTAATAGATGTCGGCTGTAAATTTAACTTCGAATTATGACTGTTTCTATTTTTATTGTCATGACTGCTTGTTTAAAAAACAAAGTACTGTGTTCTTTCATTCTTCATAACCTCTAATTACAAAGTATTCACTACTTAAATCATAGCTCATTGTGAAACCCAGAAATGATAGTGCTTTTTCCCAGAACGTGAGTAGATTGTGTGGAACAGGTAGCTTACTACTCCAGAATACAAAAATCTTCTGTATGATAGAAATTTTCCAACATGTTGGTAGAGACGAGTTATCCATAAAAAATTTCAAATGTATGCCCACAGACAGTAACCGGTAAATGGAAGAGATACATGTGATAAAATCTTATAGTAGGTTCTATCAAAAGAAATGCTCTCATGATTTGTGCCACGAAAGCTAGGGTGATAGAGCACCACACTGGTAAAATGGGACTAAACCATAGTGTACAAAACAGCAACATCCTCTTTAATTATGTTGCTGTCAAATGTAAAATGATCGTTTTTTTTCCTACACGTGAGCTAATGGCGTGAAAGATTCTATTCTGTAATTTTATCTCATATGACTCAAATACACAAGCGTGAGAGTTTATTTACAGACGCCGATTTAATGTAAGAGATGCTCTCAGGTCACGTAATGTGTCCATCAAGCAGAAAGAAATTTCTTAACATAGTTGTTGTTCACAGCTTAAATTGTAGGTTTTTCATTACCCCATGACGCTTTTGAAGTAATGAGGGCACTCTCTAGTGACTGGCAGTTTTCACAGCAAAATTGTGGAAGGCATTTTTTTTCAATATTGCACTGGGTGGAGATGTATAGGTGTGTGCAATTCAATCATTTGTAATCGACAGTGGTGCTCTTCATTTGATGTCACAAAATACTGAGGCATGAGCTACAGTTGAATGTAAAAACTATGTTGATTTTGATCATAAACTAAAAGAAACTGACTACGCCTATTTTCGTGAAAAGAGAACATGTATTAACCTTGTGATTGTGTTTTGATTATGAGAGAAATGTTGACTTTATATACAATTGTTCTCCATTGCATAACAGCTTACACTTGCTGATGGGGCTGCTAGATGTATGCTAGGCGAGTACAGTAGAAGGTCGCAGCTGTCCTTTAAGGAAAACAACCCATGGTCAGGATAGCACTCATTTATGTCGGTTTTGTCCTGAGGGATGATGTGATCAGGCTGTATTGTTTGTGTACCTATTGTTGGCATTGACAATGCTGGCTGTCCAGCCAAGTGTTCATAGAGGAGGCATTGTTCTAAAGATTCTGCAATTAGATGGGTGGGAGGCTGTTCCAATGTCTGCACTCGCTTTAGGTGAAGGGTCTCCTGTTTTCCCAGCATCAGACGTCTGAAAAAGCCTGTATCCTCCTTTAGATGGAAGGAGGGAGGGAGCCAGGGAAAGGAGGGCAGGGAGAGGAAAAGACTGCCTCTGAGGTGTTAGATCATGAGCATCCATCAAGGAGAACGCACAATCAAATACTGCCCCCTCAGAATTCATTTTGGAGAATGATTTTCCCCATTATGTGTGTTGCCTTATGACCTGTTCAATATGCATGCTGGTTTTTTCATGACAAATTATGTGTAATGAGAAAAGTGGTGCATGTTCCATTAGTTGTGGTATCTTGTATTGGCTGAGCTGCAAGGTGATTTTTGGGCAAACATCTGTAGTGAACTCTGGTGTCAAACATAGAGGAAGCCCTCAGCCATATGTATACAGGTAATACACATACTAAACTCATCTTTGTCTACCACCAGCATCTCTTCAGTTGTATCCATTTCCCACCAAATAAACAGATAAATAAATAAATAAAGATAAGCCTTATAGCCCAGCCCTTTTCTTGTCAGCTTGTAAGTGAAGGTTAGAGTTTGAATGCATATGCCACTAGTTTTTAGTGGTTTTGTGAAAATTTTCCCCAGCAGGGTAACACCACTTGTATGGCATGGTCAATTTTTCAGCTTTATTGTGACTTTAGACAGCCCTTATATAGTTGTGTAATTAGGACTGAACTGTGTGATGAAGTATTTAATTAGTCCCGATATTTGCTAAGTTTCTCAACCAAAATAAATAAGTACACTAACCTAACCTTCCTATCCTGCATCTAAGCTGCTTCCATGTGTTGGGGGATCCACTTGGGCTTTCTGTCAGGAAGGACCATGGTCGGAGTCCCAGTAAGGGCACTGGCATTTTTTATTTCCAGCCAACTCCAGAATGGGGTGGGGTGTGAGGTGGACATCAGCACAGTCCTGGGACAAAGAAGTCCCGCCAAAATTTGAAATTCCTGCTATGTAGGTTTCTATACTACCGATCATGTGAAAACCAACTTCTACATTCCTTCAGAATATCTGAGAGGTGGCAGGCTACTCTCTTACCTTTACAACATTGTCAGTCACATTAATATTCGTCTTTCAGGTCATGATCTTAGTGTTTCCCAGTACCACATGTGGTATGTGTGGTTTATGACTTTTTTACATGAGGAAATTGCGGGGAAGACTGTTAATATAACTACATGTGTAACCTGTAGAAAACTTTTACCTGAGTGGCGTCCGCCCCCGGTAGCTGAATGGTCAGCGTCACGGATTGCCAATCCTCTGGGCCCGGGTTCGATTCCTGGATGGGTCGGGGAATTTTCTCCGCCCAGGGACTGGGTGTTGTGCTATCCTCATCATCATCATATCATCCTCATCGACTGCAGGTCGCCGATGTGGCGTCAAACTGAAAGACCGGCACCCGGTGAACAGCCTGCCCGATGGGTGGGGGGGAGGGGGGCTTAGTCATAAGATTAAATAAATAAAAAAAGCTAAGTGGCCAAAGTGAAATCGATGGAGAACAGAGAGAGAGGCGAATTGGCGGCCATAAATTCTGAGTGCTGTGACCAGGCTGTGTAATTGATTCCGGAAAGCATCACACAGAGGATCGTATCTGCAAAGGGACTTCTGAACATAGTATTCTTCTCTTTCAACATCAGTTTGGACAGCATGGAGCCAGTTGACGAAACATTTTACCTGGACCATACGGCAGTCCATCAGGAAGGTGGCCAATTGGTGCAAAGTGGGTGCAAGAAGGAATTAAAGAGAGACTTCTGTAAACTGAGCCTTTGTGCAAATGGTGGAAAGATCACACATCTCTGTGCATCCTCATGATAGAAGGTGGGATGATGCGGACGGAGCGGCTGGTCCACGTGTTTAGTGGGCCAGGAAATTGCCAGGTTCTTTTAGCCAGCGGCAAAAACATGTATTTCATGGGCGCAACTGTCTGGGGAGTTTTACAGTCTCCCATCATTGCATCAGATTACATAAAATGAATTTAAAAAACCCTAGTGGAATATGTTTTAACTGCAACTGCAGCTAATACTGTTTATTGTCCTTTTCTGTTACATTTCATCAAGAAACTGGAATTCGCGTTTCAGTTTCTAGAGGAGACCTTACTGTAGTGATACATAGTGAAATTAAACTGGCTGCCTCAGTGGAAATCGAACTTAGCTTATATCCTCAGTTCTCTTACGATCTGTGTCTATTTTCTCTTTCTTAATTGTATATAAATTTAATTCCACTTTTTGGGTAAAAAATTAGATCTAGAGACCCAACCAGTAGCGTTTATATATTAGTAAGTTACGATTTGTGATAAAATATTAATACAAGTTATCCACACATATTATGGTATGTTGTTGTCATAATAGTTCCTAATGTCAACAATGGATGGGAACTAACAAGAGGTATTTCCTTAAGTTTGAAATCTATTTACGAATAACCCTCAGAACAATGACTTTATTGCTACTCCTGTTGCAAATTAACACCAAGATACAAAAATCACTTGAGATATTCAGCCAAAATATATTTCTCAATAATTAATGAATCCCCGAAAGCCATTACTGTAGCTGCATTGTTCTGCCAGTTTAATTGTACCTCCACAACATATTTAAGCTGCAACCAAATGTTTCTTTCTAATTAAGGACTGTAATTAAAGGCAGATAGAAAGTGGTCGAAGACACAGTGAATACGGTTCTCTTCCTTCATCGTACATGGGTGTTGGAATGTAACTGAACAGAATGGCCTTCGTACGTCCTTATCTGGGTAACAGGCAGATTACTATCTGCTGGTGAAGAAATGATTTTGAAATGGAAGCTGACATTACATCCCAAGTCGACGTCATCAGAGAAAATTTTAAGTAACACAAATATTGTATCAGTACAACGAATCTCAAAACAACGTAAGCAATAAGTGATCAAGACATGACCTGATCGAAAACAGGTCGGACTGTTACTGCCTCGTTGAACTATGACTTACAAGTTTTTTTTGGACAAGAGGTGCAGACCCTACACTCCCACACTGGCATGATGGCCAACACACTAGGTCTCCAAACATCTCTGCATCACTAGAGTGATGTCTCGCAGGATGTGGGTACTGCGATGTTTACGTACGTCTGCTTCAGGTTACCACTAATACTCGCTCATCTGGAGGTAGATTGGGACGAAAGTTAAGCGATGGGTAGCGGTTTGGAGGGCTGAGCGGAAAAAAAGTGCCAAGGCAAGAGCCAAGAGGAAAAAACATCTGCAGCAGTTGGGTCCGGTAGTAAGAGCAATAGCGATTTTCTTGCTGCCCGCCGCAGGTCATGCAAGGATAGGCTGCGTTAGTAGTGGGTATCATGCAGGTAGACACATTTGGCGTTGTGCGGTGCTGTTACTCGATAGCTGCCGCTGGGTGCCGGTTTACATTTCTCGGTCAGCGTCAGCATACTTTTAAAAGGTTCGTCATCGTTTTGTGTCAGATAGGTCATATATCAGATTCACAGTGAACGATAATGTTAGCGATTTTTCTGTACGTTAGTGTGCGAGCTTGTCAGTCTCCCTGCTGAGCCTGTTGGTGGGCTTTAATAGCAGCTGACATATACAGTCAATGTTGCTTATGTGCAGGGGCTTGCCAAAGTTTGCCGCTTGCGGGTGTGTGTTAGCTTGCCATAGATGGTTACGCCCTAGCTAGTAGTGTCTTTGGCCTCTTACGCTTTCCCAGAGTAAGGATGAAAGGCTTGTTCCAGTTTCTCGAGTTCCTGTATAATCGTGTGGCGTTTTTTTGAATACTTTCTTGAGGGTTTCAAGGCGGTATTCACTGTGAAGATCCATGGTCCCTGTGCAGCGTGGAGCGCTGCTAATGATGCGTAGTGCTTTGTTCTGTATGGTCTGCAGGCGGTGCTGGCGTGTAGGACCTGCGTATCCACAGACGGAAGTTGCGTACGTCATCTGAGGTCATATCAGTGTCATGTATATAGACCTCGACACCCTCCTATTCATTGTACTTTCCATGTTGAGCATTGGGTAAAGTTTTTTGAGCCTTGCGTGCGCTGTGTTGGCAACGTATTCGATGTGGTGTCCCCCCCCCCCCCCCCCTCCCCCTATGTTAGTTCCCGGTCCAGCCATACGCCGAGATATCTGACTTTCTCTCGGAAACGTATTGGGTGTGTATGTAGTGTTACCTGTCTATGTGTTGGTGTTTGCTCAGTAGTTTCGTTCTGCGTGTGAACAGACCTGCTTCGCACTTGTCAACGTCTGCTTTAATACGCCATCGTTCCAATCAATGTTCGGCAGTTCCGAGTGCCGTCTGGATTCGTGAATATATGCTCGACGGTTTCCAATCTTGCACAAAGAAGACTGTGTCCTCTGTGTAGACGGCTAACGTCGTGCTTTGTGTTGCTGGGAAGTCATTAATGTGCGGGATGAACAACATGGGCTCCAGGACGCTTCCATGGGGTGAATGTTTTACAGTAAAACGAGCAGCTATGGTCTGTAAGATAGGACTACTGTAATTCAGACTAACCCGGATGTACGTTGCATTATCTGGCTACATTTATGTGAGGTGAGTTACGTGTGAATACAATTCCCCAGTAACTCAATAAGATCACATAGTTATGGTCTACTAACATTTACATGCTAATGTACTCTAGCTAAGCCAAATTTCACTTAGTAATGCAGTCTTTCAAGTGTGTGGTGTATAGACCATTGGAATGCCGCATTAATTATTCTTTTCTACTCAGATGTGTAAAGTTAATATATTTTATTCCACGTGATACACAAAGCTAAGAGGGAACGTGCATGTGTTCCGAATAGGCTGTTTATTTTGAAAGATGCTACTCTGGCAATGCCACAAAACTGATTTATCTAGATAAATCATTAATTTGTTACTAACAGTCGACGGTCAAAGCTGGCTGAGTTGGTTTAAAGTTCAATAATATACTACTGTGAAATAAAATTTCTCCGAACTGCTAGTACTACTTCAGGTTTCAGCTGAGCAATGTTTGTTGAGACAAAGATTCTGTGACGCAATCGACATACATCTACATCTACACTCCGTAAGTCATCTTCTAGTAAGTGGTGGAGGGTACTTTGTGCACTGTCACATTCCCCCATCCAAAAAAACGCTGTTCTCGAATCTCTCTCATATTCGCTCATGGTTTTTTTTTCCGCGACATATTACACGTACGAGGAAGCAATGTACTGGTGACTCTCGTAGGAAATATCGACAGTAATCTACAGAGTGATGCAGAATAGGTCGTTTGCAGAGGCTGTCACTGCAGTTGCCGAGCATCTCTGTGGCGCTTTCGTGAATCCTAAATGAACCTGTACCAAAACCCACTGACCATCTCTACTTAGTCTATTAATCTAATCTGATAAGCATCCCAGATTGGTGCGCAATAATCAAGTACTGATAGAACGAGAATTTTATAAGCTACCTGCTGTGTGGATTGTCTTTATTTCCTGAGGACCCTTCTAATGATTCTGTGTAAAATCTGCCTTTCCCGTTATTTATTTTACATTGTCGTTCCACTTTATATCACTCCATACGCACACTCCAACATACATGTTTCGTCCTAAAAAAGAGCTGTACCCAGAATGACAAAGCGGATTGCTTCATTGTTGGCAGGCACGTAGATGGCACCAGATGCATGAAAAGATTGTGCTTTCAACTTGGAAGGAGCAACATTTATCGTTATAAGCGGCCAACAGACGCGCGTGCTAGCATGGCTTCAAGTTGCTATGATTGTGGTTACAGGCGTTAAGACGTGCAGTGAAAATAGCTCTGAAAGTGTATTGGTTCTGTTGTTGATAGTAGTGTAGGGTAGACAGCTTTCAGACGTGGTAATATGGATCAAAATAAGAGAAATTTGTCTTAAAGTTGGGCTCTAAAATGCTTACCTCAAGAGTTATGGATATTTGTCCAGTAGAAGATTTTGTTTGTTTGTTTTATTTTGCCTCCAGAGTTTGTACTCTGTGCAACCATCGAGAACACATGTAAAGAGAAAATACAAAAATGTATACTTAAAGAATTCAGAGGCTAAGGCGTCATGTTTTTCCACAACAAATGTTTAAGAAATATAATAATCTGTAAACTGAATATATTTAATTTCCCGTTTCGCATTACTTGTTAAATTTAATAAGTGATACAACCGGTCGTTCACATAAAGACTGGAAAATTACTCAGGTCACACCAGTACTCAAAAAGGGAAATAAGAGTAATCCTCTGAATTACAGGCCAATATCACTAATGTCGATTTGCAGTCGGGTTCTGGAAAATATACTGTATTCGAACATTATGAATTACCTTGAAGAAAACGATTTATTGACAAATAGTCAGCACGGATTCAGAGAATATCGTTCTTGTGAAACAGTACTAGCTCTTTATAATCATGAAGTAATGAATGCTATCGACAGGGAATGTCAAATTAATTCCATATTTTCAGATTTCCAGAAGGTTTTCGACATCGTTCCTCACAAGCTTCTTCTAACCAAACTGCATGCCTATGGAATATCGCCTCAGCTGCGCGACTGGATTCGTGATTTCCTGACAAAAAGGTCACAGTTCGTAGTAATAATCGAGTGAAACAGAAGTAATATCTGGCGTTCCGCAAGGAAGTGTTATAGGCCGTCTATTCTTCCTGGACTATATTAACGACGTAGGAGACAGTCTGAGTAGCCATCTTACATTGTCTGCAGATGATGCTATCATTGACAGTCCTGTAAAGTCATTAGATGACCAAAAAGAATTGCAAAATGATTTAGATACTATATCTGTAGGGTGCGAAAAGTGTCAGTTGACCCTGAATAAAGAAAAATGTTAAGTTATTCACATGAGTACTAAAAGACATCCTCTAAATTTCGATTACGCGATAAGTCACACAAACCTGAAGGCTGTAAGTTCAACTAAATCCCTAGGGATTACAATTACAAATAACCTAATTGGGAACGATCATATAGATAGTGTTGTGGGTAAGGCAATCCAGAGACTGCGATTCATTGGCAGAACACTTGAAAGGTTCAGCAGTTCTATTTAAGAGACTGTTTACACCACGCTTGTCCGCTCTATTCTGGAGAACTGCTGTGCAGTCTATAATACGCATCATGTGGGACTAACGGATGACTTCGAAAAAGTTAAAAGTAGGGCAACTCGTCTTGTATCATCGCGAAGTAGGGGAGATAGCGCCACAGATATGATACGTGACTTGGAGTGGCAATCATTAAAACAAAGGCGTTTTTCGTTGCGACGGGATATTCTCATGAAATTTCAATCACTAGTTACCTCCACCAATTCCGAAAACATTCTGCTGTCACCCAACTACATATGGAGAAATTATCATCACCATAAAATAAGAGAAAACAGGACTAACAGGGAAAAATTTAAGTGCTCGTTTTTTTCCGCGTGCCGTTCGAGAGTGGAACGGCACAGAGACAGCTTGAAGGTGGTTCATTGAACCCTTTACCAGGCAGTTTATTGTGAATAGCAGAGTAATCACGTAGATGTAGATGGCTGAAACTACGAGTCGTGGGTTCCAGCGATCACGTGATTAAAGCGAGTGCTTCGAACACCGAGTGAACGTATGCCCGTAAATGTCGATGCCCGCACCAGCAGCTCACTGGCAGCATAACACTTGACAATGGCCAAGCAGGCCTTGCCCGAAAGCTCGTGTACTTATAATTTTAATCACTTGACGCGGCTCGAAGCCCGAGAAATTTATATTAAATAACACACGTTCACAATTTTTTACGAGAATGTAAAGGCAATAAAAAGTTTTGGGTAGTCCTTAGTGTCAGTGACTCAGTAACTAGGTGTCATAAAGTGAATTAAAAGTCTCATTTCTTAATCCACAGTTCTAATATGTCCATCCCAACATCTGCCAATAACCTGCATACTTGAAAAATGCCAAGTAGCATTATGGTTCGCAGTCCATCGTAAGTGTGGTCCTATCTGCAGGGTGATTCAGCGATGATGTTACAAACTTTCAGGGATGATGGACAAGGGTAAATGTAACAGTTGGAGGCAGAGTCCCTGGTCCGGAAACGACCACGCCAATATTTATAAGCGGACGCCGTTCTGATAGCTCTGAACGTGGCGTATATTTTCCAGAACTTTTGTTGCTACTGTTGAAGTGTAGGCAAGTTTAAGAGTTGGTAGTGCTGAGCAAAAGAAGAAGAAAATGTGTAGTAAATAAGACTCTAAAATCCATGCCTTAAGAGCTATGAGCACTTGTTCATAATTGCTACTCTCAAAAACTATCTAAAAGTGCTTCAATTTTTACGTCGAGGACTAAACATATTTATCGCGTCCGACTTCCAGAGTGTTCTTAAAGCATTTAAGATGAGGCATCGTGAACGATCTACTATATCGACCATTATTTGACTCCGTTTTAACGACGCCTTATTTCCTGTACATCTGCATACAATAAATATTTATAATGCCCTGCATGTGAGTGTGACACCGAGTTAGAAACTGATGTAAGCCACATCTTGTTTTCGTGTACCATTTACGACAATCAACGATCGGAACTTCTGAAAACTTTCATGAGTGTTGGTTACGTCCTCCCTCAATCTACGTCTTCTCTTTTGGCTTCTAAAGACATTGTCTGTATAAAGTGACTGTAGTTTGCTTAAGGATATTGGAGAGAACCAGTAAGACCTGTAGTCTTATCTATCTGTATCACTTATTCAATTTAAGAAGCAGTGTGAATTGGTAAATTTAATGCGTTCAGTTTGTTTATTATTTTATTTCTTAAACATTTGTTGTGGAAACGTCGACTCTTTGAGCTCTCAATTCTGTAAATATGCATTCTTGTATTTTCTCCTTACAATTATGTATTCTATGTAAGCACGTGTTCTCGTTGGTTAAATGGAATACAAACCATGGAGGCCAAATAAAATAAACAAAAATATCTTGTACTGGACAAGTATCCATAACTCTTGAGGTAAGCATTTTAGGGCCCAACTTCACGCGACATTTTTCTTGTTTTGGTCCATATTACTACTTCTGAAAGGTGTCTACACTCAAATAACAACAACAGAACCAGTACACTGTCAAAGGTATCAGAACTATTTTCACCAGACATCTTGATGCTTGTATTCACAATCATGGTAGCCCAAAGCCACGCCACAACGACCGCTTTGTGGGTCGTGTAGCACGTATGTTGCTCCTTCCATGTTGAAAGCACTATCATTTCATATGTGTGGTGCCATCTACATGCCTCCCAACAGTGACAGAAATTAGCCTTGTCACTCCGGATACAGCTCTTTTTAAAGACGATAAGTGTTTTAGGACTATGCGTATGGAGTGATATAAAGTGGAACGGCAATGTAGAATAAATAACGGGAAAGGCAGATGTTACACATAAGCATCAGAAGGGTCCTCAGGAAAAATGTTTAAACCACATAGAAGGCTGCTGATCCCGGTTCTACCAATATTTGAGTGCTGCGAGCCACTCTGGAATCCACACCAGACAGGATTAACAGAATAAGTAGAGAAGGTCTGTCGGTTGTGATACAGGTTCATTTATTTTGCACGAAAGTACCACGGAGGTACTCAGCTACTGTTGATATTTCCTACGAGATTCATCAATACATTGCTGCCTCGTACGTAGAATATGTGGCGGAAAAAACTTGAGGGAACGTTAGAGAGAGTCGATAACGCACGAAAGCTTACCAACAATCGATCTCCCCGCGAATTATCCGAAACTGAAACAGGGTTTCTTTGGTTGGGGAAATGTGAGAGTCGTACACAAACTATCCTCTGCCACATGCCTGATGATGGCTTGCGGAGTGTAGATGAAGACGTATGTCGATTGCGTCAGGGTATCTTTGCCTCAAAAAAACATTTCTCATGTGAAAGCTTAAGTAGTACTAGAAGTTTGAAGAAATTTTGTGTAACTATTGTGTATTATCGTACGTTTAGCCAACTCAACCAGCTTCCACCATCATCTCTTAATAATACGCTAATGATTTATCTAGGTAAATCGGTTTTGTGGCCATGCCAGAGTATCAGCTTCCCTAATAAACAGCCTGTTCGGAACTCAGGCACGTTCCTGTCAGCTTTGTGTATCACGTGGAATAAAACATTAACTTTTCATATTTGAGTAGTACAGAATAATTAGTGCGACATTCCAACAAGAGTCTATGAACCATGAACTTGAACGCTGCAGTACTAAGTCAAATTTGGCATAGCTAGAGTACATTACAGTGCAAAAGGTATTTGATCATAACTATGTGATTTTATTGTGTAATTAGGAAATAATATAAGCATTTACTTCACATTAAGACAGCCAGAGAATATAACATACATCGGGATTAGTCACTATTAAAGAAATTATATCTTACAGACCATAGTTGCACATAATGATGTCTCGCCCTGTGTAACATGTTGTTCCTCGTTTGTTACTGTAAGACTAGTGCAACGAGGCAGTAACAGTTCTTTCTGTCTTGGATCAGGCCATGTCTTGGTCACTAACTGCGTACATTATTTTCAGTTTCGTTACTTAAGCTTTTCGTATGACGTTATCCTGGGATGTAATTTCAGTTACCGATACATTTTATTTCTTCACCAACAGACAGTAATCTACCTGTGACGCCTGATAATGACCTACACAGGCAGTTCAGTTCAGCTGCGTTCCGTTAAGCAAGTGCGACTGAGGAAAAGAACAGTAGGCGCCATGTCTTCAACCACTTGTTATCCGCTCTTAATAGTTGTCTTTAATTAGAAAAAACCATTTGATTGCAGCTTAAATCTCTCATGTTGTGGAGGCAGAATTACACTCGGAGCGCAGTGCAATTACTGTAATGGCTTTCTGCGGTTTATTAATTATCGGGAAATATATTTCCACTGAATATCTCAAGTGCTTTTTGTATCCTGGTGTTAATTCGCAGCAGGAGTAGCAATAAAGTCGTTGTTCTGAGTGTTGTTCGTAAATAGTTCGCTACCTTAAAAACAAGCTGTTTTTTGTTTCCATTCGTTGTTAACATTAATAATTGGTACAACTATATACGTAATGTGTTTGGATAAATTGTATGAATATTTTGTCACAAACCCTAACTTATTGATATATAAATGTAACTCACTGGGTCTGTGGGCCTGTCTTTTTGCTTGGAAAGTGTAAGTAAATTTATACATAAGTAAAAAAATGGAAATAGACACAGATCGCTAGAAAACTTCAAGTGAGGTAACCAGTCTAATGTAGTGACGTATCTGTAGGTGGACTCTCCTCTAGAAACTGAAACACGAATTCCAGTTTCCCGCTGAAATATAACAGGAAAGACAACCAATTATACTATTTGGAGCTACAGTTAACACATATCCTACTAGGATTTTGGAAATTCATTTTGTATAATCTCACGGGATGGAAGTATTGTAGTATAACTGGAGATATCAGTTATAGCAATAGTAGTTTTTTATTATAAATTAATTTTACTGAGTTGTTTTAAATTTTTATACAAAGATTGGGTGTTTCTGATCACCACATATTTCGAGTCAGTCGACTAACTACAATTAACACTGCAACGAAGAATGTCTGCAATATACGAACGGTACTATACATGAAAGGGTACGCTACGCGGTTGAAAATGGTAAGCATAAGATGAACTGAGTTTAAATTCGGTAGAGCTAATGCATGTACGTAAGATTTAGAAATGTCGGCCTATTGTAGCATGCGTTTCTTGGAGTATTCGTTCCTCAATATCACTGTAATAGTGGTGGCCCTAGGAAACTTACAAGTGCAAACTACAGCATATTAATTTAGTGAAGGTATATTTTATGCAAATGGCTTGCGGTAGTCCATCAATAAAGGAGGTGGCTTACAAAACACTCGTTCGGCCTATACTTGAGTATTGCCCATCAGTGTGGGATCCGTACTAGATCGGGTTGACAGAGGGGACAGAGAAGATCCAAAGAAGAGCGGTGCGTTTCGTTACAGGGTTATTTGGTAACCATAATAGCGTTACGGAGATGTTTAACAAACTCAAGTGGCAAACTCTGCAGGAGAGGCGCTCTGCATCGCGTTGTAGCTTGCTCCCCAGGTTTCTAGAGGGTGCGTTTCTGGATGAGGTATCGAATATATTGCTCCCCCCTACTTATACCTTCCGAGGAGATCACGAATGTAAAATTAGAGAGATTAGAGCGGGCACGGAGGCTTTCAGACAGTCGTTCTTCCCGCGAACCATACGCGACTGGAACAGGAAAGGGAGGTAATGACAGTGGCACGTAAAGTGTAGATGTAGATGTATACGTAGCAGAACTCTGGTTGCTTAGGCCAAATAACATCTTCTTCGTCCTCTTCTTCTTGTTCTCCCTTGCAAAGGATCACAGTTCCATCTTTTAACTCGCCACTCGACGTCCCTATTTCGTTTGCTGACAGGACACTTTATCATCTTAGACATGTCATTAACTAAAAGTTGGAATTCAATAATATACTAAGGAAAGAACTGCTGATGCAACTCTGCTCCTAACTTGTACCTGAAGTGTAAAAAATTCTATAGATGTCTTTCTTTTAACACCATACGCTTAACGCAATTTTATAATTCCTATGTCATTATTTTTATGACGTTTATGTTGACTGAGAACCGTACCTGCAGATTTAACTACTTGAACCACAGCAAGCTATCCCATTTTTAATTGTACGTGTGTCGAGAACGCATTTCGGGCTGTCAGTCAAGTTACGGTTTCGTCATTAGTACATAATCGTCCAATCCATCACGGACTCTGTGACGGCCGCGGTCATGGACAAACTGCAAGAGTCTGTCGGGCGCAACAGCACCGAAATCCAGTCTCTTAGAAAGTCCTTGGCCGCACAAGAGAAAAAAGCCGCCGAGCTAGAAGCTAAACTGTCTGCTGCCACCGATGAAATTGAGCAGTATCAGCGAAGAAACAGCTTGCGCTTGTTCGGGGTAGCTGAAAACGATCGCGAAAACACCGACGACCTGGCCATTAGCCTCGTGCGTGAGAAACTTGGCGTGCAGATCGACGTGGCCGATATTGATAGAAGCCATCGTGTTGGGCGCAGGATACCAGGCGCCACGAAACCCAGGCCTATAATAATTAAATTTGTGTCGTACCGGAAAAGAGCTGAAGTGTTTGCTCAGAAAAGAAAACTCGCCAAGAGTGGGGTTACCCTGAGGGAAGATCTGACGCGCGAAAGACTAAAAGTTTTGAACGCTGCGATCACACAGTTCGGCCTTCAAAATGTATGGACCCAGGACGGCAGGATCGTAGTCAAGACGGAAGGAGGGAGGAAAACGGTGACGAACATGTTCGAACTGAAAGACTGAGCGAAATCTCGCGAGACACAAAGTCTCATATTGTAATCTGTCTAATATAAGTTAATTTTTATTCTTTCTTTTCATGTTTTAGCTTAAACATAGCTCCGTTATTTCTATAAGTACCATAAGTACTCTATTTAAAATCAGTCAATTATTTCACATAAATATTGTTTCTTTATTTGTCTATCATAAGTGCTCATGTATACTCATATTGTCAGTTAAATGGGAATTAACATTCTCCATTAACAGGAATCTCCTTACAACCGCCTTTCTATATCTGTTATTTTCATCTTCGCCACTACTACTACTACTACTATTATCTTTTTCGTAACCACTACTGCCACTTTCCATCTTTCTTTTCGCTCCCTTCTCCGATACTTCCAGCGTGTTTTTCACCTTTAGTTCACAGACGCTTGAGTCAGTCACGACCTTGGACACCTGTAAACATGTCTTCCCCCGCGAAATCCAGCTTTTGTCCCTCTTCCGGCCAGCAGGTAAACGGAGCGCGCTCGGTCCTACAGGCGGCCACAATGGGACGGACCGGTTCCGGCGGCGGGCTCTTTGTGGCCCACGCGAACGCGCAGTCGCTAACGGCTCACTTCGACGAGTTCTGTGACCTGTTCTGCCAATCGCTGTTCCACATTATCCTCGTCTCTGAAACTTGGTTGAAACCAAACATTTCTTCCGACGCTATCCGAATCGCTGGTTACTCTCTCCTAAGGGCAGATCGTGAAACACGACGCGGGGGTGGTGTGGGTGCCTATGTTCGCTCTGATCTGACACCTACTGTACTATGCACATCGGATGCAAAGGGCGAAGGAGAAGCAGAGTTCTTGTTTTTCGAAATAAATACATCAAATCAGAAACTGCTAATTGGAGTAATCTATAAACCTCCAAACGTCGGTGCCATGTCCTCCTTTCAGTCTGCCCTGTCCTCACTCGTGACACAGTATGAACACATAATCATTATGGGCGACACAAACATCGACTTACAGTTAAAATCTCCCTCTGCCGAAAAACTAAGGCGACTGTTCCACTCCAATGATATGAGTTTAACACCGCTGGACCCAACTCACCACACGTCACACAGCCACACACTCATAGATATAATAGCAACAAAGCGACCAGATAAAATAATCCGCGCCAATCAGACATCCGCTCCGGGACTCTCTGCTCATGACGTGATATTCTTAAATTACTCAGTGCATACTACCAAAGATACCAAAGAAAAATCTCACCTGGTAACCTACAGAAACTTAAAAAATGTTCACCATGACGCTCTTCAAAAGGATTGCTCAGACATCCCTTGGCATGATATAAGCAATGAACCGACTTTAGACGGAAAAATTCGGCAATTATGTAGCAAAATTATTGCACTGTATGATAAACATGCTCCTCAACGCACTGTCAAGGTAAAGAGAGCTCCTGCTCCATGGCTCACCACTGCATTACGCCAGTTAATGAATAAACGTGATGCTGCACACAGGGCCTTCAAGCGTAACCCAACTCCCGAGGCGTACGAAGCTTATAGGAAACTCCGAAACAGAACGAAGCAAAGCGTGAGAAATGCCAAAATCAGACATGCCCGCTCTGTCGTATGCGGCATATCAAAACCTGCTGCACTGTGGAAAAAGCTGCGCAGTTTCGGTATAGGGAAGCGAAGATATGACGCTGTTTATCAAGCGTCTGCAGAAAAATTAAACGATTTCTTCTCAACAGCTGTAATCTGCCACGCAGCGACAAATTACCAGCCCCAAGATATCAATCTCTTGAGAGACAAGTTTTTCCTAAAACATGTCACTACCGGCACAGTACACAAGGCAATTATGAGAATCTCTTCCGAGGCAGTAGGGAATGATGGAGTGAGCATTGGCATGATTAAAAACGTCGTAGCCACTATTATTCCAGTTATCACAGACATCTTCAACCTGTCTCTTGTCAGTAGTATATATCCTACTGAGTGGAAGCAAAGTTTAATCCAGCCTATACCCAAGACTGACAACCCTAAGTCGCCAGGTGACTACAGGCCGATCAGCATACTACCTGCAATATCTAAAGCCCTAGAATACATCGTCCATGAACAGCTGACGGATTACCTCAAAACTCATAACATCCATGACGAATATCAGTCAGGCTTTCGAAAGCACCATAGTACAGCAACTGCATTAATCAAAGTAACTGATGACATTAAACATGCTATGGACAGACGTGAAGCTACTATCCTAACACTGCTTGACTTTAGCAAGGCTTTTGACACAGTTGACTTCGATATATTACTAATTAAAATGAAACAGCTGAATTTCTCAATCAGCGCAATACACTGGTTCGACAGCTACCTCAAAAACAGAAGTCAACAAGTCGTTTGTGGGTCGGAAAAGTCATCATGGAAAAGCGTGCACTCTGGAGTTCCCCAAGGCTCCGTCCTTGGTCCACTACTCTTCTCACTGTATATTAATGATATTTCTTCAGTGATTCACTCCTGCAGCTACCATCTATATGCTGACGACATCCAACTGTACATAAGTGCAAGCCCCAAAAACATTGCTGGCGCAGTAGCGAGTATGAACGCAGATCTTTGCTCTGTTTCTCGATGGGCACAGAACCTAGGTCTGAAACTAAACCCCAAGAAATCCCAGGTCACACTTATATCTCATCCAAAGTTAATCAGCCGGTACTTTCGCGAAACGGTCCCTAAAATACTCCTCAATGGTACCCAACTACCATACCAAAAAACAGTAAAAGACCTTGGAATAATCTTGGATGAACACCTAAACTGGGAAGAACAAACAGTCACAGCTTGCCGGAAATCGCTCTCCTCCCTACATGCAATTCAAAAATTTAGAAAAATATTTCCAACCCATGTTAAGCAAAAATTAGTCCAAACACTAGTCTTGCCTAATCTTTACTACTGCGATGTAGTTCAACACGGCACGAATAGTGAAAATTCTAGATGCCTCGAGCTAGTGATGAATGCTTGCGTCAGATACGTGTGCAATATTCGGTTGTATGATCATATCAGTCCTTCATACTCCCAGCTAGGTTGGATACGCCCACATAAGGCACGCGATCTCCACACGATGTGCTTACTTCATCGATTTCTTAGCCACTGGTGCCCTCAATACTTATCTTCTCACATTAAACATCTATCATCATTCCACAATCGCAATACCAGATCGGATACGTCTATCATCTTGGCTGTACCTTTACATAACACAAAATCTTTCTCCGTGTCTTTCTCCATCTCAGCCATACGACTATGGAACGCACTCCCCTGTGATCTGCGTCTTATCCATAACTACTCAACATTCAAGAGGGAACTCAAAACTTACATATTAGGGACGGTATAGCCACCATTGTTGTGCCCCTAACATCTCTTTCTTTCTTCTCTCCATCACAGCTTCGAATTTTACCATTCTTTTTCTCTTCTTCAAACCTATCTACCTCTTATATATCTCTTTCACCCCATTCTATCGTCTTATGTCTCTGCTCGATGAGAATAACTCACAAGCTGCAAGAATATAACGAGAAAATTCCCAACTAACTGACATTCACAAAAGAAATGTATGTTTACTTTCATATACTTAGTCACTATTATTATTATTATTATTATTATTACTATTATCATTATTATTATCATTATTATCGTTGATTGTTATAATTATTTTTATTGTTATAACTATCATTGTACTACTGTTATAATCTCAAATTTTTTTCGTTTGACATCAATACTGCATAATACGTTAAATGTTCTTAATGTTATTTAGTAACTGTAACTCGTTCAATCTGAGTATGCCTGGTTAGGTGTAAGAGAGGGCCTGAAGGCCCTAATCTTGCCAGGTAAAATAAATGCATAAATAAATAAATAAATAAATAGATTGCAATCTGAATGCTCCAGCTGTTCCGAAAAAATATCGATTTCGTTAACCATTTCGCTTTCGCAGTTGCATGTTAATGTTTAAATGACGTTTTGTGATGCGAGTAAGCGAAATGAGTTAGTACGAAAGCTCGCAGTGAATATTGTCATCGCCGCTGATTCTTGAATTTTCTAATTGAATGTCTGTGTGGTAACCGAGTATTCGTAAGTGGCCTTGAACGGAATGTTCGCTTGGACGGGATTTTCAAAGGTAATACAGACGGACGGAAGATTTTTCATTTTAGAATCTCAAACTGCGTGGAACAACAGAGAAATTTTTTATTGTCTAAGAGGATGAAATCCATTCTTTATACGAGGGAATGCAATTTCTACTCTGTCCCACTGTTGATCTGCAAACGCCTGTATTTGATTTAAGTAATTCACATTCGGGATCAGTGACGCAGCATTACTAGCCAATCTGCTGCGCCGTTTTACGATGCGGCGGCCGCTGCAATAACTCTTATGGAAATGTTCTCCGAGCAGAAATGAGAAAAGGAATAAATTCCAGTACATTAAACATCACCTGAGCCTAACGGATTGAAAAAACGGACGTGGAGCAATGCTCCCCCGCCTGCGGCCATTGCCTTTAAAGCTATGGTCCACGGGGACAGCCTCCCACGGAACAGCGTCATGATACAATCTTTGTCTACTGAGGTCTGAGGGTAGAGTACGAGGCAAGTCTCCAGCACTCGCTTATAATTTTAACTGTGGTTTAAGTCATTCAGAATATAAAGGCTCTACCGAGCAGAAATAATTGTGGTACAGCTGTGCACGTATGATCTTTAATTTGCAAACTATTTTTATGTAACCCTGATCTGGCTTGTTAGAAATGAAACACGGTATCGGTAATGTAACTAATTACAAAATTAAACATGTCCTTCGCTACTTTCATCTCTGAAATGCACTGAAAATTACTCTTATTATACGTACAGAAGTTACAGTTTTCTATGTTCGCTAAACGTAAAAGCTGCAGTGGATTTTTTAATATATGAGCACTATCGATTGCCACGACTAACACAAGAGCATGAGGTTAAAAATGAAATTTGGTTTTCGTATTATTAGCAAGAAGAGGTTTCATCACAGCAGTCCTTGACATCACACGGGTAAAATTTTATTGCACTGATTTACTTAAATTGTTTACGTCACTGGTATTGTAATAGTAGTTGCCCACGTCCACCTGAAAATGACATAATAAACTCCACCATTCACCTCTGAGGTGAAGCTGAAAGAAATAATTTTAACATGCCGTTACCTACCCTCTTAATTGCAGAAAAATTGCTATCATTCTAGTCAATTTGAATTTGACGGGGAAGCGGCTCCCGCGATCGCTGCACGTCTCTGCGTCATGAAAAATTCAAAATATACTGAAAACGGTAAAAAATGTGGAATGAAATACCGGGCAAGCTAGCAATAAATTATTACAAGTATTTTTATCAATCTCTATATTCAAAAATCAACATAAATTTAAAGCACACACCTTTTGCATTCATCCGCCTCCAATGGCGTCTTTCTCGAACAAGGAACAAAAGAAAGCTAACCATGTATTCAATCGTGCGTTACAGGCTCTTATAACTTTGACGGCTACAAGAAGACAGAGTAATGTTTTAACCTCCACTATTTATAGTCAATTTAATATGCGCCTTTGTTACCTTTTTTAATTATCATTGTCTGCTTCGATTTCTATACTCGTCGACCACTGACGTTATTTGCAAAATATAGATACATAATTATTGCACAAACATAAAAATGAAAAAAGACTATTTCTTTTTTTTCTACAGAGTCTACATGATCGACCACCGTTCATACAGAAATGTAATAATGATAATAATAGAGATAAATGTTTCTTTTTTTCGCATATACTACAACGATTTTGTGAATGTCTTGCCAGGAGACGTCACAAGTATCAACTGCAGCACGGTCTACTGTCTTTGCGGCCACAATTTGATTCTAATTCATTGCACTTGTAGGCGAACTTGTACCACACAAACATCCATTTGCTAAAAGTATCAGTAACATTAAAGTAAATTTTCCGACAAGTAAAGTAAATTTTCTGACAAAAGGTGAAGTGCCCTGGAGACATTGTTGGATGTAAATCAAGTTTCGTACACGTACATGGCATCGGCACGTATGTAAACGCCACCAGAGTGCTTTACAGCTGCTCGTCTTTAGTGTCTGTAAAAGATTTTGTAGGGTATATTAAGGTGCGTGGGACAGCGGCAGATACTGACGGAACACTGTGAAACACATGGAGATGCCACGTAAGTGTGTGACAGTGTTGGCAGAGAATGACAGAGTTTCAAAGGGACCGCATTGTGGGTCTCCATTTGACCTGACCTCCTACTTAGCTGAGTGGTTGTGTGCTTGCCTCTCACATTTCGTCCCCATTACCGGCAGGCGAGTCGCCCAATGTGGCGCGACTGAAATAAGACTCTAACTTGGATGCCGAACTTCCCCAGATAGGGCCTCCCAGCCAGCAATGCAATACTTACTTATTTTGTGTTCTGCCTTACGGCAGGTCTTGTCATAGTGAAAGCTTCGTCAGAGAGGTCCACCGCATGAGCATCTAGGGAAGGGATTCCAGTGGTGGTTTCCCGTTACCTTCCACTGGCGATGATGAAATGATAACGAGGACCACACTCAGTACCCGAGCGGAGAAAATCTCCGACCCAGCTGGGAATCGAACCCGGCCGCCTAGCCGTGACAGACCGCCGCGCTGACCACTCAGCTATGGGGGCGTCTAATGCCACCTACTCGACTCCAACTATGTAGGCCAATCGTATGCGACAGCAGCCCACTGTCGAGTTCCGTGGGAGTCTGAGGGCAGGAATACTCACTGTCAAGGTTGTAGATAAACATGTCTGATCACCACAACCTAGGATCGCTGTACTGTACACGTTTGCGCCTACCATTCGAGAACAACTAACAGATTCCCTGCAACATTCTGTGTAACACTGCACCAATGGTTGAAGACCAGCACCCATCGGACTAGGGAATTATTGTCTTACGCGATGGCTATCATTAACGGCACAACACAAATGGCTGTGATTAATTAGTGCCGTGATAGGGAACCGCGGACTACTGATGAGTGGCGTGGTATAGTGTTTAATGGTGGATAGTGGTTTCGCACTCTACCGAATGTCCATAGCCGGATAGTGCGGTGACGATCTAGAGAGAGGTCCCATTCTCCCAATGTTTTGGAGAAGCTCAACAGTCATTATGTAGGAAGTGGAGGAGGAGGAAGACATTAGAGTTCAAACTCCTGTCGACAACGAGGTCATTAGAGACGGAAGACAAGCTCTGATTATGGAAGGACGGAGAAAGGAAATCGGCCTTACCCTTTTAATGGAACCATCCCGGAATTTGCCTTAAGTCATTTAGGGAAATCCTAAATCTGGTTGGACGAACGCTGTTATGAACGTCGTCCTACCGAATTGGAGTCCAATGTGATAACCCCTGCGCTATCTCACTCGGCTGGTGTGGGAAGCTTCGTGTATGACTTCATGGCATGGCTGTTATGGTAGTGACTAACTCGTATGGCACAACGGTACGCCATGGATATCCCTCGTCTTCATGTGTTGTCTGTCACGCAGAACTTTTAAACTGCCATTTTCCAACAGTATAATGCTCGTCCACATAGAGCACGTGTCTCTATGAACTTCCCAGTGTAATGTTGAGGCACAGCTTTATCAAGAAAGGTCCCAAGATCTGACCCTCTTATTTCACGTGTGGCACCAGCTGGGACATCAACTCCATGCCAGTGGCAGTATCCAGGATACCAAGGAGCAGTTACAACACCTGTTGACCAGTTTGCCTCAGGAGAGGGTATAAGGATTTTGTGACACCGTCCCCAACAGATTCACTGCATGCACCCAGGCCGGAGGGGCAACGTTTTACTGATAAATAGCTTCGTACTGTCAAATTCTTTGTTAGTTGATTTGAATTTGTAATCGCTGAAATAACAACACACTCTCTCTCAAACTATGAACTTTCATTTCCTTACTTCTTCTGTGCAGTTCTTTTTTGTGTCATTAGTGTATATTAGTGTTTACTGAAATGACTACCAACGTATCAAAATGATCTGGATTTCATATGTGGGAACTATATTTACGGTTTCACCAGTACAGCAAATTATTCATGAAAAATGAAAGTTAAATTTCTGTAATTTGCAATGTAATGAAATGAAACCTTCTCCAACATGTTTTCCTAAGCTTGAAGAGAGATTCTGCACTTATCTGTGAGACAGAATGAAAATACTCTTGATAAATTTTCCTAAGTACTTTGCTTAAAAGTATACTAAATTGGCTTACTCTTGTGGTCCTTCTACGAAAAATAAAATAACTCCATTTATCCAGAATGAATGTTTACTTCTGCAGTGGAATATAAGTTATGATACCTCCTGTAAAATTAAAACTGTGTGGCAAATCGGGACTCAAACCTCGGAACCCTGCGTTATGTGATCAGCGTTTTTACTCGCTGAGCTGTCCGGGTACGACTCTCAGCCCCTCACAGCTTTAATCCTACCAGCCCATACAATCCAATTTCCGAACCTCAAAGGAACTCCGTCTATATAATTGCTGCAGACGACGTACCCATCTATTTAAACATTTATTTCCTAAAAACGATGCTCTTTAAATTCACTGTTTTTGAGTTAAGCTCCAAACTATTTATCAGAAGATCTGGTCATGTAACGTTATGCTACTTTATCACTCCGTTTATGAACTTTTGAATGTTTGTAGTGTTAGTTGTGTAATAGATGGTTTTGTACAATGTTAACATGAGATTATCTGTTATTTAATGTAATTGAATGACTACACTGCATGCAACCTTTTAATTCTGATCATTGAAATACACAAGCTCTTATGTTTGAAAAACTGCTTAGCTACACAGCTATATAACAGGCACTTCGTTATTTTTAACCTGATGTTGAGTACGTATACCTTTTCTTGACGTTATCTCGTATATAAGTTATTGAAAGAAATGGCAGACCTACCATTACCCCTTTGAGTTATCACTAGTTTCATGCAGCTTGTCGTTTTTGGCACCGACTTTTATTACACACACTTACCATTGATTGCACCACATTAATTCCCTATGTTCACCACAACTCAGAAACAAATCTATTCGCTTAATTTTGTTACTCAAGTGTCACTCCTATCTCACGCCCTCAGTTTACTGTATAAGATAGTTAATGGCCTCAATATTTGTACAGCGCTCTTACATCGTTGGCCTCCTTCACTCTATCGCCCACGCTTTTGAGGTAAGAGGTCGGTTTCCCTTCCGTTGTGTTGCTGCTGACGATGCTGTGGCGTCCTCTCCGAAGCGGTTTAGCTTCCTTATGTCGCAGGATCTGCTTTCTGTGCCGATGGCAACACATGGCTTCTTACGATGTTCCAATGAGTACAATATGCATATAAACCATCTCATCAACAATTCTTATGGCGCTCCAGTAGGTATATAAAAAGATGCTCTTATTCGAATGCAATATTGTGTCAAAATATCAAAGGAATCATTGAAGAAGTTATTTAAGCTTTTGAGCAGAGAACATGAAATTTTTGCTGGCGACGTGTCGCTTTATATATTATACGTACATTTATATACGCCGCTTCGGTAGGTATGTAAAATCATGCGCTTATTCGAATGCTACATATAGTATAAACCTTCTAAAGCATTCGTGAAGAACTTTCAGAGGATTAAGTTTTTGTACAAGCGAACATTTACATCTATATAAATAAAATATGTAAATCATTTTGTGTCCAAAATCTTAAATCTGTGCAAGTTTTTCGCGGATTGATCTGAAATTTGGACACAACGTAGCATTCGAATGTACGTGTGTTTTTATATATCGACCTGTATGTCGCATGCAGCACATAAATGAATAAAAATGTAAATGTTAGTTTCTATACAGTCGTAAAGGCCCAAATCACTAGTTGCCTTGAAATTCTAACACCACATTGTATTAGAATATATTTGTGTTTTATACGCGTATTTCAATACATACATTTCTATATATACATAAATAGTAATCTGCAATAGCAAACCAAAAACCCTGAAAGTTCTCAATTGATTTACTTTAATTTTTTACAAAATACTCTAATGAACATTCGGACATTTCTACGCCCATAGGCTAGGCAATTTTAATATATGTGTACATAAATATACATATAAAACATATAACAGTGAATCGCTGTTAGCAAGCAGGGACTTATACTGATGGGTTATTCGGCTTATGACTGGAATACTAGTGCAGAATCTGAATGTACATTAACAATAAACGAGGCTCAATGTCAAAGAGAAAGGGGAAAAGTGGATGGACAGAGGGGTGGGAAGGAATGGACATGGAAAGAGGAAAGGAGGAGAGGGGCAGGGAGTTGTGGACAAGAGAAGATGGGTAGGAGATGATGGAAATAGAAAGGGGGAGGAGGGGATGGACAGCTAAGATTCCAGCCGTGTTCCTGTGCAATTTAACTTAATTTATTCCCCCGTCGTGTTGTAGCAGTCCGGTGCCGCTTGTAGCTCGACGGCTGAAGTGTTGTTGGTCATTGAGGGCGCCAATATTCTGTGTGCCGTTGCATTGAAATCCTGTGGTCATTTCGCTGGTTGCTACGAGCGGAACTGATTGGTTGACTGGTCGGTCGACAAGAGGAGATGTAGAGAGGAGGGCCGAGAAGTTGGACAGAGACTTGGAGGTGGAGGTGAGGGACAGTGAGGGAGACAGAGAGGGGCATGCGGAGGTTTAGAGCAACTGGGAAGAAATTTAGTATGTAATTATTCCAGCCCATATGTGGCATAACAGCAAACCAGTGCTTAACAGTATTGGTTAAAAACAGTCTTGGTTACAATTTTTATTTTTATTTTTCAACGACGCGTTTCGCCTTGTTTAGACATCTTCAGGTTATCTAAATAGAAAACAGAGAACAAATACATCTATTTAAGAATCGCGATCGCGTTGTGCAGACTTGGATAACCTTTAAGCATGTATAAACAGATCGCCTATTGAAAATATAAACAGATCACCTATTGAAAGAGCAAATACCTTAATTTGGTATTTCTTAAGAGTCCTGTAGTCAATAACAGTAAGATGTGACTCACTCCTGTCAACGGGAACGCGCTATGCTGATGTTGGTGACTCTCGCGTCCATCTAGAAAAGGTAATAATGTTTATACTTCTAGTTTTTACTGAGTTTAACGAAGGTGATGTTGGCCTGATATATTCGACGATACCCTTTGGCTACACTGACTACAGGATTCTAAAGAAATACCAAATTAAGGTTTTCGCTCTTTCAGTAGGTGATCTGTTTATATTTTCAATAGGTGATCTATTTATACATGCTTATAGGTTATGCAAGTCTGCACAACGCGATCGCGATTCTTAAATAGATGTATTTGTTCTCTGTTTTCTATTTAGATAACCTGAAGATGCCTAAATAAGGCGAAACGCGTCATTGAAAAACATAAAAAATACTAAAATTGCAACCAAGCCTGTTTATAACCAATAAATTTAGTATGTATATCCAATTCCAATAAATGTTACAAAGTATGCTCTCCCCTTACTGACTGCTGCATTTAATCAGACGGAGCCATAGCAACACGTGCCAGGGAATGGGTGTAACTAATAAAAATGTGAGGCTACATCCATGTTTCCAAAGATTTGGCCGTCTTACAAAACCACCTTCGAAAAGGAAAAATAATACATTTTCTTGTAACAGTTCTGCAGAGGAGATGGCATAAAATGACATTGTGTTCTTTAGTATTGTTCAGCTGTTTGAGACCTTTGTCGTGAGGTAGCACGTAGAAAATGGAGAAGCGTGCAGTTCTAACTGTGCCCTAACGGCTTAGTTCAAATTCAGCTCCTTCGCGTGTACAGCTGAACCTCTAGAAGAAACGTTAATACTGTTCACGTAAAACGACGTGTAAGAAACTGAAGTTAACAGAATTTTATACTCACTGACGCCTTTATTACATATTTCAGCGAAGCAGAGAGTGAAATATGGCGTACCTTTGTTTTGGCTCGAAATGCTGGTGAAGCTGTGATAGAAGCTACAGCTCGCTCCTTTCCGCCACGTTGCAGGCGCAGTTGCTTACAGAGCGTCAATGTAGATACAGATCTTCTGATCTCTGAAGGTTTCACAGAATTTCATTTCGGCTCAGCTCCTCTGTAGGATAAAATATTTCGCTCAGGAGTAGACAATAAGCAACGATGAGACTTCAGTTATGACCTTCTCATGAACACGACCCGCTGCCGGAAAATTGTCTTCTCATGAAGCTGTGAATATATAGTTTCCCCGAAACCGGCATGTTTTTAATTTAACAAAGTCGCAACTGAAGTGGATATTTTCAGTCTCACCACGCAGTTCCGTTTCGTATGTTCACTTAACAAAATCCTATGCAATAAGCAACGGCTAAGACTCCAGAATGAGATTTTCACTCTGCGACGGAGTGTATGCTGATATGAAACATCCTGGTAGGTTAAAACTGTGTTTTTAATGTCGTGTGACGAGGGCCTCCCGTCGGGTAGACCGTTCAGCTGGTGTAAGTCTTTCAATTTGACGCCACTTCGGCGACTTGCTCGTCGATGGAGAGGAAATGATGATGATTAGGACCACACAACACCCAGTCCCTGAGCGTAGAAAATCTCCGACCCAGCGGGAAACCGAACCCGGGCCCTTAGCATTAACAGTCTGTCGCGCTGACGACTCAGGTACCGGGGGCGGACATTAAAACTGTGTGCAGGACCGAGACTCGAACTCGGGATCCTTGCCTTTCGCGGAAAAGTGCTCTACCAACTAAGCTACCCAGCATTACTCACGCCCCGTCCTCACATCTTTACTTCCGCCAGTACATCGTCTCCTACCTTCCAAAATTAACAGAAACTGTCCTGCTTGGGCAGCTCAGTTGGTACAGCACTTGCCCGCGAAAGGCAAAGATCCCAATTTCGATTCTCGGTCCGGCACACACTTTTAATCTGCCAGGAAGTCTCATACCAGCGCACACTCCGCTTCTGAGTGAAAATCTCATTCTGGAAACATCCCCCTGGCTGTAGCTAAGCCATGTCTCCGCAATATCCTTTCTTTCAGGAGTACTAGTTCTGCAGGGTTCTCAGGAGAGCTTCTGTTGAGTTTGGAGGATAGGAGACGAGGTATTGACGACTAAGGCTGTTTCGCTGTTACGGTTCTTTCAAGGTGACTTTCATAGGTTCTCTGTCAATGGTTGGATTAGCAGGCAATATTTTCTTGGCTTTTCTGGTTGTCTTCTTTGTTCGTCCCCTTTGGTGGTTAGCCTGTGCTTTTTTCGGCATGGTTCTAACATTCAAAGCATGTTCAACAACGTTCTGGTGCTGTCTCTCTCTCCCTCTCTCCTGTAACATTAATGAACGTTTACTGAGTGCCCATTTAGTAGTTTGGAAGTGCAGTTTACTAAATTTTGAGTCAGAGAATTCAAACTAGTGGTGGGCATCCCCATAACAGGGAAGCTCTCGCTTTCAACATTTTTTTAGACGTGCTCAACGACTATTATCATGCTTTCGGGCTTCCCAACTGAGAGCAAGCTGTCCTCTTTTCTAGTTTAACATCGGTCTATGCTCATGTCGGCAATCGTTGAAACCAGAACGAGATCTCATATTAGCCACACTCGCAAAATTTCTCAGCTGTGTTTGACTCTTTGTAATCGTTACTTTACCACACAATTTAAACAACGATTTCTTCAGAAGCAAGTAAAATATCTGCTGAAAAATAAATAATTAGCTATATATCTGATAAACACTGAAGCTATATTTGTAAGAATTAATTCTTTGCTCTGTAAAGTATGTGTGCAGGTCACAAAATTATAAATAACAGGATGTATTGAACAGCAGGCACAGACACTTTATACATGGCAACTTACTGTGCACACATTTCAGTGTGTTGTTGTTTATTTGTGTCGTGTAGTCTTCCCACAAACACATTCCATAATTTAATACCTGATGTTTTCTGCATGGTCGTAATTGCCCACTAAGTGGACTACCTCTGCCTGTATAGACTGAACATTTTGCGTTCATGCATCCGCACTTCAGCACCTGTCCTCTTGCCACAGCTAAAATAAGCATTAATTGCTTGCTCTTTGCCATATGGTCTTGGAGGTACTACACCACCTAAGGACATACTACTGGTAATATCTATAATTATAAGCCTGAAAATGATGTAAAAGCTGATAAAATGCTGTTCAGTACACAATTCTCAGACCCCAATAGAAATATCTGCACTTTTCCTCGTTAGATCACGTATTTTTTAAAAAAAAAGTTCAGGTGAAAATATTTAAAATATTTAGATTACAATTAAGTTCAGGAATTCAGTGCCCAATAACTCCCATTTTTCTGTCGAGCAACATTAATAACTCAATAAATCTTCCTTGTCAGAGGTGCTAAATGCATTTCTGAAAATACGTGTTTGTACTTCTACCACTTCGGAAAACAAACTGTGATTTGTGTAAACGTCTATATGCAAGTATCACAGTAACCTTCCTTTCGCAATTGATTTTACTGTGTTTGAGAAAAGTGAATACAAAATGGGCCGGTGTTTCTCTGTTTCTGCATTACCTTTGCTTAGCAGAGTTACATCTCTCACCTGTTTTAACTACTCAGGAAATATCTATGATGTGAATTATTCACTTATTACACACTATTTGCATCTGTGATGTAAATGTCAATGATGCACTTATTATGTCTGCTAAGGGGGCTGGGGCCTTGAATAATCTGTGTGTTTATTAAGCGAGGTTGTATACTCTGCATACATCGTTTCAGCACAGAAATTGGTACTTTACTTCTTTATTTTTTAGATTTTGTGCAGCTTTAGTGAGTTCGTCCACTGCGGTTGACAGTAACATCATTGTATTTGCTACATGATTATTTACAAATGATACGTTGAGTTATGTGAATTTTGGTTGTAATTTTTCTGCAGTATTTGAAAAATTCCCTTACTGTACTTGTGATACAAATTTAAGAGCTGTGGTTCATTATGACTCTTTTTCATGGAACTGAGTTACTTAAGAGTTTGGGCGGACTTTTTAATTTTTCTGGCCATTTGTTTTGATAAGACATTGGTATTGAAGTGGTTACTATTGGGAATGTCTTTCCGAAATTCATTTTAAATTATGTTGAGAGTTTAGAGAAAATCACTTTCACTGGTTTATCTATACACTTCATTTCAACTTTGATTTGCTTATTCTCTCGAAAAATCGTGTATATTGATTTGTGATCAATGTCCTTTGTAAGTCTCCATTTTTGGGATTTTTTGTTTACATGCCCGAATTTACTGTTACTGTTTAGCAGAAATGGTCTGGTAGTCCAACACCTTTTACAACTGTACGACATTTTCTCCGACCGCATTTATGGTGACATGGTCGATTACTGATGCACTTACTACAACAACAGGGACATCCCAAACTTTGATGGATATTTATGAGGTTGCTTCTCTTTCCGTTTAGGATACATTTATCTTTACGTCTCCATACAAGGTTATGTTGCTTTTTATATTTGAGACTTCAGCTATATCTTCTGTTCGTTTATAGAAAAAAGTGTCCACGCTATTGTCGGATAATAGATTTTCACACAAAATGATTAATTTCTTGGTGATGCCATGCCATGGATAAACAAAGAACTGATTTTTCTAAGTGATTGCCTTCACTTAATGTGTTAAGGTCATGTCTGTATTTAAACTGTGCTCCTTTCCTGATATAAATGCATGGTCCCCATCCTCTGAAGCATTCTAACCGTAAGAGTCAGTCATTTCGTAAAATTAGAATGCTGTATGTTAGATTTCTGCACAAGTGCTCAGTGACACCAACTACTATGATGTTTTTAAGATAAGAGATCAACTGTGTTTTACTGTTTATTGACTGCAAGTGTTGATGAAGGATTATCAAATCTGTGAAATATCCTATGCTACTTTTGCCAACAGTTTCTTTTCATTTATGACATGTGGAAAGAGTGTCACGTGTCCTCTTGAATTTTATTACGGTTAACAATACAGGAATAGTATGTCTTGCCTATTTCAGTATTTTGACTTAGCCTAAAGCCAATATATTATCCTAGGAGGCGAGATGTAATACAAAATCTACCAATGGCTGAATATTAGCTTTAAAAGATGTAATATAATGTGAGGTAAGCTCAGTCTAGCTTGTGGTGTACCAAGTGATCTTGAATCACGTAGGGGCAAAAATCATTGCAAGTTTACAAAACTCGACAAGCCTTATGTTGCCTTTCGTCTTCGGAAGTTCTCCACAGCACATATGTTACGGTGTCACAAATGCGTCACGTAAAATCATGCTTCCATATCCATGCTCACTGCCCATCCGACACATCATCGGGCAAACTATGAAACAGAAGATTAGTTGGCGTCATGCGATGCCCTGTTTCTTGGTCGTAATTTGACAGTCAGTCACAGACCCTAACACTGAGACTGTATAATGATAACCTCTTTCTGTTCCTGGCGTAAAGTTAACAACTTTTCCGCATGAAATTCGAAATTCATTTCTGAATCGACAACAATATACTCTCATATCCCTGCAATGTACCCGGTACTAGTGGATAGTTTTCATTATACCTCATAAAAACATAATGGGATAAACAAACTAACTAATAAGTTCAGTGACTTCTCTGTGATATCCTGACAAATCGAAAAGTGAGATAATCCCTAGAGATGTTCGCCAACATACCAACCATTCATCGACACAAAAAAGAATAGCGCCGTATTTATTGATGGCAGGAAAATTGTCATTCTTATTTTGTCAGGAGTGCATGAGACTAAGAGTTATCAGAGTACAGGAAGAATTTTGCAAGTTGTTCTTAACTGATAGGCTAGGCCAGTTCCGGTGCAATCTGCATTGTTGCCAAATTTCTGCCGACATCCCGATGATGTTGTCATGCAGCACAGCTACATTCCTCCTCCTTCCCTCCCTGTAACCTCTGATATAAAAGGCCACATGTCCGATGTATAAAATGGTAGGAAATTCATAAATTGATGGGATATAAAAAATAGCCGAATTGTGACATGTTTTTGCCCATCCTCTAACGTCGAAGCTCAGAGTCCAGTGTAAAATGGCAAGGAATTCAGAAATGGGATTTTATATTTGTGGGATGTTGGCATAGGTCACTTGTACCATGTATCGAATCCGAAATGGCTACCTTCAAAGCCTTCAGGGTGTTGGTGTAGCCTGCATGGTTGTCAGATTTTTCTCGTCTGTGAGATGTCAGAATTCAAGATAGCAGACCTATGGATACTGGAACAATACTCATGGTTGCCTAGTCACATGTGGTAAGTTTAGGATCATAACCTAATTTAAAATTGTGAGAACTCAAATCATTGGTTTTCCCCCCACTCCTATGACATTACAGGTCACTTGCGTTTAGGATATATGTGCCGCAATCTTAAAACTACGTATTTTTTAAACACTTTCAGTAGGAATCACTTGTGTTTGGGATCCATGTGCCTTAAGTTTAAAGTTAAGTGCTTTTTAAACATTTGCAGTAGAAATAAGATAGGAAAAAATTGTTTTTATTTAAAACAGAAAAATTGCAGATAGTCTCTACATATTCTTCAGGTCTCGTATCACGCCAAGTACAACTGCTGCCTGGAGAATGCAAGACAAGCGCCTCCGTACTACAAAGTCACTGGACCCCTGGCCACGTGCTGTGAGTCATGCTGCAGAGCTGGCAGTAACTCCATTTAACTGTCAGATATTTAGTGTGGGTCAGTGTATGTCAACACTTCTAATGAACTGTAATTACATCTCATCTGAAATACAGAGACCTGCAGTGCAGATGTAACTGCATGTTGTAAACTATTGCATATGTTAGGGTTGACACAGAAATAGAGAACTGTGCGACTAGAGTTGAACGAGGTAATTTTATTTCTTCTATAGTTTTTCAAAACATATTTTTAAAATCACACAGATTTAAAAAAAAATATATGTACCACATAAGTTCATATACTTTACATTTGAAACTGTGCACAATATTTACGAAAGTAAGTTAACTATGTATGGAAAATAAATATACCGTTTGGGTCAAATTGAAACAGGGTATAGTGAGTCCACGGCCGATTATATTCAGACAGGAATCCAAAGAACGGAAATAAATATTTATTGTGTTTTATTGTGTTATCGACATACATAACATAAATCACATAACAACAACATAGTTCATAGTAGTCGTTCAAGGTAACGACTGTATCGTAATGGTGCATAAAATTTTGCTGCACTCTTGAAAAGATCCCTGTGCCTCTTGCAGAAGAAAACAGGCAGCTTGGATGTAAGCAAACAGGTCTACATTCTTTTCTATGGGGGTTTCATGCACCAACGTCTTGATGTAACCCCAGAGGATAAATTGCATAGGTTTTAGATGCGGCGATCGTGTGGGTCATAGGGCAGGACCTCCTCTTCCAATCCAGTCATGAAGGTAAACGTTATTAAGGTGCCTGCTGACGTTAACACATCGAAGTGGGCTGGTGCAACGTCGAGTTGAAACTACATGCTTTCGGGGACAACAGGGCACTTGGGAGAGGGGGGGGGCGGCTTTCCTCCAAGAACTATGGCAGCAAATGTTAGACGAACAAGGGGTAATGTGGACCAGCCTAATGGGGCGGCAGCAAATAAGGTCCAGTTAGGTGATCTTGGACAGTGCTCACCCTCAAGTTGACAGAGAACAATTGCTGGTGGTCCCCAAAGTCGGTGATATGGGGATGACCTCAGTCCAGACATGGCTACTGTGGCTGTTGAAAACAACATAGGGAAAGAATGACGCCTCATCCGCGAACAATAAAAACTGTAAGAATGTCAGCACTCCAGCACTCTGGTGATTGATCCACTGACAGAGGCGAATTTGAGGCTCAAATTCCATAGGTCCCAGCGCTTGAACACATTCCTTATGACAGGCTTGTAATAAGTGTTGCATCAGTACTCTGCACCCTGTATCTTTCGAAGTGTGCGTTTCATGGGCACATTGGCCGGTTCTTATTGCTGGGTGGTCAGCCACATGATCCATCACGATCTCCTCGACCTCTGGTGTTCGCACATGTCTTTAGCCGAACCTTGGATGGCTCTTTGTCGCAAGGATGACCCCCTCTCCCGTAAGCTGATGTCCACAGAGATAAACTTTTCCCAGTTACGATGATACCTACTGGGAAAGCGTTGTCTGTATATTCATGCTGGTTTGTTAGCATTATATTCTGCGGAACCATACATTAAATGCATGTCACCGAACTCTTGTGACGAGCTACATTCCACCATTGACTACATTTTGTGTACTGTGCAGAGTAACACACCTCACGACCGACACATAACAAACTGTGTGATGCAATAGACAGAAGACAACAGGGATAGTGGTGTGAATACAGTGCGATACATTTGGTCGTCACATGACACATGTGCTATGAGCTACATTGTTCACAATATATCTGTTTGGTAGTAGTGTACGATGTTTACAAATCGCTAACTCTTATAGTGAACAACGGACACCCAGGACCCTTGCGAAAGTGCAGCATAATTGCATACAACGTTGCAAAAATGGTTCAAATGGCTCTGAGCAGTCTGGGACTTAACGCCGGAGGCCATCAGTCCCCTAGAACTGAAACCTAACTAACTTAAGGACATCACACACATCCATGCCTGAGGCAGGATTCGAACCTGCGACCGTAGCGGAATGCAACGTTGCAATACACGCATTGCGAATGGCGGTGGACACAATTCCTATGAGCTACTTTGTTCCTACGCAGTGAACTTCCATAACACAATAGCTATGCATTTCTGCCCATTTGTTCAGTATCTCTGTACAATTGGTTGGGGGGGCCCACATAAACAAATCCTTGGGCTAGCAGGCCAGGGCGGGTTATGTTGTAGACAGGAGCCAAAATGAGGTTGCTGTCAGTTGCACTCAACATGTAAACTTTATTGCCCACACACAATATTACACAAGAAAGTAAAACACTCAAAGTTGTAATCGACCTCCTTTGATTAACTTCGTATCAGCTGAAGGCCAACACTCAAAATCCAAGACGCAAGGCCTAAGTAAGAAACTGACATGAAGGGTCTTCTGGAGGTGTCACCCAAAAATATGTTTTAAATCTTCAATCTAAACAAGTTCAAGGCGTTAGCACTTTCATTTTAATGGAACTCGGCTGGAGACCGCATATTAAGCAAAACGAAGTGTTTCAATCCAACGGTAGAAGGCCTAATCTTAAAACAACTGAAACAAATTCGGCTGAATGCCCTGTATTCTATCAACGTCAACTGAGTAATACAGAGACACAATAGAAACCGTATTTTATGCACCATGTATCTGCGAAACTGCGATAAATACCGCAGCTACGAGATTGTTATGTAATTGTCTTCCTACCTTTTCTGGACGTCGACTAGATTTTTTATATATATATATATATATATATATATATATATATATATATATATATATATATATATATATATATATATATTGTCTATTGCTGTTCTGAACACTAATATTTATGTAAACTAAAACTGCTTCTGTTCTAGTCAATGAACATTCCACCATCTCTCTCACGACAAAATGAATATGAAAATGTATTTCGGCCGCTGTAACTGAGTTGGAGACAGTATGTTTCGTTACGCAAAGGTGGGGCGCTCTTAGCCTATGTTACCTATTCAATTAATGAAGGCGAATGTGCGTTTCTGACGAAGACCGATAATCTATTCGCTAATAATTTTATATCTGCATAGGAAAATTAGCTTACTTACAGGGTCAAGGGTCATCAAGCACAACGACGATCCTCAACGAACTTCAGCCTGTCCTTCTATACGGAACTGAGAAGTCTAAGAAAAAAGAATAATCTGCCAGGAAGTATTACAAATACAGTCTCACATTTAAATAACTTTACGATTACGATAAGCAAAGAAATTCAGCTCCATAAAAATCTTCCTTTCTTTACATATTTTAAATTTCATACCTACATTTAAAGCTAAATAAAGCACGAAAGCAATGCTTCACTAAGAAATACTAACTGATGCTGTGACAGTATCATTCAACTCTGTCTGGAAACCTAACAACTTCCAAATCCATTTCTTACGCATATATTGTGGGTCTAAATCATGAAAATGGTGTAATACAAATAATGAAGACTAAACTCATTGGGAGAAAATAAGATGTAATTGGTGCCAGAGACAGGCAATAGTGTGGCATTGTTCTGGCTGTCTTGTCTGAAAATTACTTTGAGCAGATAATTAGAGAACCAACTCTTGAGGGTAAGGTCTTAGACCTCCTGGCAACAAACAGACCTGAACTTACCGAATCAGTTAACTGTTACAGTATCTATGACGACGGGTCCTGCAAGGAATGTTAAGAAAACTACGAAGATATATTTGCTCAGCAAGGCTGACCGGATACAAATTACACAACATCTCAGCTGTCAGCATCAAATATTCGGTTATGAGGACGAAGATGTGGAGAACAAATGGAAAAATTTCAAAGACATCGTTCAATATATCCTAGACAAGAATGTTCCGAGTGAGGTTTTAAGGGATGGGAAAGATCCACCATGGTTTAATAGCCGTGTTAGAAAAGTGCTACTTAAACAAAGAGCATTTCATCTCAACGAGTGTAAGGAGAGCAATGAGAGAAGCGTTCAATGATTTCGAAAGTAACACGTTGTTAGTCGTCTGTTCACACCGGCACCGAAACGGAAGATAAATAGAAGGCCGAAATACTGAATTCGGGCTTCCGAAGTTGTTTCACCAAGGAAGATCGTAATACTTTTCATCCATTCAATCGTATTGCGAACGTCGAAATGGCAGCTATTGAGATAACCGTTCGCGGAACTGAAAAGCAGCTACAATCGCTTAGTAGTGGAAAGGCTTAAGGTCCAGATGAGATACCTATAAGATTCTATAAAGATTATGCGAAAGAACTTGCTCCCTTCCTAGCAGTAATTTATCTTAGATCTCTTGAGCAACGAAAGGTACCTAACGACTGGAAAAAAGCGCAGGTCATTCCCGTTTTTAAGAAAGACCGTAAGACAGATCCACACAATTACAGACCTATATCGTTGATGTCAATCTGTTGTATAATTATGGAACATGAATTATACTCAATAATTATGAAGTTTTTGGAAAATGAACAGCTCCTCTATAAAAATCAACATGGATTTCACAAACATAGAACCTGCGAAACTCAGCTCATTCTGATCCTCAATGTCCACAGTGCAGTGGACAACCGCTGTCAGGCTTATGGCGTGTTCGTTGACACCGTCCCGCACTGCCGTTTAATGAATGAAACACGAGGTTACCGAGTACAGGAGCAGACCTGCGGTTGGATTCAAGACTTTCTTGCAGATAGAATTCAATACGACGCTCTTAACAGAACTAAACAGACAGAGCCCGCCCGGTTGGCTATGCGGTCTAACGCACCGCTTTCCTGGCGGGAAGGAGGGCCTGGTCGCCGGCACGAATCCGCTAGGCGGAATTGTCTCGAGGTCCGGTGAACCGGCCAGTCTGTGGATGGTTTTTAGGCGAGTTTCCATCTGTCTCGGCGAATGCTGGCTGGTTCCCCTTATTCCGCCTATGTTATACTATGTCGGTGATTGCTGCGCACACACGTTATTCACGTACGCGTACACTACCGTTACTCTACCACGCAAACATAGAGGCTACACTCGTCTGCTGTGATATGTTACCTGGGGGGTCCACCGGGGGTCGAACCGCATAATATCTCTGAGTTCGGTGTGGGGCGGCAGAGGTATGAAGTGGACTGCGGTAGTCGTCGTGGGGTTGTGGATCACTGCGGCTGCAGCGGGAACGGAGCCTCTCCGTCGTTTCTACGTCCCCGGTTAACATACAATACAACACAATAAAATAGACCGAGGTATAGGTAATATCCGGAGTACCACAGACAAGTGTGATAGGACCGTTGCTGTTCACAATATATACAGTACAAATGATCTAGTAGAAAGCATCGCATGCTTTTAAGGCTATTCGCAGATGATGCAGTTGTTATACCACAGTTGCTACGCCAGAAGACAGTAAGAATTTGCAGAACGACCTGCAGAGAATTGATGAATGGTGCAGTTGACACTCAACCTAAATAAATGTAACATACTGAGCATACATAGGAAAAGAAATTCACTACTGTACAGCTACACTATTGACGACAAACAGCTGGAAACAGCGTCTGCCGTAAAATATCTAGGTGTAACTATCGACAGCGACCTTAAATGTCCATATAAAACAGATAGGGGGAAAAGCAGACACCAGACTCAGATTCATTGAAGGGATCTTAAGGGAAATGTAACTCATCCACAAAAGAAGTGGCTTAGAAGGCGCTTATTCACCAGATTCTTGAGTATTGTTCATCTATCTGGGGTCCCTATCAGGTAGACCTGATGCGGAGATACAGAAGATCCAACGAAGAGCAGTGCTTTTCGTCACGGAGTCGTTATCACGAAGAGATTTACTACTGAAGTTTCGGGACAGCACTTTTCAGGAGGAGTCAGACAAAATATTACTCCCCCCCCCCCTCCAAACACATGTCGCGTATTGACCACAAGGAGAAAATTCGAGAAACTAGAGCCAAAATAGAGGTTTACCGACACTCATCCTTCCCATGCACTATTCGCGAATGGAACAGGGTTGGAGGGATCAGATAGTGGTACCGAAAGGCAACGAGACGTTTGCTCCAACGCCGACCAGTAGCGTGGTAGCATGCTGGCATACAGGTACTCTCAGTAAGATGGCTTAAACCATCCCACTGCGTGGTGATGATGTTGAAAAATAAGGTTTTTTAGCCAAAAGAGTGGGGAATCCCGAATAAAACTAACATGCTTTCAGGAAAAAAATCTGTTACATCACTTACCGAACGGCCCCCCCCTAAAGCTTTGTCGTCCACAAGATATATAAAAAGGCTTAATGCTGCCGACAAAATAATTGATCAGACATTTGTTCAGAGGTATCAGTCACAGAGACACTTTAATCCACACTGCAGATTATATAGTGACACAGCAACAGGAAATAAAAAATTCAAAATTTACTTTAATACCACCACCATTACTGGTAAGCCCTTGTCGTACAGTCGACGTGATAGAACAATAGTCAGTCAGGCTAAGCAAGCAACCTTTCCCATAAGCCCTTCAGTACCAAAAACCCATAATTTGAATACCACATACAACTGGAGGATGAAGTAAAAACTATATGAAACAGAAGTTTGTGCACCTCATCCAAATAATAATTTATGATACTGGCATTAGCTCAAAGCAAGCCATCCAGTGTCTCCAGAACCTAAAAATTGAGCGTTGACTTTGTTGGCTGGTTCGGAAGGCAATTATTCTCAAAACCCGGAGAACATCTCATCTAATAGCAGGAAAACATAGTTTACGGAATGATATCGTACTGCTTAAGCCATTATCGCAATCAGCACCATGTCAAAACGTGCAAAACAATAGATGTATGATAAAATAATTTACTTGCCTTTGCAACTCTAAACACTGCCTGACGAAAGGGGAACGCTTGTTGTAGGATCTGTTGTAGGAACCATTACATGAGGTGACCATAGTAAACCCAATAAGAATCACTGGATCAGGTAATCAAACCAGAATCCTTAATATTTATTTCATGTTCTAATGTAGTTTAGTGGTTTGCAATTCAAGACCTCTGCTATAAAGAATGGTGAGGGAAGCCAATCAGAAAGAGAGCTACTGTATGTGAAAAATAGTAACTGATGTCCTTTATTCTTATTACTTGATAGTTTCACGATAAACCGAGAGATGTCAGTGAGCCGCGGTGGCTCGGTTTGCTGGCCTAACTTTCTCTGGCACCGGTATCGATAGACACCTCCCTTGTGACTTATCTTTGGTTTTCCTGGTTGAGCTGTGGAGGCTCGGGTAAGCAGAGGAGGAGGGGTGGAGCAGCAGTGCCGAGCGGTTTGGTTTGGTTGGACTGATTTGGGATGTTCAGTGCATGTACCCAGCAGAATCGCCGAGAGCATT
This sequence comes from Schistocerca gregaria, assembly GCF_023897955.1. Lineage (NCBI taxonomy): Eukaryota > Metazoa > Arthropoda > Insecta > Orthoptera > Acrididae > Schistocerca > Schistocerca gregaria. The sequence goes on along the minus strand of NC_064920.1, from coordinate 282,980,450 downwards.
GTCGAATGTTGGGCAGCCGCTAAAGAAAGTGACGAATATCGTGCTCTGGAGCACTGGTGACGGGGTTTCGTCCTGTTATTTGAAGAGCAGTTAAAAGGATATTTCACGGTGGGGAGAGTGCGCGTATCATACTTCTTAGGGATATTCCGGCCCTGTGCCTTTATTTTTTAAAGGAAAATTGGCGTAATATTACTGTCTTGTTGACCGAATAATATGTATTTGTTTATTCTGCAGTGTGCCTTGGCTTGAGAATGGCCAATGGTTGTTTGAACGTCTTCTTTGAAGCAAGTTCATTCTGTTAGTTGGTAAACCGCTTGTGTGACACACTTGAGGTACGATGTTATGAACTGAAGTGGTAACCCAGGATAGTGGCATTGCACCCGGTGGCAGCGTCATGGAACTGTATCAAGTTGTGGGTATGAAATTGAATTCTAATTGTGATTTAGTGAGGTGTATTTATTCTAACCTACGTTGATGTGTTTTAGTCATATTTGAATTAGGTACGGCTAACACTGAGTGAAATGTTCTGCCTTGCGATTAAGGGTTTGACTCTCTCTGTTTGTACCTGTACCTTGTCAGTTACAGCACTCGCTTATCATAGTACCTAGATAGAGGCGTATGTTTTTATATTGTACGAACAAATCCATTCTAATTATATCTGTAAATCATAGCGAGTTTCCCCCGATCTGATTAAAAGCCTTGTGAAGGCGTGTATATATTTAAGTTTGGCTTTAACGACTTGTTGTATCTAAGAATGCGAGCTGTATTTATCTTGTTAAAGCGAGTCCCATCAGTTGTGCGTGTATGTTCTGTTATAGTTTGAGAGTGCTGCCTCTCGTGTGATTTATGTTCATAGTTTATTGCAAAACACGCGAGTCTACCTTGCTGCTTGCAGCATTGACTTCTGGGCTGCTACGTTGGCGGAATCCTTTCCAACGTCAAGGGCTAAGCCATTCGTGCGGGAGCGCTTTGCCTCGTCGTCTATCACACCTAGAAAAAGTTGAGTAATTGAATCCTTAGGGCTATACCTGGGTTGAGCGACTGCCGACCGGGTTTTAGGCTGCGGAGTAAATTAAGATACAATTTTCATTGTTACTGTTATAATCTCTGATGTTTTATGGTGGTCATCGAATACTGTTTTTTTTTTGCTTATATTGGTAAATTACAGTAGTTTGTCACTTTATATGTAAATATAATTTTGACAGTTTTCATGTCATTATTAATCTGGAATTTAAATGAGCAATCTGTTTTTCTTGCATAATATTGTTAATTTGGTGAAAACGATGAACTATCTCATGGGTCTCCTTTCCACGTGTTAATGTTTGATCCTCTCCTACCCTGAACCTGTCACCTGGGTTTCAGTCAGCTGCATCTCCAATTCCAGATTCTTGTTAATGACAGCTTTATCAGGATGTTCTTGTGTGTGATAAGTGCATTGAACATTGGAGGGAAAGTTAGTAATGCATGCGGTGTTCGTGCATTTGTGAGAATGATTTGGAAAACTACCACGTTTTTGAATAAGTCCCTGAGCACAATTAGTGGCTAATAACGTAAATGTGAATGTTTATTTAAACAAGTACGCAACGTTGAGCCCCTTATCACATTTTACGTTCATATACGTTACACAGTAGGAAATTCATTGCTTGCCCGGTAAGAAGAATCTTATATAAACGTTTGAACTTGTTGTACTTATGCTAAAAATGTTATTTCAAATCTTAGTGTCAAAACTAAAACACGGGAGAACTGCCGTAAGTCAGTAACATCAGTACTTCTCCAGCTGTACTCACCTGAAGATGGCCAAAAGACTTTGTGCCGAAATATCGTGACAAGATGTTACTGACTTACGACAGTTCTCCCGTGTTTTTATGGAACAAACAGTACGCCGTAAAAATTTCAAACATCACAAAGCTAAAACAGTTTGGATCTTTTCAATTTGTATTTGTGAGGAGTTTCATAGTCTTATTTTCGTTAACTCTGCAACAAGTAAACAGAGGGAAGACAATACTGATACATGTTAAGTGTTCTCAGCTAGCTTGTACACCATGTTAGGAGCCCACAGACGAATTATTAAGAATAAAATTTAGCACAGAATTTCTCATTTCAAAAATATACTGTTACTGTAGACATGCTGGAAACCAATGACTCATATGAATAGCGAAACATTTTGGACCTACTTGAAAGATCTTATTTTTGAGATTTTATTGAAACTTTACAACGCTACTTCTCAGAAGAACCAATTCGACCCATATCATAGTTTACAGCTGAGACCTTCTCTTATAATGCCGCATCCACGTAAACACAAAGTAGCACATATCTACAATACTGTGTATGATTCCGGAATTTCAGTTAATTACGTTTTCATTACGTAACTGAGGTGATCTAAGGTATTCCTGCGTTAATAAAAAGTGTGTGCTGCGAGAAAAGTCTGAGACTTCCATTCCTCAACAACTGTGTAACATTATTCGAAATGTACCAGTAAATACAAGATTCTTTAACATATCGAGCTCCCATGTATAAAACAACTTCAATCTCCTGGTTACGAATGAATTAGTGTGGTATACATATAACGAGAAAATGTGCAGAAAAGATTTAAAATTATGTTTGTCAGAAGTTGCAGCTACTGTCGAATCAAACGCTGGATGTGTACAGTTTGTATGATATGCGCTCAGTTTTAACGAAAAACTAGTTTTTCATGCAGCTCAATGTTTAAGAGATCATATCTCTTGGAGTATGTGTTGTACAATAAGACAATTCTGTAGGTCGATTTATGAGTATATGTATAATGCCTGCAATATCTGTTGCGAATGGAGCTGGTAGTAAGGAAGTAATAAATTAGGGCCTCATTTCTGATGTAGCATTTTCACTGCATGAATAACGAAAATGTGCGAGGTTCATGAGTAAGTTCGTATAATTTTTGTTTTACATATTAACATTTCGGTTGCTATGGGTTTATTTATCGATTGCCACTTGTTTATTTGTACTCCACTGTTGCTATTTGAGTCTACATATTCTCATTTTGTTATCTGTAGATAGCGAGTGCAGCTATGGACGCTAGAAAATCGAATGCCAAATAAAGAAATTGGGACATATCGGATACATTCCCCTGTTTGATAGACAATTTTCGTTCGCCGATTCTTGTTCGCTTGTGTTCGCTGTGTTGTCAGACAGGCTTCAGTTATACAAAAAATGTATCATTTCATTAATTTCTTGAATAACGTCAGATTCAAATCAACACCTACTTTTTGCAGATGTAACTCTTACAGAGGTGACTAGCAGACGAAATAAAACCATGCCACTGTTTTATGTCACATTACAGATGACTTCCATCACTCGGGACTTTAATTTGGTGAAACGAAATATTTCTTGCACATACTTAAGTTCATAATAGTTCCTGTAGAAAAGTTATTATGATAATTTCTTAATGTTGTACGTTTCACTAACACTCAAACATTTCGTTGGTTACTCCTTGTAATCGTCATACAAATGCCAAGTGTCTACTGAACGATAAAAACTAACATTTTCCTCATACCATTCACACTGGACAAAACAAATATTAATGTATTCAGGCTTTTCACAGTAGCTACTATTTTTTTGTAGACAGAATTGGGATGAAATAAGAAATGTTTCCGACCGTTATTCTGAATCCTGCGGACGAGGCATACTTGATCCAATTATTTTGTCTGACAGTTCCCTGAAAAAATACTTTCCACTTTCGAAAAAAAAAACCTTATCGAGAGGTTGAACCACGCAAGTAGTAACGGGTTGAATCCTATTATGTCAACCGACTTCTCATAGTCCTCCTGTAACAGAGAGGAATCGTTGTTTCCGGCCAAGAGCCGAAAAACGCAATGAATTACTTTCTGAAATGTTGGGAAGACGTTTCGAAAGAAATGATGGAATCTATTCTTTCCCATTACTCCAGATTTTGTTACACCGACTTCACGATTTTTGTTACTAAGCAGTGCTTTATCATATTTGATCCTAATTTGCCTTGATGTTCCTGAGCGCAGATATAAAGCTGCAGAAACATCAGTCCACTCACACTTATAACTGGCATTATTGTATACTACTGTGTCATAGCATTCATAGATTTCACAATCGGATCCGTCTTCTTTTTCACCTCGAATTGATAAAGTGCTGTCCTCATGCCATTCTTTGAAAGTTGACGCTAGGCGATATACACAGCAGATGCGGGGATGACAGCAAACTTCGCCCATACGTCAGCAATGGCTATCTGTGCAGTAATGGCTGCTAATGGCAGAGCTGCTATATACTTTTACTTGAAGTAAACTATAACTTTTAGACTTCCTAAAGATACTTTGAACCTGGGTACCCAGTGGAAGAAAGCTGGAAATCAGCAATGCTCACCTCACGTGCCCCAGTCTTTCTTTAATATTTTTGCGAGTTCCATTTTCAAGGGATATTTGTTATTTCGTGGAAGCCTCTTCTTCCGTTAACGCATGTCATCTTCCGATATTAGAAAACGGAGGCGGCTTTTCAAACTGTTTGACTTCAAGCGTTTTGTTCTCCCTTCTTTTAAGTAAAATTTCACAGCCTTTTCTTTGTCACTGAAAGCCAGTAGGTTTTAATACATGTCTTCTTTGAGAGAGAAAAGAATTCATGTTCCAGATTATTATTGTCACAGTAAGAATCACACTATTCATGGAGTCAACAGAGCTGTTTCCTATTTCTTCTAAAGATTCTACAGTTTCTGACGAGAAGTCGACATCATTCGAATATCCGAGAAAATAACTAGCAAATAACGGATATGTTGGTCTTCAGGAGAAGTAGGTGATTTCGTCTGTAAACCCCGTTCGTAATATTTCATTTTCGTCTGATTTAGAATTATAATTGGAGTCATCGTTACTGTGAAACACAGAAAAATAAAGACAGATGCTGTTACCAGGCATATATCTCAAAAACCCTATGATTATTATTACAGCGGAACCAGACCTAAGTTACAAAGTTCTTTATTTATTTGTCAACTAGTTTCAGTCCGAGATTCGTTTCAAATTCATCCAGACATTCATATTTTTGTGTTTTTCGAAATACCATTTTCACTATCTGTCTGATTTTAAATGGGTACCGGCCCGAAACTAGTCATCAAGTAAACGAACTCAAAATTTACAACTTCGGGTGGTTTTTCATTCTGCTGATAATAGAAGTTGTTGACCTCGTATTATTCCAGCATTCTGGAAAGTCACAATGAATATTAATACAGTTTTACCTCTATTTTTAATGCTTGCTAATACCGAACTACAAGAAGCAACTGGTAATTTCTTACAGATTTACAGAAACTAGCTTAAAATAGTGTCGGAGAAGCTATCAGTGCAAATTCGTATTCCAAATTACGAACGTGTTGTGTCGTGTTTCCTCTTTACTACTGACCTATGATCGAGACTAAGCTCCCGGCTCGTTGCGCATGCCTAGTTGTTGCATCTCCAATAAGGGTGTCCATTTCCGCTGCCGCCTGGAGGCCAAAGAATTTGGTATCTTTCAACATTTTGTTAAATATTAGCAGTGCACCTTGACAGTTAAAATTTTGAAACTGTAGTTCTTTATAAGTATTATTCCTGTATGTGTCGACATGTCATAATAGTAACGATCAATCAACAGTTAACATGCCTAGTGACGTATATTTCGTAAATAGACCGACCACTAGTCAAATAGCTAAATACAGCTCAGCGTCCATCCTTGTCCGTGAAGTAATGTCAAACGACGTGGGGGGGGGGGGGGGCAAAGCAGTTTCAGTTTACAAATGTTTGACACTATTATCAAGCAAAAGACTGAAAACAGAAATCACATGACATCAATGTAAAATCAAGTGACTGAAAACAAAAATCACATGACATCAAAATAAAAAATCAAATTACTGAAAACAAAAATCAGGTCACTAAAATAAGGACATTGACAAACACATTAAATTTTTAAAAACGTGACATGACGAGATTAAGAGCACTAAAAACTTGTAACGATACTTTGTGTGAAACAGTAGATGAGACTAACACGGGACTGAGCGTCCAAGTGTCCGAACTTGACCCAAAATTTTCCCAACTGAATCTACAGCAGTAAAAAATCACAAAAGACGTGAAAGATATTCAAATTGAACATTTAAATGCTGCATGCGAGACTGTTGCCACTGAAGTGAAATCTTATCCGTCAGCTCATGACTCAATAAAAACCAGCATTACTGTTATTTGAAGACAAAGTTAACACTAAGGATAAATCACTTACAGACAAACTGCAATTACACACTGACAACCATTTTGCGAACATAATATAAAGAATTTCATGACTGGCTTGATTAGAAAATTAAATATTTGGACCAATGTATACAGGAAAAATTACCGACGGTTGTGCACGACACCGTAGCCGAATTTGTTAAAACTAATGAACATGTTATAGCTGAGGCAGCTCAATCCAACGCAGCACGACAGAAACAACTAAATGATGACATACATATTAATAATAATAATTGAAGTGGTCGCTTTGGCAACGAAAACAGATATATGTGTGACACGTTTTCTCCGTACGCAACACACAAATCACAGCAACAACTATACACATGGCACCTAATTACTATCGCGACATTTATGGGCAGTACGTGGGTTTATGGGCAGTACATTCCCTTCAATTCATTACCAGATCACTATAATAGATACAGTGAAAGCAGTGAAGAAGAAGAAAGTCTAATTAAACTTGGCAGTTTCAACCTTTCATCCCAGAAAAACGTACTGTACATATTGTAATTTTTCTGAAAGTATTTATAAATGCTTACCCAAGAGCATAAGTGACCGAAAGAGAATTTCTTAGGTTGTAGGTTACATCTAAGGTGACGCAGCTGTCTGGACATGCAATAAAACCGACAGATGCCTGGCATATGAGGAATATGAAAGAGCTTTCTTGGCTAAATTTTGGTCGCTGTCGGTACAGGAACGTCTAAGGAAACAGATTGTGCAACCAGAGCCTTTCAATGCTAAACATGGAAATCTGCGCCGGTATTTTGAGAAATATTTGAAGATTGGCCACTTTGTTGATGAACCTTTCAAATGGTTCAAATGGCTTTGGGCACTATGGGACTTAACATATGAGATCATCAGTACCCTAGATTTAGAACTACTTAAACCTTAATAACCTAAGGACACCACACACATCCATGCCCGAGGGAGCATTCAAACCTGCGACCGTAGCAGCACCGCGGTTCCGGACTAAAGCGCCTAGAACCGCTCGGCCCAAACGGCCGGCTGGTGGACCATTAGCTACGTGCAATATACTCCACGCACTGAAAGTTAGACTGCCTTTTAACATTAAAGAGATGTTACTGCACATTCCAGTCCACTTCCGTAGCGTAGCGGTAGGTTTCCGCCTAGCACGCAGGGGGCCCGGGTGCGCTTCCCAGCAGGGGACTTGGGTGTTGTGTGTCCTATGTTATCATTGACTCGAAAGTCACCGATATGGCATCACCAAAAGGACTTGCAATGCAGCTGCCGAACTTCCCTGAATGGGGCCTCCCGTCAGACAATGCCATACGATCATTTCAATTTTTTTTTGCACATTCCAGACAATGATGCAGAATACTTTCTGTCTGTGTTTGATTCTGTTGATATATTATATGTGGATCAAAGTTCCGCACGGCAAAATGTGCCACAATGTGTACGTCAGTGTCATGCAAAACGTGCAGCCTAGCCAACTTAATTCTGACGCGCCGGTCGCTGTCAGTAACGTAACGCAGCTGAATCAACACCTTCCTTCCGCAACCCAATATAAGCACTGTACCAGCATCAGCAGACACACCACATTATGAACAATAATCATAACATATCATACGCAACAAGCGACAACCCACACAAGAGGTGCTGCAATAATAGCAATGGAAATAACAGAAAAGGAAACAACAAATGCTGGAACAACAACAGTAACAATTATCAGCCTGTACAAAATCAACAGCAAAAGTGGAACAGTAGCCACGGTAATGAGTGCCAAAATACTGGTCCGCCACCTCAGTACAACATCAACACAGGTCTGTGTCAAATACCGCCATAGCCTGTACGAAATCAAAATTGTACTTTTCCCACCAATCAGCAGGTAACCGCAAGAGCCACAACAGATTGGAGAGTGGAATACACAAAACCCCAATGTAAACATAATAGAAGTGTAAACTGAAACCCCACCTCTGCCTGTATCATAACCTGCACCAATTACGACGACGCCAGTCACTACTATGCCACAGGTCGCAGCTGAAGAAAGTTTGGCACCCTCTGATGAACAACACAATAATTATGTAGCAAATAGTTTTAACCAGCAACCACTGTTGCTTCTAAGCTACAATCATGATGGGAGCTTATCCGATGAACTACTGAAGGAAAATACACAATGCCGTTCATCTAGCAACGAAATAGTTTTAGCGACAGTAAATGGTATAGAAGGAGGAATTCCAACCATTATTGTTTAAGACACAGGATCGGCTGTGATTCTTTTATGTCGTATAATTTCTATAAGAAAATCACTGGATTCGAGCCTGTACCAGAATTTCCTGTTCAAAAGTGTACGATTTTAACTGCCATAGGTAACAGAGTTACGAAACAGGATTTTGTGACCATTAAGATAGGTAATGGAACAGTACAATGGCCATTCTTCGTGGGTCAGAGTTTAGCTAGTAATTGTATTACAGGTTTAGATATGTTATGTGAGGAGGACAGTTTTATTGAGTTCTCGAAACGTAAATGTTTCTTTAGACGTAAGGGCAATTAAATCACGATTGACTTGGATAACAGGACTCTCAAACATAAAAAAAATTGTACAGGGTACAAAATTCTATTTTTGCATGTGAGCGACGAAACAAACGTACAGACACTCGCACTTGATAAACAATATGATGACTTGAAAACACTGCTATTACTGGTGATGAACGCAATGAGCTTTACCAAGTACTATAGAAGTATAGAAAGGTATTTACCAAACGACCGGGTTTCATCAAGACATGTGCTTACAATAGTGAAGTGAAGGCTCACCAAATTTTCTATCACAAAACCGATAATGTACCAATATCTCAACGACCTGCGGTGTGGTGAGAACTCAAACAGATATTAGAGTGAAAAATCATCGTACTTCCACATATCCCTATTGTAGTCGATTACTCGTCATCAAAAAACCTAACGGCAGTATTATAGTGGTGTTGGACGCAAGTGCATAAATGAAATCATATTACCTGTACGCACTAAACCAGAAAATTTAGAGGAAAAATTAAAAAAATTTTTAGATGCTAAGTTCTTTTCCACGATCGACTTAACAAATTCGTTTTGGCAAGTCGCAAACCTTCCTCATTCCAGAAAATATACTGCTTTCATATTCTTCCTTTCGGATTGAGCATCAGTTCAGGGTATTTATTATTGCTTTGCATACTGTGTTTTGTGACGAGTTAGTTGAGACTGTTACACATTATGTCGATCATATTTTGATAGCTACTAAGACTTAGAATGAACGTCTTGACACCCCTGAAAGGATACTGGATAAATATGCACAAGTTGGTGTAACAGTTAACCTAAAGAAGTCAAAATTTGCTTGTAGTGAGATTACGTAATTAATGAAAAAGGTATACGCCCTCATCGACGTACGTTGACACCATTAGGAATTTTCCTATTACTGGCACAAAAACAACTGAAGCCATATCTAGGACTCTGTCCTTTCATTCGGCGTCATCTGTCACAACAACTATTGAACAGTAAGCATCTCCTAGATTTACTTAAGAGGAATTAGGTATAGATCTGGTCTGAGCAGTACCAGCTAGATTTTGATGACATTAAAATCGCATTGGTGAATGAAAACATTTTAGACCATCCAGACTTTACTTTAGATTTTTGTATGACGTGTGACGCGTTATGCAGTGGTTTGGGTTGTTGCCTATTTCAAGTAGTTAAGCATGGAGAAGAGGAAGGGGTTAAAATGTTTTGAATTACAAGGCGTACTTTAAGTAAATGTGAACGTACTTATTCAACTAAGGAACTTGACACTCTTTTTATCATCATCATCATCTTCATCATCATTTAAGACTGATTATGCCTTTCAGCGTTCAGTCTGGAGCATAGCCCCCTTATAAAATTCCTCCATGATCCCCTATTCAGTGCTAACATTGGTGCCTCTTCTGATGTTAAACCTATTACTTCAAAATCATTCTTAACCAAATACAGGTACCTTCTCCTTGGTCTGCCCCGACTCCTCCTACCCTCTACTGCTGTACCCATGAGTCTCTTGGGTAACCTTGCTTCTCCCAATGCGTGTAATATGATCCCACCATCTAAGCCTGTTCATCCTGACTGCTACACCTATACAGTTGATTCCCAGTTTTTCTTTGATTTCCTCATTGTGGACACCCTCCTGCCATTGTTCCCATCTACTAGTACCTGCAATCATCCTAGCTACTTTCATATCCGTAACCTCAACCTTGTTGATAAGGTAGCCTGAATCCACCCAGCTTTCGCTCCCATACAACAAAGTTGGTCGAAAGATTGAACGGTGCACAGATAACTTAGTCTTGGTACTGACTTCCTTCTTGCAGAAGAGAGTAGATCGTAGCTGAGCGCTCACTGCATTAGCTTTGCTACACCTCGCCTCCAGTACTTCCACTATGTTGCCATCCTGTGAGAATATGCATCCTAAGTACTTGAAACTGGCCACCTGTTCTAACTTTGTTCCTCCTATTTGGCACTCAATCCGTTTATATTTCTTTCCCACTGACATTACTTTCGTTTTGGAGATGCTAATCTTCATACCATAGTCCTTAAATTTCTGATGTAGCTCTGAAATATTACTTTGCAAACTTTCAATCGAATCTGCCATCACAACTAGGTCATCCGCATATGCAAGACTGCTTATTTTGCGTTCACATTTCTTGATCTCACCCAACCAGTCTATTGTTTTCAATATATGATCCATAAATAATATGAACAACAGTAAAGACAGGTTGCAGCCTTGTCTTACCCCTGAAACTACTCTGAACCATGAACCCAATTTACCGTCAACTCTAACTGCTGCTGACTATCCATGTAAAGACCTTTAATTGCTTGTAAAAGTTTGCCTCCTATTCCATAATCTGGTAGAACAGACAATAACTTTCTATTAGAAACCCGGTCATATGCCTTTTCTAGATCTATAAAGCATAGATACAATTCCCTGTTCCACTCATAACACTTCTCCATTATTTGCCGTAAGCTAAAGATCTGGTCCTGACAACCTCTAAGAGCCTAAACCCACACTGATTTTCATCCAATTGGCCCTCAACTAATACTCGCACCTTCCTTTCAACAATACCTGAGAAGATTTTACCCACAACGCTGATTAAAGAGATACATCTGTAGTTGATACAATCTTTTTTGTTTCTTTGTTTAAAGATTGGAGTGATAACTGCGTTTGTCCAGTCTGATGGAACCTGTCCCGACTCCCAGGCCATTTCATTATCCTGTGTAGCCATTTAAGACTCGACGTTCCACTGTATTTGATGAGTTCTGACTTAATTTCATCCACCCCAGCTGCTTTATTGCACTGCAATCTATTGACCCTTTTCTCCACTTCCTCAAATGTGATTTTATTTCCATTCTCATTCCTATCCCATTCTACCTCGAAATCTGAAACATTGCTGATCGTATTATCACCTACAGTGAGCAACTCTTCAAAATATTCCCTCCATCTGCCCAAGGCATCCACAGGATTCACCAGCAGTTTTCCTGATCTGTCCAAAATACTTGTCATTTCCTTCTTACCTCCTTTTCGAAGACTGCTAATTACACTCCAGAATGGTTTTCCAGCAGCTTGACCCATAGTCTCCAACCTGTTTCCAAAGTCTTCCCAAGATTTCTTCTTGGATGCTGCAATTATCTGTTAGGCTTTGTTTCTTTCTTCAACATAACTTTCTCTGTATACCTGAGTTCTAGTATGTAGCCATTTTTCATACGCCTTCTTTTTCCTTTTACAGGCTGCCTTGACTGTGTCATTCCACCAAGATGTTTGCTTCATCCTACTTTTACACACTACTTTTCCAAGACATTCTTCAGCCACTTCTAGTACTGTGTCTCTGTACCTTGTCCATTCCTTTTCCAACGACTGTAATTGACTACATTCAACTAACTGGTACCTTTCAGATATTGCTGTTATGTACTTGAGCCTGATTTCCTTATCCTGAAGTTTCTCCACTCTTATCCTCCTACATATGGACCTGACCTCCTGCTCTTTCGACCTTACAATCCAAATTTCACTGCAGATTAAATAATGATCAATATCATCTAAGAATCCCCTGAATACACGTGTGTCCCTCACAGCCTTCCTGAATTCCTCATCTGTTATTATATAGTCAATGACAGATCTGGTTCCCCTGCCTTCCCAAGTATACCAGTGAATGTTCTTATGTTTAAAAAAGGGAATTTGTGATTAATAAGCCCATACTGGCACAGAAATCCAAGAGTTGTTTCCCGTTCCTGTTGGCCTCCATATCCTCTCCAAATTTACCCATAACCTTTTCATACCCTTCTGTTCGATTTCCAATCCTGGCATTACAATCACCCATGAGCAGAACACTGTCCTTTTCCTTTACTCTAACAACTACATCAGTGAGTGCCTCATAAAAACTATCCATCTTATCTTGATCTGTCCCTTCACAATGCGAATATACTGACACAATCCTAATTTTCTTGCTAGACACTGTCAAATCTATCCACATCAGTCGTTCTTTTACGTACCTTACTGCCACTACTCTGGGTTCCATTTCTTTCCTGATGTAAATCCCTACACCCCATTGTGCTATTCCTGCTTTGACTCCTGACAGGTAGATCTTGTATTCTCCCACTTCCTCTTCTTTCTCACCCCTTACCGAATGTCACTAACAGCTAAAACGTCCAGTACCATCTTACTTGCAGCCTCTGCCAGCTCCACCTTCTTCCCAAGGTAGCCCCCATTGTTATTAATAGCTCCCCATCACATTACCATTTGTTTGCCATTTCGTATCTTAGGAGTCCCTGGTTTGCCAGTTAGAGGTGGGACTCCGTCACCTCCAAAGGTCCGAGGCATTTTGCTCTGATTGTTGCCAGCATCATATTTATATCGGGGAAGCAGGTTGCTAGCCTTACTTGCCCCGAGTCCCATTGAGTTTTACCCCTAACGGTTGAGGGACTAACCGGTGGATTTGGTAGTCTTTGCCATATGAGCACAAAGGTGACCACGACTCAAAATATGTCTGAGATACCCAGCCTTATTCCAAAGTAACTGGTATCTCGACTGTCGGGACCACTTACTTGGCCACTCATACTTTGCCCGTGGTTCATAAACTACGACATGACTACAGGAACCCACACCATGAACCACAACTCTTTTTATAGTCTGGGAAAACATTTTTGCAGATCCCCAAGCTCTGACACTTTTGTTAACATGTAAGTTAGTTCATCCTTGATTATCATGCTGCCCTGCAGAATTACTCATTTGAGATTGTATACATTAAAGGTAAGACAACATCATTGCTGATGGTTTGTCCAGTCTTCCAGGTATGGATGACTGTAAAACTGATCTTGGTGATGTCAACTACTACAGAATACTCCTAATGCAGGATAAACAATAATACCAGTATTACATTGATTTGTGTAGGAATGTGGAATCTTTAAAAAAATCTGATCAGCACTGAAACAAGGTAAGAACTTTAGTCACAGATTAGACCGAACATCCACTGTCAGGCCGTTATCTAATATATAATGACGTGTTATTCTATCTTCTTCATCCTGATGGCTCTAACTGGTGTGTCTGTATTCTCAAGGACTCGGAACATAACTTAATGTGGCACACACAGTTTGGGGACATTATGGAACGAAGACGTGCTTCCCTAAACTTAGCACGTATTGTTATTTCAATACTATGAGACTAAAAATTCACTATGTACTTAAAACCTGCATATATTTTCATAAATCTAAACCCCAGAGCCTATCTTCAAAGACAGATGTACATTCCATACTACCCAGAAAACCTCTGGAGACTGTAAGTACGGATATAAATTGTCCACATCTAGCAAGTAGTGGTGGTATGAAGTGTATTTTAGCATTTTGAGACGATTCTCACGAGACTGCATTCCTCAAGTGGGAAAACCCAAGGAAATTTTATTTGACAAAGCCAAAATGTTAATTATGTATCTATGTGTAATTATCTGTATTGATGTAAGGCAAAATGTAATATGTTCGTATGTAACCGTGATGAGAATTTGTAATATATATCGAACTTTGTAAGACTACGCGACTTATGTGAAACAGACTGCTTTAAAGACATTCGCAATGCCTGAAACCGTGATGAAGTATGTGTGCAAAATAGTTAAAACTCTTCTTCATATATCGCTATGCGAATGATTGCGATGAAATATGTACATAAAGAATTTGATGGCAAACGTTCTTTGTACTGCGAGGACGATGGAACTATGCATGTTAAGTGCAAAAACATTTGTAGTGCATCGCTTAATAACATTCACCGCGTTGCAGTTGTGCAAAGTAAGAAACTCGTAAACCACTGGACCTACGGTCACGACGCACAAAAGCATTGAAGGCAACTATACGGGTGGAGAATTTTGGATGGGACTTGAAGGAGTGTAATGTTCTCGGACTACCATGGCCACTCTTACCTGGACAAATCGAAGATCGATGCCAGCACTTTGCCGTCCGAAGTCTTGCATCCATGCCTTCACGAAACTTACGTTGTGGAATGGAAATCCACTGGTCTTCAATCACGCGACGCGTGTCCTAGGAAGAACAGTGTTGTCAGTGAAAATAAACAGAGCAACGAGTGAACATACCCACATATCGGTTGTCAAATCTGTCAACAGTGACGTCGATATGCAATAACATTTACGTTATGCAAACTGCCAAAACAATGCTCACCTTTGCATTATTGTTGTATGTATTGTGTAAATGAAACGCAAAGGACGACACGTCACAGAAGGACAACTAATCTAAAACAGAAAGACATTTTAAATGTTATACTTTCCATAAGAGACAAAGGCCAGTAATGAAATGTATTTTGCCTCAACATGTGTAGTTGTTTTAAGATTATTGTACGTGTTACAGATGTTAGTGCATATTGTTTGTAAAATCTTCTAGAAATGTCCCGTCACACTGATGTCTTGTGCACACCAACTATATATAAGCTGTGATCACCGTGTCGCGAGTTCAACTAAGGGCTACTGCCAGACTGAAACGCACCGGATTGCGCATTCGCGGCAGCCGGAATACCAGCACTGAAATCTATTGGGCACATGTGCACCAGCAAATATTGTACACCACGAACTGTATTTCAATACGAATATAAATATTGTACTGAATGTGCTTTAGGGTGAAATGCTCGCCTGCAGATGCGTCCTTTCGCCTCGCAGTTCAGGGGGCAAATTAAAGGCACATTTGTAGGATGAGCTTGGATGTATGTTGTCGTTGTTGTGGTCTTCAGTCTTGTTTCATGAAGCTCTCCATGCTAATCTATCCTGTGCAAGCTCCTTCATCTCCCAGTACCTACTGCAACCTACATCCTTCTGAATCTGCTTAGTGTATTCAGCTCTTGGTCTCCCTCTACGATTATAAAACTCCACTCTGCCCTCCAATGCTAAATTTGTGATTCCTTGATGCCTCAGGACATGTTCTACTAACCAGTCCCTTCTTCTAGTCAAGTTGTGCCACAAACTTCTCTTCTCCCCAATCCTATTCAATACCTCCTCATTAGTTACGTGATCTACCCATCTAGCCTTCAACATTTTTCTGTAGCACCAAATTTCGAAAGCTTCTATTTTCTTCCTGTCCAAACTATTTATTGTCCATGTTTCACTTCCATACAAGGCTACACTCCACACAAATACTTTGAGAAACGACTTCCTGACACTTAAATCTATATACGATGTTAAAAAATTTCTCTTCTTAAAAAACGCTTTCCTTGCAATTGCCAGTCTACATTTTATATCCTCTCTACTTCGACCATCATCAGTTATTTTGCTCCCCAAATAGCAAAACTCCTTTACTACTTTAAGTGTTTCATTTCCTAATCTAATACCCTCAGCATCACCCGACTTAAATCGACTACATTCCATTATCTTTGTTTTGCTTCTGTTGATGTTCATCTTATATCCTCCTTTCAAGGCACTTTCCATTCCATCCAACTGCTCTTCCAAGTCCTTTGCTGTCTCTGACAGTATTACAATGTCATCGGCGAACCTCGAAGTTTTTATTTCTTCTACATGGATTTTAATACCTACTCCGAATTTTTCTTTTGTTTCCTTTACTGCTTGCTCAATATACAGAATGAATAACATCGGGGAGATGCTACAACCCTGTCTCACTCCCTTCCCAACCACTGCTCCCCTTTCATGTCCCTCGACTCTTATAACTGCCATCTGGTTTCTGTACAAATTGTAAATAGCCTTTCGCTCCCTGTATTTTACGCCTGCCACCTTTAGAATTTGAAAGACAGTATTCAAGTCAACATTGTCAAAAGCTTTCTCTAAGTCTACAAATGCTAGAAACGTAGGTTTGCTTTTCCTTAATCTTTCTTCAAAGATAAGGTCGGCTTCTATCAGTTTTTCCATTCGTCTGTAAATAATTCGTGTTAGTATTTTGCAGCTGTGACTTATTGAACTGATAGTTCGGTAATATTCACATCTGCCAACACCTGCTTTCTTTGGGATTAGAATTGTTATATTCTTCTTGAAGTCTGAGGGTATTTCGCCTGTCTCGTACATCTTGCTCACCAGATGCAAGAGTTTTGTGAGGACTGGCTCTCCCAAGGCCATCAGTAGTTCTAATGGAATATTGTCTACTCCTGGGGCCTTGTTTCGACTCAGGTGTTTCAGTGCTCTGTCAAACTCTTCACGCAGTATTGTATCTCCCATTTCATCTTCATCTACATCCTCTTCCATTTCCATAATATTGTCTTCAAGTACATCGCCCTTGTATAAACCCTCTATATACTCCTTCCACCTTTCTGCTTTTCC
This sequence comes from Schistocerca gregaria, assembly GCF_023897955.1. NCBI lineage: Eukaryota > Metazoa > Arthropoda > Insecta > Orthoptera > Acrididae > Schistocerca > Schistocerca gregaria. The sequence goes on along the minus strand of NC_064920.1, from coordinate 282,963,460 downwards.
CTCTTTGCTTAGAATCAGGTTTCCATCTGACCTCTTGATATTCATACAAGTGGCTCTCTTTTCTCCAAAGCTCTCTCTAATTTTCCTGTAGGCTGTATCTATCTTACCCCTAGTGAGATAAGCCTCCACATCCTTACATTTGTCCTCTAGCCATTTCTCCTTAGCCATTTTGCACTTCCTGTCGATCTCATTTTTGAGACGTATGTATTCCTTTGTGCGTGCTTCATTTACTTCATTTTTATATTTTCTCCTTTCATCAATTAAATTCAATATTTCTTCTGTTACCCAAGGATTTCTACTAGCCCTTGCCTTTTTACCTACTTGATCCTCTGCTGTATATAATTAGTATAATTATAATTACGCAGCTCAATTGTCCTACCTTCTTTGTTCTGGAAGTCGTCCTGAGCGGACGTATATCTGCCATCGCTGCAGAAAATTATTTGGTACCACGCCATTAATATATATATATATATATATATATATATATATATATATATATATTCACAATATATTATTCTAAATTAACCATATAGGCACTCACATATAGGCACTAGACGTACTCATAGTTCGACACAACAACAGAATTTATGTGAGTGCCTATATGGTTAATTTAGTATAATATATCGTTAATACAGTGCTATCATTTAATCTGACAACCATACAGGCTGCACACTAATAGGATAATTCCTCAGATTGGATTTTTTAACTTCCCACTAAATTACACATAGGACAAGTGCTCTACTTCCACAGTGACATGATAGGATGTGGACGAAAACCCACTAGCACAATTCGGCTATACTGAGTTGCACATCACTTTTTGAATTTCACAGTATGTTATACATGGATAATGGGCCTGTATCGTCACAGGAGGTGGCACATTGAGAAACACGGTAACAATTCATGATGTATCAAACAACATCATGGGAGGAAAGGAAGGGACAAATCTGGAAGCAAAGCGGGGTTTTTACAAGCCCCCACGGTCCCACGACTGTTTGGAACTTCTGTTGCGTGATAATATATTTTCCTAGATCTTTAGTTAAATAAGAATTTCGAATAAACTAATTTTTAGTTTTTCCAGGTAAACGTAAAGCGAACACTGTGTACTCTGTTATTATGAGAAGATAGATGAACTCAGAACAATTGGCACTGACATATATTTATTGAGTATACCATTGCTTTTATTTTAAATTCTAATGTCAAATGATTTCTGAATGTGTTGACTCGTTTTGAGCAAATTACTCGTTTGGCTCAGTGGGAAAGTTATTGCTCTCGATTCCAAACATAACAGAGAACTGACGTCGCTATGAAATAAATATCATCGCAGAAAAATCGGAAAGACTATGTAATCAACTAGTATGATCTGTGATTGTTATTGTGATCTCTGTTCCTTTTGATAAAGGATCGCACGGACTTCCCTTTTGTTTCTTTGTAGTATAGGAAGCCATTTTGTGACGAGGCACGAAAGCGCATAAGTTTCATGTGATATTTAGCCTAAATATCAAATATTACTTAAAAGTATCGCTAATGTTTCGCTGTAATAACTCCTATACTCATGAAGCGATATATATCAACGATTTATGCAAATTCTATAGGGAAACACTAGTGCAGACGTCAACGACCTTGTCTTAAATGATAACGGCCTAGAGTCCTAACAAATACTTTCTAATATTGACAAATACTTAAAAATAAATACAAATGTAGACGATTTCTGCTGATCAGTGGTTCTCCATTTGAAGCAGTAAAAGTAGTTAATCTAACAGAAGTAAAACTAATATTCGACAAAACTAAACTATAACGGAACATCAGTTTTTTCGTGGTGTCTTTTAATGAAAGCGTGTCTTGTAAACTACCTGCGAGAAGTACCACAACTGAGTCACTGACGAAAATAATTTTTCAGTTGTAAAGCAGCCAAAATAATACTAACTCCAGCTTTACATAACAAACAAATGCCAACAATACATACGTAAAAAGAACCACCACAACCGCTGAGATGCAAATCTTTCATAATCATTACGGCGAAATAATATAATATTTAAATGTGGGAAACTGATTTCATAAACATAGAATCAAGAGGTCAGGTTTCTGCAATTACTTTTTACACTTGTCTTTCTGTCAAGATGTGTTCCACAAAGGTGCTTACAAGTCTTCACATTTATGCTTCGAATAATGACCATACACAAAGCAGTTTGATCAGCAGGTTGTAATGTAGTACTTACATTTGTACATCCATGAATCGCAAAATTATTTCTTTTGGACCATTTTGTTTTATCTACCGAGAGGATTTCTTACATGTCAAAATTATCTTTCCAGTGGGTTGTATCTTTCTATGAATTATGTCTGATTAGGCAAATATGCAGCATTCACAACACTCAAATGTTACAGATATTACACATAGTTATATTTATAGTTTGGCAAAGGAAAAATCATAAAAGGACATTTAACGATGTTAGGTATTATTTGCTACAATTGTGGAAATAAAATGGAGCGCGGACTTTGAATATTTAACAAATCTGAAAAATAATGCGGACGTATTTCTCGTAGAAATGTCGAAGTAGTCAGCGTGATGGACACCAGGTACTTACAAGTCTCTAATGGCATCTGCTAATTCTCACTTTGAAAGAGGCTAGCAGCGGGACAAAAGTTTGATGATTTACGAAATTCCTTGGAGTTAGTTGAAAGAATCAATAAAAGGAAATAATTACCGGCTTTTGAGAGGCGAACGCAGTCCACAAACTGTCTACTGAATAGCGTGAGCAGGAATCGATAACGGCATAAAAGAGAACTGAGGTTCTGGTCTTTCCTGTAATAAGTAAAACGATCCCTGCCCTCAGCGGCGGATGATTACAAAGAAAGAGGCCGAAGAGAAACCTTCCCGTCTGGTTTAAAATCTTTTACCCTTTCATTAGTGTCTAAGTGCTGGGCCGTGTTCGCTTCAGATTTCTAGAGAAGACAGCTCCGCTTTCACGACTTCTTTCACGACATTTATCTGCTACTTCAATTAGAAACTTTTGAGGGAAACGGAAAGAAAGGCAGAGCGATAAGTTTCGGGGGAAGTCAGACGCGGCGATTCTGCTGACAGTCTCGCTTGAGGGACAACGGGTATCACAAACAAAGCTTTCTCGTTTCTGGGTCAAGGAACTTTGCCTTGGGAAGTATCGGTAATTCGATCTTTTTGAGACGATCAACTGTCAGACTGAGTTTGGCCTCTGACTGCCCACGGCATAAAATAGCAGGGAATAAGCTGCAGCGTCGTAGAATAAATGCTTCTAATGTTTTTCTGTGGACTGAGGAAGTAGCAACTCAAAAATAATGGATTGTTATCTTTGTCATTGGATGCATAACAAACTAATGTTGTCATAGCTAAATATAAATGCTACATATAAACTTAGCAATGAGAGGAAACTGAACCTTATTCATTAAATACTTCATTATCTACTTTTTGACACAATAGTAGTACGCTTCAAAAAGTCGAATCGCGGTAATTTCAAGACAAAAGTACTTCATTAATGTGAAAAAGGCGGAAACAAAAACGGAGTGGCAAATATGCGTCCATGACACATGGTAACTTTAAATATGAAAATGTTTCTACTACAAATGCTTTTTGTTCCTCCATCTGATAGTTTTAAATCGTTTTCCACTCTTGCCACTTACTCTCGTTCCATTTATACCTCTTTTTTCCATCTCGATGCATAATAATTCAATATTTACCAAAGAGAATCGTCCACGTCTTAAAAGCTTTCAAGTCACATTAATTTTTGTCTCATTTCAAGTTGAGATGTGTGTGACGTTAAAATGTTGTTTCTAGATGCGGGGATTCGTCCGGGTGCAGGCAAGATATCTGAGCAGTCTGTTGCAGACAGATATTTAGTGGACACGGGAACGTGTGGCTACTTAACCCACTTGAAACCTTGGCTGATAATCGACGCAGTACCCAAGCACAGCCTTGAGCGATTGGCGAATAACATCATATTTTAATTTCTCTACAATTACGCTATAGCATGACATAGCCACTCTTCAATTCACGCTTAAATGCTTGGCAGAGGGTTCATAGAACACCTTAAACACTATTTCTCTACCACTCAACTCTAGGCGTACTAGTGCACTCAATATTGTTGTCATATTTTCGATGGTTTCACTCGATAACATAACGGGGTGACGTCGAGCAGTGTCGCCAGATTTTACTCGCCACTGCGCTTCCGACACTCAGACATCACAGTCCTAGACGGCGGACGTTGCCCAATCATTGTAAAATGGCAGCAAATTCAAAATGTTCCCAAACCCAGATGCCTCAAAATTCCAAAAGTCCAAGATGGAGTACGTTTATAAAGAGGTAAAATTAAAAAATTGAAGAGGTGCACCTAGATAATTTGTGTCACGTACAAAATTCGAAATTTCCTGTCATAACCTTAAGTGGAAGACTCTACTGGGTATAGAATCTACTGGACACTTCTAATAAGTTTATGTTTTGAGAAACCTTACTTATGGGTTGTAGTTGTTTAAAAATTTGCCATGTAGTAAACATTTACCCAGCACATCACATGACCATTTCGTCTACTGATCCTTTAAAGGGAATGAAGTGTAATCTACGTATCTTTTACAGTGGCCTCGTACTTCAAAGAATTTATTTTTGAGGTGTTCTAGAAAAATATTTGCTAGTGTGCCAGAAGAGTAGCTACCCATCCCAAAAGCACCTTTCTTTGAGAATCTTTGGTCATTTAAACTAAAATAACTGTAGGATAAAAATGTGGTTAGTAGTTGTAGTAATTTGTAAGCATCTGCTTGAGATATTCTTTTGTGTTTCGGAAGTATTTCTTTCATCATGAATTGATACATTTGTGTATACACAGGTTGTTCAAAAAGTATATGACACAAAAACTGAACAACATTACTGCAAATTTTATTTAAACTTTGGTGATTTTCAAATGGAAACAATCTGCAGGGTTCAACAAGAGTTTGTGGACGAATTAATCCTCAACATGCACAAATGGTGTTGTCATAGACCATGTAAGGACCCTAATGATGCAGTATAGACGAATTACTGCCAGAGAAGTTGCAAAATGGGTTAAAATTAGTATCGAAGTCATTCATTCCTCAGGAGGCACTCAGAAAAATTAGTGCTGAAGTTACTAACGACAGAGCAGAAACAAGTTCGCTCGGAGATTGTACAGGACATGCTGGATACTGTGAACAATAGTTCCAATAACGCAGCGATCACTGATGATGAGAAATAGTATGTGGATACGACCCACCAAAGTTACAATCATCGCACTGGAAGAATCCATCATATCTGAGACCCAAAAAAAGCGAGGCTGGTCTGCAGCAATGCCGAAGTAACGTTGACCCTCACCTTTGTCCCTAAAGGCTTGGTCCATCACAAGTGCGCCCCATACCGTATTGGTGTAAATAAGGAATGCTATCAAAAGCGTTTGCGTCACCTTTGTAAAGAAGTGAGATGCAAACGGCCAGAAGTGTGGGTATCCGGCATTTGGCATCAAAACGATAATGCACCTGTTCGTCGTTCTCAGTTAATTCCTTTTTGTCCAAAAGCAACATGGCTGTGGATTTCACCCTCCCTATACCCTGACCTCTCAGTCAGTGACTGCTAGCATTCCCTTAACTGAAAAAGACTCTGAGAGAGGCCAGATTTCGGAATAGGGAAGAATTACGCAGAACTGGACGGAGCAGTTGCACACCATACCAAAACAGGCTTTCTAGCGATACTTCCACCAGTCACAGCATCGTTGGGAGATGTGTACATAAGCTGAAGGGGGATACTTTGAAACTGACTTGTGTCAAACAAATGTATCTGAATAAAGATTGCTTTTCTAAAAAAATACCGATACTTTTTGAACAGCGCTTATCCATTAATTACAGCTTAGGAAAAGAATCAATTGCTGTCTAAGATTTATATGTTTTTATTTTTATTTTTGCAATTACCTCTGTCGTTTTCTTGACTCTAAAATGCCTATTGCCCTATATAATATTGCTCAGCTGTTGCTCAGTTACGTACGCATGACTGTACAGCTTACCATCAGTCTAATCGGAACATTAGGTTTATGTACTTTTGGTTGTTTTAGCTTAGGCCATTGCGGACTCAGGACTGTATGTCTGTTCTGTTCTTTTTTTGTGAATAGAAATTCATTTTTATTTTTATTAATGCTTGGTATTCGTTTCTGGCGCCATTATTTATATGTGTGACTATAAAATGATGTTTATCTTAATAGTATGAATATCTGTATATGTGTTTGGAGAGACAGAGAGGGACTGATTTTTGATTGAGACTTTAAGTTGTAGCTGGCACCTGAATTTTGGTTGCTGCCTCCTTAAATGATCAGCTTCTGCACCAGTTGATGTATTATAATTAGGAGGAAGTTATTGCTCTTTAAGATTTAAAATACAACTCTGTTGGTTAATTGGCCGTATTGTGGATAGCTTTGATCCCAAGTTCTCGTAGCTTTTCATACCTGTGGACCACTCTTGTAAGTAAATAAGATGAAACAGCAATTGCTTTTCGTGAGAAAAGGAGACTGCTTGGCACACAAACTTCCTTCAAACTACAAGTCCTGTTGCATCAAAATTGGTCAGTGGAGCTCGGCACCATACTATTATATAAGAACATAATCCAATTACTGCAATTAAGAAATGATGAGAGGCTGTTACTTATTGAATGAAAACTGTACAGAATGCATTTCCTTCCCTGTATTTCAGTGAACTTTGTACACTTACAACTATGTCGACTGATAGCCGGCGACGAAAGTAAAATTCACTTCCTTTTCCAAATACAAGATATTTCTAGTCTGCACTTCCAGAAAATTTGTATATATAAATGTTTGTTAACTCTTACTCATACTTTACTCAGTTTTATCACTGAAATAGCAATTTTTATTAAATGTAACAATACCTTCTGAGTGACGGCCTAGCAACGCCTCCTCTTTTCTGAAGATACTGATTAACTGTCCTCTTTTTTTTTAATAAATCAATGGTCTTTATTTTAGAGTCTATGCTCAAAGATTCACAACTACTATCGTTGTCGGGATTGTGAGCTAGTTTCTTGCTGTCCAGCTGCGCTTCACTTCACTTCAAGTACTTTTTGAATCAAATTTATATTATGGTATTTACATACATTACTGAGCTTCTCAGCATAAAATTAGCCACAAATTAGTTAAGCAAAGGGCAGTAAGGCTCACATAACATTACATGACCATCTCTGCTTGAATGATTGGGAACCTTTTTTATATACACACTTTTCTTCATCAAGATTTGGTACCATCTTGCCTGCTTTCAAAACTAATCATTAATACGCTTTTACTAGTTTGTTAATGTTGTGCGCATTTTGTAGTTCCTGTTTATGATCAACATTTCTCCTTATCATATTATCTGTTCCATAATAATCTATAACTTTGCTAGCTGTAATCTTTCTCTCCATTTTAATAAATTTTTCTCTGACCAGGCCTACTTTCATATGTCCTCTCATGAAAACTACATTGGTAGCTTTTGGTTTTTGAGACAGATTACATTTGAGTCCTTTCTGTAAGACATTAGTTTTGGTTTAATAATCTTTCAAAGAATCTTATTCTCAGGTTTGCTGGTGGATTCAACTTCAGCAAGGGTGAATTTTGCTAAGACAGCTGTAAATTTCTTTTTACATATTACTCTAAGAGTTGCAACCATGGAATTCGTTGTTAGATTGAATGTAGGCATAGATAACATAATTCCAGTGAGCAAATGTGTTAAATATACTTGGGTGTTTAGGGTTTCAATACACGTGTCTCTGTTTCTAATGTCTTTTGTACCGAAAGGCATTCACTTTACTTCTTTACTAGTGGTATTACATATGTTTTCACTTTTATGTTGACAACAGCACACTCTGGGTCTCCCTGTTATTTCCAGTTTATCTTATATCTTATAGCTTAGAAGTTGGTCCTCATTTTTAGCTTTCAAGCTTTCATATCTGGTATCTTAACATGACATCATTGGCCTAGTCTGTCACTGAGTTGAATGTTATCAGTACAGGTGTCTTGCAGTGCTCAAGTACTGAACAAAACACTTCCTAAAGTTTACTCAGAAGGTACTTATATTTATTGCCTCACTACTACCTGGCGTTTAATGCGGATAATGGAGGTATCCGTGATCATATGGCACCTACATCAACTGCTAAATTATTTTGTGTGTACGATGTGTTTGGTATGGATAGTTCTTGCGTCATCACTTTTAAATGTATCTCAGATCTGAGTTAAAAGGTGTCGAAATTGTGGTTGCTCCTTACCATATTAGGCAGGATATATATATATATATATATATATATATATATTTGTTGTACCTTCGTTATTCTCATTGGTTTAAATGTGTGTCATGCTGGCTTATTATTGTAGCTGTTATCGAAAGTTTGGCCGATGTTTATGAAACATTTTTTTAATTAATTCTCATACAATCTCCGATATATTAATAACTAAAATATTAAATCAGAAATGGTGCTCGAAAACTTCGTATCATGGGTTCATTGAGTAAAACAACAGAACACGAGAAAATAAATTTAAATCTAAGAATAAATGTACGCATGAAGAAAAGAATTGCACGTGGAACGCTGCGCTCCTGATGGTTCCAATACATTACACTTGCGCAATACTTTTAAATTTCCTTTCTAGCGCTGTTTTGAGGAAACATTGTTTCAATGGTATTTCTTTGGAACCTACATACAACTTTATAATTATGGTGTTATGGGCCAGGGTATACTCTAGTGATGAATCTTGGAGAAGCTAAGCGAGGAATAGGTAGCCATAGCACAACATGGAGTGTGCGTTGTATGACTCTGTTATATTTCCTGGTTAGTTAATCTTATACTATCTTTCCCATCTAGTTAATTTATCAACATCTCTAGAGCACTATATGTTCGAGCTAGTCGTTTCACTTTTATTTAATCGTCGTCTGCAGATTTTGTGTGTTTGACGTGAGATAGCAAAACTGTTCACTCGAGGATACTTTGATGCTGTAAATGAGTTTCAGTGCGTAGCAGAAAACACGTAAACTTATACGGTTTCAAACAATGAAAAAAAAATTATTCAAAAGATTTAACTAAGCTTTTAAGATATTTGTGTATACAACATAACACTGTATCCTGAAATTATTTAACGATCAAGTATTTGTTATTTGACAAGTAAGGGATCTTTATAAATTTCCACATAAAGTATGAGAAAAATTTGAAACAGTTTCAGTTCACAAACAGCTTCACATACAACAGAAGGAAGTCAGTTTGAGGGAAGAAGAGGCTGCAGTGTTACAGACTGATGGTAGCCCATACATGGACTCTAAATTACAGGTTGCATGCACTAAAATAGACATTTTAATAAAGCTGTCAATAGAACGACACCACAGTCAGTTCGATTCGGATGAAACATTGCTAGGCAAGATGATGTTTCATCAGTTGTGGCTATAAGGTAGTATGGTTGACAATGAATTACAATAGGCACTAATATAATAGTAATTGTGAAATGCAGTCTTCTTTGTGAAATAGTTGTTCTTGCCATGCGGAGTAGCCGAGAGGTTTGAGGCGCCATTCACGGACTGTACGGCTCTTCCCGCCACGGGCTCGAATCCTTCCTCGGGCGTGGGTGTGTGTGTTGTTCATAGCATAAGTTAATTTACGTAGTGTGTTAGTCTACGGACTGATGACCTCAACAGTTTGGTCTTTTAGGAATTCATACACACACACACCTCAGTTGTTCTTTCCACAGCATTCAACAAGAGCACCATGGAAATTGATCTGACTGGAAAGTGGTACTCACTGCCTAGCCTGTTTTTGTATTTATGTCTCAGAATGAGAAATTCAGTACAACAGCTATGGATGTTATACAGAAGGTACCTTTGCTGAATTATTGAACCGTTTTTGGGCATCCACTTTTTAAGATATTGGCCACATACAAATACTGTTTCAATAATGCAATAGTTATTAACAATTACACTACTGGCCATTAAAATTGCTGCACCACGAAGATGACGTGCTACAGACGCGAAATTTAACCGACAGGAAGAAGATGCTGTGATATGTAAATGAGTTTTTCAGAGCATTCACACAAGGTTGACGCCGGTGGTAACACCTACAACGTTCTGACATGAGGAAAGTTTCCAACCGATTTGTCATACACAAACAGAAGTTGGCCGGCGTTTCTGGTGAAACGCTGTTGTGATGCCTCGTGTAAGGAGGAGAAATGCGTACCATTGCGTTTCCGACTTTGATACAGGTCGAATTGTAGCCTATCGCGATTGCGGTTTATCGTATCGCGACATTGCTGGTCGCGTTGGTCGAGATCCAACGACTGTTAGCAGGATATGGAATCGGTGGGTTCAGGAGGCTAATACGGAGCGCCGTGCTGGATGCCAACGGCCTCGTATCACTAGTAGTCGAGATGACAGGCATCTTATCCGCATGGCTGTAACAGATCGTGCAGCCACGTCTCGATCAATGAGTCAACAGATGGAGACGTTTGCAAGACAACAACCATCTGCACCAACAGTTCGACGACGTTTGCAGCAGCATGGACTATCAACTCGGAGACCATGGCTCCGGTTACTCTTGACGTTGCATCACAGACAGGAGCACTTGCGATGGTGTACTCAAAGACGAACCTGGGTGCACGAATGGAAAAACGTCATTTTTTCGGATGAATCTAGGTTCTGTTTACAGCATCATGATGGTCACATCCGTGTTTGGCGACATCGTGGTGAACGCACATTGGAAGCGTGTATTCGTCATCGCCACAATGGCGTATCCCCCGGCGTGATGATATGGGGAGCCATTGGTTACACGTCTCGGTCACCTCTTGTTCGAATTGACGGCACTTTCAACAGTGGACGTTACATTTAAGATGTATTACGACCCGTGGTTCTACCCTTCATTCGATCCATGCGAAACCCTACATTTCAGCAAGATAATGAACGTCAGAATATGTCAGGCCCTGTACAGGCCTTTCTGGATACAGAAAATGTTCGACTGCTGCTGTGGCCAGCACATTCTCCAGAACTCTCACTAACTGGAAACGTCTGGTCAACGGTGGCCGAGCAACTGGCTCGTCATAATACTCCACTACTCTCGATGAACTATGGTATGGTGTTGAAGCTGCATGGGCAGCTGTACCTGTACACGCCATCGAAGCTCTGTTTGACTCAATAGCCGAGCGTATGAAGGCCGTTATTACAATCAGAGGTGGTTGTTCTGGGTACTGATTTCTCAGGATCTATGTACCTAAATTACGTGAAAATGTAATCACATGTCAGTTATAGTATAATATATTTGTCCAATGAATACTCGTTTATCCTCTGCATTTCTTTTTGGTGTAGCAATTTTGACAGCCAGTAGTGTACATTGGAGAAGGAGGGCGGGAACATGTGAAGAATAAAACGCCAACACTTACAATGAACAACCATGATCTTTTTTTATATTGCTGGCGTATATATGTACCTACAACACAAACGCAACCTGGAAGCTATTGTTAATGTGTCTCACCGAGATGTTTTAGTAAAGGTTATATCATATATAATTTTGGATTGCACATTTATCCCTAGCAGCTTTATATAAACTGGCAGGGAGAAGGATGTAATTGAAAGTGTGACCTCTCTGATTTCTTCCTTTTTTTCCATAACTGTTTAAGCTTAAAACTGTCAATTTTGTTTTCATGAGAAAAATACCTATTCTCAAATGTAGAAGAGCGGAGCTGCACACGATGCTGCTTGAAAAGTAGCACGACAAGACATAAAAAAGGGAAGAAGAATTGCATTGGTTAAAAAAGAGCATAATCCTCAGAATTAGAATTACAACAGAAAAACAGAAGCATATTGTTCCAGGATAAGATATCTTAATGCATATGTTGTACATCCACTTCCTTTACTTTCATTTAATTATAGCAAGAGACTGAATTAACTAATAGAGAACACTTTTGTGCATGTGATCCTTTGTCATACAGTTCCTTTTAACTATCATGTTGACTTTCCCTTTCATCAATACCAACGAAGTCTGTAATGGCCAGAGTCAAAGTATCTGAGTGTTAGTAGTAGCTTGTTTATTGGTCGAATAGAGTCATTTCTGAAAGAAAGAAAAGAATCACCTAAGACATTTTTTGTGACAGTTCAATAGAAATTTAAAGCCATACCGCACGAGACACTCCTTCCACATGTTATGATTATGTAGGTTCAGGAATTAGAGAGCCCTGTTAACTAAGTGACTAGTAGTAGTGCTCTTATAACACACGGATCACTATTAGTTTGTGATAACTATCGTTATGTTTCTTAGAGTAATACTAACAACTGAGAAACACTACACCTATATTTGTAGCTGAGGGAGCATCATATTTTCGTTTTTGTTTGGAAAGAAGAAAATTACTGACTTGTGTGTTAATATTTCTGTGTTAAAGTTATGTTGAGTAGGTGTAAACAGTTGAAATGTTTAGGAGAATGATATTGCTCTGAAGCATTAGAGGACCTGTGGTCCTAGTAATTTCACTAAAAGATGACTTTGCACAGTAGATTTAAAATGTCTTTGTGAACTCTGGACATTAATATTTTATCAAACATTTTGTAACGTGAAAAATCGCAATGTTGTTGTCTAATTCCAAAAGGTGTTTATACAAATAGCGCCAAAGGCTACTGTGATTTTTCGATTTTATTATGTTTGTTTTTGCATTGTCTTTTACATAAAAACTAAGAAGTTATTTCTAATACTGCAGCAATTGTAAGTAAATGAGGCCACTTTGCCACAAATTATCATTCCTGTGGAATTAGTTCATATAAATAAAACGAAAGTTTATTGTTCGTGTAGTGCTGACACAATATTCTTATTATTACAAAACAAACAGTACATGTTATGAAACATGGAAATAGTCTCATCTGTAGTCGTATGCTGCAGTTTCTCACTTACAAGTTCTTAAAGACGAAGTACAGTTTCCTTCAATAGACAAAATAACATAGAAATTCGGAATCGTTTCACCAGTATTATTAAAAATAATTATATGACTTCTCAATTTCTTGTCCTTTCTCATTCTATCAAACAATTTTGGAACATCTCATAATCATTGTCTAACACTATAACTATTCCTGCGAACGACTAAACTTAGTCTCCAGATGAACTCCCTAACCCAGGCCAAAATCGCCTGTTAAGTCGCCCTTAGTTTACCCTCTCGTTAGGCTTTTTTCCAGGTTGGTATTCCTAGAATAGAAGTTAACCAATAGTTAACAGAAGTTTGTAAAACTGGCCTTATAACTTTTAGTGTATAGTTTGTAGTGTCATATTTGCCGATTGTTTAAGATAGGAAGGTGTCGAATTTATATGCTGGTTAAGGTATTGTTGAAGGTTTATATGAATCATTTGTAGCCTGCTGTTAATCATTCATGGTAGAGTGCCTCTCATATGCTCAGTAATGCACTATGGAAACTTTGTATGTACTTTTTGCAGCACAGTTTCGTTTGTTCATTTAAAATTTGTTCTGAGTAATTGGTTGTGTGTATGTGAATTTGCATCTCATCTGAATGTCCATTAATTGTGAGATTGTTCTCGATGTTTTCAGTGGAGTGTGCGTCTACTGAAAGCTGAAAAGTTATTTTTGCTTGTGTTTATGTGTTCCGCCGTTTCAAACGTTCAGCCTGTTAGTCCAATATTGACTTTACTGCGTTCGATGCATTCGACACTGTAAATGCCAGAACCATTATATCGTCGAATTTTGTCTTTTTTATTAATCATATGAAGCCCTAATGCTGGCAGAACACCCAAGTTTGAGATCTGCTTTCTTGAATTGTGCAATTTATTCCTTGTGGTCAATGTCCCCATTATATGAGGGTACTACAGATTTTTCTTTTTTTCTTCTTTCGAACTTTGACAGTGTTTCCAGCTTACACTTTTTTCTATTTTGTAATTAATTTATTGTTATGTCATTTATTTACTAGTTCCCAGCTATAGTGTTGAATGATTGCTACTGGTCTGGATGTATTTGCTTTTTAATTTAATTTTAACATATTGAATGATTCGATCTTTTACTCTTTATGACTTCATGAGTGCAAATGGCTATTATCATTGATGATATCTATAGTTGTGTATTTGAAAAAGACATTTGAAGTATGGAGACAGTTAAGATGAGAAAGTTAAAACTGTTTGTAAGGTCAGAGCAAAACTTTCAAGGAGACGTTTATGTGCATATCGTTCAGCTTTTGGTGCAAGTTGTTAGTTTTGTCTACTGTTCCATTAAACAGAATGATTGTGTCACCTATGTATCTTAGATAGTATATAACTTTTATTTTCCATTGTCTCCTCCTTTGGAGATCAATTTATAGGTGGTCTAAAATATATGTGATAGTGTGCCATATTGTACAGCATCCATGCAAGAACATTTGGTAATTCAAAACAAAATAGTCAGGCAATAATATTATTGTAAGTAGTTGCACTAGTTAGTAAATGTGTGTTTGAAATATTTCTCTCCATTTCAAGAGGTTCTCTTTTATCATGACTCATCAATGGGTACAATGTTTACAGGTAAGGAAAAGAACATACTGTTGTCTGGCTTCTGTGTCTCTTTTATTTCTGCAATTACATCCACCGAATTTTTATGGTACATTGCTTATTATATGTATAATCGCCACGTATATTTTCTTTACCTTTCTCTCCATAAATTATGCAATACTGTTTATAGAGTTTGAAATTGGTCCAGTTGAGACACTATATTCATATACTATTGGCTCAGAACTTAGGTTGGTACATTGTGGATTAATGACTGTTAACTTATTCTGTTCTTCCTGTGCTAGCAGAAATACAGATTTTATTGATCGTTCTTTTATTAGCGCTTCGAATCTCTTTTTTTTTCATGCATGTAATGATATAATCCTTTAGGAATTCAAATTTTTCAAATATATATTCACTTTTCTTTGTCAAAATCATAGTACTACATTTGTCTGCTCTAAGATAGTACCACAAAATGCATTTAGTATTTAGTATTTAGTACTTAAGTACTTAAGGAAGGCACAGTTTACATAATTACAACCTGTAAATGTATTAAACAGATTTCGGTAACTTGGAATTTATTCCACTTATATTTGGTGTGAATTTCAGGAGATGGGACCTGGATAAACTGACAGCACCAGAGGCTGTAGAGAGTATCAGGGAGAGCATTAGGGAGCGATTGACAAGAATGGGGGATAGAAATGTAGTAGAAGAAGACTGGGTAGCTTTGAGGGATGAGATAATGAGGACAGCATGAGATCAAGTAAGTAAAAAGACGAGGGCTAGTGGAAACGCTTGGGCAACAGAAGATATATTGACTTTAATTGATGAAAGGAGAAAATATATAAATGCAATAAATGAGGTGGGTAAAAAGAAATACCATCGTCTCAGAAATGAGATCGACAGGAAGTGAAAACGGCTAAGCAGGGATGCCTAGAGGACAAATATAAGGATGTAGAGGCATATCACATTAGGTGTATGATAGATACTGCCTACAGTAAAATTAAAGAGAACTTTGCAGAAAAGGGAACCACTTGTATGAATATCAAGAACTCAGATTAAAACCCAGTTCTAAGCAAAGAATGGCAAGGAGAAAGGTGGAAGGAATATATAGAGGGCCTATTCAAAGGTGATGTAGTTGAGGACAATATTATGGAAATGGAAGAGGATGTAGATGTAGAATAAATGGCAGATATGATACTGTGTGAGGGATCTGACAGAGCATTAAATGACCTAAGTCGAAACTACGCCCTGGGAATACACAACATTTCATTACAACTACTGACAGCCTTGTGAGAGCCCACCCTGACAAAACTATATCATCTGGTGAGCAAGATGTATGAGACAGGCGAAATTCTCTCAGACTTCAAGAAGAATATAATAATTCCAATTCCACAGAAAGCAGGTGTTGACAGATGTGAAAATTACTGACAGATGTGAAAATTACCGAACTATCAGTTTCATAAGTCACAGCTGCAAAATACTAAAGCTGTTTCTTTCGAGACGAATGGAAAAACCGGTAGAAGCCGACCTCAGGAAGGATCAGTTTGTTATCTGTGGAAACGTTGGAACATGCAGGCTATACTGACCCTACGACTTATCTTAGAAAATAGATTAAGGAAAGGTAAACCCGCGTTTCTAGCATTTTTGACTTAGAGAATGTGGCGTCTGTCAAATACAGGGAGCGTAAGGCTATTTACAATTTGTACACAAACCAGATGGCAGTTATAAGAGTCGAGGGGCATGAACGGAAGCAGTGGTTGGGAAGGGAGTGAGACAGGGTTGTAACCTATCCCTGGTGTTGCTCGATCTGTATGTTGAGCGAGCAGTAAAGAAAACAAAAGAAAAATTCGGGGTAGGAATTAAAATACATGGAGAAGAAATAAATACCTGCAGGTTCGCCATTGACATTGTAATTCCGCCAGAGACTGCAAAGGACCTGGAAGAGCAGTTGAACGGAATGGACAGTGTCTTGAAAGGAGGATATAAGATGAACATCAACAAAAGCAAAATGAGGATAATTGAATGTAGTCGAATTAAGTCATGTAATGCTGAGGGTATTAGATTAGGGAATGAGACACTTAAAATAGTTGATGAGTTTTGCCTTTTGGGGAACAATATAGCTGATGATGATCGAAGTAGAGAGGATATATAATGTAGACTGGCAATGGCAAGGAAAGCGTTTGTGATGAAGAGAAATTTGTTGACATCGAGTCTAGGCTTAAATGTCAGGAAGTCGTTTCTGAAAGCATTTGTATGGAGTGTAACCATGTATGAAAGTGAAATATGGATGATAAATAGTTTGGACAAGAAGAGAATAGAAGCTTTCTAAATGTGGTGCTACAGAAGAATGCTGAAGATTAGATGGGTAGATCGCATTACTAATGAGGAAGTATTAAATAGAACTGGGGAGAAGAGAAATTTGTGGCACAACTTGATTAGAAGAAGGGATCGGTTGGCAGGACATGTTCTGAGGCATCAAGGGATCACCAATTAATTATTTGAGGGCAGCGTGGAGGGTGAAAATCGTAGAGGGAGACCAAGAGATGAATACACTAAGCAGATTCAGAAGGATGTAGGTTGCAGTAGGTACTGGGAGATGAATAAACTTGCACAGGATAGAGTAGCATCGAGAGTTGCATCATACCAGTCTCTGGACGACCACAACAACAACAAAAATTGTCTTATTGTAATAATACTCGTTAATACCATTACTGTGTTCCAGACGTCTTTACTCTGATATTGACAATAGCATATTTTGGGAACTCTCTGTTTTGCAGGCAATGTTCATTACATCTTACATCATCTGTCCTAAACCTCACTTTTAGTTTTGTTCTCTGGTATTATGACATCTATAGCCTGGTCTAGTAGAAATGCAAACGATTTCAGTAGATCGCATCATGTAGCTCTCAAAAAACTGAGGGAAGGACATTTTTAAAAGTTTAGACAAAAGCTACTAATTACTTATTGGCTGACTGCATTTAGGCTTTCCTCGTCTTCACAAGCCATTTATTACAGTAGGCGAAATTTGTTACTTGTAGCTTGGTTTAATGTAGACAAGAAAAGTTGTTGTTGTTAATATGGTTGATACGTTAACTAGCGATAGATTTTGTATGTAGGATGTGTTTGTATGGACAGCTGTATTTATGCCATCATATTTAAGTATATAACTGCTTGGCATTAAAATATGCCGAAGTTGTAATTCCATTTTACTGTTTTACGTTAATATACGTGCATAACAAATAATTTTCATAATTTTCGTACCTTCATTTTGTAGCATTATGTGATCCACGTGACAAAAATGTTTTGTATGCAATAGAGAACTTTTCCTCTTTGGATTACACATTATGACACACTGGCTTATGTATTGGAGATGTTATAATAGTTCTGACAGGTGTTGCTGCAAATAATTTAATGGTTAGGTCTTACACAATCTCTGCTATATTCAGTTTACTTCACTATTGCATTAATATCCCTGGCAACATTCATTGTGAGACACAGTTTCCATCACACTGTCATATCCGCAGTAAACAGTCAAGTTGTTTGGAAAGAGAGTGACAAAAGGAGATTAACATTAAGTCTTAGGCATCGTAAGATGTGCAAGAAACAAACACAGGGCAGCCAGCAGGGCAGCCAGCAGGCCAGCCAGGAAGCAGTGTGTCAGGCAGCTACATACAATGATAGCGCTATTAAGCTATGAACACAGAGAGATCCAAGGACATTACACATTATCACAGATAGGCTTAGCTCCATGTGTACAAACATCAACGATAATATTGGAGCCAGCGTTTCCTTGTTAGACTGAAAACGTGAGACGACAATAACTGAGAGAGAACATCTTTGATAGGGACACCGATAGGTCATGAAAAACCAGTTATTGTCTTAGGCCACAGTGTATGTCCATATAAGGAGGGATGCCATACTCTGTCCACCCAGCCTTTGGAAAACTACTGAAAAGCAGTGTAGTATTAGACCCAAAGCGGTGGCCAGGGGGGTTCTGCGACACGTAAGATGAAGAACAGGTGGTGTTGAAGGGGGGCTGAATAAAACTCGGAATTAGTACGCTTTGCACAGATGAAGTCAGGAAGTTAGTGACGTCAGAACCCTCAGATAGATAGAGATAAGGAGGAGAGTAGCCAGACAGGGCTAGGCAGTAGTTGCTGCAGTAGCTTCAACGCTTCTAATGAGGGCAGCTTCAAAGGCAAGTATAGCAACTGCTGAAACTGTTTTCTGAATAAATTTTGAAGTTGCAAACCATTTCTAGTTTAGATAATTTCAAGGCACTGTTCAGTACTTACCTTTTGTAAACAGATCTTATAATACATCTTCACTTTCACCATGAACGGCAATGTCGTCAACGAATCTTAACATGGATATTCTTTCATATTGAAGTTTAACCCACACTCGAACCTTGCTTTTATTTCCGCCATTGCTTCCTCAATTGTACACTTCGTTCTTGTTCTTTCACAGTTATTGTTCCATCTTGAATCTTATGCGTAATTACCCCTCTTTTCCTGTAGCTTAACTTATTCGTCAACGATCATCGGACATCTTGCACGATTTGACATTGTCGAACGATTTTCCCAATTCGACAAAGCCTATGAACAGGTCACGATTTTTTTTCTTTTTTGTTTGTCTTGTTTCCATTATCAAACGCAACACCAGAACTGCCCCTCCAGTGCCTTTAACTACCTGAAGCCAAACTGATTATCATCAATGTGCCTTTCCATTCTCCTGTATACCCTTTATACTATTCCTGTCAGCAACTGGTGTGCATGAGTTCTTAAGCTGACTGTGCGATAATTCTCGCACTTGTTTGTACTTGTAATCCTCGGAATTCCGTGGATGACGTTTCTTAGAAAGCCTGGTGGTGTACCACAAGTTCCATACACGCTACACATCAACGTGAATAATCGTCTTGTTGCCACTCTCGCATTGATTTTAAAAATTCCGCTTGAGTGTTATCTTTCCCTTCTGGCTTATTATTTTAACCCGTTAGGGTACGTTTTTTTCCTTCGATCTACATTTATTTCTGTGTTGCCTGATTGACATAGAGATGAGAAAATGAAGTAAAAAAAATCCAGTAACCTTGAAATAAATGATATATTCCAGTCGATCTCCAAAAGGGGATGATGGCACGTGCCATTCTCGTTTAACATTTTCCTTTATTTTTTGTGCCTGACAACGAAACAATCATTATGGAGTTACATATTGCACACAGAACATTGTTTTCTCAGGCTTTTCTTGCAAATTGCACATTTTCTCAGTTTCCCCAGTGTTGGCGTTCAATCAATATTAGGTATCCAGAAGTCCTGAGTTCAATTGTAACACGTGAAAGGGATGATTTTGGGTTTGATGTACGATCTGCTCTTTTCAGATTAGAAGTAGCAGATGATTGAATAAGATATGCCCTTTCCACCATTTTCCGGAATTGAAGCAGTGGAATATATTTATTCGAGAGCCAGTAAATGACGTTCGCTATGATCAACGCTACATCTAATGCATTGGTGAACCATGAGAAGTACCATTTTATTGTCACCTCCAATTCTCACACGATATTTCTTCACATTCCAGTCCAGTTTGTCCAAACTTCCAATATGATCCATATATTCTGAAATAGTTCTTGGCTGGGGAACTTTCACTTACTGGTTACACTGCCTGATGGTTTGACAACTGCTTTACACAATTGTTATCCTTCCACCTTACTGCCTTTGTCTCCGTATTCTTGTCAAATCTATAGTCATAAGCTCCTCTTCGTGTCTTCTTCGTGCTGTTTTCTGATTCTACTGGACAGTTATTCGTTCGGTAAATATGGGCAGTTCCAGCTGCTCCTTACTCTCATTTCTGAGAGCTCTTTCATCAAACGGAAACTCGTGGGAAAGTTATCAAAATAGATTTTGTGAAGTTCAGGAGTCTGCAGAAAAGAAATCATATTCGACACAACCGATCCGCCAAGTCCCAGAACTGCAACATCACTTGTATTCTTCGATTTTCCTTCATAGACTGACATATGTGTTTGAACCAAATCCCACAGGTTTCCCACGAATGAACTGTTTTAGGTAATGATGTCCATAATATCTTACCATTTGCTCAACAATTTTCAGGCTGTTGGAAAAAACTTGTAATTTCATGAAATAATTATACTATAAATCAATCAACGAACGAATTTTAAAAAGTTTATCTTTTCGTCAGATGCGATTCTGTTCAGGGATGTGTTATCTTTGAAATGAAGGTGGTGCTTTATTTCCAGATATCTGTTGCGACTCATACGCTGTCGTACACACCTTATATCAAAGTCCTCATCCTCACTCCTCTATAGTTTTTCCTGTGGAAGAGCACGTTATCCAGTGAAGAGTAGTATATCTATGAACTTTTTTGGACATCCATTGGATAACTCATAGCTGTGATTATTGTTCTGTGTAGCATATCGGACACCTTCACTGACAATCAAGTTTAATACCTGCTCATCAACAAATTCTTCCAAGCACTCAACATCAGATTTTCCTTTTAAATCTGGTACCAAATGAGATTTTCGCTGTTCGGTTTCTGCTGTATCAGGATAGTTGTTAGAGTAAGTTGCATCTTCCGTTGTCCAATTATAAGTGATAATAGCTTTGATTTCCTTCTTTCGTTGGCCTGCATATTCCTCATTTCACTTTCCTCAATTGGCATAAATTTCCAATGCACCTGGTACATCAGATGAAACAGTATTTGCAAATATATTTTTGTCAATATCTTCACAGTCAGACATCTCATCTGCCCGATCTGGAGGGAGTTCGACAATCTCAATGGTCTCATTTATGTCACCATCATCAGCAAAAGAAGCCATGATTTTCGGGTTATTTACAATTTCCTCAATTTCCCTCCCAGGAAGCGCTTCATAGCGACTCCTTGTGCCTGAGGAGCAAATAAAAACAAAATAAAGTTTTACGTGGAAACTGCCTGAGCCTCAAATGGGGAACGAAGATTATACAGGTGTCACGCAGAAATGAAATAGGTGTTTGAAATAAATGATCGATAATCATCTTCTCAAACCATTACAGAACAGGCCTCTATACAAATACGGCAAGTTATTTATATAATAATATAACTTAAGCTATTTTGAAAATGTGCTAGTCTTGTAACGCTGGAGAAACGTAGCTTCTTCACAGAAATAAAAGTGTACAACTCACTCGTTTAACAACAACTGACGAAACTTCAATGTAAGCGCTCGAAAAAGGTCTGTCAACGATGGGAAATAGCGTCGAAAGTTCCATGCGGCTTTGCGCGGATGATGCTGTAGTATACATGGAAATTGCAGCATTAGAAAATTGTAGCGAAATGCAGGAAGATCTGCAGCGGATAGGCACTTGGTGCAGGGAGTGGCAAGTGGCCCTTAACATAGACAAATGTAATGTATTGCGAATACATAGAAAGAAGGATCCTTTACTGTATGATTATATGATAGCGGAACAAACACTGGTAGCAGTTACTTCGGTAAAATATCTGGGAGTATGCGTGCGGAACGATTTGAAGTGGAATGATCATATAAAATTAATTGTTGGTAAGGCGGGTACCAGGTGGAGATTCATTGGGAGAGTCCTTAGAAAATGTAGTCCATCAACAAAGGAGGTGGCTTACAAAACACTCGTTCGACCTATACATGAGTATTGCTCATCAGTGTGGGATCCGTACCAGGTCGGGTTGACGGAGGAGATACAGAAGATCCAAAGAAGAGCGGCGCGTTTCGTCACAGGGTTATTTGGTAACCGTGATAGCGTTACGGATATGTTTAACAAACTCAAGTGGCAAACTCTGCAAGAGAGGCGCTCTGCATCGTGGTGTAGCTTGCTCGCCAAGTTTCGAGAGGGTGTATTTCTGGATGAGGTATCGAATATATTGCTTCCCCCAACTTATACCTCCCGTGGAGATCACGAATGTAAAATTAGAGAGATTAGAGCGCGCACGGATGCTTTCAGACAGTCGTTCTTCCCGCGAACCATACGAGACTGGACAGGAAAGAGAGGTAATGACAGTGGCACGTAAGGTGCCCTTCGCCACACACCGTTGGGTGGCTTGCGGAGTATAAATGTAGATGTAGATGTAGATGTAGATTCGCTCCGAGTATTATTAGAATTGCAAAATTTCCGTTACAAAAACAAATCCCCAAATGGGAATCGTGGCACCTAATGGGTAAGTCGTAAAAAGCTCTTCGAAATTCTTATTCTAATACTGGATCCTCTATACCTTGTTGTCGACTTCTGACCCTTCATCACATCATAAGGCAAGTCCTTCCCCTCACAGAAGTTTTCAGTACTCTTTCTATCTATCCGCTCTCTCCACTTTATTTAACAGTGGCATTCGCATCACACTCTTAATGTTGCTGCCCTTGCTTTTAACTTCACTGAGCGTTGTTTCGACATTTCTATATGTTGAGCGAAATGAATGTTGTTAGTTCCTAATGCCGTGTTCTTATAGCACCGTGTTTTGAGATTTTCTTTCTTCAGTGTGTGATACAAGTTCGCAGCATGAAAGTGCTAAATACACTCTAAGACATGAAAGAGGGCTTGTCCGAACGGGACACAAATCGGTAGATGTGATGTCCATGTACAGACAGTCAAACGGTTACTGTTTCAGAGAAATAGGATGATTTATTCAAGAGAAAGTGCTCTACAATCTTGGTAACTTAATAACGTGTTGTTTCACCTCCGGCCCTTGTGCACGCAGATATTCAGCTCGTCATTGATTGAAAGAGTTCTCCTCTGACAAGCACAAAGACAAGAAGTAGAAATTCGTGTCGTGTGCGGGTGAGCACTGTCACGTTCGTATACCTATACGTCTATAGAGAAGTCTTCGCTGGCCGTCGGGGCTCACTTCGATGCGGGATTCGTCTCTGCTGACAGTTCTGGTCCATTCAATGTCTTTCTAGGCCACAGATGTGTCGGGAGACGTCCCAGACAGCCGTGGGATACCAACCTGTGTTCTGCCATGCGGCCTGACAACCAGGAGCGATGGTCTGAAGTGTCATTTCTTTTCACAGGAAGGCTCCTCAGGTTGTCCTACATGGCAAGCCATCCTGGGCGTACATTTCAGCAAGATAATTCCGCCTGCACACGGAGAGAGTTTCTATTGTTTGTCTTCCAGCTTGCTGGACCCTAACTTTGCCAGCAAGGTCGCTGGATCTCACTCCAGTTGAGAACATATGAGAGGAGGACACCCAACAGCTCTGTCAACAGTGTCCTAAGTCTAGTAACTGCTTGCTGATGGCGAGAGGTAGGCCGACGCGTTATTGAGTTGTTCAGTTTGTACAGTTCTTTCTTTCCTTCAATTTTTGTCAAATTGCAAATATTTGTTTGTCTGCACATGCACATCACATCTACTGATTTACGTAGCATCGGGATAATTCCTTCGTGGTGCGTCGGTTCTTTTTCTATTTTTTGGATGGTTTTATCCTTGAGTTTTGTTTCAGTTTTTTTCATCATGATTTCAACTCTAATTATTTCCTGCTTTGTATTCAACTTCCTTTTATGTAGTTTTCTGACTAGCTCTTTGCTATAACCGTTACTGATGGCTACGGCTCTGTGATTGTTTTGTTCTGATTCAATATTTGCATTGCTGATAGGGTATTTCATGATTCCATCTTCTGCTGGTCTAAAGTATGTCTCGTTATAGCCCCATGGGTGACAAGAGCTATGAACAATGACGGCGTCTGTACTCGTGAATTCGCAGAATATTTAGGAAATTGGTCCTGGGTCAGTGTTCGTAACAGTTAAGTCGAGGAATGTCACGTAGCTGCTAAGTTAGTGTTTCATTACCAAAGGGATGCTTCGTGCATATTGTTAACCTATTACTTACAATCGGTAATTTCCTGCACTGATACGTTAAAGAGAATGATGACCGTCATCTACGTATCCTTGAAAGGTTATTACTCTTCTTCTCTAGGGGTCTTGCTCTTCAAAGAACTGAGACGCTGAAAACCACAAGGGCCTAAAGCACACTGACGTTGGACAGAAACTGTAGCATGTATAAATAATAGTGTATTCTGTTGATCTAATGGTGAACCAGTTTTATGAATACTGTACACTACAGTCTATATGAACATTTGCGTAAAAGTGTCCCGCCCATTACTCTGCTATTCATTTCCATAAGCGCCCAAAGTAAAAATTTTCATTGCTGTAGGGACGCTCATTGGCTATAATTACGACCAATCCTTCACAAAAGTTGAAAGTTCTTGAAGGAATATGCAGTCATAACCTCACATAACATGGTTTGAGCATTCCAGTCTGTAAAATGGACGCTAAAGATTTCAGAACCTTTAATAGTCTTTCCGACATTAATAACAAACCAAAAGTTAACGGTTGTGGTAACAATATAAATATCATAAATTTAATAAAGCTGAAATTTCTAACACGTTGCCATGAACTGTTGTATAAGTAACATGTTCATCGCTGGAGTCGTAGGAGGTCACCATTTCCTTGAAGTCACATTGAGCTAGACCACAACATGCAATTTCCCCACAGTTTGTAAACGTCTTGTTAAATCTACTGTGCAAAACGTAGGTAGAAGCAAATATCAACGTCTGGCATTTGTGAATGATATTGCCTGATAATTTGAGATTTACTTTCTGTTGTGCGTAACTTACTCTGTCTTATGCATGTCCACAGTGTGAAAAATCTGCAAATTTATCGTATTTTTTGTTTAAATGTTTACAGCGTGAATTCGTGTAGCGCAAATTTACGAGGTAGTAAGACTATTAATCACGATATTATTTCTCGGCCATTTCAGATTAAGTGACCAAATATTCTCACAAAAGGAAGATCATGTGACGGTAGCTGCCTCTTTGGCACAACAGCAAAAAATATTTTTAGACCTCCTAGAAATTAAATCCTTTGAAGAACAAGAGCACTATAAATACTATCTAAGATGCAAAGATAACACTATCCTTCTATTCAACGCATCAGTAAGCGAAATTATTGAATTGTGACATCCGCTAACCATTCAACGACTTGCGCAAAACATCACCTACACAATCGGATACGAACATAACAAAATCATTAAATCTCGGGACTTAGCTGTCACGTATGCAGAGAGAACATACTTTCAGTACATCCAGCAAATCGACGACTAAAGACATTGTCTTTCACAAAACCTTTTGTCACCTATGAGCCAAAAAGAACCCTACTGCAGATCTGTAGTAGATAGAATAACCAAGTATCCTCTCGGCAAATCAGATATTAAATTAGTTCTAAACACCATTAACAATCAGTAATATAGAAAGATATTAAATACAGAACAGGAAATCAGTAAAGACGAAATCACGCTGACAAGTACTAAGCTAAACAATAAATTCTTAGCTCTTCCGTAATGGGGATGTTAATGAGACCAAATAAACCATGCACTGAAGAAAGCAAATGTCAAAATAGTTTTCTATACCAGCAACATATTAGGAGGCAACATTATCCGTGAAATATACAAAATACAGCGTTAGAAGTAAGCCGGCGAATAGAAAATTGAATTCTGCGTATACATTAAAGCCTACATTTGGCACAGAGGCACAACGCTTCAAACTAGTTACACAGAGCACATAAACACAAGCTAAAATAAACCTTTAGCTTTCGGCGCGTGCCTCAGAGATAATAAAAACTCCATTAAAATAGCGAGAGAAGTGCCACTATTGCACAGGATATCTCCAGGGGCTACATTAAATTAATAAAAAATTTCCATAGTACCTGACTCATCATATGATAGGAACACAGTCATGCATTAATTAGCAAATAGTCGACTCCAAACAGTTCATAGAAACCTTCGATAACACTTCTAGTAGCATATGAACTACACTTCAAGCTAACTTAAACACTCACTAAATGCGAGACTATAAAAGTTAAATTGAAAACTATAACATCGTCACAGTACTATTGCATTTTATGTATTAAACACGAAAGAAACGATGTTCCCTCTTAAATAATGCTGAAATGGATATGGAAAAAAATTTGTAAAACTGTATTCTGAAGGAATGCTCTGAGTGTAGTCAATGAACGCAATGTGTATAGTCCATGACATTAATACAAGCGCGAAGTAAATGTAATATATCTGGGGTTGTCTAAGATCCTATAATAAAATTCTGTGCCTCATCTCTCAAAACCACGATAACACTTACGATAAATAATCCAGCAAGAAACAATGTGTAATCCAATGAGAACAAACTTTCGCCTGTATATAAAATGTGGTTGTCACGTGATTCATACCATGCTAGATAATTAATTTACCACACTTAAGAAAAATATATATTTCGCACCCATTGGCGTACTGCTGTAATTTGTAACTTGAAGTCTTGTGTCCTTTAATGGTGGTGGTGGTGGTGGTGGTGCATTTGCCTGAAACGATATAGGAAAATCACGGAAAACCTAAATCAGGGTGGCCGGAGACGGGATTGAACCGTCGTCCTCCCGAATGCGAGTCCAGTGTGCTAACCACTGCGCCACCTCGCTCGGTCCCTTTAATGAAAATCTGAGTTTACTTAAGGGTGATTTCTTTGAGTAACTTTATCAGAATACAAGGTAGCTTAGACAAAAGTTCTAATTGATGTGATGAATGGCAGCGATCTCTAAATGTAGAAAAATGTAAGTTATTGTAGATGAGTAGGAAAACAAACATCAACGATACGAAATGGAACGAGCATGTAAGGCTGTAGTGATTCCGAATGGTCGACTTTGGTTTACTGGGATACTTGTAGGGAAGTGTGACTCATCTGTAAAGGAGTTTTCGTTTAGAGCGCTAGTGAGATCCATTCCTGAATACTGTTCTTGTATCTCTTATCCCCACCATGTTTTTCTAAAGGAAGACATCGAAACGATTCAGATATGTGCTGCTAGATTTTTTAGTTTCGATAAACCTGCGAGTATTACGGAGATCTTTCGGGAGCTAAAATGGGAATACCAGGAGGGAATACGACGTTCATTTAGAGGAATGGTATTGACAACATTCAGAGAACCGACATTTTAAAACTGACTACAGAACTATTCTACTGCCGACAATGTGGATATCGCGTAAGGACTACGAAGATAAGGGAAATTAGCGCTCGTACCGAGGCATAAAGACAGTCGTTTCTCCATCGGTCAGTTTATGAGTGGAACAGATAAATAAACGACTGGTGACAAAAGGTACCCTCCGCTACGCACCATAAGATTTCTTGTGGATTATATACGAAGATGTGGATGTAGAACAAAACTGACCACACCAGAGGATCCTAACACAAAATACGTAATTAGTTACGATATGAACCATATTATCACTGATACCTTTATTACCCACATTCGACGCATCCATTCATAACAAATTTTATTGTGAGTAATATATCTCTTGTGAAAATGGCAAAGCCGGAAGCTAAATAGCAAATGAATAATTAGAAACTTCGACGAAAAATTTTAAATATGTTCTTTCTTCAACAGTGTTGTTTTATTTTTGCTGCATTCTGCCCGAGCAAACTATAAATGCGGTTGTTTAGTATGGTTTGTGTCACTAAATGTTTACGAGCTTCCCATAAATTGCAACTGAACAACGAAAGAACGCATAGTAACCTTGAAGACCCGAGAATGGTCTTCTGTGAGAGGTACTTCTTGGTGTGCAAACAGATCACGGAACAGCTAAACCTGTACATTGAAGAACCGAATGTAGTTATTCCGTGAGCTTTAAATTCTGCAAATGACACCTGATACCAACCATGTCCTAGAGCATTTACATCTAAGGATTTATCTATGACTGTGGTTTGAATTGCACGTAGGACACCAGATGTTTCGCATGATTTTCCAAATCATTTCTATCCATTGCCGATGTGCTTCATTCAAGGAAGTCACTAGCAATATATACCGTCATCTGTACCAGCTAGTGCTATGTCTCTGACGACCTCGATGGAAGTGGCACGTCAATCTCCAAACCTCCTGCTTAAAACAGAAAGCTATGTAGTGTTCGGCTCAGCATTGCATTTTTAAGTAAGTTTCAAGCGATTCGTTACGTTAATAGGTAATGACTGCTTCTCTCCAAGTCACATGCAAGTATACCAGTTGTGGCAAAGAAATTTTGTAGTTCATTTCGCTCCGTTCCTTCCTTGTTTGCCAGTCTCTAATGTCAGTAAGAAGTAAATCTGAGTTTCCATCTTTGAGTCGAAGGCACTGAATTTTGTGTCTAAACCAGTGAATTCTGTGCTGAAATCCTTGAATTTTTGGTCAAAATCAGTCAATTTTTTAGCGTAATGATGGAATTTTGTCTTGAAAACAGTGAATTGTTTGCCGAAATCATTGAACTTTTGGTCAAAATTATTTAGTACAAAGGTTCTTTTAGGAATATGATAAAGATTTTGACAGCAATTTAAATCCTGAACGCTTCTTCATCCATCTGTAACTGCTATACCTCCACCCCATGCCAGGCTCTTAACGCACTAGGTAACAAAGGCGAGCAAGTGTGCTGTGTCAGTATTACTGGACTTCCGTTACAGTGAACTACGAGCACCCTCAGACCTATTTATCACCAGTGACTCTTCGTACTTATATCACAGAATGTTATCCTGTTATACGACGTCAAGTACGAAGGAATATGAACTTCAGGATGGATGAAACGTATTGCCTGCAGTGGTGGCTATAACTACTCGAAATGAAACGACAGTACGCAGTATATCGATACATCAAGAAAATTTTACAGGAATCCATGAAACTTCATTCTTTTTCCTCTGTGAGTGCAGTGGTATTGTATTGCTTAAAATAGAGAACTCTCTAGATCGGCTATTATTAATATGTACATGCATGATAATGAAAAGAAAAGACTAAGAAGTTCTCTGGTACAGCTACTCGCGGGTTCATCAAACAGTCTACCACAATAATCTTCTATTCGAGACAGAACAATGGAAACTCCATGTAGGAATGTCAACAATGTAAGAAAAGATAGATTGCTACTTACTGTAAAGAAGACAATTCAAATTGCAGACAGGTACGATTCTGAACCGCAATTTCTGATTACCTATTAGTGCCCTAACTGATTCTGTAAGTGATAGTGAGTCTGCTTCCATTATGGTGGTGCTATTAAGCTGTGTTATCGGAGCTAACAGACTTTAAAATGGTAGGGAAATTGAAAACAATGATCACAATTCTACTAGTCATACAATGATATTGCATTAAGTGCTATAGCAGCACACACAATACCTGGCGAAACTTCACTTGCTAAATACAATATAAGAAGAACAACTAAATTTAATTGTTCAAGTGGAGGAAACAGACCAAATATGCTAAGTTTAAAATGGCAGATCATCTCAGTACCAACTTGCAGTTCAGTACAAAATTAGTGGGGCGTTGCAGTTGTCACCCCTGCTCTCAGGCTCACAACGTATCTGGCAGACAGCATACGCGCCCTGAACACCATAGTGTAAGCTTCATCACCATCATGAAGCATCATCAAAGATCATCCAACCTCAGACAAAAAAAACTGTCACTCGCATTGGAATGGTGGTATAAACCCATTCCAACCCGACTGTGAATGCTCATCTTATATATTGTGTATCTGTACGTGTTAATTTATTTTACCTTGATGTAGTTGATACAATGCTTGATTGTGGCGTGAAATCAACATGCTGAATTGTTTCCAGGTAGGTTCCGTGATGCAGCTCCTGCTACATTGGAGCAAATATTAAGTCCACACTTTGAGTCTTCACTGACTCCAACAGCTGCACCACTCTTTGAGCTGCTTTTACAACATAGTGTGCCAATAACCATTCTATTATTCTTAGAAATGTACAAGCTGGATGCGAGTGCCTGTAAATGCATTGTTGTAGTCATGTCCTACGAGTGTAAGCTTAACACACTAACAATCTCCAAAAAACCCGTGATTTAGCGACATCAGTTATGAGACTATAAATGGTTTCAGTCATGCTCAAGTTCAACACAAATAACTGAAGTGTTCAACACTCAAACGTCAGCAGTTTTACTGGAACAGGGGGAGTATACTACACTCCTGGAAATGGAAAAAAGAGCACATTGACACCGGTGTGTCAGACCCACCATACTTGCTCCGGACACTGGGAGAGGGCTGTACAAGCAATGATCACACGCACGGCACAGCGGACACACCAGGAACCGCGGTGTTGGCCGTCGAATGGCGCTAGCTGCGCAGCATTTGTGCACCACCGCCGTCAGTGTCACCCAGTTTGCCGTGGCATACGGAGCTCCATCGCAGTCTTTAACACTGGTAGCATGCCGCGACAGCGTGGACGTGAACCGTATGTGCAGTTGACGGACTTTGAGCGAGGGCGTATAGTGGGCATGCGGGAGGCCGGGTGGACGTACCGCCGAATTGCTCAACACGTGGGGCGTGAGGTCTCCACAGTGCATCGATGTTGTCGCCAGTGGTCGGCGGAAGGTGCACGTGCCCGTCGACCTGGGACCAGACCGCAGCGACGCACGGATGCACGCAAAGACCGTAGGATCCTACGCAGTGCCGTAGGGGACCGCACCGCCACTTCCCAGCAAATTAGGGACACTGTTGCTCCTGGGGTATCGGCGAGGACCATTCGCAACCGTCTCCATGAAGCTGGGCTACGGTCCCGCACACCGTTAGGCCGTCTTCCGCTCACGCCCCAACATCGTGCAGCCCACCTCCAGTGGTGTCGCGACAGGCATGAATGGAGGGACGAATGGAGACGTGTCGTCTTCAGCGATGAAAGTCGCTTCTGCCTTGGTGCCAATGATGGTCGTATGCGTGTTTGGCGCCGTGCAGGTGAGCGCCACAATCAGGACTGCATACGACCGAGGCACACAGGGCCAACACCTGGCATCATGGTGTGGGGAGCGATCTCCTACACTGGCCGTACACCTCTGGTGATCGTCGAGGGGACACTGAATAGTGCACAGTACATCCAAACCGTCATCGAACCCATCGTTCTACCATTGCTAGACCGGCAAGGGAACTTGCTGTTCCAACAGGACAATGCACGTCCGCATGTATCCTGTGCCACCCAACGTCCTCTAGAAGGCGCCAGGTGGAAATAGCATGGCAAGCCGTTCCACAGGACTACATCCAGCATCACTACGATCGTCTCCATGGGAGAATAGCAGCCTGCATTGCTGCGAAATGTGGATATACACTGTACTAGTGCCGACATTGTGCATGCTCTGTTGCCTGTGTCTATGTGCCTGTGGTTCTGTCAGTGTGATCATGTGATGTATCTGACCCCAGGAATGTGTCAATAAAGTTTCCCCTTCCTGGGACAATGAATTCACGGTGTTCTTATTTCAATTTCCAGGAGTGTATATGTATCGGTGATTACCCAAGACTGGTGAAAATGTACAACCCTGGGAATATCAAGCCGTGCTGTCACCTTCAGGAATACACTTTCAGGAAATTGAAGTATGCTACGAAAGCCGTCTAGCCTGTAGTGGATGGGTGTGCTGAGTAGCACACTTTACGTGTATGGACTTTATGGTAATATCTGACGATACCTTATAAAGCTTGGCCATTTTAGAAGAAATTATTGCTATAAATTTCGATCTGCGTTGCCCATTAGTACACTATATTATGTACGATGCATCAGCTTCAGTGCGGATTTTGGTGAGAGCTAAGTACGTGTGGACGTTGTTTGTATATCCAACTACATTAACCCAGTTTCAAAACAACAACAAATAAATGTGACTCTCTAACCCGTTCCCCCAAACACCACCACGAAAATGTTGAATGAAATATGCAGCTGTAACTTTTGAAACAAGGATTTACATGTTCAGTAATCTACATAATGAGGCAGTTGGATCATATCTCAAGAAAGAACTGGGAACATTTACCTTGTGTAGGAGCATGTGGAAGAACTGTGGCTCAAGATTAAATAAATAGTTGCCTTTGCAAAAGATACGCACATATCTAGTAGAAAAATTCTTCGTATGAGGGGCTCTAATGGCACAGAGTCCTGCAAATAAACTTCAAAACGAACGATTGCTGCATAGCATGATCAATATTTAAGACTATATTTAGAAGTTTGCTCAAGAAGGAAGATCATAACTTAAATTTCATTCACTGTGAGTATACAGATGACTGTCATTTCCGGTCAATGAATTCGGTGTGTGTGTGTGGGATGGATGGTCTTATGTAGAATTTGAGCAGCCTTTCTGATCTGCTCTCCTGACTTCATGAAAAAATTGCGCTACAAGTGGAATTATTCTAAGGAGAGGTTACAGACGCGAAAGGTAAGACAAGTAAAATTACCTTATGAATAGTGATACGTGTATTTTGTATGATTTGTTGGCACAGATTTCCTGCAAAATTTTATCAGTGTATTGTTTGGCGTTGTCACTATATGTTTTATATGGTAAACACAACACAGCAACTATTCTGTACTTTGTATCAGATAGAAGCGACTGGCACGTTGTAAACATTGTTTGCCAGCATTCAGTACACTTGGACCGTCTTCCACAGAGTCAGAGAAACTGAAGTGTATAATACTTTTGCTGTTTCCTTGAAAGTATCGTCACCCATACAAATCGTGTTTTGATGTCTGTTAATCAGAATTTTCGTAAGATCTTGGTCACTTACACGGAGCTGCTGCACAATTCCAAGCAGTTGGTCCATCAGAATACTCATTTTAAAGTCAAACAATTCCGCTACATGGTATGGCCACAGTACTTTTAGGTTTTTTTCTTGTCGACATTGTCCAGTATTCGTCTTGTTGTTACACTGTCAGTCCCCTGTAGGAGAAATGCTATTTTTGTCGTGATGCCTTGTCTTCTAGAGATGAGCTAGCAGAATTTACCTTATAAATAAACACTGCGTGTACCATACATGTCCTTCTTTAAGACGTCAGCCTGCCTCTTCGCTAATGTTCCACGAGAGTCTCTTGATCATAGATTTTAACCACCATACAACCAGTAACGTTTCGAACACAATCTCAGCAAAGCATTTCGGGAGTCAAGCCCCTATCATCTGGCACGATGTCAAAGTCTTCCTTTATATAGCGTAAACAGCAGATTTTCCGCTTCACTTACCCATGTTACCACCGATCCACCAAGCCTACCTTTGATACAGCGGTGAACACCTCGTTGGGTCCTTATTACATTAATGGAATATCTTACCATTCCCCCGTTTACTTAATTTATCTTCCGTAGCCTTACACAACTTGTGCTCTGTGTGACACCTTACGATTAAGTTTCGGTAAGTAAGCTGCCATTTTAGCAGCAGTGACTGTCTTGTTCACCAATATGGTAAACGCCGGTTTATACTTAGTTTCAAGCCTTTATTTAGAGGCACAGTTCCACCGTCCTCAAATTCTCCAATCTTGAGAAGGAACTAAATTTACGCGGTTGTTTCACCCACCTGGTTTTACCTGCGACTCTACTGAGACTAATCTTCGCAATTCCAAGGGCTTTAGGAGGGTGGGAACGTATCTTATACCCAGTTTTTTAAACTATTGTAATCTAAAAAGCTACTTTATATTACAAAATTCTGGAAAAATATTTATGTTTTTTTATGAATTCCATTCATGTTTAAAAATTTTCAGTTAAACCAAAAATTGACGTCTCAGTAATGGAAGTCACTTTCTAGAATGAATGTGGTATTCATCATTTCTAGAATCAGAGCCTTACTTACACATCAATATGTATTCAAAAGGTGTATTGTTAATGTAACTCAACAGCAGTTAAAGAATTTGCTAGCGTTTCCATTTTCTAATTTTTTTTTTAAGGGTAGGAGTGAAGTAATAATTCGCCCTCCCTCTTTGGTAACGCGCATTAAGGAAAATATCTTGGTATTACTAGAGTTAAACACAAACAATATATTTGCTTCTGCTCCTTCTATTCGAACTCCGTCTTCAATATATTTTCAATGTAAGTTTTTACTGTCTCCCAAGTGCGTTCCTGCATTGAATATCTAATTTCATGCAGTTCTGCCTCTGTTTGTCTACTTATCATTTTTATCAAAGGGGGAGTTTAATTTGAACGGGAAACCACTGTTTCTTTGCCTTCAACATCGTTAACTCTCCCGCTCTAGGTTTCTGACCAGTTTACATTATTCACAATAGGATCGTCTTTAACACACTCTTTGTTGATCCTAATAAGCGAATTGCATCTAAGGTCTTTGTATTCGTACGTAACCCTCAATGCCACTCTTCACAAGAAACAGTTGAGATTGGTAATGCTTTCTTCAGTGATATTTACGCCTGACTGTTATAACCCCTTTTTCTCAGTAACGGTTATAGGTATCAAGTTGAAATTTTTGTCACATACTAAGGTATACGCTTTCTTGGCGGTGTGAAAGTCGTAAGCTTGTAAGTCAGTGCAATCAAAAAATACGCCATTTGCGTCAGGTATTTTGACATTCACAGATTCACTCATCAAAACTCGTTGACATGTTTAATTTGTGGTTATTATACTTACGAAAATTGACTGTTGTGCTTATGTCTGTCTGTCAATAAAAACCCCATTAACTCATGATCAGATAGAGGTGTCATGTTGAAATTTAAGTCAAATACTGAGGTCTACGGTCCTTTGGCGGTGTAAACACTGTAAGCTTTTAAGTCAAGGCAGTCAAAATATGCGGCCGTGTATATCACATATATTGATATTCGCAAATTCATGCAACAAAACCTGCAGATGAACCGCATATATGCCTCTCGGTGATGGTGGTCTGCGGTCGGCGAGGTAGCTCAGTGTGTTCGCCAAAGGGCTGGCCACCCTCTATAAGGATAGAAATTTCATCGACCGTATTTGAACTGCATAGTGCGATATTCGCGAATAGCCACTGACGAAAATAAAGAGGAATAAACAGATTTTTAAAAAAATGCGAAGTACTTACATGGAAACCGAATGGTCGCTTGGGATCGAAAGTTAGTTAGGCCACTGATTTTTTCAGTCGTCGTTTTAACCTAGCCATCACCTTCCAGTGATGTCAGTAGTAGCCAGAGGGAATATGTCTTCGGTTTCCACTTTCAACTGTAGGTCCCTTTTCCCCGGATGGATGACTGGAGTAGATTAGAGACACGCAAGTCGCTGAAGTGGCGTCGTATAGAAAGACTTACACCGGGTCATCGAGCCCCACGACGTTATTATTATTTTCTATACCTGTTATTGACGTTTACGAAATCCTGGTATGCTGCCTCTTCGACAGCTGATGCAGCTTGGTAGCTGATATGACCGCTGTTTCCTGTTAATCAAAAGAAACGCCGGGTAGATGTTTGGAAGTATGGATAACTCGAGCGAAGGATGTGGTAATGACGGATTTTGAAGTAAGACGAGGAGTCCTTGTCGGATTAATTTTATGTTTCATTTCTAACTGCGTGTGCTTCCAAAGTGAATGTTTATGTAGGAGTAACGCACACCGCTAGATGACAGAACTTTGACTCCCGAAACGCGTTACTCAGAATTACGTTCCTAATTTTTGTGGTTCTATGCTGAAGTGTTATAACGATGTTGATGTTTCCCGCCATTCTATGAATTTCCCGCCATTTGAAAAATACGACAAGTGGTCTACACCTTTTGTCTAGGAGTGTGATGTCAGAGAGATGGGGCGTCCAGAGGGCAACACCGCATGTCATTGGATGAGATCATCAAATTATATAATTGAAAATTAGCAACAATGCAGAAACCACTATCACTCCCAATTCCACATTAGTCACTTATACTAGTAAATGGCTTATGTGAAAAATGAACACGTACATTTTTCCATGCGACTTCTGACTTTCCTTATTTCAACACAATTGACATTTTTCACCACATAGCTGGGAGTTAACAAAATATTTTCGCAATTGGAAGTGAAATATTGTGAATGAAATCTTCTGAAAGGATTTAGTCACGATAAACGCTATTGCCCCCAATGTCTCATGCCATATCGATGTCGTTGTCTCCTCTCTTTTGCGATAGTACAAATCGAGCTACCCCTCTTTGAGATTTTCAGTATCTTCCATCAATCCTATATGGTATCGATACCGCATTGTGCAGCCAGAGTACAGAAGAGAAAGGGCAAGCATATTGTAGGTAGCTCTTTGATAGAATTGTTGCATTTTTTAATAGAACGGTTGCATTTTATAAGCGTTCTGGCAATAAAAGGAATACTTCGGTTCGCCTTACGCTCAACGTTTTCTCTATGGTGCTTCCAGTATACGTTTGTAATTGAAAGCCCAAGTATTTAATTGAATCAAAAACCTTTAAATTTGTGTGTCATATTTCCGTTATTTAATGGATTCCTTTTTAGTACATGTGTGGAAAAAACCACATTTTTATTGCTTAAAATCAATTTTTTTCACTTCTTACGTCTGCTATATATTTTATCTAAATCATTTCGTAATTAGTTTTGATCATCTAATGACTTTACTAGACGTTGAACACAGCACCATCCCCAAACAATCAAACAATGAAATGGTCTCCATAAGATAACAACAAAAAGCCTACAACACTTCCTGTTTACTCGATGATTTCCCTCAGTTACTGGTAACTACACCCAAGCACTAAAGAATCTTGAATAGGCATGCATAATCAAATATAGAGATATGTAAACAGGCAAAATACGGCGCTGCGGTCGACAACACCTACCCAAGACAACAAGGGTCTGGCGCAGTTGGTAGATCGGTTACTGCTGATACAATGGCTGATTATTAAGATTTAAATGAGTTTGAACATGGTATTATAGTTGGCGCACTGGAGATAGAACACAGCATATCCTAGGTAGTGATGAAGTAGGAAATTTCCCGTACGACCATTTCACGAGTGTACCGTGAATATCAGGAATCCGTTAAAACATCAAATCTCCGACATTGCTGCGGCCGGAAAAGATCCTGCGAGAACCGAACCAACGACGAACGAACAGAATCTTTCAAAGTGACGAAGTGCAACCATTCAGCAGACTGCTACAGACTTCAATGCTGGGCCATCAACAAGTGTCAGCGAACTAACCATTCAACGAAATATAATCGATATGGGCTTGCGGAACCCAAGGCCCACTCATGTACCCTTTCTTACTGCACGATACAAAGCTTAACACCTCGCCTGGGTCTGTCAACACTGACATTCGGCTGCTGATAAATGGAAACGTGTTGTCTGCTCGGACGATTCTACTTTCAAATTGTATGAAAGAGATGGACGTGTATGGGTATGAAGATAACCTCATGAATTTATGGAACCTCCAGCAAGGGACTGTTCTATTGGAGGCTCTGTAATCGTGTGGGGCGTTTTCAGTTGGAGTGATATCGGACCTCTGATACGTCTAGACACAACTGTGACAGGTGACACGTAAGTGAGCATCCTGTCTGATCGCCTGCATCTATTCACGTCCATTGTACATTCTGACGGACCTGGGCAGAACAATGAGACACACAACACGTTCAGAATTGCTATAGAGTAGCTCCAGGAGCACTCTTCTGAGTTTAAACACTTCCGCTGGCCACAAAACACGCCATACATGAAAATTATTGAGCATATCTGGGATGCCGTGCGAGGTGCTGTTAAGAAGATATCTCCACCCCCTCGTACTCTTACGGATTTATGACAGCCGTGCAGGGTTCATGGTATCTGTTACATCCATTACTACTTCAGACATTAGTCGAGTGCATGCCACGTCGTTTTGCGGCACTTCTGCGTGCTCGCTGTGGCCCTGCACGATATTAGACAGGCGTACTAGTTTCTTTAGCACTTCAGTGTATAGCCTTTCTGACATAAAATAAAGAATCCACTCTAACAACTGCGACCGTAGCACATAAGCATGCAATTTGAATAGAAATTACTTGTGAGAAACGGTATCCAAATGAAGGTGGCTATTTCTCCATAGATAACAGCATTGATTAACATACTTTTAAAATGATTTTGGAGACCGTATCATCGCAAAACGGAAAAGCAACAAAACTGTTGACATTTCCACCGACTTGCTGGTGTACTCTTGAGGGCGGTTAACTGCTGGATTCTGATGAAAGTCTTTCCTTATACACTGTTTTCTATTATCTGGTAGCTACCTACCTCTCATATCTGGTATGTTATTGAAGAATTCCAAGAGAGGATGCCGTGGAGAGAGATGACTGTGCTAGTCCTGTGGCTGATCTGAAGGCAATTGTAGTAGGTGAGTGGTAGGAAATAGCGTACTGGCAGGCTATTTCCTGTAACGCTCTTATTCAAATGGCTCTGGGATTTAACATCTGTGGTCATCAGTCCCCTAGAACTTAGAACTATTTAAACCTAACTAACCTAAGGACATCACACACATCCATGCCCGAGGCAGGATTCGAGCCTGCGACCGTAGCGGTCACGTGGTTCCAGACTTAAGCCCCTAGAACCGCACGGCCACACCGGCCGGCGACGCTCTAGTAAACGATTGGTAGGTGACTCTCGTTAGTTATTGGTTGGCAATAGTATTCAAGAATATCACGATTCTGAAGGTTCTTTCTACTTAGGTAAGGGCGCTTTGTTAGGTTTCATTCGATTATGATATTGACGTTTATCGTTACATACGATCCTTACACCTCAGATCGCTCTGGGCCACTTTCCTGATTGTTTAATGAGTTCATTTCACCTATTAATAGTCGATTGTGTATATCAGGTGGTTCATGCTCCCCCATTGACTGCGAGTGCCGGCAAGAGCACATCTGCTCGCCCTTGGGTAGGTACAGGTAGTGCAGACGATCTTACACACAGTCTTACTGCATGCTTTCTGCACCTGTGTGACCAATTTGGCCATCCTTAGCCACGTAAGCTCTGCTGTCGCAGTACAATGGCTTACATTACGGCCCCTGCCGGCCGCTGTGGCCAAGCGGTTCTAGGCGCTTCTGCCCTGAACAGCGCTGCTGCTACGGTCACAAGTTCGAATCCTGCCACGGGCATGGATGTGTGTGATGTCCTTAGGTTAGTTAGGCTTAAGTAGTTCTGAGTATAGGGGACTGATGACCTCAGATGTTAAGTCCCATAGTGCTTCGAGCCATTTGAACAATTTTTGAACGTTACGGCCCCACTAAAGGACTACTCAAGCGACGTCCACTTTACCCACCCTTTCCAACCTGTTCCCTTGCCCCCTAGCTGCTCTCAGAGCGGCATGTGAGCTACAACAGTCTGTTGTAGACAAATTACATCACATCTAGAAAATTCGTCGTCATCGTATCTAAATCTCAAAGAAATAACATATGTCAGTGTAACTGTTTTCTCCACTATTTTCTATTCTTGTTGTTGTTATTGTGTATGTTCATTGAGCAAGCAATAAAGAAAGCGAAGGAGAAACGCAGAAGTGGAATTAAACTTCATAGGGAAGAAATAAAATCTTCAAGTTTTGCCTGCGACGCTATAATTCTGCAGAGGCAACACATGACTTCGAAGATTACGCGAATGGACTGCATAGTATCTTGATTAGAGGATAACATGAACAGCACAAAAAGTAAACCAATGAAATGTATGTAGCTGAGATTAGGTGATTCTGCGGGAATTAGAATACGAAATAAAATGCTTAAGGAGTTGATAAGTTTTGATATTTGGGCAGCAACATAACTTACGATGACCGAAGCAGAGAGGATCTAAAATGCAGTCTCACAATAGGAAGAAAAGTGTTTCGGAGAAAGATAAATTTGTTAACATTAAGAATAAATTTAATTGCTAGGAAGTCTTTGCTGTAGACAGTTCTACGGCGTTTAGCCTTAAACAAAAGCGAAACGTGGCTAATAAACGTTGAGACAAGAAGAGGATAGAAAGTATGAGTTATTATGACATATAAGAATTATGAAGATTACATTGCTGGATCGAATAACTAATGAGTAGATACTGAATCGAATTGTAGAGAAAAACAATTATGGCACTGCTTGACTAAAAGAAGGTATGGTTAATAGAACATATTGTCGCGTCCCAAGCGTGGGTTTTGCGAGGGATTGAGCGACACGGTTCGTAAACGGGAATTAGCCGGTTGACCTAATTGAGAGGGAGACTTTTGATCTGGCTAAGATGTTAAATTCCCTGGTGTGAAGGTACAAGGCTAGGATGTTGGTAGAAGTAAACTCGTATGGACGTTATAAAAGTTCTAATTTATTCATAAAGAATACAGATCACCCTAACTGCGTAGTGATTGTACCTACAGAATAGCCAAGCCCATTACAGAG
Organism: Schistocerca gregaria; assembly: GCF_023897955.1. Classification (NCBI taxonomy): domain Eukaryota; kingdom Metazoa; phylum Arthropoda; class Insecta; order Orthoptera; family Acrididae; genus Schistocerca; species Schistocerca gregaria. Next base: position 282,922,928 of record NC_064920.1, on the reverse strand, counting down.
ACGGTGACTGACTTCCACCGTTCTGGCTGCCTGATAGAACTTTCCAGCACTTTGCTGCCCACACTAGCACCCTACGTCAGAGTCCCGCGGTCGCTGCCTAAACGCTCATCGGTGACTATCTCCAACTGTCTGCCTGCAGCCCGCCCTCAGCCCAAGTCGGCTGCTACTCACGCTGACTACCGTCGCTGCCTAAACCCGAGAGAGAGAGAGATCCCCGGAGCGGCGTGCCTCCGAGTTTTGTTAGCTCTTCCCCTTCGACCCCGCCAGCGCTTGGCATGACGTAGCGTCGAGTGCAACTTTTCCTTATTAGGGATTGTTTTAGTATTAACTTCAGTACTTTTCTTCAGAAGCTGGGTGGAGGGGTAGAGGGGCCTCTCCCTATATGGTCACGCACTGCGTCCTGAGCCCTTCATTGGCTCCTCATGACGTAGTGCGGTCCCCACCTAGGGCCCTCTTTCTTTCTCTCTCCACTCCCAGACTTCTCCCTCTAGCCAAGAGTGTTGATACTGCAAGTTATTGTTTATTAAGGGACCTGCCCAGAGCGCCCTGTTTATCTTAATAGCTGAGTCTGCTTCCTTGCTTATCACGCGCAGCTGCCTGGCCGCTTGGACCGCCGCCTCGGCTATTTGGCTGCGTCGTTATCTTTTGTGACCCCTCTGACACGCCTGGCGTCCCCTGTTAACTCTATCTCCCCGTATGATTTCTGGTGTATCGTCTGAGAACAACTGCATTTAGACTTGGCTTTTCTGCGGTTACAACACCTCCCCCGCCAGGGAAATTGGCGTTACTCCTCAGAGTAGCGTCAATTGTGACTCTTTTATTTTTTTTTTTTTTCATTACATGCTTTACAGATTTGTTTATTACATTAGCATCTGATATGTTATATTTTTCATTTTCATTTAGTAAAGTCAAATTCATTAAACACACAATAATACAATTACATTATACATGCCTAACATTCAGTTATGTCAAAAGCATTTGCATTAAAATCAAAAGACACTTTCATTGATACATACATTCACATTTCAATTAGAATTACATTTCAAATACAGTTACACTTCAATTACACATTTCAAATACAGTTACATTTCAATTACATATTTCAAATACAGTTACATTTCAATTACACATTTCAAATACAGTTATTTAACGTCTGTTTCTGAAAGCGACCGTATCACCTTGGTCTTTTCCACATCTTTCATAAATTACTATCTCTTCAGTTTCTTTATTACTGTGTCTTCTAGCTGAACTAGTCTCTGGGTATTGGTTCACTATGGTATTTCTTATACATACTTTTCCACAACAATCACTGTCTTCAAAATATTTCCATATACTTTTAAAACAGTCTTTACAACATTTACAGTTTTTACAACAGCATGTTATTATGATTAGAATAACTATTGATATGGCTACATACGTAGTTATGGAGTAATGTGTGAAGTACCTGGAGTACTTCATTTCCTCCTCTTGTCTCTCTACCATCTTCTGGACATCATCCAGTCTTTTTCCTGCGACTTTCAAGTCGTCTAACTGTGTTATTACCTGGTCCAATGGCAAATCTAATGCTAACGTTGAGACATTCCTTTTTTCCTTGTTTACCACGCAACAATCGAATTCTAGATTGATCTGCGGAACTATGTCTTTCTTTGTCACATTACTCTGAATCACTCTATCTGTTTGTATGAACACTCTAGTGCCATACCCCTTACATTTACTGTAAAAACTAATTTTTCCTACCCCTTTTATTACTTAGTCCTTTGGTGGTTCCTTTCCACACAATACTGTTAAGCCTTCTTCCTTCGGTGCTACATATAGCCATTCGTTACTGTTTAGATGAGTCCAAAGGCTCTGATTCAGTGCGACTATTTTTCGCACACAATCTTCCGGAATTTCTCTTACCGGTTGCAACAATTTGGCTTCGCACTCTTCGTGGTCGAATGTTGACAGCAAGGCGAATGCTTGTTTGCACAGTCTCCTATTTTTACTTAGCTCCTTGCATTTTAGTTCCTCCGCAGAAAGTTTCGCGTACTGCCTTTTGGATTCATCTATTAGTAAGAATTCTTTCTCTGGCTGTATGTACACATATTTACCTTTCATGTTTGGAATTTCTTTTGGTAGTGGGAGTACTCTACACAAATTGAAATTGTTATTATTTATTAATGGAATATTAATTACATATCCTAGTATGCTACCCGAGATGAAAACATCTAAATCAATTATTCTTAACAATAGATAACCTGAGGACTCCGTAAGAGGAACAGGAAACTTTACATCTTTTAGTTCTTCCCGTATTAAACTTAGGTATTTTACAATTTGGACTGGATTAATTATATGAGGCTGTAGTATTCCCTTCTGAGCATTTACAATGGCATTTATCATTTGTTCGTATTCCTCTTCGATCTGACCAAACACTGCCGATAGTTGAAATACTTGCTCTGTTACTGTGGCGAAGGACGCTACACGTTTAAACCCTATATCGGTTTCCTTCACGTATTCCTTCATGAATCGTTCTAGTCTTTGCATACCTGTCTTCAGAACGTGCTCATTTGACTCTAGTGTATATACCGTCCTGTTTACTCCCGCCAATGTGGCTCTTACCACTGCCACCTGTTCCTTTGTTAGCCTCAACAACCCTTCTGAGTTTTTCTCCATAGCGTCTATTCTTTTCTTATAGTATGCTGCATCTGCTTCGTCCAACGTCCCGAACAGTATTTTACTTACCTGCCCGACGAAGTTGAATACTCCTCTCTTCCTTCTGGTCTCGTGTTTCGTTAGCTGCTGTACTAAAAGTTGCAAATCATGTGATTTTTTCCACATGATGGGTTACTTGTTGGTCTAGTACCCTGCATTCTATTAATCCTACATTTAATTGTGTTAGTGTTTCTCGGCACCTTTGTACCGCTGCCCTACCATACCTCTCTGCATTCTGAAACCTTTCTGTTATTATATCTAGATTTACGTATGTGACTATTCTCCATGTGGTACTGTATATTTCTACCTGTCCTCTATTATCGTAATATAGTCCTGATGAACTCGGAAATGGCGTCACTTGGTACTCATTTGTTGCATGCTCTGATGCAGTGATGTAGTATGCTGTTATCACTATGACGAATTTCACGACCTGCCACTTGAGTGCCATACCTGAAATTTAAAAGAATTGTTTCAGCCTGTTGGCATGTACTTTTGTTTCCTTATTTCTTTTAACTTTTATTACTACGTTAGGACCTTCCACTTTTACTACTTCAAATGGACCTCTCCATTGTGAATCTAATTTCCGAGATCTACCCCGTCTCACCGACTCATCGTGCAGTAATACTTTATCTCCTACCTTGAAGTTTTTTGGATTTTGTTTCATGTCATACTGTTCCTTACTGATTTTCTTACTTCTTATAATCGAGTCTCTGGCCACTCTGTGAGCTTCCTGCATTCTCGCTCTTAGTTTATTTACATACATTTCATAATTGTAACTTACCTGCTGTGTTTCTTGCTGCAGTACTCCTGGTATGTTAACCTTTCTTCCGTATAGTAATTCAAATGGTGTGTATCCTGTGCTGCTGTGTGGTGTAGTGTTGAACACAAAAATTGCATACGGTACCCATTTGTCCCAAGAACTTTGATCTCCTGTTACAAAGTGTCTGAGATACTCTACAATAGTTCTATGACTTCTTTCTAGTGCACCATTTGATTCAGGGTGGTACGCTGTAGTATTTATACGCTTTACCTTCAACAATTTACATACACTTTTAAATACATCACTCAGAAAGTTAGACCCTTGATCTGTTAATAATACTGATGGAATTCCATACCTTAATACTACGTTTTCCACAAATGCCTCAGCTACTGTTTCGGCATCTTGTTTGTCAATTGGGATTGCTAAGGTAAATTTACTCAGATCGTCTTGGAATGTTAACATGTACCTTTTTCCTGTATTAGATACATCTAGTGGACCCACTATATCCATCGCACACTTTCCGAATACTGTTTCTGCTGTGTCTGTAATTTCTAAGGGCATCCTAGTTTTCATTTGCGTGTTTTTATTCTTTTGACACGATGGGCATTTCCTAATGTAATTTTCAATGTCACGCTTCATTCCGCGCCACTGCTTGTATGCTTTAATTCTTTCGAGTGTCCTGTGCATTCCTTGGTGACCTCCCAAGGGATTGTCATGCATTTCCTTTAGTATATGTTCTTTTTCTTCGGGACTAATTTCCTCACCACTATCCGTTTCCTGTTCTATTTCACTCGACACTTGTGCTTGCCGCACGTTTACGGAACTTTCTTCCCCATTTGCTTTTGCTGCCGAGATCTCTGTCTCCACCTTCTGCTTCACATCTATCTCTTCCTTCCCTTCATGCCTTATTCTACTCAGCGCATCCGCATTACTATTTAACTTTCCTGGCTTGTATATTACTTCATAATCATACTCCTCGAGTTTCAGTCTCCACTTCAGGAGTCTCGAACTCGGATCTTTGACACTAAATATCCACGTTAGTGGCTTATGGTCTGTCACTACAGTGAACTTTCTGCCATATACATATGGTCTGAACTGTTTTACTGCGTAAACTATAGCCAACAACTCTTTTTCCGTTGTGCTATAATTTAGTTCGGCTTTGTTCAATGCTCTGGATGCATATGCGATGGGCAAGTCTTCGCCAATCTTCTTACCTTGCGATAACACTGCACCCAAGGCTGCGTTACTCGCATCCGTTGTAATGATGAACGGTTTCGTAAAGTCAGGGTACTGAAGTAACGGAGGGTTTATTAATTTCTCTTTTAGTTCTTCGAACGCATTGTTCTGACGTTCGCTCCATCGGTACTCCACTCCCTTTTTTAAGAGCTCATGGAGAGGTTTCGCAATCTTGCTGAAGTTAGCAATGAAACGGCGGTAGTAACCTATCAATCCGAGAAACCCTTTTAGTTCCTTAGTTGTCTTTGGCTGTGGGAAGAACTTCACCTTCTCCACCTTCGCCATATCTGGTGATATTCCTTTGTCAGTGATGCAATGACCTAGGAAGATTACTTCCTTCCTCAGGAATTCACACTTGTCTGGTTGCAGCTTCAAATTGTGCTCTCGCAACCTGTCAAATATTTCTCGGAGCTTTTCGTTATGCTCCTGCAGGTTTTTCCCATAGCATACTATGTCGTCTAGATATACAAAGCATTTCACTCCTTGTAAACCTGCCAAGACTGTATTCATCAGTCTCTGAAAACATCCTGGGGCTCCCTTCAGTCCCATCGGCATTCGTTTGTATTCGTAATGCTGATAGTTTGAGCTAAATGCCGTTTTCTCTCTGTCCTTCTCGTCCGTCAATATTTGATGGTACCCGCTTGCGAGGTCAAGCGTCGAGAAGTACTTAGCTTGCCCTAACTGATCCAATATCTCGGAGATATTCGGTAGTGGAAATGCATCGCCTACAGTGATATCATTTAATCGTCTGTAGTCCACTACGATTCTCCATTTCTGTTTGCCACTAGCGTCTAGCTTCTTTGGAACTAACAGTAACGGTGCGTTCCAAGCGCTCTTACTCTCGACAATTATGTCATCTCTTAGCATCTGCTCTATTTGCTCCCTTAGCACTTCCTTTTGCGCTTCCGGGATCCTGTACGGTCTAGCGTTTACTACCTTTCCCGCGTGTTCCGGTGCAATCGGTATTCTGTGCTTCACTGCGGAAGTATAGGACAGGTTGTCCCCTGGTAGATGAAATACATCTCCGTATTCCGCGCAAACCTCTGCTAGAGCGCTTTTCTCTTCAGCGTTCAAATGATCCATTCTTAATTGCCTTCGCAACACACTAGTACGACTTTCTGTCTTTCCTATGACATTAGTACAACATTTTACTTCCCGTATTTTCCCTACTTTTTCTAATTCTTCCGTCATTAACCTGACGTTTCCTAACTGCACTCTGTCTTCTGACAAGTTTAATGCACTTACTATGCATTTCCCATTTCGCACTTTTACTAACGCTTCAGGTACATGTACCCCTTGTGCAATCTCCTGCCTAGGAATAATCATTTCCTTTTCGATTCCCCTTTTTACATTTCCTTCCACCTTTAATAACATTATTTTTTCCTCTCGGGGCCCTATTTCCCCACCTACTTCTGAATCTTGTTCGTTCTCATGTCCCTTTGGCTCTTCCTCTACTACTAAGGGTATATCTCGCCCTTTTAGTCTCACTATTTTACCTGCATAGTCTAACTTAACTCTACGCTCTGTCAAGAAATTTCTGCCTATCAGTCCGTCGTACGGAATATCTAATCCTCTCCCGTACACGTGAAATTTTTGCCCTACTTGCTCAGAACCGTCCACACTTAAGTGTACCTGTACCGTATCTATTGTGCTGACGGCCTCGCTGGTTACACCTGTTAGCCGAAGCCTTTCCGCTTCATTAATTGCAAGTGTACTATTTATCGGAATACTCGTTCTCTTGAGCAGACACAACTGTGCTCCAGTGTCTATTAGCAACTTCAAATATCTTTTTAATTCTATGCAGTATAAAACCAAAACGTCATTTTCTGTTGCACAGTCGATTACCCTAACTGAGCGTTTACCTATCGCAACAAGGCCCGACTGTGTGGCCTTGCCGCCTCTTAGTTTCCCTGCACCACTTTACCGGTTTTGCTCGATACTGGCACCCTGCCTTTTCTCCATGCGTGCCAGGGCCCTGCGTGACAATCTTTCGCGTAATGTCCCGGCCGCTTACACTTGAAACAAGCAACGTCTCTTACCCTCGTACACGGAACTCCACAGTTCCCTGGTAGATTACATTGTGGGCACCTCCACTCTCGTAACCCTCCATCAGCTTCCCTATGATTTCCTCTAAAGTCTCTTGTATCTATCGGCTGATTTTTTCTTAATCTTACCCGGCATTCCGCGTCTGTATGTCCTGGCTTGTCGCACCCGTAACAAAAATTCGTAAACTCTTTGCCCGTCATTATCCGTACTCTTCCCTCTGGCCTATTCTTTCTACACTTGCTTGCCATGTGCCCTCTCAATCCACAATTGAAACATTTCAAATCTCTAATATCTCTGGTATTCTTCACCGTTTCCTTTCCCCGGTTGAAAGTTACTCTTGGGGCTAGTCCCCGCTCTTTCATTGACAGTATTGCACTTTCTTCTTGCAATGCTAGTTCCACGGCCGCTGCTAGCGTGATTTCATCGCCTCTACTTCTTACTATCGTCTGTATTCTATCATTGCTTAACCCTTGTATAAAGCATGCTCTTCCTAGTGAATCAACCAGTTCTATTGCGCCCTTTAAGTTCTCCCTAGCCGTAACTCTGCTTACTGCTTCCCTGAAATCCCTTTGCATTTCATCTATTCGGCTTGCCCATGTCGCAATTGGCTCTCCTTGTCCCTGTCTCGATTGAAATATCTTGCACGCGTAGTAGTCAATGGTACGCTTACTCGCATAATTTTCCTCTAGAACATGTTTTACTTCCTGCCATGTCCCCGTGCGTTCCCTTACTTGCAGCCTCGATCTGGCCTCTCCGGTTATTTTGGCTTTAACAAACTTCAGTAACGTTTCGTGTTCCTCCGGTTTCACAAGTTCAAATGCAGCGTCTACATTTTCAATAAACTCCCTAAGATCTCTCTTATTTCCTTCGAACACTTTTGGAACTATACACAAGGCTTCTTTCACTGATATCTTACCGCTACTGGAGGATGACGGAACTTCGTTAGTTTGGGCCATCTTACCAACTTAACTATGTTAGCACTTTACAATACAAGATACAAAATTCTTAATATAATTTTATATGTACCGCTTCTCTTGTGGTGCGCCGTCTGTTCCGCTGATCCGCGTTGTCCCGCGTTGTGCCGCGCTGCTCCGCGCTGTCTCTGCGCTCTCTATGCCCGCGCTGTTCCGCGCTGCCGCGATGCGTCGGCTGCCGCTCTGCTGGGCTGTGCCGACCCCGTCGCTCGCCTCGGCTGCCGCTGCTACGGCTGCTGCCGCTGCTCGGCCCGGACCCCCGGTCTCGAACGCTGGCTGCTTAGGCAACCTCTGTGCCTCGTCGCTCCGCGTCGTGCTGCCGCTATCCTGCGTTGCCCTGCACCCGCGAGGACTACTTCTCTGGACTCTGTCGTAGTGGGGCTACTAATGCTGAAAGTTGCGAGTCGCCACAACTTCCTGCTAATTGCCACAGTCGCTGTAGCAAAATCTACTGGCTCCTATCTCCTTTTTGCCTATATGCCTTTGTGGTACCCCACATCTGACACCAAAACTTTTATTTATGTCGCGTCCCAAGCGTGGGTTTTGCGAGGGATTGAGCGACACGGTTCGTAAACGGGAATTAGCCGGTTGACCTAATTGAGAGGGAGACCTTTGATCTGGCTAAGATGTTAAATTCCCTGGTGTGAAGGTACAAGGCTAGGATGTTGGTAGAAGTAAACTCGTATGGACGTTATAAAAGTTCTATTTTATTCATAAAGAATACAGATCACCCTAACTGCGTAGTGATTGTACCTACAGAATAGCCAAGCCCATTACAGAGACGGTGACTGACTTCCACCGTTCTGGCTGCCTGATAGAACTTTCCAGCACTTTGCTGCCCACACTAGCACCCTACGTCAGAGTCCCGCGGTCGCTGCCTAAACGCTCATCGGCGACTATCTCCAACTGTCTGCCTGCAGCCCGCCCTCAGCCCAAGTCGGCTGCTACTCACGCTGACTACCGTCGCTGCCTAAACCCGAGAGAGAGAGAGATCCCCGGAGCGGCGTGCCTCCGAGTTTTGTTAGCTCTTCCCCTTCGACCCCGCCAGCGCTTGGCATGACGTAGCGTCGAGTGCAACTTTTCCTTATTAGGGATTGTTTTAGTATTAACTTCAGTACTTTTCTTCAGAAGCTGGGTGGAGGGGTAGAGGGGCCTCTCCCTATATGGTCACGCACTGCGTCCTGAGCCCTTCATTGGCTCCTCATGACGTAGTGCGGTCCCCACCTAGGGCCCTCTTTCTTTCTCTCTCCGCTCCCAGACTTCTCCCTCTAGCCAAGAGTGTTGATACTGCAAGTTATTGTTTATTAAGGGACCTGCCCACAGCGCCCTGTTTATCTTAATAGCTGAGTCTGCTTCCTTGCTTATCACGCGCAGCTGCCTGGCCGCTTGGACCGCCGCCTCGGCTATTTGGCTGCGTCGTTATCTTTTGTGACCCCTCTGACACGCCTGGCGTCCCCTGTTAACTCTATCTCCCCGTATGATTTCTGGTGTATCGTCTGAGAACAACTGCATTTAGACTTGGCTTTTCTGCGGTTACAACAATATCCTGAGCCGACAAGCTATACCAACTTTCTCTTCCGAATGAGAAAATTTTTTTTGAGCCCAATCTACATAGGTAGGAATGATCATCAGAATAAAATAAGAGAAATCAGAGCTCGAACAGAAAGGTTTAGTTGTTTGTTTTTCCCGCGCGCTGTTCAGGAGTAGAATGGTAGGCAGATAGTATGATTGTGGTTCGATGAACCCTCTGCCAAGCACTTAAATGTGAATTGCAGAGTAGTCACGTAGATGTAGATGTAAAAGTAGATGTAGAATGGAAGTGCTTGGCGCAAAGTAGTAGAAGGAGGCAAAGGTTTCACTACAGTAAGCATGTTCAAATGGATGTAGGTTCTCGGACCTATCCATAGATGAAGACGCTTGCTGTAACAGACTACTGTGGAGAGCTGCATTAAACTAGTAGTCGGAGCAGAGACGACAGTAACAAACATCCAAAAATTACCTCACCTGTATATTACAAAATCGAAACAGGACGTGGTGATATGCGTCAACAAACTTCCAAACTTCAGTCCATGGCGAAAGAGACCCTCTGTGAAATGAAAATCCTTTTCCACCTGACATCATGATGTCGTTTAATTATTGAACAGGATTCGGCGTGTGATCGGATGAGCCAGAATGACTTCTCACGATGGCCCTCCACACGTTTGCACAGAGGCACAGGTGAAATTCAGAGCATCGCCACCCGGCGTAATCAGATTATGCATTCGCGGTTGCCGGCGATTCCGGCGCGTGGGGGACTAAAATGGCAGCTAAAATTAGCGTAATACGCCGCTCGAAAAAATAATCTCTTCAGTTCCTGCCCTTCACCTGCCAAATGCACGCTATAATGTTTTTCCGCGTCCGATTTTATCTACACACTTCTTTTTATATGGTGGACGGCATTACAGAACGTCGAAATATTGCGAATGATTTACCACTGGGAATGCTCTTACACACTTCTCTCAAAAAGACACACGGACAGTACGCATTCTTTAAATGCATTGTTATACAGAAAACCGCCGTAGTGGAACGTAAATGTGAAAATTTTTTGTGAATCTTTAGTGCCATTCACTGTAGTGTTTGAACGTTCAGAGAATACCGCTAATTTGAATTTATTCAACCAGCAGAAACTAAAACAGCGTAATCCTCTAGAGCATATGGCATTAGCGTTAAATTATTTGTATTGTCGCATAAATTTATAGCTTATATGTTGCATTTAGTTCCTTTACAGGGATGTTCATTAAGTGGGGCGGGGGGGGGGGGGAGGTGTCAGGATGAGTTATAAGTTTTCTACTTTTGCTTCTGTTGCTCTTCCGAGCCAATAGATAGTCGGGCTTAGCGCGAAGGTGAAAGTATATTCAGGAACAACTGGAGTGCACTTCAGACCAGCCCAAAGAGATTTCATTCAAATTAGTCATTAAGACCCCTCACCAAGTACCAGTTTTACGAAAAAGGTGGTAATTGGGACAGAATTGCAAATACTGGGCGAGTCAGGAGGCAAGGTACATGATTTAAAGAGTGACAGCATTAGTGACTGCAGAAAAAAAAAAAAAACGTGATGTGAACATATGTCTTTTAAGAGTTTCCAGATGAACTAAGGAAAACAATGAGGAACATGTCAAATGCAGGTAAAAGATAGTGAAACATTGTGCTCTTTCAGTCTGGAACAGCGAGACCGCTACGGTCGGAGGTTCGAATCCTGCCTCGGGCATGGATGTGTGTGAAGTCCTTAGCTTAGTTAGGTTTAATTAGTTCTAAGTTCTAGGCGACTGATGACCTCAGAAGTTAAGTCGCATAGTGCTCAGAGCCATTTGAACCATTGTGCTCTGATAGTTTGTTTATGTGCATACATTTCCTTACAAAAGGTATGCAAATATCCACTGTCAACTACAAAGCGTTTTGCAACTCTTGTAGACAGCTTCTGTGTTGTTAACCTGACCGCATTCTGAAAGTACTTTCCTTGAGCACAAGCCTGTGGAATAAGAGCGAGAAATTCCTCCCCTTTGTCCATTCCGTACACTTTACTCTTAGCCAACCACACAAACTGTAATCTAATGAAATAACAGCGGGTGACCTCATTGGCAAAGAAATGATTACACGGAGACCGATCCAACAGTCGGGAAACGTTTCAGTCAAGTATAGTGTCACTGGTCATTCGGAATGTGTAGGAGTTGAAATGGTCATCAGGGACGTAGTCTAACGTTGTTTTGGTTTTATACGTATGAGAGTTCTGGTGAAGAAGAACAGGCAAGTAACGCCTCTGATTTTGAAACAAGTGTACATCAAATGCAGTTAAGAAGGTGGGACAAGCGTGCTCAGAGTCTTTGGCGGCGGCATATATGAACAAAATCGTCTCGGTGTCTATCTCAATATTAAATTTACCATCTACATGGAGAAGGACAGCAAGCTACCGTTCTTGGATGTTTTAGTTGAGCGGAGAGCAGATATAGGCAACCCACACACCCTCATCGATACCTGGACGTCGATAGTTTTTATACCACTTTGCACACTAGAAAGCGTTCCTGAACCACTTAGTACACAAAGCACAAGTTATTTCTAACGACGACCACTTACATTCTGAATTTTTGCACTTCAGACTTTAAAGGCACATTTGCATGCAGAGCTTTTGTTAGCAGAAAACGTAATTATAAGTGATGAAATAAGGAAATCATCTGAGCCATTGATATAGACCACGGCTGTATAAATATTACATGCAGCTGTCCGCCTCTGTAGCATAGCGGTAGCGTTGCCTCCTAACACGCAGGGGTCCGGGGTTCGATTCCCGGCAGGGGGGACAGGGTGTTGCGTGTCCTTCTTCATCATTGACTCGCAAGTCACCGATGTGGTTGGAGCTAAAAAGGACTTGCGATACGGCGGCCGAACTCCCCTGAATGGGGCTTCCCAGCCAAAAATGCCACACGATCATTTCATTTTTTTTTTTTATGCAACCGCTGGAAACATTTGAAGATTTTTTTATTGTTAGCAGAATAAGAGGCACCTTTTGTTTTCTGGGTCTTGTCCGGATCGGGCATATTTTGGCACACCGCAATTAATACTGAATTATTTTATTACGCTACTGGCCATTAAAATTGCTACACCACGGAGATGACATGCTACAGACGCTAAATTTAACCGACAGGAAGAAGATGCTATGATATGCAAATGATTAGCTTTTCAGAACATTCACACAAGGTTGGCGCCGGTACTGACACGTACAATGTGCTGAAATGAGGAAAATTTCAACCGATATCTCAAACACAAACAGTAGTTGACTGGCGTTGCCTGGTGAAACGTTGTTTTGATGCCTCGTGTAAGGAGGAGAAATGCGTACCATCACGTTTCCGACTTTGATGAAGGTCGGATTGTAGCCTATCGCGATTGCGGTTTATCGTATCGCGACATTGCTTCTCGCGGTAGTCGAGATGCGATGACTGTTAGCAGAATATGGAATCGGTGGGTTCAGGAGGGTAATACGGAACGCAGTGCTGGATCCCAACGGCCCCGTATCACTACCAGTCGAGATGACAGGCATCTTATCTGCAAGGCTGTAACGTCTCGATCGCTGAGTCAACAGATAGGGACGTTCGCAAGACAACAACCATCCGCACGAACAGTTCGACGACGTTTGCAGCAGCGTGGGCTATCAGCTCGGAGACCATGGCTGCGGTTACCTTTGCCACTGCATCACAGACAGGAGCGCTCGCGATGGTGTACTCAACGACGAACCTGAGTGCACGAATGGAAAAACGCCATTTTTCGGATGAATCCAGGTTCTGTTTACAGCATCATCATGGTCACATCCGTGCTTGGGGACAACGCGGTTAACGCACATTGGAATCGTGTATTCGTCATCGCCATACTGCCATATCACCCCGCGTGATGGTATTTGGTGCCATTGGTTACACGTTTCGGTCACCTCTTGTTCGCATTGACGGCACTTTGAACAGTGGACGTTAGATTTCAGATGTGTTACGACCCGTGGCGCTACCCTTAATTCGATCCCTGTGAAACCCTACATTTCAGCAGGATAATGCACTTCCTGCACGAGCCTTTCTGGATATAGAAAATGTTCGACTGCTGCCCCGGCCAGTACATTATTCTCCAGATTTCCCACCAATTGGTGGTCAACGGTGACCGAGCAACTGGCTCGTCACAATATGCCAGTCACCACTCTTGATGAACTGTGGTATCGTGTTGAAGCTGCATGGGCAGCTGTACCGGTACACGCCATCCGAGCTCTGTTTGACTCAATGCCCAGGCGTATCAAGGCCGTTATTACGGCCAGAGGTGGTTGTTCTGGGTAGTGATTTCTGAGGATCTATGCACCCAAATTGTGTGAAAATGTAATCACAGGTTAGTTCTAGTATTGTAACACCCCAGGCGTCACTTAGCTGGTTTTGGCGTGTGTTCACCCCAGCTAATTGACTAATAGATCAACAGAGAGTGCAAAACTACCGAATATTGGATAACGCAAAGAAAGTAATAAGGCCCTGTGACACCTGATTGAACTGCGGTGGCAGTGTTGACATTAATTGATTCAGAATTGATCAATTTTCATTAAAAAGGGGTGCACATTGATGTATGCAGCTATTGAACATCAGATGCAAATGTTGAACATAAAATTAATTAAGAACATGAGTTGGGATTTCCACTACTTGATTGAAAACAGATGCAGTCGATTATCACAAATTTATTTTAACTCACGACCTTCAATCATCACATTACATGTCTCTCCTACCAGGCAGTGGTAATAAATTGCGTTTGCGTGGAATAAACTTCTATAACTCAACAGTAATTCCTATCGACTGACCCAGGCGTAATGCGAAGTGCAAGAAGAATTCTACAGTACACGGCCCATGAAACCCTCGTGGAAACTTTGTCGACATGATCCAACAAACAAATCACTGGCCAGAGAGGGCGCAATATCACCGAATTCAGCGTCCCGTAGCGGCGTCGTTGTGTGGACGTCGGCCGACCTCGTGGTGCTGCAAGGGTCGTCTATTCACTCCTAGCTATCTTGCTCAGTACGTAGCTGAACCCAAACTTCCTATCTCCAAGCTAAATCGTTCCCTTTGCTAAGTCCCAAACTGCAGAGATGCTCACTCTTTCTCAGGCAAGCTGAGTCACGAACGCCACGTCCGCACTCTAGGCAAGCTGGGAACGGAAGACCTCTACTGAGACTTCTGCCAGTCTGCTCTTCACCTCGGTTTCCCTTCCAGCAAAATCACTTATGCCAATTGCAGCGCTAGCCGCGTTAATTATGCGTCGCTTCCCAGCCCGACCAATGCCTGCTCTGGGAAGTGTACAAATTCCTACAAAATTTTCCTTCCTCTCAACTTCTTCTATTTAGCTCCCCCCAGGACACCCATCAAGGTTAGCGTCTGCACAAACACCAAGTTTTCCGGAATTCTGACTCCCAGGAGAGTACTTTCTAATTCCTAGGTCCTACGTTCCCATTGGAGGCCGGCAAATTTCATGCTGTCGCTCTTCACCTGATTTACTTCAGGCTCTGCGGACCGTGAATTCAGCGTGAAGTTGCTATAGTCACGAACACGCATATTTTGACGTCTGTTGACCGCTCCACCAAAGCTTGCATGGCTTTGTCGCATGTTTCACAGACAACGGGACGACGGACATTTATCAACAGGCATACAAGTTCTCCGTCTGTTTCTCGGTACACAAGAGTGGAGTCGGAGTCAACAACCTACTCACTGTCACTCATCTTAAGGTGGCTGGAGGCCACGCCCCATTACCGCTTTCTCAGAGCTTGAGCCGCCCTAAGCTGCTTATTGTCGCTTGCCTTAACCACTCCCCCGGCCGGCGATGGTCAAATACTTCCCTGGGGTAAACTAGCGTCCAGTAAAGCGGCTCGTTTCCACAAAGTTTTCATGTCGTGTGAATTACTTTAAAACCATCACTTGACATTAATTATTCCACTATGTACATACTATACCGTCTACAAGATGCATTGTGCCTTGTCAGTCATTTTGTTCAGCCCTACTGTTCGCTCAACGTCAGTTAGGCTATATTTAATGACTTCATGTATGAGCATAGTTCTTTCCATCTTACAGTATATTATATTTGTCTCATGAATACCCATTTATCATCTGTATTTCTTCTTGATGTAGCAATTTTAATGGCCAGTAGTGTAGTACATTCCCGAGTTGGAGCCAAACGGCACTTGTAATTGCATAACTGAAGTCTGAATGTAAGTGTCGTAATTTAATTGTATTTTATGCCAAAATATACTGTTATTACCTATATATGTTTTATTTTGTATCTTTAGCCATTGTGGGTGATTTGGCATGGCAAAAGGTTCAATATTTCTAAGCAAAAAGTCGTCCAACTCGATCCACCAGCGTCTTCGGGTGCTGTCTTATTACCAAGAACGATTGTAGTAAAACATACAGAGAAGAAACATGGTTCAAAATGCATGCACGGACCTTTAACAAAAAACAACATGCTCAAGCACTAGAGTTTGCATGATATTTAATATTCATTACCATAATTCATTGTGTTATTTAGATCGAGGTACGTACGAGCTAAAATTAAATTAGCGACTTCGTGTCTGGACGCATTGTTACATGTACTATATTGTTTTCCTTTTGATACATGTTTGTTGGGTACTACGAAGATTGTACCAAAAGTAAGGATCCCATATATTTCACAATTACAGAATATAGTTTATTGTTATTAATTTATTCATCACTGTAAAGCTTACAATTATGTCCATTTTTTCAACACACTTTTGAAGATGGTGCTCCATCTTTTGTATTCCTAAGTCAAAGAAGTCTCCCGCCAAGGCATTGAGGAAGCGAGTGACATCTGCTGTGAATTCATCGTCGCTCTTGAAGAGTTTGCCACCTAAGTGTTCCTTTCGCTTGGGGAAGAGGTGATATCACTGGGGACTAAGTCTGAGTTGTACGGAGGATAGGGCATAACAGTCCACCCAGATTTCATGAAAAGCTCCTGTGTTTGGTTACCACATGGGGTCGAGCGTTGTCGTGAAGAAGCACTACATCGTCTGTCAGTCGTCCTCTCCGGCGATTCTGGATTGCTCGCCAGAGCTTTGTCAATGCCCCACAATATCTGTCTGGGTTTATTGTGGTCGCAGGTTGCATGATCCCCTGAACACAGTCGCCATAACCTTTCCTGCCGACTGCATTTGTCTGAATTGCTTTGGTAGCGGTGAACCAGAGTTATGCCACTGACAAGATTGTTGTTTTGTTTTGGGATGTAATGAAACACCCACGTTTCATCCCCTGTGATGGTAGAGTCCAAGAACCCGTTGTGGTCTCCCTCTTCACATTGTTAAAGAAACTTGCGAGCACAGTCAAGGCGTTGCCCCTTGTGTCTGTCAGTCAGCATCTGTCGGACCCAACAAGCACACACCTTGTGATATCCCACCGTTTCTGTTAAAGTTCTTTCAGTTGTGCCATGAGAAGCTTACGGAATGCGTTCAACAAGTTCACAGACAGTGATCCTCCAATCCTTGAGCAGCCCATTGTTGATCTCCTGGACAATCGCATCCGAAATCGGCAGTCTTCCACTCCGTTCTTCATCACGAACTTCCATGTGACCCTCAATAAAAGCCCTTCATCATTTGCGGACCAGCTGAATGTACATGCACTCTTCATAACAAACCACAGTAAGTTGCTGATGAACCTCCATGGGCAGTAACTTTCTTGCTGACAGCTGCCAAGCCAACACTGAGCGACGTAGCGAATCGTGGATGGGCGGGCTCGCGAGTGGGGGAACCACTGAGCACGGCATTGTTGTCGGCCTTAGCCTACCACCTTCCCTCCAGGCTGTAGCTCGTTGGAAGCCTTACTTTCGGTACAGCCCTCGCATGAGACTGGAATACATTGAAGTAAGACGAATTGTGTGTCGACACCTGAAATTACGCTGATATTGCCGGTACAAGGTAAGGCACCACATCCTTACATCAGCAATCCTGCTCAAGCGCTTTGTATCATCGTAGCTTGCTTGGCAGATCTATCAGAATATTCCGATTCCGTAGAAGCGATTTTAAGCTACGTAGCGATTTCCATAATTATTTACATTATTCATACAGTGCAACAATACAGTTTTTTCAGTTAACAATACGGTCGACTTTAGTTGTGTGCGGCGTAATATGATGTGCAGCCATTAGTGTTCAAAATTCCACCATTACTTTCGACAATTATTTCCTTGTTCAGACATTGTCGCACAGCGAGATTAATTTTTACACTTATTCTGATTACACATAGGAGTTTAAATTTTTATTGTGTTATGCATTACTTGTGGCATGGTATTGACCAGAAAACAATTAGCAGCGATGGAGAACCAGAGACGGCAAACGCAGGCGCAATCCGACTCTGACATGCCATGAAATAATGAAAGTGACTTTACAGTTGACTCCAATACTAACGAGTGACATATTATTGACTATTCCGGTGACGTAAATTTAAAATATAGAGCGTCCACCAGTAATATCTTTAAATCTAGTTCAAAACCCATTTTGGTGTCTTAGGTCATGTCTAATGGCATGCCGGGGGTGGAAAAGTTGTACATCACTAGTATTGCCAGTATGTTCGATGATGTTATGAAACAGATGAACACACAAAAACACATAAGCACATGATGACTGACAACAAAAATCAGATGGAATCCATTCAGAATCAAATGAAAACATAAACAGCACATCGAGGCACGTATTGGCCAACAAATGACGATTTACGCGCCACTTAGAAAACAGCTCATGACGAGATGAAAACAGGACAAGATGAATTTAAATCAGATTTAGCTGTACTTAAAACGTCAAACGACACTTTGTGTAGCCGTGTTGAGGATATAAATAATAGACTGACTGGAAAAGTGTCAGACCTCAGCCCGAAATTTTCAGATCTTACATTAGAACAAGAAAACGCAAATAAAGATGTGACGCTTACGCAAGCACAAGTAAACCATCTCAGTAAAACATGAGAGGCTTTAGTTACTCAGATTAGATCATATCCGGCAGTGTATGACGATATAAAAACGCGTATTGCCGATGTCGAAAACAAAGTTGATACAATTGGCAAACACCTTTCTGATAAAATAAGACTACGCACTGACAACCATTTCTCATGCATCAAAAGCAAATTTCACAGTTGGATGGGGCAGAAAGACAAATATTTTGACGAGTGCTTACAACGTCACTGTAGCGGAATTTATACATAACAACAAACACGTAATCAGTCAAGCAGCACAATGTGCCGCTGCGCAGTCGAAACAGCTTGAGAATTACCTACAACCAGTGCGAAATGACGTTAATAGCAGCCAAACACACAGTTTGGCAATGAAAAGAAGTACATTTATGACGTATACACACCGCAAACTACGTACTCACAACAGGCGAGAGCTTACAAGAAAAACTATCTGCTGTTATCCACGACACTGTAGCGGAATTTATACGTAACAACAGACACGTAATCAGTCAAGCAGCATAATGTGCCGCTGCGCAATCGAAACAGTTTGAGAATTACCTACAACCAGTGTGAAATGACGCTAATAGCAGCCAAAACACACAGTTTGGCAATGAAAAGAAGTACATTTATGACGCATCAACACCGCAAACTACGTACTCACAACAAGAGAACTCATCTTGACATAACATAGTGCACTGCAGTCGTGATAATTATCAACAGCGCGCGCTGTGGCCGAGCGGTTCTAGGCGCTTCAGCCTGGAACCGCCCGACCGTTACGGTCTAAGGTTCGAATCCTGCCTCGGGCATGCATGTGTTTTGGTTAGTTACGTTTAAGTAGTTCTACGTTCTAGTGGACTGATGACCTCAGATGTGAAGTCCCTTAGTGCTCAGAATCATTTCAACCGATTATCAATTTCATTGCCATTTGTCAGTTGAACCTTATAGTAATCTTTCTGAAATTAAACATTATTATAATGCCAAGGAAGAGGAGAGCATCATAAAACACAGACAATTTCAGCCATTTATACCAGAAAATAGAACCGTACATCTTGTCATCTTTCCTTAAAGCCTCCAGAAATACATTTACTCGTACGTGGAGTTACCGTAAGAGGGTATCTTATGTTGTCGGTTATATCGAAGGCTTCGCAGCCGTATGGGCGTATAATGAAGCCGACAGATGCGTCACATACGAATAATCTGAGAGAGTCTTTACATCTAAATTTTGATCACAATCTGTACAGGAATGACTTCGTAGGCAGATTGTAGATCCTGAACCATTCAATCCTGATCACACCAATTTGAGCCGGTACTCTAAGAAATATTTAAGTATGGGACATTTCCTTGACCAGCCGGTTGCAACGCGCCACATCCTCCGCCCATTGAAGGCAAGACTGACGTTTAATATCAAAGAAAAACTTCTGCACATCTTAGACAACGACGCAGAGTATTGTTTCAAAGTGCTCGATTCAGTTGATGTGCTTCACGAGCACCAGCGTTCAGTACGGCAAAACAATTGCTACAATGTTTACACCAGCGCCATGCAAAATACGCAGGCTAGCCAATCCAATTCCGGAGCCCCGGTTGCTACCGGACACGCAGGCTAACAGAATCAATCGCTTCAAATGGAAAATGTATATACACAACAGAACCAACATGCTCAAGATAGCATAAACAGCAATTGCAACACTTCTTATTCTACTGGCAGCAATCCAAATCAGAGACAGCGCAACAGCAACAACTGCTACTACAGCTGCAATAATAATTATCAGCATGGTAAGAAAAATTTCAAGAGAAACAAAAATAGCTATCAATCTCCACCAAACCAGCAACAGAGCTGGAGTAACAAAAACTACACTTCTCAGTATCAAAACACTGCGACACCGCTGCAGCAAAGCAATACCGCTGGCCAGTGGCAACTGCCGCCTCCGTAAATGCAAAATCAAAACTGGAATGCATCTACGAACATGCAGGTGGGTCAAATCACGAAAACTCAACGATCACCACAGTTCGGAGACTGGAAAATGCATTGCCCAAATGTAGATATTGTCGAAGTAACAAGTGATATTCCACCTTCGTCTGTACCTGCACACACTACAAATGTGACGACGTCAAACTAAGAAAAGTGACTACTGTGCCCCAGGTCGTGGCTGTGGAAGATTTCGGTGGGAACTTCACTTTCAATTTATTATTTGACACATCCACTTCGCAACAGCACAATGATCATGTACTTGAAAGTTGTATACAGCAATCATTATTATTCATAAGGTATAATCATGACGAAAACTTGTCTGATGAATTGTTACAAGAGAACACACAATGTTGTTCACCATCCACTGAATTAGTTTTGGCCTCAACTACTGGTATCGTGGGTGGTATTCCCACTACTATCATTCTGGAGCGGCTGTTAGTGTCTTATCCTATGGTTTTTACAATAAAATGTGTGAGTTTGAACCGTATCAGAGTATCCTCTCCAGAACGGTAAAATTTTAACTGCCCTAGGCAATAAATCTTAAGGTAGGTAATGGAATGGTACAATGGCGATTCCTCCTCGTCCAAAACCTGGTCGCTAGTGGATTTTAGGTTTAGATATGTTGTACAAGAAGGACAGCATAAATTGACTTCTCCCCGCGTAAATGTATACTTAGAGATCAGACAGTGAAATTTCAGTTGACTTGGATACCAGGACTATGAAGGACCGTACAGCATTCAGTTAATAAAGGACACTAATGATGTTGACACACGGATATACTCACCCGATGCCGAATTTGAGGACTTGAAAACTCAAATTACTAATAAGTTATCAGAAACCACAGCTGTCACACATGATGAAAGTAATTAACTTTATGGTCTTTTGTCCAAGTATATACCAGTATTTAGCAAATGGCCAGATGTGATCAACACATATGTGTATAAAACAGAAGTTAAGTGTCACCAGATTTTCTTCCAGAAAACCTATAATTTATCACTATCCCAAGGGCATGTTGTGTGGCCCGAGTTGAAGAAAATATTAGAACGGAAAGTCATCGAACCTTCCACATCAGCCGGCCGCAGGTGGCCGAGAGGTTCTGGGCGCTTCAGTCTGGAACCGCGCGACCGCTACGGTCGCAGTTTCGAATCCTGCCTCGAGCATAGATATGTGTGATGTCCTTAAGTTAGTTAGGTTTAAGTAGTTCTATGTTCTATGGGACTGATGACCTGAGATGTTAAGTCCCATAGTGCTCAGAGCCATTTGAACCAAGCCTTCCACATCACCTTACTGCAGCCCTTCACTTGTTGTAAAGAAACCCATCGGGTATTTCAGAGTTGTTTTGGATGCTGATGCAATTAACGAGATTATTTTACCCGTTCGCATGAAACCTGAGAATATGGAGCAGCAACTGCAGAAATTTTTAGATTCTAATATTTTCCTACTTCTGATCTGACCAGTTCGTTCTGGCAAGTCACAGTCACGCCAGATTCTCGAAGGTATGTTGCATTTATATTCGGGGGGGGGGGGGGGCGAACCTATCAATTTTGTGTCCTTCCCTTCGGTTTGAAGGTCAGTTCAGGCGTGTTTATCACCGCATTGGATACTGTACTTGGTGATGAATTGGTGAATCAGTTACTCACTACATTGATGACCTGCTCACTGTTAGTAAGACTTGGTCTGAACACATTGATACTGCATAAATTCGCACAATTTGGAATGACAACTAATCTCAAAAAGTCGAAATTTGCTTGCAGTGAAATTAAGTATCTTGGACATGTTATAAAATCTGATACGACCTGGCCCAGGTAAGTTGGACGCAATCAGGAATTTTCCTAGTCCACAGACTAGAAAGTAATTGAAATCTTTCGTTGAGCTTTGATCATTCTGTCGACGGTTTCTTACCACACCAACTTTTAAACAGCAAACTTTTATGGATCCTACTCAAAAAAAATCAGATATGGATACGGTCTGACCAGTGTCAGAAAGACTCTGATAGTATGAAGCATGCTTTGTTCAACGCAAACATTTTAATTTAGATTTTTGTATGACATTTGACGCCTCATCCTATGGCTCAGGATGTTATTTGTTTAAAGTTGGATAGAATGGAGAAAAAGAACATGTGAAAATTATTGGTTTTGTGAGCCGTGCACTTAGTGATGTGAACGCACTTACTCTGCCACAGAACCTGAAACACTCTCTGCTGTGTGGCCCTTTAAGAAATTCAATTACTGTTTGTATGGTAAGCACTTTAAAACTTATACTGACCACCACTCTCTCACATTTCCGTTAACTTGTAAGCTTGTACATCCCAGATTATTGCTCTGGGCTTTATCTTTGCAAAGCTATTCCTTGGAAATTGTATATATTGAGGGTGAAGACAACATTATTGCCGACGCTTTTTCTCGTCTGCCTCAGGGCTTGAAAGAATGTAACTCTGACATGGAGAAAGTGAATGACTATCGAATACTGCTAATGCAGGGTAAGCTATATCACCAGTATTATACCGACTTATGTAGAAATACGTCAACGTGGCAGAAATCTGATCCTTACTGGAATAAAGGTAATAGTTTTACTCACAAACCAACCTGACCATCCTCTGTCTAACCGATATTTAACATATAATGATGTGTTATTTTATCGCAGTCATCCTGAAGACACTACTCGGTGTGTTTGAATTCCCAAGGATTTCGAACGCAGCCTAATTTGGCAGACACATGTTGATTAGGTTCATTATGGTACCAAAGAGTGCCTAGAAAAGCTCAGTACCTACTGTTACTTTAGCAATATGAGACGTTAGATCCGAAGTGTACTCAAAACATGTGCGATTTGTCAAAAATCAAAACCGCTGAACTTGTCTACGAGGACTAATTTGCGTTCTATTCTACCCAGTAAACCTCTAGAAATTGTACCTTCTGACATAAGTGGTCCATATCCCACAAGAAGTGAAGATTTGAAATATATTCTTTCATTCTACGATTTATTCTACAAGCATCTTAAACTGTATGCAATAAGATCTGCTGTTGCTTGCTACTGCCTTCATTCGTCGTTTCTCATGTGACTACATTCCTCACTTGGGGAAACCGAAAGCTGTTTTATCCGACAATGCTGCGTACTATACTGGGTAGAAGTGGATTAGATTTCTCAAAGACAATACTATTAGGAGTATTTTTATCTCAAGGTATAGTCCCTAGAGTAATCCTACTAACCGTGTATTCCGTAGGTTCAATAGATTTATGAGATCCTATATTTCCACCAAACATGCCAATTGGGTAACATATTTGTCTTTATTTGAACAGGTGCTCAACAACTTCAATGTTTATGAAACTCCATACACTCCCGATCATATTTTGTTCTATCGTGCAGAAGACAACGATTGAAAAACGCCGTTACGAAAACTTTTTTTCAGCAAACAACACACGACGAAAAGGTGAGGGAAGTCTGCTGTACGACGGCCCTTATGTTATTGTCGGCATTCCGCATCCTGGTGCATATCTACTGCACATCCTGAAACAAACAAAATTATTGCACTACATACTCGCAGTGATCTTTGAGTATACCATGCTCAACAGTAAACACATCTATGGATCACGCTTACATTATACACAACTACTATATACACGTACCTCACAGTACTTCTGCAGAGAAGCTACGTAGTATTAGAGTTTTATTTCAGATGTTCTTGTCAGAAGCAGAAGGAGAAAGAAGAGATTCGTCTTCGCTGAATACTTACAGCAGCCACTTAAAAGTTTAAAGCAAATTTTGTGTCAACTTTTATACAGATATGAAGAAGATATATTCTCAGCCTACGAGACTGATTTTCTGCACCTTCAGTCTTCGAACGCTAACGACTGACTGACGTGAATACTTGATCATTCTGCACCCTTACACTTTCACCTTGAAACTTATTGGATACGCATCTGACCATTGAACACACACGAGTAGCTAAAGCCGTGCTTACACTGCACACTTACACTCGTGTCGCGAGTATTTTTTGTGTTTGATGTTAGTTCATGGCTTTTGTTATTTTTTGTAGTTTTGCGCTTGGTCTTATTGCTTGGATGTCGTATCTCATCCTCCTCTGTTTCAGGTGACATCATTTGCAAAAGCTCACTTGTATATGTTATCCGTACTTCTGAAAAGTTATAAGACCTGCATAACCTGAAACGGTTTGTGGACGTATACTATACGCCACTGAACTAGTAACTACGAGGAAACTGACGTGCAAAACCACATAATTGAGAAAGACTATTCATCATATATTGCTACGTGTGTAGACGTGAACTATTTTTATTTGAAATTTGTTTACAAACTGTTAATGTAAAGTTGTGTTACGAAATATTTGCGTGCAATAGTTCAAATGGCTCTAAGCACTATGGGACTTAGCGTCTGAGGTAATCAGTCCCCTCTACTTATTACTACTTAAACCTAACTAACCTAAGGACATCACACATATCAACGAACGAGGCAGGATTCGAACCTGCGACCGTAGCAGCAACGCGGTTCCGGACTGAAGCACAAAGACGCACTCGGCCACAGCGGCCTGAGTTTGCTTAAAGACTTGTCAACGAACATTTGTTCTACGTCACAACTACTTGTTTACGAATATTTGTATATCGCCTGACAAACTGAGTACTTGAAAAAAACTCTCATGGTGAAGTACACCGACACTTTTGAGTGCATCGCTAATTGACATTTAGTGCGCTGCATCTCTGTATATTTGCATCTCTGCTAGTCTGAATAGCAAGAACTGGTTCACTACTGGACCTACAGACCCTTTGCTCCAAAACGGTGAAGCCTAATCGACGGGTGGAGGACTTTTGGACGACTGGTCAAAGAGAAAAATGCTCTCGGTCATGACGGACACTCTTACCTGGTCTAAACGAGGATCAACGACAGCATCGTGTCGTCCGGGGTCCTGCTTCCATTCCTTAACGAACTTATGTTGTGGAATGGAAATCCGCCAGTCTTCTATCAGGAAATATACGACCTAGGGCAATAAACAGTGACATCAGTCTAAATGAACAGTGTAAGCATGCGAGGTACCGGGGCTAGTAGTGTATTTAACACTAAATTCTTCTAGAATCTTCATATATAAATGATGCTCTAAGCCCCCCCCCCCTATTCTATCTCCGACTTTTGCTGTTGCACATGGATTAAAAAGAAACGCTAACTGACTGTAATCGACCTTGAAAGTGGAGTAGAAAAGAGTTTGGCACCTGCAATAATTTGATTTGATAAATAAGTTAAATAAAAGAAAGATTCATTAATGTGGTGAGAAATGAAAGGGTTGCTCTACCGATTAACAGAATGAAAGTTCTGTCCAAAATAACAATATGATTTATTATGACTGAACTCAAAATAAGTAACAAAACACATGAAACATTTACCATACATCAAATTGGCTCAAACTGGATACTCAAATAAATGCTGTGAAGGTGAAGTTGTCCCTAAACTAGATTGTGACAAAGAAGGCTCGACACACACTCACTGACGATACAGTGATTGATTTTAACAAGTGAAGTCACACAGTAACTCCGATACAGTCAACTTTAGCCAAAACTGCACAAGACAAACAACATAGGCCGCTTGTACGCAGAACGCTCAATTTCCAACTGTACTCGGAAAGTTACGTTGAAGTCGAAATTTCAGCGACTTCGTCAGTTACAATTAAATAAAAGTATATTAGACAGCCAACGGAAGGCAGGCTGTCCAGAGCAGCGAGAGCTCAGTCTAGTAACCTACTCCGACCGAAAAGTGAGAGCCGACCCCCACAAGAGCACCCGTGCAAACCGAACACATAACATTCCCGCCCCCACGACAGTGGCCGTGGTTAAACGTTCCAGTCAGCAACACGAAAACCAGCGGAAAATTCCACTCCAAAGCCGAAGCACTACCATTCCACCATTTAACATTCTTGGCGCCAATTTCTGCGCCGATTTGTTACGTCATGGAGCTATGCCCTGAGCAAGCCAATCACAGTTACGATTTTGCAGAAAACGCGGAATTTGACCGCCAAGACTGCCTGGGACACAAGTCATTCCCACGCCTCGCTGGTAGCCCGCCAGAAAGTGTTTTCACTAAGTTTCTGTGAAGTAACACAATCTCTAGTCCAGGCGCTCCTTCAGGTCACTGCGGGGTGTCTCCGCTGCTCTTGTGACAGTGTCGGCGTCTGGAAAGCATTCACTCGACTCCCTCACACCCGTCCGCTTAACCCTTTCAAGATCAGCAGAGCCCGCCTGTCACCGGACCACCAGGGTGAGGAGAGAGCTGCGTGTGAAGAAATAGCAACTTTTCACCGCATGCAATTAGAGAGGAAGATCGAATTACTCAGACTAAGATAGAAATATGAGAGGTGGCTCCTGCTACGAGTAATCGCGCATACACGTATGTATCAAAACGGCGGATTGTGACAACATAACTCCAACGGCATTTACGTGACATTTAACTGCCATAAACGACGCTCACCTTTATAATGTTATCGAATGTTTTCGGTTCATGGAACTGTGTACTACGACACGTCGTGTAAAGATGTTATACCTCAAACAAAAAGACATTTCAAGCGCAATGCTGTCCGAAAGAGACTACCAGTAATAAGAATTTCTAATTTTATATTAACGAATGTTGGATCTTTAGGATTTTGTACCCGCTTTAAATGTTAATCCACATTTGTGAAATCCATGGTGATAAATCTTCCATCTGCGACGTCTTGTGCACACGAACACACCGACTGAGTACAAACTATGTATCACTGTGTCGTGTGATGAACTCGGTTCGTAACGGCCACGATAGTAACGAACTTCACTCGACTGCGTATGAGCGGTAGGCGCAATACCAACGTAAAACTGTTATTGGCACATGCTCCACAGTCAAACATTGAAAATCTGTTTTGTGTAAATATTACTTTATGATATGTATGTTATATATGATACGTATGTGTATTTGTAGACTTATGTATGCAATGTGATTTAGAGTGAGTTGCTCGCCTGCTGATGTGGCCTTTCGCCTCTGAACTCAGAGGGCAGTTTTGAATCACGTCTGCATGCTGAACTTTTATTAGCATAAAACGTAATTATAAGTAATGAAATAAAGAAATAATTTGAACCATAGATATAGTCTACTGCTGTATAAATATTGTATGCAGTCGCTGAATATATTTGCAGATTTTTTGTCGTCAGATTATTAGCAGAATAAGAGGCACCTTTTGTTTTCTAGGTGTTGTTCAGATCGGACGTATTTTGGCACACCGCCATTAATACTACATTACTTTATTAATATATTCTCGAGTTGCAACCAAACAGCTCTCTTAACTGCATAATCCAAGACTCAATGTAAGTGTCGTAATTTAATTGTTTTTCATTTCAGGATATACTATTATTAAAAACCTATTTGTGTTTTATTTTGTATTTTTAGTCATTGTAAGATTGTTTGGTGACTTGGCATGGCAAAACGTTCCGTACTTCTAAACTAAAAGTGGTCCACCTCGATCCACCGTCGTCTTCGGGTGCTGTCTTTTTTTAAGGTTGTAGTAAAACACACAGAGAAAAAACACAGTTAAAAATACATGAAGGGATCTTTACCAAAAATACCATGCTCAAGCGCCGAGAGTCTGTAACTATTTAATATTGATTACTATAATTCATTGTACTATCTCGATCCAGGTACGTACGAGCTAAAATTAAAAGAGACGTGTTCAGAGGGACTGTTTATAGCAAGAGAGACTTTGCAAAGCTTTCAGCTGTTTTCCTGCCATACTGTGGGTCAACGAGCAGCAAGTTAGGACGCATGCTGTAAAGACATGGGCTGAAATCAGTGTTCTGGTCCTGCTGCAAGATACAAGGTACGCTGCGCCCTGTTAAAGACGACGTAACTCTTCGTGCGGCCGGTGTGTTCGGCGTCCCTTGCGAATAGCATTTGTATGGGTTAGACATTTCGCAAAGCTGCAGAGCACAGGCGACATATTAAACAAACAGAGCTTAACAAGTTGGCCAGAGCTGAGCATTGCATGGAAAACGGACACAAATTCGAGTATGAAAACATGAGAGTCTTGGCTCACGCGTAAACGTATTAGGAGTCCATTATACACTCCTAGAAATTGAAATAAGAACACCGTGAATTCATTGTCCCAGGAAGGGGAAACTTTATTGACACATTCCTGGGGTCAGATACATCACATGATCACACTGACAGAACCACAGGCACATAGACACAGGCAACAGAGCATGCACAAAGTCGGCACTAGTACAGTGTATATCCACCTTTCGCAGCAATGCAGGCTGCTATTCTCCCATGGAGACGATCGTAGAGATGCTGGATGTAGTCCTGTGGAATGGCTTGCCATGCCATTTCCACCTGGCGCCTCAGTTGGACCAGCGTTCGTGCTGGACGTGCAGACCGCGTGAGACGACGCTTCATCCAGTCCCAAACATGCTCAATGGGGGACAGATCCGGAGATCTTGCTGGCCAGGGTAGTTGACTTACACCTTCTAGAGCACGTTGGGTGGCACGGGATACATGCGGACGTGCATTGTCCTGTTGGAACAGCAAGTTCCCTTGCAGGTCTAGGAATGGTAGAACGATGGGTTCGATGACGGTTTGGATGTACCGTGCACTATTCATTGTCCCCTCGACGATCACCAGAGGTGTACGGCCAGTGTAGGAGATCGCTCCCCACACCATGATGCCGGGTGTTGGCCCTGTGTGCCTCGGTCGTATGCAGTCCTGATTGTGGCGCTCACCTGCACGGCGCCAAACACGCATACGACCATCATTGGCACCAAGGCAGAAGTGACTCTCATCGCTGAAGACGACACGTCTCCATTCGTCCCTCCATTCACGCCTGTCGCGACACCACTGGAGGCGGGCTGCACGATGTTGGGGCGTGAGCGGAAGACGGCCTAACGGTGTGCGGGACCGTAGCCCAGCTTCATGGAGATGGTTGCGAATGGTCCTCGCCGATACCCCAGGAGCAACAGTGTCCCTAATTTGCTGGGAAGTGGCGGTGCGGTCCCCTACGGCACTGCGTAGGATCCTACGGTCTTGGCGTGCATCCGTGCGTCGCTGCGGTCCGGTCCCAGGTCGACGGGCACGTGCACCTTCCGCCGACCGCTGGCGACAACATCGATGTACTGTGGAGACCTCACGCCCCACGTGTTGAGCAATTCGGCGGTACGTCCAACCGGCCTCCCGCATGCCCACTATACGCCCTCGCTCAAAGTCCGTCAACTGCACATACGGTTCACGTCCACGCTGTCGCGGCATGCTACCAGTGTTAAAGACTGCGATGGAGCTCCGTATGCCACGGCAAACTGGCTGACACTGACGGCGGCGGTGCACAAATGCTGCGCAGCTAGCGCCATTCGACGGCCAACACCGCGGTTCCTGGTGTGTCCGCCGTGCCGTGCGTGTGATCATTGCTTGTACAGCCCTCTCGCAGTGTCCGGAGCAAGTATGGTGGGTCTGACACACCGGTGTCAATGTGTTCTTTTTTCCATTTCCAGGAGTGTAAATGAGGTGACTGAGGTTAGAATATAACATCAACATTTTACCAGAGACCAAGGGTACACCCGTAGTAGAGCGTGGGGGTGGGCTTTGGATGTCGGAACGAAGCCATGACGGATGGTTGACGCTTGAAGAGAAGCGGGAGCGGTAAGTTTCAAATGTGGCACCTGACAGCACTCGGACCCGCGCCCGGCTGCAGTTGCTTTCAGCTGTCCAACTCACCTTCCACGCACGCGCGCATTCACTCGTCCTGTATACTGTTGCTATGCAACCAGTGGTTCCGTCATATCAACCCCTCCAACACCCAAACGATCATCATAGGCCACTAAACCCGCTCCTTCCATGTCCATGATTTCTACCCAACAATTTATGGTCGTCCTATCCACCTCACTCCTACCCTGAAATACTTTGGCCTCACCTTTGACTGCCACCTCACCTGGACTCCCCATCTCCTTACAATCCAACACAAAGGCCACAACACACTCTGCCTCCTGAAACTCCTTTCTGGCCAGACATAGGGACTATGACCTTCCACCATCTACATCTACATCCATACTCCGCAAGCCACCTGACGGTGTGTGGCGGAGGGTACCCTGAGTACCTCTATAGGTTCTCACTTCTATTCCAGTCTCGATTTGTTCGTGGAAGGAAGGATTGTCGGTATGCTTCTGTGTGGGCTCTAATCTCTCTGATTTTATCCTCATGGTCTCTTCGCGAGATATACGTAGGAGGGAGCAATATACTGCTTGACTCTTCGGTGAAGGTATGCTCTCGAAACTTTAACAAAAGCCCGTACCGAGCTACTGAGCGTCTCTCCTGCAGAGTCTTCCACTGGAGTTTATCTATCATCTCCGTAAAGCTTTCGCGATTACTAAATGATCCTGTAATGAAGCGAGCTGCTCTCCGTTGGATCTTCTCCCTCTTTTCCATCAACCGTATCTGGTACGGATCCCACACTGCTGAGCAGTATTCAAGCAGTGGGCGAACAAGCGTACTGTAACCTACTTCCTTTGTTTTCGGACTGCACTTCCTTAGGATTCTTCCAATGAATCTCAGTCTGGCATCTGCTTTACCGACGATCAACTTTATATGAACATTCCATTTTAAACCACTCCTATTGCGTACTCCCAGATAATTTATGGAATTAACTGCTTCCAGTTGCTGACCTGCTATTTTGTAGCTAAATGGTAAGGGATCTATCTTTCTATGTATTCGCAGCACATTACACTTGTCTACATTGAGATTCAATTGCCATTCCGTGCACCATGCGTCAATTCGCTGGAGATCCTTCTGCATTTCAGTACACTTTTCCATTGTTACAACCTCTCGATACACCACAGCATCATCTGCAAAAAGCCTCAGTGAACTTCCGATGTCATCAACCAGGTCATTTATGTATATTGTGAATAGCAACGGTCCTATGACACTCCCCTGCGGCACACCTGTTATCACTCTTACTTCGGAAGACTTCTCTCCATTGAGAATGACATGCTGCGTTCTGTTATCTAGGAACTCCTCAATCCTATCACACAATTGGTCTGATAGTCCATATGCTCTTACTTTGTTCTTTAAACGACTGTGGGGAACTGTATCGAACGCCTTGCGGAAGTCAAGAAACACGGCATCTACCTGGAAACCCGTGTCTGTGGCCCTCTGAGTCTCGTGGACGAGTTGGGTTACACACGATCGTCTTTTTCGAAACTCATGCTGATTCCTACAGAGCAGATTTCTAGTTTTCAGAAAAGTCATTATACTCGAACATAATACGTGTTACAAAATTCTACAACTGATCGACGTTAGGGATATAGGTCTATAGTTCTGCACATCTGTTCGACGTCCCTTCTTGAAAACGGGGATGACCTGTCCCCTTTTCCAATCCATTGGAACGCTACGCTCTTCTAGAGACCTACGGTACACCGCTGCAAGAAGGGGGGCAAGTTCCTTCGCGTACTCTGTGTAAAATCGAACTAGTATCCCATTAGGTCCAGCGGCCTTTCCTCTTTTGAGCGATTTTAATTGTTTCTCTATCCCTCTGTCGTCTATTTCGATATCTACCATTTTGTCATCTGTGCGACAATCTAGAGAAGGAACTACAGTGCAGTCTTCCTCTGTGAAACAGGTTTGGAAAAACCCATTTAGTATTTCGGCCTTTAGTCTGTCATCCTCTGTTTCAGTACCATTTTGGTCACAGAGTGTCTGGACATTTTGTTTTGCTCCACCTACCGCTTTGACATAAGACCAAAATTTCTTAGGATTTTCTGCCAAGTCAGTACATAGAACTTTAGTTTCGAATTCATTGGACGCCTCTCGCATAGCCCTCATCACACTACATTTCGCTTCGCGTAATTTTTGTTTGTCTGCAATGCTCTGGCTATGTTTATGTTTGCTGTGAAGTTCCCTTTGCTACCGCAGTAGTTTTCTAACTTGGTTGTTGTACCACTGTGGCTCTTTTCCATCTCTTACGATCTTGCTTGGCACACCTTCACACCTACAAATCCTTGATCAGCCCCATCCTTTGTTATACTAGCATCACTTGGATTCTTGCCCCTCCCATATTCTATACAGCTCTCCAAATCCTAGAATGCCATGCACTCTGCCTTTCCTTTCGTATCCGCCTTCCATCCGCCCACGTACATACTCTGCAACTTCATCCCTTTCCCCCAACTTCTCCTTTTCCTTCAACACGTCCACACCCTGTGTATCATCCACAGACTCGATTCACCCTACACCCATGCCCTGGTGTTCTGCTACCTCTCCACCCCCAGACAATTACCGAACCTTTACCATTGTGTCCCAACTTCTGTCCATCTCCCCACTCTCCACCTCCTTTCCTGATGCAACTGCTAGCACATAACCCTCCCACATGATGAGCTTCACCTGACGTGTACCCCTCCTACCAAATCTAGAGCAACCTTTCTCACCCCTACTCCTTAGGGCTACCTTTCCCTTCCCCTTCGCTTCCCCTGAGTGGTTTTCCCCCTCTCCCACCACCTCCCTTTCCCATGACACCGCCCC
Source organism: Schistocerca gregaria (assembly GCF_023897955.1). Classification (NCBI taxonomy): domain Eukaryota; kingdom Metazoa; phylum Arthropoda; class Insecta; order Orthoptera; family Acrididae; genus Schistocerca; species Schistocerca gregaria. The sequence goes on along the minus strand of NC_064920.1, from coordinate 282,890,255 downwards.
ACCCACTTTTGCATCTGTGCACTCCCTCCTACCTTGTCTTCCCTATTCGTCTCCTGCCCCGTCCATCTCCTGGCTCTTGGTGTGCCTTGTGTCCTCCCCCCCCCCCCAGCCTCCCTCCCTCAGCACTGCACCTTCCTCCCCTCTTTCTCATTCCTCTCTAGCCTCCAGTGCCTCAGCAGGTCCCTAACAGCGGTTTTTCTTCTTCCTGAGTTCTCCATCGTTTCCAGTGAATTTTTTTAAGTGTCTCACTCCGTGTGATTTTTATACTGTGGCCAACTTTTAACTTGTGTTTGCCTCCACCATTTTTTTAAGTGCACTTTAAATTGATAGCTGTGTCTTTTAACTTTATATCGACTTTTTAACTGTCCTCCATTACATGTTCCCGTATTAGTGTATATTTTGACTCCCATCATTTTCATTTAATGTGTTTTTTATGTCCCCTTTATTCCCCCCTTTTTACCTAAAGGTCCCCCTTTCTGAATTTTTGTAAAGACATTTTGCTGAAAAGCTCTGGACTGTACTGCTGCAGCCTTCCCTTGCCCATATGGGGCAGAGGACTGAAATTAGAATAATGGAAAAAAAAGAAAACCAGCTGGGGGCTGCAGTGGTTTTATTCCTGGTGATGATGGTGGAGATGGGGCTCGATAGCTCGAGAATTTTATTTGTATTGACGCAGCTTGAAAACCACGAAGATTTTGTTGAGAGGGCATATGTTTATTTGAAGATTTTGGTTAAGAGGTACCAGAATTAAAACCCCTCAAAGCGTGTATCTTCCTTCCTGACACAAATCACCCTTTATTTAGCAAGGAAAAATTTTAGTTTTTACGACAGAATAATTTAATGTAAATATTAGATATGTTACAAAAATGCTGGCCTTAATATACATATTTTCATCACGCAAGGATTCACATGGATGAGATCCATTTTTGTAGATTAATGACCTGGTAATTTATTTAATTCAGTACACAGTCTTTAGAGTAGCCTTTTTCAATCTACCAACTGTAAATGCGTCGTTAGTACCAAGTGTACTTGCAGTTTTTGTCTGCAGAAAATCTAAGCACAATGAATTCCATAATAACTGCAATGTGTCCTTTCACCATACAAGATGGTTTTACGTAGACCAAATGCAGCAGGCGAGTGGTAGAGTACATGAACGTTATATCTGTTTCGTGAAAATTCAAATAAATCTGTGAGGTCCTTCTCAAAAATACTGCACAGTTAGGCAGCACGGAATACTGTAACAGCTTCTTTTCCATGTATTCGTCCACGTGGGCATATGTCACATTATTTCACACATTGTAATATGACATATTCAGTAGCCCATGGTGTAGTGCCTCGTTCGCTCTTTCCTAGTAAACGACGTCAAGTTAAACTTCAGATTGATCGGCCCGTGTTGAGGCGACACGTTCCCGCATTACTGTTCTGGGAAAGGAGGTGGCCACAGCTACTCTCCCTTGCCCCTTGGTGGATCCGTTTTCGGTTAGAAGCGCTTTCACAGGAACAAAATCAGAAGTACACGGACTGATAGAGTATTCATTTCGTAGAGACAAATATGTCTATCGAGCATGAGACACATCTTTCTCATGTTCATTTCAAATGCCATTAACACAAGCCCCTAGCAATAGACCCACAATTCCACTGCTCCAGTGGATACGCCTTTCTTGTGTTGACTGGTGGTCTGGAGTGCAGGTTCACGGTTCCGTTTTGTGTTCGACGTAATCTTAAGTTTAGAGAGAAAAAAAAAAAAGAATCTCCGACTGGCATTTGTTTGTTATTGCTGGGTTCACAATCAACGACGCAAGCGAGGTGCACTGAAACAGTACGCTGCATCAGCGTTGCCGCCTTCACAATTGGCAAAAGAAGAACACAACCACGTGATAAATACGCACATCTGTGTCTGTGATAGGGTCGGCTTGCTACACCTGTCTATATCACCATGACTTCAGACTTGACACTAGTGCAGACCTTCAAGTGTGACTGTGTATTTTGTTCAGGTAGCCTGTAATGTTTTTCCCATTGCATCAAACGAGGCAGACATTAGAATTTTGACGTGTCTCACAAATCCATTTAAGTTTCATGCAATTTTAAGTTCCACTGAAGGCCAATCACACGCATAATGCAATGCATGTAAATGAAATGCAGAGTCTTTACAAAGTGCCGGCTCTCCTACCATCGTGTTTGTAATATGTTAACTGAACAGGACTGAAGGGGCGCTGGTGGGCTCAGGACACGAGAAAACAGCGAGAATTAGAAAAAACGTCAAAATAAAAATCAAACAGAATGGTACTCTTTTGTTAGCTAAACGATTCCATTTGATCAGCACATTGCGAAACTTAAATTGTGTTTGTTTATGCAAGCTATAACGAGAGTTATCGATATATCTTTATCATTTTTTTAATTAATCAATTGTAACTGAAATAAGAAAATATGAGTATTAACAATCTCTGATTGCAAACATTGGTTTTATTCAACGAATGGTTTCTCTCAGTATGATCATAATCAGACTGATCTAGAAAAGAAATTTCATTTTTGCAAGAAAGGTTGTTATGACAAGTTAACAACGCGTTTCTAGTAGTTATCTGAGACACATAAAACTTAACCTGGCGTTAGTAAAAGAGGCAAATATAATTTATAGGCGTCATTGGCATCGTCACTTACTATAAAAATCTGACAGTGTTCTAATAAACGCTGGTGATCCGTAATGTAGGACCACAGTTAGCATGCTTCGCTTACGGCTACAGTACAAACAGCTGAGAGGCCTGTTCGCTAGGTGTCGCTGACCTTAGCCACTGTTTGTAATTTTATTTTACCAAGCCAGAAATGTGGTGATTAACATTCTACGAAAACCAAAATAGGATCAGTTAAAAATCAATTAAAAGTAATAACAGCTTAAACAGAGGTCCACTACAATATCTTGGTTAAAACTATAAATACTAGCTCTTAAGTAGGTACTTAAATATGTAGGTACTTGACGAAACAATTTCCTACTTTTGCTGTACAGAGGGATTGGAATAGTTTAATGACGAAAATTTGTGCCAAACCGGGATTCGAACTCGGTTGTCTCGCTTTATGCGAGCTGTCCTCTTAGCCCCTTTCAGGTTTCTGAGCACGTCTCCCGTTGAACCCAAATCTCCTTACGTGGCGTATGGATATCTGGCTCCATTGTGAGTCGTTTTGCAACGGCACGTGGTTAGTGACTAGGAATACGTGTTGTGTTTGTCTTATGTGAGAGCCACGAGTACGGATAGTTTTCGAAATTTGTCGGTCTGACGTGTTGCACAGGTGAGCTGCTGTGTCGGCGGCAGGTTTTCAACGTGATATGCCCATTCTAATGGGATATTTACAGCTGCATCTGTGAGAAATGTCTAACGTCAGTCCGCGAAGGTTTATTCCCGATGCTTCATATTGACAGCTGTACATTGAGATTTGGCTTAAGCAATCATATTGATATTCGGGAAGAAACAATTCAAAAGACTTCCGTTTCCAGCAGCGATCTACATAGCATCTAAATCCTTGCAAGTTTCGGTGCATATGACTGTAATCTCTACACGGAAGGCGCAAATACTATCACACAAATCGAACACAGGACACCAATCGGACTTTGGAGTTCAGATCTTACAAAGATCGGGAATAAACCTTCACAGACTGAACCACAGACATTTCGCACATATGAAAAACGTAAGTACCCCACGAGGAACGGCACAGCACACTGGAAACATCGCCAAGCAATACAAATGATTTCTCTAAACATGATGATAAACCCTGTCGGCAACACACGATCTCTGGAGCAATGACTATGTCAGTTCATGGCTCACACGCGACATGAACACACCACATATTTGACATATTTCTAGTCATTATCTAGCGCCGCTTGCAAAACGACTCACAATTGAGCCATTGCGTTTGAGATCGAGCCATTAATGGCTGGTAGAAACACAAAGACACACTACACTGATCGTGAAATCACAGACACTTCAACTTACCGATCCCTACACAACAAACTCTTACAACAGTTGGCAGAAAGCAAGGGTCCAGCGGCAGCGCGGAATGGCCACGCGGTTAGAGGCGCCACGTCACGAATTGCGCGCCCCCTCTCGCCGGATGTTTCAGTTCTCTATCGGGCATGGGTGTGTGTGTTGTCCGTAGCGTAAGTTAGTTTAAGTAGTGTGTCAGTCTAGGGACCGGTGACCTCAGCCGTTCGGTCCCTTAGGAAATCACACACATTTGAACATTAAGAGTCCAGCCTGACGTTTCCAACATTCGACAGAACAAGAAACCATGATTGAACAACTTTGGAAAATAGTTAAGACACTTCAGCTACTTTGAATACTAAACAGTACGGAACTCCACTATATTCAACACCTAAATACGTCACTACACGTGTAGACTATGCAATGAGAAAAAATTCATCGTAACCGCAAGAGGCGGACAATTCTGCTAGCTAGTTTCGCTCTACTGCGTGTCCCAGGGGTTAGGACCCTCCCTCCTTGGCCGCTTCATACCCAAACCCGCGAAATCAGCAGCCACAAAGGATCACATTGACAGACACAGCCGCATACGGAAGGCGGGGGGATTCTTAAAATTTGCTTAAGGCGGGACCACACTCCAAAGGACTGTTAAAGGAGACTAGAATGTTATAATGATGGAATAACTGAATTCAACTGTAGGAGTGTATGGAATGAGAGGGACGAATAAAAGGGGGAAAAGCTTGGCAGAATTTGACACAAAAAACATATTTTAACCTAGAAATCATTTTCAGCAGTACACGCTAGCAAGCTAGTTACATGTTTCATAGATCGTTTGAATGATCATTTCGTCGAAATGAGATAAAACGAGCAATGTATGCACTATAGTGTTAAAATTAATAAACTTTCTTGTCCTATTCGTGCAGTTACGCTTAAAAATAAATTTAAAGAAAATCTAAGGAGAATGGATCTGGAAATCAAGAAGGGATTCTTTTTACAAGAAAAGGTACGTTTTGAAGCATGTGAATATTACCGAACCGTCAGTTTAATAAGTCATGGTTGCAAAATACCTACATAAATTATTTACAATAGAATGGGACAAAGATCTTTCTGTCTTCCTCGGAAATGTCGGAACACGCGAGACAAAACTGACCCTACGACTTATCATAGAAAATAGAGTGGAGGAGCGCAAACCTACGTTTATAGCAGAATGAGATTTTCACTCTGCAGCGGAGTGTGCGCTGATATGAAACTTCCTGGCAGATTGAAACTGTGTGCCGGACCGAGACTCGAACTCGGGTTCGAGTCTCGGTCCGGCACACAGTTTTAATCTGCCAGGAGGTTTCTACTTTTATAGCAATTGTAAAGTTACAAACAGATTTTCATAATATTAAATGACCTACTTTCTTTGAAATTCTCAAGCTAGCAGGTCTAAAACACACACACAGAGAATACTGTAGTAATAAGAGGTGATGGGACTGAAAAGCGATCAGCAGTTAAGAAGAGACCGGGACTGAGGTGCGGCCTATCACCTACATTATTCAGTCTGTATATTGACGAAGCAGAAAAAGGCAGCCAGGGAGAAATTTGGGAAGGGAATTAAAGTTCAGTGAGAAGAAATGGAAACTTTGCGGCTTGTCAGTGATGGTAAAGGATCAAGATGATCACTTTAAGACAATGGAAAATGTCTTGGAAAAGGTTTATAAAAATAATAACAACAAAGCAAAGGTGGTGAAATGAAGTCGGATTAGGCACGTGATGCTAATGGTATTACACTAGGAAATAACACACTATAAATAATCGATGAGCTTTACTATTTCGTCACAAAAATGAATGCCACAGAGAACATACATACGCAGACTGGAAATAGCTAAAGACCGTTTCTGCAAAAATGAAATTTTCTAATACCAAATATAAATTTAAGTCCATTTTAACCATTCTGAGTGCCAGACAAAAACTGTGATTTAAATTGACAATTGATAGGGGTCTAATATGGAACAAGATGCTTTTTGAATTTGACCCAATTTATTGAACTATCAGCTTTTTCCGAGTCACTATAGGCTTATCGAGCCAGATAATCAGAAGGAAGTGATTGTCCTAGCGTGTTAAGTCAATGGTAAATTCATTTCGATAAAGCACATTTCGTGTATGTATAGCAGCTGACATATGCGTTATCGGAATGAATTTTTCATGGATACCGTGGGGTAGTGCAGTCGTCACCACCCTAGCGTCCAGTTGCACTTGGTGCTAATCACAGTAATACAATCACCCGTCAAAAGCCTGAACAACCACTTCTCGCAGCGCAGACCCCTGCGGATGGTGCAACAAGAGATTCAGGGAGCTTATGGAAGGCATCGACAGGAATGTGGAGCCATGCCGACTCCAGTGGGCTGGGTTTCTCGGTTGAGGATCCAATGTAATATCAAAACTTACACCACCCGAATTGTCACAATTAATAAAATCTTCCGGGCTATTATACCGTGGTCGAAGGAAATACATTTTGAAGCCCGACGTTTCAAGGGGGATTGTAGCTTTATGGACTGTCCGATTCACACCCTGTCTAGCTACTGATTACTGCAAAATCCCGCTTCCGCAAGCTCCATGCAGTGGGGTGACGTCACATGTTTGGAATACGTGATCGCAATTGGCCGTTATCGACTGCCGCCCAGCTATGTTTCTCTCTTCCCATTTAGGAAAACTTATACTCATCTTCTTCGCCACTGGAATCCAAATTTCATTTATATTTCACGCCCACCTCCCTCTTATTGAAATTTCTGGGATGTTTGTGAGGCAATATTTAAATAGTTCTCTGACATCGGGAGGAAAAATCCGATTCAGCTGTTGCAACACTACATTGAGCGTAACCATAGTGAATAGCGACACCGCACCAAAACTAAGCAAAATGTCCTCCGACTGTACCACTTGGCCATTTAATTTGCTAATAAAATGTGACGAATTCTTGATATACGAATCCGATCGGCCCACACACTGTCGTAATAATGTTGTCAAGGAATTGGCAATCGAATAGGTGGGCGAACCAGTTGCACTCACTATAGGCCTTAGAGTAACATGTTCTTTGTGCACCTTCGGCAATCCATTAGGTCTTGGTGCTACTCAGCTGAAATGAACAGAAATTTGTAAACGCTCTGTTCGATAGACGACTTCTTCATCAGCTGCGCAACAATTCTAAGAAATTTGTCAGTGGAGTCTTTACTTAGTTTCCTATATGTTTGCACATCTAGGAAGTCGCTAACTTTACTATAACAGTCGCTCACATTTATAGCAACCGTTGCCTTCCTATTGTCCCTCTTGTCAGCAAGGAGAATAGTAACAGTATCGCCCTCATTCAGTCGTTTTAAGGCATTCCTCTCAGCCACAGTTAAATTACTTATGGAGGTTTTGCGTGAGATAATACTCTTACAGCTTCTATACGAATTTCTTCAGCCGTAATCTTATCCACTCTACTAATGCGTGCTTCTACACTGGCGTTTATTTCTTACGTTGCCTCAAATCGCGGGCTAATGGCAAAATTTCCACCCTTGGAGAGCACCGATCTCTTGTCGTCAGATAACGAAAGTCCAAATAAATTGATAACCGTGCAGGAAGTGTCTAAATGGTGGATCCTTTTTCTAGATATTAAGTTATCAAGTGTTACTATTCTCCTTGCTGACAAGAGGAAGGCAACGATTGTTATAAATGTGAGTGACTATTATAATAAAGTTAGCGACTTATTAGATCTGCAAACATATAGGAAACTAAGTAAAGACTTCACTGACAAAGTTCTTAGAATTGTTGCGCGGTTGATGAAGAAGTCCTCTATCGAACAGAGCGTTCAGAAATTTCTATCCAATTCAGTTACCTAGCACCGAGACTTTACGTATTGCCGAAGGTGCACAAGGAAATTGTTTCTCTAACGCCTGGTGTCGCTATTCACTATGGTTCCTCTCAATGAAGTGTTGCAACAGCTGAATCGGATTTTTCCTCCCGACGTCGCAGAACTGTTTAAATATTGCTTCACAAGCACTTATTTCACACAGAATGAAGAGTTGTATGAACAGATAGACGGTGTCTGTACGGGGAGCCCCTTAAGCCCGGTTACAGCGAAGTTGTTTATGGAGAAATACGAGGAGCAGGCATTGGAAGCAACGAACAAGAAACTGAATATCTGATTACGTTACGTGGGATGACACGTTTGTTGGTGATGGCATGGCAGGGGAGGAACTGGATCGTTTTCACAAATATCTGAACGGGATCAATCCGAAGATTCAGTTTACAAAGGAGGAGCAGAAGGTATGCTGAATATAAATATTTTTTTTTAGGTGTGCTAGATTTCAAGAAGGAAGATAAGTAGCTTGGGCCACACGGTTCACCGAAAATCCACGCTCACAGACCGTTACCTACACCGTGGTTCGGAACCACCATCCACAACAAAAGCAAGGCATCGTGAAAGCGTTGGCGGATACAGCAAAGAAAATCTGTGATCAAGGGCTGCTATGAGCAGATTTAAAACATCTCACCAATGCATTGCTCAAGAACGGTTGCTCGTTGCTTGAGATGAAAAGAGCGTTAAGACCACCCGTTAGAAATCATAGTGATGCTCAAGATCCGGTGAAGTCCAAAGTTTTCCTGCATTCATTAAGGACGTGACTGACCGAGTAGGAAAAACATTGAAAAAGCGGAACATCGCGGTAATTTACAGACCCACAAGAAAGATACAAGATCCCCTAAAATCGGCCAATGACTCTCGCCAACCGATATAAAACGCTGGATTTTACAGGGTTCCGTGTAACTGAGGGAGGTGTACGTGGGTACTACAAAAACAACGGTCAAAAAACAATTCAAGAGCAATTGCAGGAGAGGCGTGACTGGCAGATCAGCTTTTGCGGAACATGCTTTACAGCCAGGAGACCACCACTTTCGTTTTGATAGGGCTCCAGTACTGGCAGCCATAAGCGGTTCCCATGAAAGGCTGTACAGAGAGGCCGTAGAGATTGTGAAACACTCCAGGAAATTCGATATGAAGGGCGATGGCGTGACATTGAATAAAATTTACATTCTGCTGCTGAAGACGATGTGTACCAATCTTCCACCATGGGATGCTAGTAACAATGGACGGCGGCGCTCGAAAACGGCTAATTTCTATCGAGTATTCAAAACATGTGACGTCAGACCACTGCGCAGGATAACGCGGGAGCGGAATACTGCTGTAGTCAGTAACGAGCCAGGGTGTGATTCGGACATTCAGAAAGCTACTGTCCCCCTTGAAAATGTCCTCTGCAGGAGGGGAGAATCGTCGTGTTTCAAAGTGAATTCCCTTCGACCACGGCATAACAGTCCGGAATATTGTATTAATTGTGAGAATTCATTGCGCTAAAGGCCTGCTAGCACTGGTCCCACAGATACTCGATAGGATTTAAATCCGAGGAGGACGGTAACCTCACCTTGGTGCTCTTTGAACGACATACGTACACTGCCAGCCGTGTGACACGTTGCTTGTCCAGCTGGTAGGCGTATCTTACCGAGGAAAAGAAAATTTCACATAGGGGTGGAGATGGTCGCAATAATAGGCACATAAATGTGCTGACCAATTGTGCCTTCAAGAATGTGAAGATCATCTAGGGAATGCCAAGAAAAGAACTCCCACACCATAAGTCTCTCTCATTTACTTCAGCTTGTTTGCTTTGGGGGGTTTCATGCAGTATACGCCAACGGCCATGTGTCTCATGGAAATTCTACCTGTCGGAGCTCAGCGAACGTCCAGTAGCGGTAATCACCTGCAGTTTGCAGCTTGCATCGTCTATGAACAGCAGTCAGCAAGGAGGCATAATCTAGTGCATCCTGCGCAGGCCACACGCATCTGCATTTCCTGAACGGACGTTGGGGAGACACTTCTGGTAGCCCCTTGGTTCCTCTGGGCGGTCACTTACCTAACAACTGCACCTCTCTTGGGCTGTATACATCTTCGCAGCCGCCGTTCAGCCCTGTCGTTTCTGGCCCGTAGTGCAAGTTTTAAGGCTCATTTAGACAGCGTTATTTTGTCATGCATGGTGTGCTTTATCCGGGACGGCAAGCGAACAGTTTACAAACTTAGCCTTTTCATAAATACTTACACCTGTGGCCCGAAAGCCAATTTTCATCCCCTTATGAATGGCAGATAAATGAGTACGTTTCCACAATACGACGAAGATTGCACTGTTTCCCTCGCACTTGTTATCTATGAGTGATTATTGCACGTTGACGTCTGATGTACACATTGGTCATATTTATGTGACAGGACCGTGTACGAGGTCCCTGTAAACCCTCATCTGTTGATGAACCTGCTGTGGTTCGAAAACTAGTTAACGGTATAGAAATTTGTGTCATACTCAAAAATCGGTTTCTTGGGTATTAAACACACTTAAATTGCTAATATAAATTTAAGTGTTAAGAAGCCTTTCCTGAAAATGATTACATGAAGCGTGTACGGAACTTGAACGTGAATGTTTTGCAGTTCAGACAAGTGAAGAAAAGACGCTTTTTGAAAATTAGGTCTTTGGAAGAATTTGGAAAATGGGACTGGTAGACCGAACAACAGATGAGGAGACAGTGAACAGAATGGTGGACAAATACATAGCACAACTTGACGAAAAGGAGAAATCTGTTGAGAGGACGCATACTGAGGCATTAAGAAATCGTCAAATAGGTAATGTGTGAAGTGTGTGGAGGAAAAAGCTTTTGAGGCAATCAAGGTTTCAATACACTAATCCGGTTTGATTGGATGGAGGTTACAGTAGTTGCACAGAGATGATGTGACCTTGATTAGCTCGAGTTGTGGTAGAGAGCTGCATCTGGTCTTCAGGTAGAAGAGCACAATACAAACGTAAGAGAATTTTTATTGTATCAATAATATATATATGCTTATGCGATGTTCTCATTCCTCCCGTATGACTTTATAAACACTCTGGGACAAAAAGATAAAAAAAACGACGCACCACGGAGATGTGATGTACATCTACAGACAAATGAATGATTACAGTTTCAGAAAAATTGGTTGAATTATGTAACAGAAAGAGGTTCACAAAATGAACGAGTCAATAACGCGTTGGTCCACGTATAACTATCGAGAAAGCAGGTATTCAGCTTGACATATATTGGTAGGGTCGCCTGACGGATATAGTGTCAAATTCAGGCCAACTGGCTCGTCAGATACTCAAAATTCCGACGTGGTTATCGGAGCTCAGTTCGAAGCGGGACTCATCTCTGAAGACAGTTCTACTACAGTCAATCATACTACGCATCTGGAGACGTCCCAGACAACGTCGGGACACCAACCCCACTGTCGTCCGCCATACGACCCGACCACTAGGGGTGATGGCCTGGTCTGACATTTCTTTTTATTGGTTGTCGTACGCACCAACATTACATCACAGCGGTATGTCGACGATATTTTACGCCCCATTTCTTCGTCCTTCGCCGCTAGCCATCCTGGGCTTACATTTGAGCAACATAACGCCCACCTGCACGTGACAGGAGTTTCTATGTTTATCTTTGTGCTTTGTCAGACCCTACATTGACACCATTTGGAGAATTACGGGACAGGCCCTCCAAACTCCTCGAGATTTAGACGACTTGATGCGCCCCTTGGACAGAATTGGTACGATGTCCCTCAGGAGGACATCGAATCAGTACCAAGTCGAATAACTGCTTTTATAAGGGCCAGATGAGGACCAACGTGTTACTGACTTGCTTAGTTAGTGAAATTTTGTCTCTTGAATAAATCATCCAAGTTCTCTAAAACTGTAATTATTTCTTTGTCTGCACAAGTACATCACACCTACCGATTTCCGGGTAAATCCTCTGTGGTGCTTTTTAATGCGTATGTTTGTTCCGACTTAAGAGAAGCCATAAAAGGCTTAAATTCCCATGGCATTGAAGGGAATAAATAAAGATACAGGTAAAAATCTCGTTGTCGTAATTCACGGCAGAATAATGTACCAATAAATCAAACTTGGTTATAACCTATTGAAATTGAGATTAGTAGGAGCATCACTCAGCGCGTAAGAAGAACTAAAACTTATCGCTGGCTTGACACCAGTCACACCTTCGAGGAAATCTACGGGCCCAGCGGACCAGCCCTGAAAACAGTAACATATTTCGCGGTCGGCCGGCGAGCGACATCTTCAGCCGTGGCCTCCATATCCCATGCTCACTGCGCGGCCGATGCGAGCGTTTTTGTTAGGGCCCGGCACGCGGCTGTTACGGTGCCACTAAAATCGGAAGCAATATCCCGGACCAAAATTGACCTTAATAAATCGCGGCCATTGAGGGCGCTCGCGTAGGCCACTGCCGATAAGTCTGCAGATAAATCACCAAACAGCAGCGAGCGGCGGTGGCGGCGGCGGTGGGCTCCCGTGACCCATTGATTTTCCCTATCCCGAGTCCCTATTCACAGTCACGAGCCAAGATTTGTGGGGCGGGACCACGCTTCTTGTCCATACTCAATGCACTCGCTTCACCGGCGCAGCGAACGTCTATAATCTGTTTCATCGCAATGCGTCTTCTTTCGAGTGGATTCTCTCGTGACATATAAATATACCACAATAAATAAGATCAGACTGCTACGTCCAAAACATCATCTCTTTTACAGTTTTCTGCTTAATTTCAAATGAACTTCATAAAAAAACGAAGAATTTCTCGTAATGTTTTGGTGAGAGTTTCCTTCCAAATTATCGTCACCTAGCAGGTTTGTGATAAATATGTACTAATCTACTTTTAAGGTCAGTATATTAAGTCGATAAACACGACTGGTTTTGGGATCACAAGTTAACTCTTACAATAAATCAATAAAGAATTACCAGCCACTGTTAATACCGGTATTTACTACGAACAAATAACGCCGTTACTGCGTTATTGGTTTCGAACCCACAGTTCGTCATCAGACGCTGTTCGCGTTTCAGAAGATCTTTATCTTATACTGTATACGTTGGCTGTTTTCGTTGGGGTGTACGCTTCTTGGAATTGCGATGAAAAATAAATATATAGTAATTTCCTAACAGTGAATTGAAAGTGCATTGACCAGTTCCTAAGATAAGAGTTGAGTTAAATTTGTGGTAGATACATGGAAAACTGAGAGTCTTTTTATAGTAGTGTTGACTGCTTTCGAAGACATGAATGTTTCAGCTAACACACTACTGGCCATTGAAATTGCTACACCACGAAGATGACGTACTACAGACGCGAAAGGAAGAAGATGCTGTGATAAGCAAATGATTAGCTTTTCAGAGCATTCACACAAGGTTGGCGCCGGTGGCAACACCTACAACGTGCTGACATGAGGAAAGTTTCCAACCGATTTCTCATACACAAACAGCAGTTGACCGGCGTTGCCTGCTAAAACGTTGTTGTGGTGCCTCTTGTGAGGATGAGAAATGCGTACCATCACGTTTCCGACTTCGATAAAGGTCGGATTGTAGCCTATCGCGATTGCGGTTTATCGTATCGCGACATTGCTGGTCGCGTTGGTCGAGATCCAACGACTGTTAGCAGGATATGGAATCGGTGGGTTCAGGAGGCTAATACGGAGCGCCGTGCTGGATCCCAACGGCCTCGTAACACTAGCAGTTAAGATGACAGGCATCTTATCCGGATGGCTGTAACGAATCGTGCAGCCACGTCTCGATCCCTGAGTCAACAGATGGGGACGTTTGCAAGACAACAACTATCTGCACTAACAGTTTGACGACGTTTGCAGCAGCATGGACTATCAGCTCGGAGAACTTGGCTGCGGTTACCCTTGACGCTGCATCACAGACAGGAGCGCCTGCGACGGTGTACTCAACGACAAACCTGGCTGATCGAATGGCAAAACGTCATTTTTCCGGATGAATCCAGCTTCTGTTTACAGCTTCATGATGGTCGCATCCGTGTTTGGCGACATCGCGGTAAAAGAGATACTGTTTTGGACGTAGTAGTCTCATCTTATTTTTTATGGTATATTTATATGTCACGAGAGAATCCACTCAAAGGAAGACGCATTGCGATGAAACAGATTATAGACGTTCGCTGCGCCGGTGAAACGTGTATTCGTCATCGCCACACTGGCCTATCATCCTGCGTGATGGTGTGGGGTGCCATTGGTTATACGTCTCGGTAACCTCTTGTTCGCATTGACGGCACTTTGAATAGTGGACGGTACATTTCTGATGTGTTACAACCCATGGCTCTATCCTTCATTCGATCACTGCGAAACCCTACATTTCAGCAGGATAATGCGCGACCGCTTGTTGCAGGCCCTCTACGGGCCTTTTTGGATTCGTAAAATGTGCGACTGCTGCCCTGGCCAGCACATTCTCCAGATCTCTCACCAATTGTAAACGTCTGGTCGATGGTGGCCGAGCAACTGGTTCGTCACAATACGCCAGTCACTACTCTTGATGAACTGTGGTATCGTGTTGAAGCTGCATGGGCAGCGGTACCTGTACACGCCATCCAAACTCTGTTTGACTCAATGCCCAGGCGTATCAAAGCCGTTATTACGGCCAGAAGTGGTAATTCTGGATACTGAGTTCTCAAGATCTATGCACGCAAATTGCGTTAAAATGTAATCACATGTCAGTTCTAGTATAATATATTTGTCCAATGAATACCCGTTTATCATCTGCATTTCTTCTTGGTGTAACAATTTTAACGGCCAGTAGTGTACAAAGCAAAATTTCACACCGTCCTTTATTCTGATGACATAGTTAGTGTAGAGGTGTTTTAACTGTCAATTTATCCCCCACTTCAAAAGCGAATGGAACGTTAAAAAGCCTGGTCCAATGGAAAGTGTCCTCGCCCACCTCCTTCACAGTGGTTTATGGGGTAGAACGGATACTGATTTCCCAGCACGCCCTGCACGGAGTGCCAAGTTATAAGGGGCGATCAGAAAGTTTCCCTTCGATGGTCACACTAACCCCGCACTCTACATGTCGGTGCTTACACTGGTATACCCACAGAGGAGCCGCGCTGGGTTGCTTATACGCTGCAGAGGCTATGTGAAATGAAACTCATTGACATCCCTTTGTGTACGGTCCCGTCACGTTAACGTACCCACCGTCTACATTCGACATCAACGTGCAGCAACCAATCACATAAGGCGGATTATAGCACTAGCAGTGGAGAGTATGTAAAGCATGTCGGCGGAACAAGCGAAACACTCTGATCGTCGTCGTAATGTGATAACGGAACGAGCTACCTGACGTCCACAAGGAGATGTTCATTGGTTTGGGGGGAAAGTGTGGAAGCATTAAAGAAACCGCTAAGTTTGTAAACTAGTCTCCTGACGCCGTGGTTAAAGCATCCGTTCATGGCAAAATGAAGCTCACCTAAATCGATGCCAAAGGAACCGTCGTTCACCGCGGGCCATTGACAATAGGGATGAAAGATGGCTGCAGAGTTGTATGCCGGTGAACAGAAGTGCAAATGTTGAGCAATCGACCACCAGATGAATCAAACAGCTACCAATTGTGTCTCCTCAACGACCGTTCTGCTAACGCTGGTGCAAAAGGGGCTTTCGCAGCTGGCATTTGTTTCTTGCATGAATGCTGAGACCCTCCCGCCGGAGGTTCGAGTCCTCCCTCGGGCATAGGTGTGTGTTTTTTGTTCTTAGCATAAGTTAGTTTCAGTAGTGTGTGAGTCTAGAGACCGATGAACTCAGCAGTTTGGTCCCTTAGAAATTCATGTACATTTGAACAGTCAAGGCTGAGAGCTGCCCTTAGTCTACAAGGCTGCTATCGGCACGCGAGTAAAACAGGACGTCCGTCTAGTCACGACAAGTGGCCTTTGCATATGAATCACGTCTTATGCTACATTGCACATATAGCCGTTGGCGTTGAGGATCTTCCAGAAATCGTCGTCAGGTTCGGTCCTGAGCGTTATGGTCAAGAGAATGTTTTCGTAACATCCCCTCGGTAATCTCGTCATTCTGGAACACAGAATGCCTCTATCATTGGAGATCACGTCCACATACAGCTTTCTTTCCTCAGCACGATGGCATTTACCAGCAACACAATCAACAGGTCACACAACTCGCCGTTTACGTACGTGGTTCGAAGAGCACCAGGATGAGTTTACCTTAATGCCCTGATCACCAACCCCACTCACGGATTGAAAAACGGTTGTACTACCTCTATTGGGCTGCACACACCATGGGACCTCAAATGGTTCAAGTGGCTCTGAGCATTATGGGACTTATCATCTGAGGTCATCAGTCCCGTAGAGTTAGAACTACTTAAACCTAACTAACCTAAGGACATCACACACATCCATGCCCGAGACAGGATTCTAACCTGCTACCGTAGCAGTAGCGTGGTTCCGGAATTAAGCGCCTACAACCGCTCGACCACCATGGCCGGCCCATGGGACCTCAACTGTGTAACCTGGCTACGGTAGTGGAATCGGCATGGGTCCACATCTCTCTCTTCCAGCACGTCCGTGTTGTAGAAAGTGTTTATTTCGGCTTTTGACATGTGACTGGATCGTGTACAGCGCGTATACTATGATTTGATACAGTATTATAGAACATTTTGGTAGGTATTTTTGATAGTTGCTTGGCGGTGTATTTTGTTCGCCAGTGTATTTCGTAGAGGACTGGTTAGTTTGTGCCGCAGGTGGGCAACATTGCTACGTGTTCTATCTGCACCAGCAGTTGTTAGTTGTCGGTCAGTACAGAAAGGTGTTCCTAGAATTTTGTACTGTACTCTGTTCTGAAAAGAGAAATGTTCCCTCAGTATTTCACTGCAGTACCTCCGAGCGGAAAGGTTCTTGTTTATTCCAGTTGCTGCAGCGTCGCTTGTGTGAACTTTTCCTCGTTAGCGTTGCTCTGTCTGCCGAGTCAGTCGTAGCGCCTACGCTCCCCGTTACTGTCGGCAGTTCGTGACCTAGTGGCTAGCATTGCTGCCTCTGAATCGCGGGGTCCCGGGTTCGATTCCCGGCAACTGGGTGTTAGTGTTGTTTTCATCATTCCATCAACTGAACTCTGCAAGAGTTGAGACTTTGTATGGGCGTTGATGACCGCGCAGTTGAGCGCCCCCAAAACCGAGCAGCATCATCCGCTTTATTTTCTGTTTGTGTTCGTCTGCTTGCAGCTGTGTCGGCCGCTCCGCTATGGCATGGGAATAAATTAAGAATTGTTTGCAACTCGTTGCAACTTACAAATTACGGGTATTGAAATATAAAGGCAAATCGCCACAAACACAGCAGAAGGCATCAGACGCCAGGAACAGGAGTGGCAGTAAATAAGGTTTAAAGGCTTAATGCGTAGATACAAAAACAAAATTGGAATTTAAGGCAACTGACCACAATCACGGCTGAAGGCATTACACGCCAAGGATGGCAATAAATTAAGAATTGTTAAGAACTCGCTGCAATTTACAACATGCAAGTATTGAAATATTAAAGGTAAGTCGCCACAAACACAACAGAAGGCGTCAGACGCTAGGAATGGCAGCAAATAAGATTCTAAGGCTTACTGCTAAAATACAAGCATCAAATTAGATTTTTAAGGGAAATGACAACAATCACGGCTGAAGGCCTTACACGTCAGGAACGGCAATAATATAAAAAAGTTTTAACCTGCTGTAAAACAGAAAATACAGTAGCAAGGTTTAACTAAAAACCACATGCAACTGGTCACGAAACCGGTGAAATAAGATGATGGTAAACTTTTTAGCACAACCCTTAACTTTCACTGAACAATACACTGCTAGGTTTATTCCAGAAGGAGACCAGAACAATTTATTAGACATAAATAACCTTTCATGTGAGCATTAAAAGGTATTGTAATAAATAAAACAATAATAAACAAAAGGACCAGTACATAAGTCCCTTAACGTGTGCCGGCCGCGGTGGTCTCGCGGTTCTAGGGGCGCAGTCCGGAACCGCGCGACTGCTACGGTCGCAGGTTCGAATCCTGCCTCGGGCATGGATGTGTGTGATGTCCTTAGGTTAGTTAGGTTTAAGTAGTTCTAAGTTCTAGGGGACTGATGACCACAGATGTTAAGTCCCATAGTGCTCAGAGCCATTTGAACCTTAACGTGTACTGAGGCAGATTACACCCACAGAAGGCGTGGACTGAAGAAGCGTTACACTGAACTACTGGCCATCAGACGTCCTTTTAGAACACAAATGTCTTACAAGAACCAAAGGGCCATAGACGGTGCTCCAGGAAACGACAGCTGAGAAGCTCCTAATAAACACTTTCGCCAGCGATGAGATAGGTGAAGAGTTTGCATTCATTCACAAGATGGTACTCAGACTTGTGACAATCTAACGAATGAGTGATCATAATCTTGCTGAAGCTACCTGACGTCCGGTAAACCAAATGCAACGGTGGAACAATACACCGAAGCCGGAACCGCCGGTCTGCACTACGTCCCCAGAATACTGTGTTTAGAGCGTCCGGAACGAGAAGGAAATCACTGCCACCAGTGTAGAAGAAACACCAACCGGAATACAATCAAGACAGCTGTCAAAATTACATGCCTTACCGGACATCAGTGGCAAGGCGAGGAAACATACACTGCTGTTACACACACTAATCCGCGGGGCAGGTAACTGGGGCGTTAGCGGCCACCAGGCAAGAAAAATTACCGCTGGTTGAACTTAAAATATTGTAACAAGTTGAACGCAGTAAACAGCAATAAGAATTCGAAGAAAGCTAATCAGATCCGCCCTTCCCAAGCACTCCACTTGCTGCTCTTCGCTTCGGCAACACTACGAGCAGCTGCACGAACCCAAATCACTGGAGACTCGCGAGATATCACAATGGTGAAGGTTTCTCTACTTGGATTAAAATGAACTCATCTTAAGGTTCCTGGATCCGGTTTACGATCAGGTCGTGCACTCTCGTGACCACAGCCTTACATCCGGCAGTCCATGAGTGTCTCCAGCTGTCCCGGAGTTCCATTGCGAGTACCAGGCTTCTCCTCAGTCCCCAACCGAACAGCCCCCCTCACACGACATGGAAAACCAACGACGTCGCCACAAAGACAGGCAACAGTTACTACGTATCGATAACCGCAGCTGCTCCCATTAGCGGACAGGCAACGCCTGCGGAACCGAGTGGCGCCAGTGAACACGAGAAGAAGACAAACAACCGCAACCATGCCAACTAAACGATACCGTCTGGCCTCCAACAGAGGGCGGAAACCTACAAACAGCACCAACACGAGCCGCAAGATGGCTCATCAGTATCCCTCCAGTCCTATTTAAAAATGTCTATAGATGAAGTATACGCACACATCAGTGTGTACAATTCTTCACTTAATATCGGAATTTTTTTCTTATAAAAGAAATAAAAACGTGATTGTCTTTGTTAACATCACGACATTGCCAGAAGCGCCTCTCCTGGGCTCGTGACTAAAGCAGTTGGACCCTAGACGACGGGAAAACAGCAGTCTGGCCTGATGAGTTCGATTTCAGTTGGATTCGAGTGTGGCGCAGAGCTATCGAAGCAAAGGACCCAAGTTGTCAGTAACACACCACGCAAATTGCATGTGGCTCCATAGTGGTATGGGCTGTGTTTACCTGGAATAGACTGGGCACTCTGGTTCAAATGAACCGACCATTGACTGGAAATGATCACCTCTGACTTCTTGGAGATTATTTTCTGCCGTTCATGGACGTTATGTGACCAAACAACAATTGAATTTTTTTCGATGACAATGCACTATTCACCAGAATAAAATTATTCGTGAAGGGTCTGTAGAACATCGTAGTCAGTTAGAGCGCATAATTCGGCCGTCCAGATCGCCTGACATGAACCGCATCGAGCAATTATGGTAGATAATCGGGATGTCAGTATCTGTACTTTCACAGCAGAACTTTTCTGAAAACGCGTTGACTGCTAAGACGCATGGGCCATATCAGGATCGTATGGCTGAACGGTGGTGCTGCCAGAAGTGGCGGAGAATCATTCATCACTAAGAGTGTGTCATTCGACGTGTTAAATAGACGAGTTTGTTGCACAGATAGTGACTTTCTCGTGTTACAGTGAACCGTGCAGGAAATATTACAGCTACCTCTACTTATAGAAGAATGCCAATTGTAATTATACAATACACAATTTTTATGACCTGACTTATGGCAAACTTAGATAAAACAGAAAATTATTCACCAGAATTATAAAATACCAGCACACAGCATGTGATTACAGCTTTAGTGGCGAACATCTGAATTACGTCACACCGTCTAATTATTGAAGGTTAGCTCTAACAAGCGATTTGGATTAGTATTAAAGCGTGAACTCAATATTATGGAAGAGATAGATTTATAGTAAAGGTTCTATTAAAGTGCAGACCATCTGTGAAAGAAATCGTGTACAAGACGCTATTGAGACCAGCTATAGAGTATTACAGCCATTATGTCCAGTATCTAGCAGGTATGTAGCAGGTATGACAGTATTAACTGAACTCATTTCATAACACAGTGCTGGTTTTCTAATAGATTGGTATTGCTTGGGGAACTTGAATGACAATCTTTGAAAAGAAGGCGACATTTTGATCATTAAATACTACTGGGTGATTCTGAAGAAACAGCATTTAATCAGAACTAATGACCATTCTGCTGCAACCATCGTACATCTCTGAGAGATCGTGTTGCTGATGTTAATTAAAGAATTATCTTTGTCTCGCTCATAAAATCGGTCATATTGGTACAAATTACCTGCCACCACGCACTGTGCAATAGATTATCAAATATATGTGTAGATATAGGTTTGTACATGATACCAAAGTCTGTTGCTGGTAAGAAATAAACTACATGCATAAGAAAGATTTGCAATATTCGCATCTATTTGGCGCCTTTGGTGCGTGCGCTCTTGCGTATGAGTGTGTGTGTGTGGGAGAGAGAGAGAGAGAGAGAGAGAGCATTCTGTATGTGTGTGTGTGTGTGTGTGTGTGTGTGTGTGCGTGTGAGAGGCAGAGAGAGAGAGAGAGAGAGGGAGAGAGAGAAAGAGGGGGGTTTTATTCCGTCTTCAGATACCCGATTGTTGGCTGCCCTTGCTGATGAAGTCATGACGTCACTCCGCTCAAACGGTACTGTTGCTAGGAAACGAGCGTCATTTACGTAGGTCACGTCAGCATACTGCGTGGGCTACAAAAGCGACCGACGG
Organism: Schistocerca gregaria; assembly: GCF_023897955.1. Taxonomy (NCBI): domain Eukaryota; kingdom Metazoa; phylum Arthropoda; class Insecta; order Orthoptera; family Acrididae; genus Schistocerca; species Schistocerca gregaria. The sequence continues at coordinate 282,869,162 of NC_064920.1, read as the reverse complement.
CGCCAGACAGTATCACAGACGGAAGAACATGGTAGCGGTAAGAGAGATGTCTGTGACGCTCTTGCGTTGTGCTACGACAGGCAGCGTATAAAATAGCGCCATTCTGAGTCCTGTCGGTGTAACACATGTTACCAGTCAGACTGCTTTCAGCTAGTGCAGTAACAAAACATTTGCGCCTAAATTTTAATATCGAAGAGCTGCACGTGCAATACTGGACGCAGAAAAACTACTATAAGTGATATCTGATCAAAAGTGTACAGATGTGGACAGGAAAGTGAGCTCAGGAGCCAAGTACAGTTGTTACTTACTTCCTTTTTAAGTAAGCTATAAAAATTTATATTGCATGTGATCAAGTTTTAGTCTTATTCCTTACGTACTCTAGTCTTTTAATTACCTGTGCTAATATTCCACTCCTTTTAACCTATTATATTGTTATTTGTATTTTGTAATTGTAAGACAATGATCGAATGTTCGTTATTTATCGCTGGAAGTTTGTGAACAGGCAACATGTACAATGTGGTAAAGTTGACGAAATAATTCACGGATGTACAGACGCATGCTAGTGTCCAACTTGCACAACATTTCTACAAGCAATTGTAACATGGTCACTTGGCAAAATATAGTGCTCGATGGTTGCAGACATCTGGCTGTTCGCCCATTGAACTACTTCGTAATGAAATACGGCGGGAGAAAATGAAGAATAACATCATGAAATTGGTGACGTTATCTTCAGCCATCCTTGTGTACATGCAGCATTTCAATAGTGATGTTCTTAACTGGAATTATAAACATCAAAACTCGAAGATACCTCTCATTATACACTTCATTTTATAGTGCTCGTCTTTGTCTTATTTTAGCAATTATGGATAATTTTGTAGCGATCCTCCCAAGCAAAAACATTCACCAATTTCTCAGTGCATTATCCTCCACATGATAGACTCCAGTTGATTCAGAAATTTGTCTCTGGCAGAGGGGATACATCAGCATGTCGAATGATGCTGGTGCTGCTTGTAGTTGTTAAATCGTGTATCAAGAGTTATGCTTTTGCTAGATGTGGGACATGTGGCATATCTTGAACCAAAAGATTTCCTGTTAATCCTGTGAGATGTATGACATTCATGGAAAATGAGCAGAGACATGCCTCTGTTCTGTTGTTGCTAACAATGGAAGTACTGGATCTCCAATGGCTAATACCATATAAACATTATCTTAAGAACAGAGATGTGTCCATACTGCCATTATTCTGCAGAAGTCAGAATTTGTGATCAATCAAAGCTTGGAAAACGATTGCAGAAGCATAAACAGCAATAATACGACAGCACAGGTTATGTAGAATGTGTAAGAGAATTCTGGCACAAAGAGCATTTCTGAGCCAAATTTCCAGGTTACTGATCAAGAATCCAATTTCTCATTCCCCCTCTCCACCCCCTCCATCAACCAAAAGATCTCATTTTCCTACACCGCAAAATTAAATTATTCACAAACAAAATAAAAACAAAAAGTGGCAAACAAAGCTGAGCTATTTAAAACTGTAGCAAAGGAAATCATAATTTAAAAAGAAGGAAAATAAAAAAAATTAAAAATTAAACACTTTGGAGAAAATTTTAGTTTTTGAAGAACTAAAGCTGTTTTTATTGCCTCTAGTTTTCTGAAATATTTCAGAAGGAAATTAAACAAAACATTTAAAAAACCTTTAATGTTTTAGAATTCTTCATTCATTTATTTTAATTCATTTTGCCAAATCTAATACCATATACAGTAATATCATTTGGAAAATTGTCATTAAAAATGCAAAAAAAACTACTTTTTGAAAAGATAAAACATTCAATGTTCTAGACATATTACATAGATAAATTGGATAATTTTGAATAAAATTGGAAGGCATCACATTTACGTTACTATTTAATTGAGATATTCTTTTAAAATCTCAAAAGAAAGAAGAAAGTTTAAGAATTTATTTAGTGTCTCAAGATTCAATAATTAGTCAGGAAAAGCTTCATTTCTTCCATTTTTAATGTAGATATTTTGTAATTTAATGTGACTGAATAAAGAAGAATCTGGTAATTCATTATTATTTCAGTTAGTTGGGAAAATAAGGTGGGCCACGCAAATTTCTCGAGAATTATAATTGTTAATAATGTATAATTCAAAAATTTTTCCTAGAAACCAGCAGATTCAATAGTTTGAATTTCAAAGAAAGAAATCGGAATATTTGGATTTTTAATTCTTTCTAGTTCAAATTGAAGCGAATATTCTGGTTAAAATTTAACCATAGGAACACGAATTTCCATATTTCTAACCAAAATTTACCATCTTTTGGAAGTTTATTATTATCATTATAAGTATTCCAATGAAGAATAGAATCTTCTTGATCTTTACTAGAACTCCAAGTAAAAATAATAATTAAGTCACTGTCAAACATAATTTCATTACAAAATTTAAGTATCCTCCAAATAATTGTAAAGGATAAAAAACTTTATTTTGTGAAGGTTACATTGTTTTATTACTAAGAATATGTACTTCCATATTTAATACATTCAAAAGAAAAGTTAAATGAATAAGAGTTGAAGAAATAAAATGATGTTCAGTTTTAGATAAAATATTATTTCCTCTTTCAATTGTAATTACATCAGTCAATTTCAAAACATAATTATGTTAATTTTTTATATTTGATTTCCTATCATATGCACGAAAATGACTTCTATAAGTATGAATAATATCAAAAGTCAAAGTCTTGAAAAATTTGTATATTAGTATTTATTTCACTTTCCTTGTTAGAAAGTGTTCAATTATTTTTTGTTTTCTCTTTAACAATGAGTGAAATTGACAACTTTGGATTTGGTACATGATTTAATAAGCAAAATTTCCCTAACACATTTTTCAAATAACTGTTAAATTAGCACCATTGAAGTCAATTAAATTAACATTACTATCCATCATAATTATTTCTAAATTTTGAATGGTAATGAAAATTGTAATTGTACGGAATGACTTGACCTATAAATTATAGGGCCACCAAATACTGAACTAGGTTTGAATGAAGCTTTAATTTTAGTTTTTTGATGTAATTATCATTAAGTGTAATAAAAATTCCATCACCCAAATTAAAATATACAATAATTAATTCAAATAGAATGATTTTAGGAAAATAATTAGTAACAAATTTTTTAGGTTAAATAATGTTACTATTAAATTTTAAAACACTGGCAATATTATTTTCTTGTGTATCTATGTATAATTTTTTATCACATTCAATGACAGTTCTATGTAAAATTGTATCTCCTTTAATAGGGATATTTTCAATTTTTCGAATAAATAAATCTTTCTAAATTATTTAAATTATTTATACTATTTGACCAAAAGGAATTTATGTTGCTTTTCCATCAAAAAATAATTTATTATTTTTCCAATTAAAGTTAGTAGTTAAAAAAGTTGAATAAAAACCAAATAGTGGAATGTATTTGAAATTCCTCTTATAGGAACAGTTAATCGTTTATTCAGAACAGAACAATTGTCACTCAATTGATATAATCTGTACATATATTTTATGAAAAACTTATATATGTAAATTACAGATAAATAAATAAACATTGTAAACTTTTACCAAACTTTATTAGATATCCAATTATAAGACCAAGTGGTTGTGGAAAAACAACATTAACAACAGATAACTATATCTTAATACCAGGATGGCGAAATTGGAAAAAATAATAGTTTGTATGTTAATTTGATAAGCCTACTTCAACCAAAGTATCTCGAATTCATAAAAAAAATGTGAAAAAGTTGAAGACAAAACTCAGGACGTAAATTGTAAATTTTACTGCAAATAATGAAGAAATTTTTATGCTGGACAATTCTGAAGAAAATTCAGTAGTAGTTTCTAAAGTTTTCATTCCCAAAAATCAGGTTATAGTAACAGATTGTTTTACTATAACTAGACAATTAGTGGGAGGTAAATGAAATTTTAGAAATATTTTTAGAATGATGATACAAATTTAAATTTTATTTTACACTAATTTGTTGGTAGGCATTTAAAGTTTGATCAGTTTTTATTATTATGTGGAAAATGTTTGAATAAAGATAAAACTGATTTCATAACAATGGATATGACAAGAGAAATTAATGAAGGTATACATAAAGAAAAGATTAATAATTTTTTGAACACTAAACATAATAATAAAATTTTAAAGGTAAACACATAACCAAAAAAATAAATTTAATCAATACAAAAAATAAAGGTTATCATAATTTTATTCTTAACAGATCCTTGCAAAATACCATCATGAAATTGTTAAAAAAAGCTACATGAAATAATAAAGTAAAAGATCAACAAGGAAACAGATAAGAAATTGGGCTTTAAATACATTACCAAGGTCAGAAGTTTGACTACCACGATATTTGTACTGCAGACCTTTTAGTAAACTTAAAGAAAGATTAGCCCAATGCAATCCAGGAAAAAAATTGAATGAGGCATGTAAAGAGCATGCTATTTCTTACTGACATAATAAAGCATTATAAGGAAGACCTGAAGATATTAAAAAAATCTCTAGTTACCTGTGAAAGAAAGAATACTTGCATCTGACAGTCCTTAGGGAAAAAAATATCTGCAATTCCAGTTAGACGATTTATGTATACACAACAAAAATTAGGTATAGGCTTAGAGGTTGTTAAAAATGAATTGAGTTCAAAAAAACTTTTTATAACTTTTTAACTGCAAAAATTAGTAACTGTTCAATTGATTATAGTTGGCTAGCAGTGGCAAAACTAAACCAATAGTAGTTAAACTTAAAATCAATAAACATCCATGCCTAACAAAAGAAAGAATGTTCAGGGTTAACACAATGTAATGGTGGATTTTTACTATTACTATTAGCTGCATTACCTTATTTTGCAACAATTGTTTCAGTTCTTGGTGAAACTGCAGCAGTTGCAAACACACTTATATATAAGAAAAGAGTGAAGAAGAAAGGAATAGGAGTACAAAAATTTCAAGGAAATAATTTTAAAACTTAATAATCCTTCATCGAATTTTGAGAACAGGGACTTAGTTCAACAATAAAAATTTAAATATCTTCATAGCATGAAGAATATAGGTAGAAAATCATGTCAGAACTCATTGTGTTTTATATAATAAAATAAAAGAAATAAAATTTGTTTTTCATTCATATGGAAATAAATATTTCAAAATAACTAGTTACCTCTTTAGGAAAATAATTTACACTAGAGTTTTGAAATAATACTATATTTTGATTAAGTCATTTGTGTTCACTTGTGTTAATTTGGTTTAAAACTATTATGAATGAATTTTCAATCAAAAATCATAGATCTCAGTCATCAATAGATCCTAAAATTAATTAAAAAATAAAAAGAATCACTAGAATCGTCAGAATTAAAAATCAAAGATATTCTATTATCAATACATTCACAAATAAATAATGTAAATAAAAATTTCTGAAAAAATTTAATACCCTTTTTAAAGTAACTAGAGGTTACATTAGCTTTAAAGGTAGAAGATTTGCAAATGTAAACGATCCAATAGATGCAAAAGATATATTTAAAAACATTATTTACAAAATATTTTATCATATCTTCTAACAAATCTGGATTATACAAGTATGTCATAAAGTTGAATATTCATCCCAGTAAAACAGATTTAAGACATCATAAAACATAAGTATATCGTTAACAACTTAATTGAGTTTACTTTCGTGATTGGAGGCAAACAAACATTGTCCAATATCAACAAACATGATTTTATTCTTAATAAAGTTCTAGTTGTTGGTCAAACTATAATCAGAGATTGAACATTTATAGTTTTGCTATTTCGATGAGTGTTGTTGAAAAACTTATAAAATAAATCCTGAAATTCCATCAATCAAAATAGTTCACAAATCAAATTTTTTTAACTGTAAGCTTTGGTTAAAACTGTTCCACTAGATGTAAAACTAATTGTACTGGTTGAAATAGTACATTTTTTACAAATTAAGAACAATAATGGCATTACTGTTTGCAGTGCACAAAGTTTACTGGAGGACTTCATCCTTTTGATTAACATCTAAAATTGGCAAACAAAGAATTGAAAATCTTTATTCAGCAGGTAAAACGAAAAGGAGAAAATTTGATAAAGAAGTTTCATAGGTGAGGGATTGTCTCTGAGAACCCCATTCCGATGTTCATGAAGAAATTGTTAATGAATAGCCAATCAAAAGTAGATAGAATGTAAAAGAAAAAAGTAAATCCTTTAAAATTGATGATTTATCCGAAATTAATACTGCAAAGTTGAGAGGAACTTCTAAAATAAGTAAAGTATTTAGATATTTGTTTAGTGGTATAATGTTCTCTTCTAAATTTGATTTGGGTATTCCAAATAAAAGATAAAACAGTAAAAAATTTCGTTTATTCTCTTAAGAAAATATTTGAGTCAAGGTAACCAAAAATTGTGCAGACAGATAAAGGCAAAAAATTTAATAATTCTGAATTTCAAGAATTAGTGTAAAAATTCGACATTAATAATTATTCACCTTTGAGCAAATCAGAAGACTCATTGAATAGTTAAAGGAGATATGGAATAAATTGATTCTCCAAGGTAATTAAAAATGAGTTGACAATAATTATAAATGGGTTGATAATAACACAAATTATACAACTATGAAAATGACCCCAGATAACGTAAATAAAGGTACTGAAAAAAATCATTGAAAACTGTTACAGTAACAAATTTGTTAGATACTGACTCTATGTATAAATTTGGTCATAAAGTAAGAACTAGTAAACTGAAAAAACTACTTAACAATTTATTTAGCAAGTTCATCAACAGAAATTTCAGAAACTGAAGATGTTAATCATTGGAAGGAAATCACATGTAAATTTTATGATTTAAATGGTGAACAAATAACAGGAAAATTTATGAACAAGAAGATTTGAAAACGAATGTTCCAAAAGGTTACCTTGTTGAGAAACCTTTAAATAAGAAAGGTTATAAAACTGATATAAAATGGTTGGGTCTCGATAATTCACACATTAATTGGGTAAATAAATCGAAAGTAATTTTTAAAATGTTAATAAGAAATGTTATACATAAACGTACTAAACTATAGAAAATTTAGATATTTTGGATTTTGAATATAATTTTCATAATATAGATTCTTTTATTACAGAAGACTGAGTCTATTATCATATTCAAATTAAGGTTAATAAGAGATTTAATGTCAAAATGATTTGAGGGTTGTTTCAAATGGCTCTGAGCACGATTGGACATAAGTTTCCCGTAGAACTTGTTGTTGTGATCTTCAGTCCTGAGACTGGTTTGATGCAGCTCTCCATGCTACTCTATCCTGTGCAAACTTCTTCATCTCCCAGTACTTACTGCAACGTACATCCTTCGGAATTTGCTTAGTGTATTCACCTCTTAGTCTCCCTCTACGATTTTTACACTCCAATACTAAACTGGTGATCCCTTGATGCCTCAACACATGTCGTACCAACCGATTCCTTCTTCTAGTCAAGTTGTGCCACAAACTTCTCTTCCCCCCAATCCTATTCAATACTCCCTCATTAGCTATGAGATCTACCCATCTAAACTTCAGCATTCTTCTGTAGCACCACATTTCAAAAGCTTCTATTCTCTTCTTGTCCAAACTATTTGTCGTCCATGTTTCACTTTCATACATTGCTACACTCCATACGAGTACTTTCAGAAAGGACTTCATGACACTTAAATCTAAACATGATGTTAACAAATTTCTCTTCTTCAGAAACGCTTTGCTTGCCATAGCCAGTCTACATCTTATATCCTCTCTACTTCGACAATCATCAGTTATTTTGCTCCCCAAATAGCACAATTCCTTTACTTCTTTAAGTGTCTCATTTCCTAATCTAATTCCCTCAGCATCACCCGATTTAATTCGCCCATATTCTGTTATCCTCGTTTTGCTTTTGTTGATGTTCATCTTATAACCACCTTTCAAGACACTATCCATTCCATTCAACTGGTCTTCCATGTCATCGGCGAACCTCAACGTTTTTATTTTTTCCCCATGGATTTTAATACCTACTCAAAATGTTTCTTTTGTTTCCTTCACTGCTTGCTTTTCATGTCCCTCAACTCTTATAACTGCCATCAGGTTTCTGTGCAAATTGTAAATAGCCTTTCGCTCCCTGTATTTTACCCCTGCCACCTTCAGAATTTGAATGAGAGTATTCCAGTCAATATTATCAAAAGCTTTCTCTAAGTCTACAAATGCTAGAAACGTAGGTTTGCCTTCTCTTAATCTAGCTTCTAAGGTAAGTCATAGGATCTGTATTGCTTCACATGTTCCAACACTTCTATTGACTCCTAACTGATCTTCCCTGAGGTCGGCTTCTACTAGTTTTTGCATTCGTCTGTAAAGAATCTGCATTACTATTTTGTAGCCATGGCATATTAAACTGATAGTTCGGTAATTTTCACATTTGTCAACATCTGCTTTCTTTGGGATTGGAGTCTTTCAATGCTCTGTCAAACTCTTCATGCAGTATTATGTCTCCCATTTCATCTTCGTCTACATCGTCTTCCATTTCCATAGTATTGTCCTCAAGTACGTCGCCCTTGTATAGAGCCTCTATATACTCCTTCCACCCTTCTTTGCTTAAAACTGCTTTCCCATCTGAGATTTTGATATTCATACAAGTGGTTCTCTTTTCTCCAAAAGCCTTTTTTTAATTTTTCTGTAGCCTGTATATGTCTTACCCCTAGTGAGATAAGCTTCTACATCCTTACATTTGTCCTCCAGCCATTCCTGGTTAGCCATTTAGCAAATCCTGTCGATCTCATTTTTGAGACGTTTGTATTAGTTTCTGTCTCCTTCATTTACTGCATTTTTATGTTATCTCCATTCATCAATTAAATTCAGTATTGCTTCTGTCACCCAAGGATTTCTACTAGCCCTTTTCTTTTTACCTACTTGATGCTCTGCTGCCTTTGCTACTGCACCCCTCAAAACTACCCATTCTTCTTCTACTGTATTTCTTTCCCTGTTCCTCTCAATATTTCCCTTATGCTCTCCCTGAAACTCTGTGAACATCTGGTTTAGTCAGTTTATCCAAGTCCCATCTCCTTAGATTCCCACCTTTTTGCAGCTTCCTCAATATTAATCTACAGTTGATAATCATTAGATTGTGGTCAGAATCCACATTTGCTCCTGGAAATGTCTTATAATTTAAAACCTGGTTCCTAAATCTCTGTCTTACCTTTATATAATATATCTGAAACCTGTCAGTATCTCCAGGCTTCTTCCATGTATACAACTTTTTTTCATGATTCTTGAACCAAGTGTTAGCTATGATTAAGTTATGCTCTGCCCAAAATTCCACCATTCAGCTTCCTCTTTCTTTTCTTACCCCCAGTTCATATTCACTTACTACGTTTCCTTCTCTCCCTTATCCTACTGCCGATTTCCAGTCACCTATGACTACTAAATTTTCGCCTCCCTTCACAATCTGAATAATTTCTTTTATTTCATCATACATTTCTTCAATTTCTTCGTCATCGGCAGAGCAAGTTGGTATATAAACTTGTACTACCGTAATAGGCGTGGGCTTCATATTTATCATGGCCACTATGCTGTTTGTAGTAGCTTACCTGCATTCCTATTTTCCTATTCATTATTAAACCTACTCCTGCATTAACCCTATTTGATTTTGTGTTTATAACCCTGTAGTCACCTGACCAGAAGTCTTGTTCCTCCTTCCACCAAACTTCACCAATTCCCACTATAACTAACTTTAACCTATCCATTTCCCTTTTTAAATTTTCTAACCTATGTGCCCAATTAAGGGATCTGACATTCCTTGCTCTGATCCATAGTATGCCTGTTTTCTTTCTCCTAAAAACGACATCCTCTTGAGTAGTCCCCTCCCGGAGATCCGAATGGGGCACTACTCTACCTCCAGAATATTTAACCCAAGAGGACGCCATCATCATTTAACCATAGAGTAAAGCTGCATGCCCTTGGGAAAAATTACGGCTGTAGTTTCACCCTTCCTTGCTTTCAGCCATTTCTAGTACCAGCACAGCAAGGCTGTTTTGATTAGTGTTACAAGGCCAGATCAGTCAATCATCCAGGCTGTTGCCTTGCAACTACTGAAAAGGCTACGGCCCCTCTTCAGGAACCACACGTTTGTCTGGCCTCTCAACAGATGCACCCATGGTACATCTATCTGTATCACTGAGGCACACAAGCCTCCCCACCAATGGCAAGGTCCATGGTTCAAGGGGGGGGGGGGTTAACTTAGAACTACTTAAACCTAAATAACCTAAGGACAGCACATACATCAATGCCTGAGGCAGGATTCGAAACTGCGACCGTAGTGGTGGTGCAGTTCCAGACTGTAGCGCCTAGAACTGCTCGGCCCCCCGGCTGGCTTAAATTTGAGTTCTTGGAATCATATGATGGAATTAGTACGTTTTGTTTATTTGAACAATGTACAAGTACTTATGAATGTTATTTTTAATTTGATTATGAAAAAAGTATTAGGAAATTTAGTTTTATATTGTAAGGAACATTTGTTAGTCTCTTCATATCTCAATAATAATTTTATAAAATATTAAAATGTTTCGATTACAGTCATTTATTAAATTCACTTTCATTGGTTTATATAATTTTACTAAATTTTGGGAATAGTTTATTCTTAAACATTTGTCAGATTTTGGATGTCAGTTTCTGATATTCATTTCATTCTGCAAATTTTTAAAATTGTATCCAAGTAACATTATTATTAAAATTATAATCATATAATCTTAAAATAACTAGAGTAGGTATAAATTTTCATCATTTAACTGAGAAACAACATGTGGTAATTATCTATTTATTTCTTGATTTCTTTACTTTATTAAATTTTTTAATTGATTACTTTCTCATTCATTTTATATTCACCACATTTGTGGAAGATTAGAAAATATAATGAGTAAACCATTTTCTAAATTGTTTGGCTTCTTCTGTTTTTGATTTCAATATTAACGAATATAATCCAGATTTATTAATAACTATATACGTTTTTTTTCATTTCTTTTTAAAGGCTCCAGTTCAGATTTCTCAATGTAATTTAAAGTATTTATAAATGTCTTTAGCAGCTTTGTCTATTTCTTTATTCCAAAAGTATAGCAAAATTCTTCACTGTAAACAATTAATATTATTTTCATCAATAATTAGTAAAACATTTTCATTATTCGAAATTAGTTTATTAGATCGACTACTGATTCAATTTACACAAAAAAGCTTAATATGTATTCATTCTTTACTGTATTAATTTTTTTCTTATAAATGTAAACAAAAATGAAAATATTTACCCACTGTGCATTGAAGTAAAAGATATTCACATATAAATTGAAATAAAAAACCTAATTTGCTTTCAAAATCAGGGTGTAAAGCTTGTCTAAGGAAGAGATAAACAGAACTTCTCCATTTTTGATAGGTTAAAACATTTATCTGTGGAAAATGTGGAAAGGAAATGAAGAATTCTTCTAAATATGCTCATAACGGTGTTTATCTGAAGGATGAGAAAATAGCTTTAAAATATAAGTAGTTAAAGAAACAGATTATCTAAAAGTTTAATGTTTTGTGGAAAATGTTTTCTCTAATTTTCATAGAAAGAATTTCATTTTTCACAGCTGATTTCTTAACTCCTTTTGATTTTTTTCTCTCCTTCACCAACTTTATAAGCATATATTTTTGATCCTCAACTAACATATTCTAATGCAATATTTCCACAATTTTCATCTTTCATTTTTCCTAAAACTTTCTTGTTTACTTGTGGAAGTCCATAAATATTATTTCCAGGATAATATTTTTATCAAACTTTTTTGTTACTGATTTCATATCTTTGCAAAAATCTTCAGTTCTTATATCATAAATGAATGAATCAGTATCCATATAACATAAAACGATATTTTCTCCACATTTTGGACTCATAACATTGTAATGAAATTTACACAAACGTATTTTAGAGATATCTATAATACTCATTCCAATAAAAATTGGTTTATCGAATATTATTTTAATTTCCATCACATCAACTGCTACTAGATTTTCTGAGAATACAGTTGTAAGTTGATATTTTGAAATGCAATTCATATATTTTCTTGAATGGGTTATGATTTTAATATTTTGTCAATTTGTAATATTTTCAATTGTTTTTTGCTGTGCTGAATTATTATTAATTTGCAGAAATTTTATTCGAAATTGTTAGCTGCCATTTCCTCATTATCATATTAAATTAATTTATTTCTTTAATCAATCTGACTGTTTAAATGACAGAATTCTGTGAATTTTCTTTGATATTAATCCAAAAAACGATTTGTGCTCCAGTGCTTTCCATCATCACCTGAAGCTCTGGTTCTTTCCCAACAAAGCTACTACAATTTACTGTTATAATTCGCATAGTTCCTACGTCAGCCCTTCGAGAGTGACACCTATTTTGTTCTTTCTCGAAACCTGGTAACTGAAAAAACTGGGTATTGTTTGCAAAAACGATACAGATTGGCTTCAAGCAATGAGTGCCTTGTATCTTTCTCAGTGAAAGTTTGGCTTTAGGTATATCATGTACCAACTCAAAACTCATTCAGCATTGGAACTCCTAAACAGCTGCAAGGAACACTGCAGCTACACACATGTGCGAACACTTACCCTGAGCTTTAGCAGTGCTCTGAGCACTGGGTAACTGTCGTTGCTCCCTACACAACTATTCTTTGTCAACTCTTTGATCCTCTTGAGCTGCACCATCTTTCAGCGCAGCTTGTATGGGACAGAAATGGGATGGTCCTAATTTTCTCCCAAAACTCCACTGAAATATTTGTCGAAACATAATTACCATAGGTCTTACCATCAAAATACTGACAATTCTTACCGTACGTTGTAGCTTAACACCAGAGCAAGGGAGCCAGAGCAATCAGCAACTAGACACATATAGTATACCTATTCTGGTACACTCATATGCGAACCCACTGTAGCCTACAAATATGTTGTCAGACCCGCTGATGAGCTGAAATGTTATGATGACTGCCAAATGTGAGAATGAATGATGCCTAATGGCATTTGGAGCACATGATACAGTATACATGGAGAAGAGACGAACAGTAAATCATTATACGGACCGAAAAAGGGGAAATATAATCACATAGTTGGCCTTCACAGAGATCAGATATTCATTGCCTGATGCCTGGCAAAGAGGATTTCCGAAAGGGCAAAACTTGTCAGCTGCTCGCGCGCTGTTGTCTGGAACCTCTATGGAAAGAGGCTGAAGGACAAGATGTTAGACGCGTGCCATTCCTCGCATAACGTGGAGGTCGGAGTCTTGAGCGCTCTGTAAAGCAGGATACGCAACGGCCTCACCAGATCTGACGACAGACAGAGTACAATTCTGCTGAAGGCACAAGTGCTTTGGAGCACACGGTTTAGCCCACATCTGGGACTCCGATGTTGATCTAACAATATTGTCATTTATGATAGTGATGGACACAGGATTGGACAATAAAACACTGGAAACGTGTCAGCTGGTCGGACGAATCACGTTTCTTGTTGCTATATATCGAAGGTGCCCTATACGGTGTCATTCATGTGAGTAGCTGCTCTAAACATGCTCAGTGCCACAGACGAAGGGCAGCAAGTCAGCGTTATTGATTAGTGACCTTCACCTGAGTTTCCTTGGGTCGTGTGGTACTGACCGAAAGATACCACGATAGCTGCCTACTATGTGAACGTTATTGTGGGCCACCTGCACCCGTTCAAGCTTGATGTCTGTTTTGATGGCGATGGAATCTTGCTGCAGGATGTGCCAGTATCGGGCACACAGTTTTAATCTGCCAGGAAGTTTCATGTCAGCGCACACTCCGGTGCAGAGTGAAAATCTCATTCTGGAAACGTCCCTCGGGCTGTGGCTAAGCCATGTCTCCGCAATATCCTTTCTTTCAGGAGTGCTAGTTCTGCAAGGTTCGCAGGAGAGTTTCTGTAAAGTTTGGAATGTAGGAGACGAGATATTGGCAGGAGTAAAGCTGTGAGTACCGGCCGTGAGTCATGCTTCGGTAGCTCAGATGCTAGAGCATTTGCCCGCGAAAGGCAAAGGTCTCGAGTTCGAGTCTCGGTCGGGCCCAGAGACCCCCACCCCAGAGCCCCCCCCCCCCCCCCCCCCCCCCCGCCGCCAGAGATCACTCCGTATGAGGGCGCGAAACGGCAGGACTGAGAATGCTTAAGTAGTTGTTGGTGCTTCGGAACACGTTCATATTTCTTCGGATGGCTTTCAAAAATCCCTAGTGGTTCCACACTCTGGTCGCGATGCATTACTAAAGGTTGTGATTACGTTTAGTGACTCAGTCCCACAGTGTCTTTAGAGGAAGCCTGAAACGTTTGGGGACATCATCAGTACAAAAGGTTGTCTAGAATATCGTCTTGGTTCTCATCACACTGCGAACTGTAGCTTTCTACAGCGAAATGCGTGGCAATCAACGCCTCAACGAAAGGGATGATTTGACTGACGCGTTTTATGCCACCCCTCGAGGATACTTTGTATCGATTGTGAGCAGCGGTGTGTCTGAAATGTTCTCCTCGGCCACCCATTAGAAAACCGACTCTGGCTGTCACGGTTCTGATCGCCATCGTAGAGGCAAGAAGGCATGAAACGTGTGTAGCGAGGGGTGTGACGACCTTCGCATTGAGTAACACGTCCACGCTGGTGCTGGGCAGAATTGTGAAATTTGGTGGCAATGTGATTTCATTAACCCAGCTGACACGCCACATGCACTTCTGAGCTCTAGCCTTTTTTTTAACTAGTGTGGGCAACGTTGCTGTTAGAAATGTCGTCGATTGCGAGAGTGACGCTGCAGAAGGCCACACTTCTCCATGTATACAGTGGAAGTTTGATTGCATTTTTAAGCCATGTTTCCAATTTCCGCGTCTTGGCAGAGGACAGCTAAGGAGTTTCGAAAAAATGATCGTTTAACTATGTTGTGTAGTGAAATTATAGTAGTAATGTACTTACGACATAAAAATATATTATGACCATCAACAGCAAAGTTTTGTCGTAGTTACCATTATTGCTTAACGTTCTTCTTATGATAACATCACACATATGTTCCCTCTAAGGTTGCTGAATTCCTTAAAAGAGGAACACTAAAACGGATGACATGGCGAGATGTGAAGAAGCAGGTTTACTGTGATGGATGCCAGCCAGGTTTCGGCTGCTCTGTCTACCTGACGTGACAAGTAACAGACCAGTGAGAATGTATAAGCGCAGAATTTGTCGTACGTTGCTTGAGGCTATTTTACTTTTATAAAGTAAAGTTTAGTGCCTTAAGTAAAACAGTTTTGTGTTGTTTGATAATAGGATGTTGAGAGAAGTTCTGGTTTCAGTTGTTGATGCTGTAAAAGCCCAGGAAGGGATTGCTAAGGACAAAACGAGATGCTGAGTGTATGGTACACTCCTTTCGAATTGCAGCAAAGCTGCCGCTTATGTTAACATGTCCATCATGCAGACTAATCACTACCTACATTGTGATATGGCCTGCTCAGTTAGAGATAGCTTAAGGTTTGAAATTTAACCCACAATCTTATGGTATAATCAGATTATCGAAAACATCATGCTACCATAATACCGCCAATGACAGTAAAATTTCTTCTGCCCATGGATTAAAGACATAGATCCCTCAGTCTAAAGCAATTGTATCGAACGTAATATTGTACGTGGAGTGTAGAAAAGCCTTCTTATTCTGATAGGTTCGCTCCTGCCTTACATTAGTTTCGTCACAATTCTCTTGTGCAATGTGCAGTCCTAACTCTCCATGAAACAGTGTTGTGACTGGATAAACAATACTTGAGAATCCTTGCTAATTTATGCTCTTCTGCACCACATTTCTACTCGTAATGAACTTGACAAAGGTGGGACGTTAAACTCTATCCTTATAAGCATTTTTAATTAAAATTCTGCTCGTCGTTGGAATCTTGTGCTTGATGAAAGATCAGACGCACAGTATAACTTTCCTTTTAACCATCGGCATAAAATCTCTACAGATCTCAATGCTGTATCCGAATGTAGCAGCTTCCTGCGGCTGTCAATTTCCCTACTTTACCCTTTACTGTTTAATCAAACACGCTTCTCCAAGGCATTCGTTTTCATTTAGACAAACACTCTCTTCAGACGAATCTACACACTGCAGAGTGTTCTGCTTGTCACGTATTTCTTTTCGGGTCTCCCTTGTGAGTTAAATATAATCCTTTTACATTTTCACGCAAAAAGAGAGCAAATTCTTTCTTACATTTTCGCTGCACAAGTACCGAGCCTATCAAATGAAAACTTTATCAATGTACCTACACCTCTCATATGTAAATCATTTTCTGTAGGTATTAATCTGAAACACAGTATTTTGGAACAGAGTGCATTATTTATAGCAGTCCTTTGCATCCGATATTCAGTGATGAATTAAGTATTGAGCTATTAAATATATCACGGCCAATATGACTGCCACATGCATACAAAATTCACAGCCCATGTTCTGCACTGCATCAGTGGAAATACTTGTAGTTTATGTCGAGTCATTTTGCAGGAAGGTTCAGTGACAGAAAAATTCTATAGAATCGTAGGGCTCTCTTTTTTGTCTTCCTTATATTACAACATACGAAGGAGACAAATTCAACTAAATATATAACAAGTATTATAATAATTCCAGAATTTCCACATTTATCCATAAAAAATGCCCTCCCAGTGAGATATACAATACATATTTCTCTTTCTTACTGTCACTACTACTACCGTATTATCCATTAACAATGATTATCATATATCTAAGGTTCATGCAGCTATTTTATTAGTGTACTCCTGTCACAAAATTCACTGTCCGCTAGGAGAAAGCATCGTATGCTATTTTTGTTATATCCAACCAACTGCTGATACATGAAAAGAAAATCATGAAAAAGACTTCCAGTATCAAAAGTCACCCTCATTTTGCTGATGACAGAAGGAACCGGAACATCGAGATGACTCTCTTGCGCTTGGATTCAGAATCTAAAAGCGGAATAATCAGCACTGATGACCATGAAGATTTGAACATAATGAAAATCACTGCGTACAGAAACTTTATCCAGATGACTTGCAGGATAGTTTCATAATGACATGATTCGCAATGGTTGCGCCTGTTAATACTTCCAAATGATAATTGCACACGAGCGAAATGTCAAGGGGAAGGACGAGAGAGATTAATTTTCTACAAGTCGCAGTGTGGAATGGTGGAAGTATGAATGACTGTGGAAGAATGTAGAATCTGAACTGGGAGAAGATTTGAAATTAGACTTATTAGGGTAGTGGACACTGATTTCTACTCAGATTGTTGCAGGGTAATAACACTATCAGTGCGTGGTGTAACAGGCTTCGGACCCGTTAGGAAATAAGAAGATTTATGGTTTAATGTTCCGTCAAAGTCATTAGCAACGGAGTGCAATCTCGGATTGGAGAAGAAAGTGGAAGGACATCAGTCCTGGAATTGCGAAGGAACCGCCTAAGCATTTACCTGAAGTGATTTAGGTAAAGCAAGGGAAACCTAAATCTGGATGACCGACTGAGGATTTGAATCGCAGGCCTCTCTGATGTAAGTTCCTTAACCAATGCGACACCACGCTCAACGACATCCTTGTGAACAAGAAAATGGGTGGAACGTAAGCGAAGAAATCGAGCAAAAAAACGTAATCCTGAGAACACAACAGTAGTACAGGAAGAGATGAACCAGTCCTAGGTCTATACTTTCTCCAGACTTAAATCCAGTATACATTCATTTGTGAAAACGACAAACTCTCTTGCACAAAGAACGTTGGTACAAGATGAACATACCAATCGCTAACATGAATGTTTGAAGATAGTGGACAACATCGAACTTCTCATTCACAGTTATAGCCCGGTGCAGCTGATATCACTAGTTCCATCCTTTTCGTTTCCTTTTCCTTCCTTTCTCCCCCCTCTCTCTTCAATTTACGTTAGACTATATCCATATTGCTGTAAGTAACATGCTGAAATCGAGTCAACCTGCAACAAAAATTCAGCATAACTTCTTCATAGAAGAACAGATATACGTCACAAATGGGCCGCAAACATGGATCTAGCAAGCACCATAACGATTTCAAGCCGAGCTGAACATCCACACTAAGTCTTTCGATTTATCGGCTTTTCTGGTCTCGTTTGTGAATATCAACCAACAAACAAATAATAATAGATAATGATAACAGTATGTGATCAGAGTATCTTAATACAAACTTTGGGCGGTCTACAATGGCTTTCTGTGTAAGGTCCATTCATTTTAATTTTGACCGTGAATGACTTTTCTGAAAATACTTCTGTATCGGACTTCGTAGATTGAATAATTCCAAAGTTTTGTCTCGTTCTGGACTTTTCGTAAAATTTGTAACACAAAACCTTTAGCCATGCCCAGGCACCGTTTAACTGAAACAATAACTTGCAACATAAATGAGACATAACATTAAATAATATCACTGTATTCACGAAATATTATACTAAATTACGTAGACACTTACATTAATTCTGTTGTTGTGTGTTACTATGAGTACGCCTAGTGTGACTGCGTCTAAATAAAATAGAATAATGGCGGTGTGCCAAATAATTATCTGCAGCTGTGGCAGATAGAGGGCGCTTCCAGAACTAAAAAGGTGCTGTCTTCTCGGTAAGACAACTGAAATGGGTAATTATTCTAATGTTTAAGCGGTTACACGCTACAATCGATACAACCACTTATACTAATTAATATCTTAAGTAATTCTTTATTTATATTCTCAACTTATATCTACGTTTTTGCAGCATATTAACGCCTATCCTGCAAATGTGCCTTTAGGTTGCCCCCTGAATCGCGAGGCGAAAGATCGAACCTGAGACGAACAACTCACCCTAAAGCACAATATTTATATATATATTCAAATACAATTCATGGCATACAATAATTGGATGAGGCGAGTGAATGTTGGTATTGTATCTGCCGCTCACTCGTAGACACGTGTATTTCAGTGTGGCGGTAGCCATTAGTTGAACTCGCGACACGGTGATTACAGTTTTTATACAGTTCGTGTGTGCGTGAGCGTAAGACATCACTGTAACAGACCATTCCATAAATTTTTTACAAGTAATATGCTCAAACATCTAAAACAGGTACAATAATGTTAAAACTACTACATACGTATGTTAATGTAAATTACATTTCATTAATGGTCCTTGTTTCTTACGGAAGGTATAGCATTTAAAATGTCTTTCTGTTTCAGATTAGTTGTTTTCACATGACGTGTCGTCGTTTGCAGTTCATAATCATAATACATACAATAATAAGGCAAAAGTAAGACTTGTTTTCCCATTTTGAATAACGTAAATGTTCTTGCATATCGACGTCACTGTTAACAGATTGGACTACCGATATGTGAGCATGTTAACTCGTTACAGTGATTATTGGTTCACTATGGGACTTAACTTCTGAGGTCATCAGTCCCCTAAAACTTAGAACTACTTAAACCTAACTAACCTAAGGACATCACACACATCCATGCTCGAGGCAGGATTCGAACCTGCGACCATACCGGTCACGCGGTTCCAGACTGTAGCGCCTAGAACCGCTCGGCCACACCGGCAGGCGCAGTGATTATTTTCACTGATAACACTGTTCTTACTAGGTCATGCGTCGCGTGATTGAAGATCAGTGGATTTACATTCAACAATGTAACTTCCAGAAGACATGAATGCAAGACATCGGACGGCAAATTTCTGGGTTGCATCGATCATCGATTTGTCCACTGCACTTCACATGCACAGTTCCATCGCGCTCGCAGTTTATCTGGCGACATACACAGAATGTTTGTTAACAAGCTGTTTCATAAATATTTCATTGCGATTATTCTCGTAGCCATATATGAAGAATACCATTTTACTATTTTGCACACATACTGCATTGCACTTACAGGCATTGATATGTATATAGAATGTCTTTAAAGCAGTCTCCTTCACATAAATCTCGTGGTCTTAAACATTCTGATTCATATTACAAGTTCTGATCACATTTACATACCAACACTTTCCTTTACATCAATATAGATAGTTACGCATAAATACATTTCATTTCGGTTTTATATCGAATACAAGTATTTACATTGTCTTACAAACATTACAGATTTTTGAACCAAATTTTGTATTCGCAAATTATGTCACTGAAATGGAAAGATTAGACCCAACATCTGGATACATCAGCGAACAAGCCCAAGCGGACATATACTAAAGGACAAATGTTTAAAGCAACACACTAAAATCAAACTTACAGAATTCTCGCATTAGGAGTGTGTGTGTGTGTGTGTGTGTGTGTGTGTGTAGAGTGTGTATATGGCCTTGGCTTCACATAAAGATGTGTTATGCTGTATGAACTGCATCTAATCCGTTCCTGACTGGTAGAGGTTGGTTGTCTTGTGGTTTTGTGTGCATGTCAATCAGTCAAGATTAGTTCTTGACCGACGCTATAGTAAGTCAATTATGTTGTCTCAAAGATATTTTCATCTCACATGTGTAAATGTGATAAAATTTAGGCTGATGTTGTTTCTGTACGTTTGGTGAAGTCGAAATCTCTTCTTACTTCTTCTGCTGCTGGTTGGATCATCTGAAATAAACTTCCTTATGCTACCTAATTTCCTAACAATAGTACTGAGAGCTACGTGTATTTCATAAATATACAGTTTACTTACTCATTACTTATAGATATAAGTTTACTGCTTAGAATGAAATACTCAAAAGTCTGTATGAGCATAAGGCCCAATGATTCTATTTGTTTTTGGGTTCTGCAACATGTATAAACCAGGATGCGGTATGTTGATAATTACGTATGGTCAGTTGTACAGCACACTACACTCCGAGTTCTGCCGATTTGGTGCAGAAGATTTGTGGCGAGTAAGCAACAGTACCTGCTTGCCTACCTTGAATTCCTGCTTTCGCTTAATAGTGCTGGAGTAAAATCTGTTGCCTGCACTAGCAGCCTTCATCAGCGTGGTTAGTGCTTCTCTTACCTTTTCATCATGCGACAACTGCTGAGGTAAAAGCTTTGGTAACGGATCCCTCCACTCAATTGATTCTTTGCAGTCAAACATAAGCTCAATAGGCGTATAGGTTGTGTCATGTATGTTCAGCTTGTTGTAAACTTCTTCAAACGTGACAAATAACTTACCCAATTAGAATGCTGTGTAGATATGTACGTCCTTATGAATCTGTTCAGTTCTCTGAAAATTTAACAGTAGGATTAGATTGTGGGCTAAACTTCGGGATAAACATGCTCTTCATACTATTTTCTTTTAAGAATTTACGCCATTTGTACCCTGCATAGAATGTGGCGTTGTCAGATAAAATTATCTTGGGTTTTCCCAAGTGAGGAATGTAGTCACGTGAGATTCGTCTGATGATTGCGTTAGCAGTAACAGATTTTAGGCGTACAGCTTAACATGTTTAGAAAATGTGTCATAAAATGCTAAAATATATTTCACACCACCACTAACTTTTGGATTTGGATTACTAACGTCCGTACTTACAGTCTCCAGAGATTCGCTGGGTAGTATAGAAAGTAGATCCGTCTTTGAAGACAGGTTCTGAGGTTTAGGTTTCTGACATGATGTACATGTTTTAAGTACAGTGTGAATTTTTCGTTTCATATTAGCAAGACACTTTGTAAGTAGGCTGTTTAGGTTTTTGTATTGGTAACGCCACGTAGGGCTCTGAAAATCACTGGCTGTGCTGTGTGCAGTCTGTGGCTGGTTTGCATTGTTGTTGGCCATTGTAGTGTTGGGTTGTTGGCTGTTAACAGTGAGGAGCGTTGTTCAGTTGGAGGTGAGCCACCAGCAGTGCTGGATGTGGGGAGAGAAATGGCGGATTTTTGAAATTTGTAAGACTGGATGTCATGAACTGCTATATATATTATGACTTTTGAACACTAGTAAGGTAAATACATTGTTTTTTCTCTATCAAAATCTTTCATTTGCTAACTATGCCTATCAGTAGTTAGTGCCTTCAGTAGTTGGAATCTTTTATTTAGCTGGCAGTAGTGGCGCTCGCTGTATTGCAGTAGTTCGAGTAACAAAGATTTTTGATGAGGTAAGTGATTTGTGAAAGGTATAGGTTAATGTTAGTCAGGGCCATTCTTTTGTAGGGATTTTTGAAAGTCGGATTGCGTTGCGCTAAAAATATTGTGTTCCATTTTAAACACAGTCCTGTATAATTGTTTAAAGGGGACGTTTCAACTTCTTCATTTCATAACGTCCCCAAAATAAGTGTGTGCCAGATAAAGTTGTGTTCAGAGACGTTGGGAATATATACACCCAATTAGAGGCATCAGGATGACGATGATAAAATCATTTTATATCGCATAACGGCTAGACATTGGATGGTCAGTTTTATCTAGAACTAAGGTTTTTACCTTGTTCTAACGGTGATCAGGTTCTTGTAAATGTGCCATATTTCTACACAAATCAATGTAATATTGATAATACTGTTTATCCTGCGTTATGAGCATTCTGTAGTCGTTCACATTATCCAGATCAGCGTTACAGTCATTCATACCTTGTTGAAGATGAGACAAAGTATCAGCAATGATGTCCTTACATTTAATGTATACAATCTTAAATGAGTAATTCTGCACACTGAAGTGCAGCATGATAATCTAGGCTGAACTAACTTACATGTTAACAAAAGTATCGCAGCTTAGTGACCTGTATAAATTTTAGTGTGTTTACCATATAAATAATAGTTAACATTTTGAAGGCCCAGCCAATAGAAAGAGTTTCAAGTTCAGTGGTTGAATAAGTACGTTCACATTCACTTAAAGTAAGGCTTGAAAATCCAATAATTTTTACCTGTTCCTCTTCTCCGTTCTTAACTACTTGAAATAGGCACCAACGCCAGGTACTGCATGACGAATCACACGTCATACAAAAATCTAAACTAAAGTCTGGATGGTTTAAAATGTTTTCATTCACCAATACGTGCTTAATCTTATCAAAATCTTGCTAACGCTGCTCAGATCTCATCCATACCTGATTCTTCTTAAGTAAATCTAGGAGATGCTTACTGCTCAATAGATGTTCTGACAGGAAATGTCGAAAGAAAGAACAGAGTCCTAGAAATCACGACAGTTGATTTTCAGGGGGAGGTGTAGGAAAATTCCAAATCGCGTTCAACTTACCTGGGTCAGGGCGTACACCTTCTGCCTCAATTATGTGTCCAAGATACCTAATCTCACTACAAGCAGATTTTGACTTCTTCAGGTTAGCTGTTACACCAGCTTGTGCAAATTTATCCAGAATCTTTTAAAGTGTGTCAAGATGTTCATTCCAAGTCTTAGTAGCTACCAGAAGATCATCGATATAATGTGTAACAGTCTTAACTAACTCGTCACCGACCACAGTTTCAAAAGCAGTAATAATACTCCTGAACTCACACTCAATCCGAAACGAAGAAGACAGAACTGATATTTCCCCTCAGAATATGAAAGCAGTATATTTTCTGGAATAAGAAGTGACTGCCACTTGCCAAAACGAATATGTCAAGACGACCGTGAAAAAGTACATACCATCTAAAAATTTCTGTAATTGTTCCTCTAAATTTGCTGGTTTTCTTACATACACGTAGTATGGCTCGTGCGTCCAAGACCACTCTAATATCTCCATTACGTTTCATGACAAGTAATAGACTACAGTAGGGAGATTTGTAAAATTCGAAGATCTTCCAGTGTAACACCTGTTTAACTTTTCCCACATCGCAGATCGTTGAGGTAGTAGTACATTATAGGCCTTCTGATAGTAAACTTGGTGAGGTTGGACATCAATTTTATAAACATATCTCTTAATGACACCTGGTCGTTTAGTAAAGACCTGTAAATACTTATATAGTACTTGATACCCCCCTCCCCCCCATGAACCATAGACCATGCTGTTGGTGGGAATGCTTGCGTGCCTCAGCGATACAGATAGCCGTACCGTAGGTGCAGCCACAACCTAGGGGTATCTTTTGAGAGGCCAGACAAATGTGTGGTTCCTGAAGAGGGGCAGCAGCATTTCCAGTAGTTGCAGGGGCACAGTCTAGATGAGTGACTGTAACACTAACCAAAACAGCGTTGCTGTGCAGGTACTGCGAACGGCTGAAAGCAAGGGGAAACTACAGCCGTAATTTTTCCCGGGGGTATGAAGTTTGACTATATGGATAAATGATGGTGGCGTTCTCCTGGGTAAAATATGTCGGAGCTAAAATAGTCCCCATTCGGATCTCCGAGCGGGGACTACTCAGGAGGACGTCGTTATCAGGAGAAAGAAAACAGGCGTTCTACGGATCAGAGCGTAGAATGTCAGATCCCTTAATCGGGCAGGTAAGTAAGAAAATTTAAAAAGGGAAATGAATAGGTTAAAGTTAGATATAGAGGGAATTAGTTAAGTACGTTGGCAGGACGAACAAGACTTTTGGTCAGATGAATACAGGGTTATTAAAACAAAATAAAAAAGAGGTTATGCGAGTGTAGGTTTAATACTGAATAAAAAAATAGGAGTTCGGATAAGCTACTACAAATAGCACAGTGAACGCCTTATTGTAGCCAAGATAGACACGCAGCTCACGCCTACTACAGCAGTACACGTTAAATGCCACTTAGCTCTGCAGATGACGAAGAAATTGATGAAATGTGTGATGAGATAAAAATAAATTATTCAGATGGTGAAAGGAGACGAAAATCTAATAGTAATGGGTGAGTGGAATACGAAAGTAGGAAAAGGGAGAGAAGGAAACGTAGTAGGTGAATATGGATTGGGAATAAGAAATGAAAGAGGAAGCCGTCTGGTAGAATTTTACACGGAGCACAACTTAATCATAGCTTGATTCAAGAATCAGAAAAGAAGGTTGTATACATGGAAGAATCCTGGAGATACTAGAAGATATCAGATAGATTATATCATGTTAAGACAGAGATTTAGGAACCAGGTTTTAAACTGTAATACATTTCCAGGGGCAGATGTGGACTCTGTCCACAATCTATTGATTATGAACTGTAGATTAAAACTGAAGAAACTGCAAAAAGGTGGGAATTTAAGGAGATGGCACCTGCATAAGCTGACTAAACTAGAGGTTTACAGAGTTTCAGGAAGAGCATAAGGGAGCAATTGACAGGAATGGGGGAAAGAAATACAGTAGAAGAAGAATGGGTAGCTTTGAGGGATGAAGTAGTGAAGGCAGTAGAGGATGAAGTAGGTAAAAAGACGAGGGACAGTAGAAATCAGTTGGTAACAGAACAAATATTGAATTTAATTGATGAGAGGAGAAAATATAAAAATGCAGTAAATGAAGCAGGCAAAAAGGAATGAAAACGACTCAAAAATGAGATCTACAGGAAGTGCAACATGACTAAGCAGGGGTGGATAGAGGACAAATGTAAGGATGTAGAGGCTTATCTCACTAGGTGTAAGACAGATACTGCCACAGGAAAATTAAAGAGATCTTTGGAGAAAAGAGAACCACTTGTATGAATATCAACAGCTCAGATAGAAACCTAGTTCTAAGCAAAGAAAGGAAAGCGGAAAGGCGGAAGGAGCATATAGAGGGTCTATACAAGGGCGATGAACGTGAGAACAATATTATGGAAATGGAAGTGGATGGAGATGAAGATGGAATAGGAGATATGATACTGCGTGAAGAGTTTGACAGAGCACTGAAAGACGTGAGTCGAAACAAGGCCACGGGAGTAGACAACATTCAACCAGAATTACTGACTGCCTCGGGAGAGCAAGTCCTGACAAAGCTCTACCATCTGGTGAGCAAGATGTATGTGATAGGCGAAATACCCTCAGACTTCAAGAAGAATATAATAATTCCAATCCCAAAGAAAGCAGGTGTTGACAGATGTGAAAATTACGGAACTATCAGTTTAATAACTCACAGCTGCAGAATACTAATGCGAATTCTTTACAGACAAATGGAAAAACTGGTAGAAGCCGACCTCGGGGAAGATCAGTTTGGATTCCGTAGAAATATTGGAACACGTGAGGCAATATTGACCCTACGACTTATCTTAGAAGCTAGATTAAGAAAAGGCAAACCTACGTTACTAGCATTTGTAGACTTAGAGAACGCTTTTGACGATGTTGCCAGGAATACTCTCTTTCAAATTCTGAAGGTAGCAGTGGTAAAATACAGGGAATGTAGGGCTATTTACAATTTGTACAAAAACCAGATGGCGGTTATAAGAGTTGAGGGCCATGAAAGAGAAGCAGTGGTTGGGAAAGGAGTGACACAGGGTTGTAGCCTATCCCCATTGTTATTCAACATTGAGCAAGTAGTAAAGTAAATAAAAGAAAAATTCGCAGTAGAAATTAAAATCCAGGGAGAAGAAATAAAAATTTTGAGGTTCGCCAATGACATTGTAATTCTGTCAGAGAGAGCAAAGGACTTGGAAGAGCAATTGAACGGAACGGACAGTGTCATGAAAGGAGGGTATAAGATGAACACCAACAAAAGCAAAACGAGGATAATGGAATGTAGTCGAATTAAATCGGATGATGCTGAGGAAATTAGATTAGGAAATGGGACACTTAAAGTAGTAAAGGACTTTTGGTATTTGGGGAGCAAAATAACTAATGATGGTCGGAGAGTATATAAAATGTAGACTGGCAATGGCAAGGAAAGCGTTTCTAAAGGAGGGAAATTTGTTAACATCGAGTATAGATTTAAGTGACGGGAAGTCGTTTCTGAAAATATTTGTATGCATTGTAGCCACGTATGGAAGTGAAACATGGACGATAAATAGTTTAGACAAGAAGAGAATTGAAGCTTTCGAAATGTGGTGCTGCAGAAGAATGCTGAAGATTAGATGGGTAGATCACATAACTAATGAGGCGGCATTGAATAGGATTGGGGAGAAAAGGAGTTTGTGGCACAACTTATCTAGAAGAAGGTATCGGTTGGTAGGACATATTCTGAGGCATCAAGGGATCACCAAAGTATTTGAGGCAGCGTAGAGGGTAAAAATCGTAGAGAGAGACCAAGAGATGAATACATTAATCAGATTCAGAAGCATGTAGGCTGTGGTAGGTACTGGGAGATGAAGAAACTTGCACAGGATGGATTAGCATGGAGAGCAGCATCAAACCAGTCTTAGGACTGAAGACGGCAGCAACAACAGTGCTTGATAAAACGCATTGCGTTCATCACCAGTAATGACATGGTTTCACTTAACTTACTTTTAATCTGTGTTTTCAAATCATCATATGCTGTATCAGTTGCGAGTGTCTGTACGTTTGTTTCGTCACTCTCTTACAAAAATAGAATTTTGTACCCAATGCAATACTTTGTTGCGAATCTCAATCAACGATGAGTAGAAATTAAATGTATTAGGACTTATTCAGCGGCTAGGCATAAGCTCTTGCACCGAAGCAGTGCGACAGTATATGTAGATTATACGGGCCAGCACCGACCAAGCGGCACCAGGAGACAAATAGCGTTACGCGACTAGCTGGATGCTGTAGCCGAATGCACAACAGGGATTAAAAGGAACTTTCTCACATCATATGATGTTGGAAATACACCAAGTACGTGGTCAGCCTCCAGGGAGGAGGTATAGAATATTCTAAAAGTTTTCCGTGACGCACGAAGGTAGTAGAAATGGGGGGTCAGGAAGACCCTACAGTCAGTGGACATCTGCTGAGCATACCGACAGAGAACCTGTGTCGTTATACAGCAACAGCCAGGGATATAGATTCCACAGGAAGAGATTGAACTGACTGAAAGTAGTGCAAGATAGAGCCAGTAGGGATTCTCAATTGTCAAACAATAGGGGATCTTCTGAATTCTACCCTGCAGCAGTAACCACTCCTCACCGAGTTCCGTATCGAGCACCTTACCATTAGCCTGCTCCCTCTAGCTGTTGGAACTCCAGAAGCTGTCCACACCTACTTCTACTCTTCGAAAAGATTGAACGAGGTAAGACCCCTGAATACAATTTGAGTCAATCTCACTCCCTCTCTGGGCACGACAGGTGCAGAACAAAATTTGGTGCCAGGTGTGGGGTTATCTAGGTGCTGGTATAAGGGAAATAGACACCCAGAGTACTGGAACAGGTGCAAGGAAAGGAGTAACTGAGTAGAAGAGGCTTAGGGTGGAGAGTATCAGAAGACGTGGGCCAAGGGGTCCACAATTCTAGAAGGACCAGCAACAGCAGACGTGGGCAGAGGCCCACCATTCCCGAGGTAACTGTGGCAGCAGATTTGGGCAGAGGCCCACCATTCCGGAAGGCGACGTCAGCTGCCGAAGTGGGTGAGAGGCCTACCGTACCGAAGGCATCACCGGCTGCGACCTCGAGAAGGAGGCTCGCGAACTTCAGCAAGGCATCAGCATCAACAGCGGACTTGAGCACAAGGCTCACAACACTACAGCAAGCAGCACAAGAGTAAAAGAAGGTTAGTGAACATGACTTCTATCGCCGACTCAAGTCCCAATGGTAATAATGACCAACTACACTCCTGGAAATTGAAATAAGAACACCGCGAATTCATTGTGCCAGGAAGGGGAAACTTTATGGACACATTCCTGGGGTCAGATACATCACATGATCACACTGACAGAACCATATGCACATAGACACAGGCAACAAAGCATGCACAATGTCGCCACTAGTACAGTGTATATCCACCTTTCGCAGCAATGCAGGCTGCTATTCTCCCATGGAGACGATCGTAGAGATGCTGGATGTAGTCCTGTGGAACGGCTCGCCATGCCATTTCCACCTGGCGCCTCAGTTGGACCAGCGTTCGTGCTGGACGTGCAGACCGCGTGAGACGACGCTTCATCCAGTCCCAAACATGCTCAATGGGGGACAGATCCGGAGATCTTGCTGGCCAGGGTAGTTGACTTACACCTTCTAGAGAACGTTGGGTGGCACGGGATACATGCGGACGTGCATTGTCCTGTTGGAACAGCAAGTTCCCTTGCCAGTCTAGGAATGGTAGAAAGATGGGTTCGATGACGGTTTGGATGTACCGTGCACTATTCAGTGTCCCCTCGACGATCACCAGAGGTGTACGGCCAGTGTAGGAGATCGCTCCCCACACCATGATGCCGGGTGTTGGCCCTGTGTGCCTCGGTCGTATGCAGTCCTGATTGTGGCGCTCACCTGCACGGCGCCAAACACGCATACGACCATCATTGGCACCAAGGCAGAAGCGACTTTCATCGCTGAAGACGACACGTCTCCATTCGTCCCTCCATTCACGCCTGTCGCGACACCACTGGAGGCGGGCTGCACGATGTTGGGGCGTGAGCGGAAGACGGCCTAACACTGTGCGGGACCGTAGCCCAGCTTCATGGAGACGGTTGCGAATGGTCCTCGCCGATACCCCAGGAGCAACAGTGTCCCTAATTTGCTCGGAAGTGGCGGTGCGGTCCTCTACGGCACTGCGTAGGATCCTACGGTCTTGGCGTGCATCCGTGCGTCGCTGCGGTCCGGTCGCAGGTCGACGGGCACGTGCACCTTCCGCCGACCACTGGCGACAATATCGATGTACTGTGGAGACCTCACGCCCCACGTGTTGAGCAATTAGGCGGTACGTCCACCCGGCCACCCGCATGCCCACTGTAAGCCCTCGCTCAAAGTCCGTCAACTGCACATACGGTTCACGTCCACGCTGTCGCGGAATGCTACCAGTGTTAAAGACTGCGATGGAGTTCCGTATGCCACGGCAAACTGGCTGACACTGACGGCGGCGGTGCACAAATGCTGCGCAGCTAGCGCCATTCGACGGCCAACACCGCGGTTCCTGGTGTGTCCGCTGTGCCGTGCGTGTGATCATTGCTTGTACAGCCCTCTCGTAGTGTCCGGAGCAAGTATGGTGGGTCTGACACACCGGTGTCGATGTGTTCTTTTTTCCATTTCCAGGAGTGTATATTTAAGCTAGTCACAAAATTACTGCAACGAAAATTTTATGGAGACAGAGAAAAACTAGCTGAGTTTTTAGACTGTTGTGACAGTGCATATGAACTATTAGAACCAGATTCTAATAGTTTATTTCTTAAGTACATTTATAGGCCAAATAACGGGTTCTGCCCGTAGCAAACTTATTCTTAGAGACCATACTGAAACCTGGTTGGAAGTGGGAGAGATCCTCACAGAAAATTACGCTAACAAACGTACATCAGATTATTACGCCTGTAGAATATTCAATAACCGCCAAACTAAGGATGAAAGTGTGGTGCAATGGAGAGCCCGGGTAGATTCCATGCAATTCCATTTCAGGTAGGCCATGCAAAGGGTAATGACGGCACACGAAATTCGAGGAAGTTGTGCCTTAATAGGGAAGTCAGGGACTTTTTAGCGATAAAATAAGGACTATAGTGCGAGCTCAGGGACAGAGGATAATGTTGTCCGAAGCGATTGATTTAGCATCCTTGGAAGAGAGTGCAATCCAATTCAGGAAAGAAAAATATCGACAGACAGGATATATAAAGCAATCTAATGAGAAAGGGTGTTATAACTGTGGGAAAGTAGGACATTTACCGAGAGAATGCCGAAGCCGAATATCAGTACTTAAGTTCAGTCAAACCAAAAGTGATCAATCACTACCAATAAGAATGAGGCTACCGATAGAAAAAATAAATGTTAGAAAATTCCAAGGAAATGGTCCCCGCGGAGAACGTCCTCCGCTAATACGGCACACACAGTGTAACCTAACAGGACATTCCGCTCCTTGTAATAGAGCGAAACGTGCTTCACATCTCATCACACAGGACACTATGATAGTGACTGTAACGAGAGTGGTTGGGCAAACATACTACAACAAAGGAAACAGGGAAACGAATTCAGAACATAATGCAGCAGTCTCATTATGTTGTGTCAGGGATAGTACGTACAGCAGACAGCGTCGGAAAAAATGACTACATATAGCTAAATAGCCAAGAAACAATAGAGTGCCAGATAGGGCTGTTAGTGGACAGCAGGGAGCATGTAAGCATAATTGAAGCTGAAGCATTAAAACAGAAAAGAATAGAAGCCAGCAGGGAATCAGAACCAAAGGACAGGTTAGAATAAAACTGCGGACAGAAAAAGGGGACTGATGACCTTAGATGTTAAGTCCCATAGTGCTTAGAACCATTTGAATATACAATGTTATCGAGACCAGAGTGAGCCGTACACAGAGGACGAGCAAGTTACATGGCAGTTACATCACAAGGCCGAACAGGACTGTCCCTTTTAGCAGATAAGCGGGTTATGCAAGGCGACAGTCGCGCGCACCACATAAACACAGTGAGGGATATAGAGGGAACCTCACAGCTAAAGGGAGAGAGCCAGACCTTGGAAGTAAATTTAAATAGATACGAGGATGAAAGAAGAGAAAATGATAGAATAAGGAAGGAAAATCATTATTTACAAGCTAAAGTACAATTTGCGGCAAGTGAGTTAGAAGCGACCAAAAAGCATATTGAATAACTACTAAGTGAAATGTCCCATTCCAGGACAGCAGTTAAGAGGCAGGTAATTAAAAGAAATAATATTCGCGAGAAGTCGGAAGCACGTAAGTTCACATGAGAGAAACGGGTACTAAAGGCCAGTATGAGGCAACCAGCAACAAAGTATGATAAACAGAGCCTACAAGAGCCAGCGTCAAAGGAAAACATGATAGGCACCAGGGAAGAAAAATTCGTAAAAGTAAGGGTGTCCAAAGTAAGTGGTAAAGAAGCAATAATTTCGAAAGAAGAAGTAAGGTGGGGCGCGATTATCCCCGAAGCAATAGTAACAGTTAAACAAGGGACTTGTATTACTAGCATGTTAAGCACTCGCAAAGAGGAGATACAATTCGACATAACAGAAGTGTTCACAGAAGACTTGCCACCACTAAGTAGTTATAAGATTACACAAATGTCTAGCAAAACAACGAGCATAAACAAATCAAGACTCAGCATATTAAGAGAAAACATGCGAACAAAACATTTAAATAGTGAGGAAGAACAGGATCTTGAGAGGATATGTGTGGCATATAATGATGTATTTTACTTACCTGGGGACATATCGACTCATACGACAGTAGTGAAACATAGGATACCATTAATACACAAACCACAAGGATCGCTTTTAAATCAAAGGCCTTATAGAATACTCCAGGCGCAGCAAGAAGCGCAACAGAAGGAAATAGAAGGAATGTTAGCGGATGGGATAATATCCAATAGTACTAGCCCATGGAATTTTCCAATATTAGTATTGCCAAAGAAACCAGATGAAAGTGGTCGGCAGAAATGGCGAATAGTAACAGATTATAGGAAATTAAACAACATTTGTTTAAATATGATTTATCCCCTTGCCAGGATAGACGAGATACGAGACAGCCTGGGAAAAGCAAAGTGTTTTTCCACACTAGATCTAACGAAAGGTTATTATCAAGTGCTGATAGATGAGAAATACCGGGAGAAAACAGCCTTTACATCTCCCACAGTGAGTACAATAAAATGGGGATGGGACAAAAACCGTGCTGACGACATTCCAGTGACTAATGAATACGGTACTCAGTGGAGTACAAGGCAACCGAGTCTTTCTAGATAAATAAAGTAGTAGTGGGTGCATCATTAGAAGAACACAATGCACACCCAGAAGAAGTATCCAAAAAACATGCCACACGACTGTACAGGAATTCGAAACACTCGAACAACCCTTTCATCTTTATTCTGGGAAACTATGATCACAACCATAGGTGGAAGCACAAGCGGCCAATG
This sequence comes from Schistocerca gregaria, assembly GCF_023897955.1. NCBI lineage: Eukaryota > Metazoa > Arthropoda > Insecta > Orthoptera > Acrididae > Schistocerca > Schistocerca gregaria. Next base: position 282,836,393 of record NC_064920.1, on the reverse strand, counting down.
ACACTACTAGCTAGGGCATAGCCACCATTGGCAAGCTAATATACAACAACAAGCGACAAACGCAGATCAGCAACGCTGACTGGAAATTACTGCTATTAGAGCCGACCAACAGACCACAGCAGGGAAACCGACAAGCTCGCCAACTGACGCACAAGCAATTCGTCAACATCACCGTACACTGTGCATCCGATATATAACCTATCGGACACAAAAACGATGATAAACCCAACTGTCGCATGTTGCTGACGCTGATCGAGAGGTCAACACTGGCACCCAGCAACAGCCGCCGAGCAACAGCATTGCACAACGTCAAAGGTATTGACATGCATGATATCCACTATTAACAAACCCTTGCACGAACTATCGCAGGCATCAGGACATCCACTACTGCTCTTACCACCTCTTACCACCTATCTCCAGATGAGCGCGTATTAATGGTTAACCTTAACCAGACGTACACAAACATCGCAGTTCCCACACCCTGCGACATCCCACTTTAGTGAAAACTTAACCTTTATGCAGAGATGGCAGTAGACCTTTTGAGTTGGCCAACATGCCGGTACCGGCGTGGAGGGGCTCCACCTCTAAGAAAAAAAGAACAAGTATTCAAACGTCGAAGAGAAGGAAATTTGAAACTACAAGTAGATAAATGTGCATTTCTGAGAAAGGAGGTATCTTTCTTGAGACACGTCCTAACTGCATCAGGACTACAACCAGATCCTGCAAAAGTAGAGGCCATCAGAACGTACCCTCCGCCCAAAACAACAAAGCAATTGAAAGCATATCTAGGGCTCACTGGGTATTACAGGGGCTTTATAATGAATTTTAGCAAAACAACCAAACCGTTACATGATTTATTGAAGAAAGGAATTCCGTGTGAGTGGGGATCAAGCCAATAACTGATTAGTCCAGCGATATTGCAATACCCGGATTTTGAAAAAAAAAAATTATAATCACCGCGGACGCCAGCAATCACGTGGTCGGAGCTTATCTAAGCCAGGGACAAATGGGAAATGATTTACCAATAGCTTTCATATTGCGAACCCTAAATAAAGCAGAACAAAATTGCAGCACGGTAGAACGAGAATTACTCGCCGTTGTGTTTGGTAGACAGTTCAAAATTGTGACCCACCACAAGCCATTTGTGTGGTTAGGAAGTACGTCAGACTCATCATCAAGATTAATGAAGTTCCAATTACAGCTAGAAGAGTACGATTACCAAATATTGTACAAAGAGGGCAAACAAAATGAAGCAGCAGACGCTTTATCACGGACTACGAGTATGCGAGAAGGACAAACAGACCATATACCGAAGACAGAAAGCGAAATACCAGAAGAAACGGAAAGTGCGCCCAGAAAGCTGCTAGAAGAAGATAAAGTCGTAGCAGAGGCAAAATAAGAAGCACCGGTGGAGTCAGAGATTGTAATAAATCAAGAAGAAAAGCTAGATTTTCTGAAGCAGATGCACGAGTCACCGATAGGGGGACATCAAGGAATGGGTAGGACGTATGAACGAATAAAACAGTACCGCAGTTGGCCGGGAATGAAATCAGATACTGAGAAATTTATACGTCCCTCTGAGAGTTGCAAGAAAAATAAGATTATAAAGACAAAGTCAAAACAGCCATTGGAGAAAACGCCAACATCAGAGTTCCAGAATGAAATTTTCACTATGCACCGGAGTGTGCGCTGATATGAAATTTCCTGGCAGATTAAAACTGTGTGCAGGACCGGCAAACAGTTTTAATCTGCCAGGAAGTTTCAACATCAGAGTTTATTTTCGATAATTGTGCCGTTGATATAGTAGGACCAATGACGCCATCGAATACAGGAAACAGATACATTCTGACTTTCCAAGTTTCACTGACGAAATTTGTCGTAGCAGAACCAATACAAAGGCAAGACGTAGATACAGTAGCACGAAAACTAGTAGAAAATGTAATTCTGAAATCCCAAATACCAACATCAAAAAATGGTTCAAATGGCTCTGAGCCCTATGGGACTTAACTTCTGAGGTCATCAGTCCCCTAGAACTTAGAACTATTTAAGACTAACTAACGTAAGGACATCACACACATCCACGCCCGAGGCAGGATTCGAACCTGTGACCGTAGGGGTCACGCGGTTCCAGACTGTAGCGCCTAGAACCGCTCGGCCATCCCGGCCGGCACCAACATCACTGTTAAGCATTATGGGAAGCGGGTATATAAATTGTGAAAGATCGAAAAAATACAGACAACCAGTTAGCACCCTCAAACGAATGGGGTTCTGGAGCACACGCATCGCACGTTAACAGAAATGTTAAAGTACTTTATAGCAAAGGATCAAGCTGATTGGGATAACTGGCTACCATTTGCAACTTTTGTATTCAATACGACGCCGCGCAGTACAACAGGCTATACGCCGTTTCAATTATTCTTTGGAAGAAAATGCAGTATTACGGGAATATTACAAAAGAAATCAGAGAATGTAGTATATACGTAGTTACGATGACTATGCGACCGAAATGAGGCAAAAGATACAGATACTACATCAAGAGGCTAGGGCTAACACGTAGAAACAAAAAGAGCAAAGTAAACAGCAATATGATAAGACACAAAATCCCAAAGTATTTAGAAAGCATGATAGAGTACTCCTGTTTGACGAAGGTGTAAGAAGAGGATGGTCGAGGAAAGTAGATAGTCAATGGAGGGGACCATTCACTGTCATAAATGTAAAGGGGCCTATTGTAGTAATAAGGATAAAAGGACAGAAGTGCGTAAAGGTGTATGCCAACCGACTAAAAGAGTTCTTTTAATTACAGATAATGGCAGCACAAGTAATGTGGACAGTAACAATAATCGGGAGACTTGCAGTGGCCGGTGTATGACAAGACATTTCCAAAAGATGTACAGGTTCAGAAATTCCAGTAAACACCTGGTATATATTATGATAATGAAGGGACAGTACACCTATACAGCACAACGTGGGGAATAGTAAGTTATTTAATTTGCAGGCATGGCGTGGTACGTTTGGAACCACTAATCAGGCAGCCATCAGGGCAGTAGCTAATTGTATAACAAAATTACAAAAGGCAAGACTAAGTACCGTACAATGTGAGAATGCGCAACAAACCATAAGCTGGCATAGCGGGAATATACATGAAGCAAGAAAATTAATAAATCAATTGGCCTGACACGAGCAAGGACGTGCGAAAGGAGGGATTTTGAATTGAATTGGGGAAACCAGTAAAGTATTATTCGGTACACTAGACGAGGAAGACGTATCATTTTTTAAAGCAAAGCTCGATGTTCTGGAGGAACAGCAGAGAGAATTATTAAGATTATCAAAGGAAGAAGTAACGATCCTAAGGGCGTCGTTAATGGGCTTCAATCAAACAGTAAATACGGTAACAAAGAACGAAGAAATTATATAAAATGGAATACATAAGTTGAGCAAACGTATAGAAGAGTTCGAAAATAGCACGGATAAAAAGGTGCAGATAGCATTGATATTAGTAACAATCACGGAACAATTAGTGCAGCTCACACGATGCTTAACGAATTAGAAAGAAGATACTACCTTTCATATCAGCAATTGTAAATGCACAGAAAGGATTATTGGAACCACACTTAAAAAATCCTATTCAAGTGGTGAAGTATTTGGAGCTAATTAAGAATGAACTAAGAGATAAAAAGCTTCCGATCGATCTCACTGAAGACCATGGGTATGAGCTACTGCGTGTAATAGATTTAGATGTATTTTTAGCCGGCAGTACTTTAAGTCATGTTCTAAATGTCCCATTAGTAGTTATCAATTAGTACTCCTTGTATAAGATATGGGCTTTCCCTGCAAAGTATGATAGTAATAAGAGATTGTTTACATATATCACCCCGGAGAAAGAGTTTCTCATGATCGATAAGGCAAAAAGACAATATGCACAAATGACAAGAGACCAACTTGTGTGTAAAACATTAACCATAAACACCAAATATGTAAGCAGAATTTTGTATTAATGTCGACATACGACCACGAGAGGTGTGAAACCAGATTGCTTCAACCCGTTACAAAAATACCGAAGGATTGCAATCTGAAATGAATTATATTGAAAGAAAGTATCTGAACGCAGATACGGGTAAACTAATGGTTATTTGGAGTCCCAAAAGAAGAAGGGTTAAACATACTATGTAATCATTCACCACCCTCAGACCTTATAATGAAAAGAACCGGAAACTTAAGTTTTAAGAATAAATGTGTAAAGGATACGTTGCGCAAATAATGTTAGAATCAGTTCGCACTAATAGTAGTGAAACAGACATAGTTCCATCCTTAAACATAGATATTCACTGCTGTATAGTGGAACAGAAGAAACAAAAAATGTCAGAAATACCAGTAATATTACCACTAGAGCATGTGATACGTTACTTAGACGAATTAAAAGGAGCTGGATATGAGAGAAATCAGCTGCAGGACGAAATCGAGAATCAACAACGAACCACCTTCCGAGGCTAGTCAACGAGTACGTATTCCGTGTGGGGATATACAGATTCTATAACACTAGTTTTAATTATTTTTATCTGTTGTTTATGTATATACTGTAAATGTTGTCGAAAATGTGGACAACACCTGTGTACAATAAGTGGAAGATGTTGTGCGAACATTTGTATAACAAATACTGTTAATAGTAGGAGCCCAAAACGGAAGATCATAAGATGTCGACCAACACTATCATCTGAACCTGAAAATAATACAGAGGAAGATCTAAACACTATAAGCTTTGCAAACTCGCCTGTTAACAGAGTATGGAGTGAGTAAACACAGTCTACGAACTTGTCCATAACGTCGAGAGCTACCACCCCTATGGAGGACTCCCCAAAAATGCGAACAGACAAAAGACAGATAAAATTATAACAATAAAAAGCGTTATGTAAATGGAAAGAGTATGAAGGAAAAGGTGTAAAAAGAAAAAATGTAATTGAAAAGAAATGGTAACCATTGTCTTATGTAAAAATGATGAATGTTGAAAAATTATATGAGAAGGAGTTATGTGTCATATCAAGGTTAACGTATAAATATGCATAAAACTAATAAACAAAGAGTAAAGTTCCACTGGCACTAAAAGGGAAGTTTAAGAAATTTTGTAACCTTTGAGGGCAGAGCTTATAAAATTTCCCATGGGGGAGGGAGGTGTTGTTGTTGGTGTTGTTGTCTTTAGTGCTGGGACTGGTTTGATGCAGCTCTCCATGCTACTCTATCCTGTGCAACCTTCTTCATCTCCAAGTACCTACTGCAACCTACATCCTTCTGAATCTGCTTAGTGTAGTCATCTCTTGGTCTCCCCCTACGACTTTTACCCTCCGCGCTGCCCTCCAATACTAAACTAGTGATCCCTTGATGTCTCAGAACATGTCCTACCAACCAATCCCTTCTTCTGGTCAAGTTGTGCCACAAACTTCTCTTCTCCCCAATCCTATTCAATACTTCCTCATTAGTTATGCGATCTACCCATCTAATGTTACGAATCTCAATCAGCGATGAGTACAAATTAGTTAGTAACTAGATTCTGGACCATGAGAAATGGCCATTTTACTGTTCCATTACCTATCTTAATGTCATAATAACTTGTTTCGTAACTCTACTAGACTTATTACCTACAGCAGTTAAAACCTTATACTTTTGAACAGGAAACTGTGGTACAGGTTCAAATTCAGTCGTTCTCTTATAATGAAATGAAATGGTCATATGGCACTGCCGGTCGGGAGGCCCCATGTGGGGAAGTTCGACCACCTAGTGCAAGTCTTATTTCAGTCGACCTCACAACTGGGCGACTCGCGAGCCGATGATGAGGATCAAAGGATGAGGACAACACATCACTCAGTCCACGAGCGGGGAAAATCTTCAACTCGACCGGGAATCGAACCGGGCCCGCTCATGGGAGGCAAGCACGTTACCATGCAATTAAGCAGGCAAACTATTCTTTTATATAAATTATACGACAAAACACTCACAGCCGATACGGTGTCCAAAACAATACTGGTTGGAATACATCCTACTATACCAGTAGTTGTTGCTGAAACTATTTTATTGCTAGATGAACGACATTGTGTTTTGTTCTGCAATACTTCATCAAATAATCTCTCATTCTGATTGTAGCCTATAAATAACAGTGGTTGCTGCTTAAAAATATTTGCTACATAATCGTTCTGTTGTTCATCAGTGGCTGTATGAGTCAATGATTCAATGATTTGATATCGAAACCGCCCCCTCCTCCCCCCCTCCAAACCTTCTTCAGCCACGACCTATGGCACGACAGTGACTGTCTTTAGTTTGATGTCGTCGTAATTGGTGCAGGTGTGATACAGGCGGAGGCGAACTTTCACTTGAGACTTCTATTATGTTTGTATTAGAGGCTCTGAGCACTATGGGACTCAACTTCTAAGGTCATCAGTCCCCTACAACTTAAAACTACTTAAACCTAACTAACCAAAGGACAGCACACACATCCATGCCCGAGGCAGGGTTCGAACCTGCGACCGTAGCGGTCACGCGGTTCCAAACTGTAGCGCCTAGAACCGCTCAGCCACCCCGGCCGGCTTGTGTTAGAGTATTGTATATTCCACTCGCCAGTCTGTTGTGGCTTTTGTGGTTGAGCACCTTGACTTACCTGCGGATTGGTGGCTAAAGTCCAATCTGAATTTATACAGGCTGTGGCGGCATTTGCCACTGGCCTGTGTTGATGTTGTACTGAGGTGGTGGAGCTGTATTTTTGGAACCATTACCGCAGTTACAGTTCGAATTTTGCTGGTGATTTTGTAGAGGCTGATAACTATCTCTATTTTTATTCCAGTTTTTGTTATTTCCATTTCTGTTTTATTCCATTGTTGTTGTTGCGGTGCCTATTGTGTGGGTTTGTCGCTTGTTTGTGATATGATTATTGTTCTTAATAGGGTTTGTCTGCTGATTTTGGTGCGTATACTGATTTGCGCAAGGAATCTGTTGAATCCGCTGAGCTATGTAACCGAAAGCGGCCGGCGCGCCAGGATTAAGTTGGCTAGCCTGCGCGTTTTGCATACCACTGACGTAAACGAGGTGGCAGCTGTTTTGTCATGCGAAACGTTGATCCTCATGTAAAATATCAACAGAATCAAGCACAGTCACAAAATATTCTACAGCATTGTCTGGAATGTGCAGTGACTTCTCTTTAATGTTAAAAGGCAATCTAGCTTTCAGTACGTGGAGTACAAAGCGCGTAGCTACAGGACCATCAATAAAGTGTGTCATATTCGAATATTTCTCAAAATATCGGCGCAAATTGCCACGTTTAGCGTTCAAAGGCTCTGGTTCCACAATTTGTTTCCTAAGACGTTTTTCTACCGACTGCGACCAAAGTTTGGCCAAGATATTTCTTTCAAACTGCACAAATGTCATGCATCTGTCGGCTTCTTTATATTCTTAGGCAGCTGCGTCACGCAGGATGTTACCTACAACGTATGAAACTCTCTTTCGGTCACTTTATGCTCTTGGGAACAGTACAGTACGTTTGTCTGGGATGAAAGACTGAAATTGCCGATGTTTAATCAGACTTTCTTCTTCTTTGGCAGTGTAATGTCGATCGTTTTCACTGTAATTATTGTAGTGATCGGCTGGTGATTGGAAAGGAATGTACTGTCAATAAATGCCACGATTGTAATAATGTGTCATGTGTATGGGTGTGTTCTGTTGTTACTGTGAGGTGTGTGTTGTGTACGGAGAAGCCGTGTCATACAGCATTTTTCTTTCATTAAAAAAGCGAACATTTTGATTATTAGCATTCCCACACTCCGGTCTTATGTCATCGTTTAGTTGTTTCTGTTGTGCTGCGCTGGAGCGAGCTGCCTCAGCTATGAGATGTTTATTATTTTCTGCAAATTTGGTTACGGTGTCCTGAACAACCGTTGGTAATTTTTCCTCTATACATTGTTCAAAATATTTATTTTTCTGATCACACCAATCACGAAATTTTTATTTATGTTGGCAAAACGGTTGTCAATGTGTAATTGCAGTTTTTATGTAAGTTGTTTCCAATGTGTTAACTTTGCCTTCAATTACAGCAACTCGTGCTTTTATTGAATCACGAACTGACTGGTATGATTTAACTTGTGTGGGAACAGCTTCGAATGAAGCTTTTAAATGTTTCACTTCAGTTTGAATATCTTTTACGTCTTTTGTGGGTTTTTTCTGCAGTAAGTTCAATTTGGAAAATTTGGAGTCACGTTCGGACACCTGTCCGCTCAGTCTTGTGTTAATCTCGTCTACTCTTTCATACCAAGTACCATTACAAGTATTTAGTGCTCTTAATTCAACCTTAATCTTGCGTTTTTAAAACTGTCACATGTTCGTCAATGTCGTTTTTTGTTTTCAGTCACTTGCTTGAAAATAGCGTCAAACATACTGGCAATATTTGTCAACTGAAACTGTTCTGCCCCTGCCAAGTTGGTTGACGTGACATCACGGACATGGATGGGCTGTGATCCGGACTTAGCTATCTGACTAGTGGTCAGCATATTTACGAAATTTCGTCACTAGAAGTGTTAAATGATGATTCTTCGTTCATATTGGAGTGAACTCTTGAGTCATTGTCACTGTTTTGTTCAATGTCCAAGTCGGATTCGTTTTGCGTCTGTTGTCTGTCGTGTTCCATTTCTGCTAATTATTTACGTGTTACCACCATGCTACACGTAATGTACATGACAAGAAAAATCTTTCAACACGTTTGAGAATGAATTCATGAAATTAATTTAGTATGGCACCAATATTGACTTAACTGAGCAAGAATTGCAATAAATGGTGAAATAATTAATATTAATGGCTGCTTGCCATTTTACGGTGATCATGACACAATTCAACCATTTTGAGGAAATGTATGGCTGTATTGTTGTAATAAACTGTACGATCAAAATAATTTGGAGTACGCGATCTTGCGCAAAAATGACTCCTACTGTTACGGAAAATTTTGACAAAGCTAGGAAACAAAGTAAAATTACTGAAAGCGCTTGGACTAGCGTGCTAATGTAAAAATGCGATGTCTTAACTTCTATCGAATGATGAAGTGTAGGTTCCAGGTTTCATCAACAATTTCAATGGTTCATCTTTTTTTTTTCGTCTTTACAATATTGAATGGCAATGGCTCGTCATTCTCCATGCAACAAAGAAAAACAGCACGGCAAATGCAATAAAAGGTCCAGAAACGAAGTCTCCAGTTTCACGTATCCGCTTTTCCAGTCTGGTTCGTGAATATCAGCAAACAGACAAATAATAATAGATAAAGATAATAGTATGCGATCATTGTACGTTAATGCAAACTGGGCGCTTGACAATGGCTTTTTGCGTACTGTCCGTTCGTTGTAATTTTGACCGTGAGTGACTTTTCTGAAAATATTTCTTTATCGACTTCGTAGATTGAATAATTACAAAGTTTTGGCTCGTGCTGGACCTTTCTTAAAATTTGTAACACAGAACCTTTAACCATGCCAAGGCGCCGTTTAATTGGAACAATAGCTTGCAACATAAATGAAACTCTGTATTCACGAAATATTGTACTAAATTAAATTACATGGACACATTAATTTTGATGCTGTGTGTTACCACGAGTACACCTACTGAGATTGAGTCTAAATAAAATAGAATAATGGCGGTGTGCCAAATAATTATCCGCAGCGATGGCAGATATGCGTCTGATCTAAAGCGCTTCTAGAATAAAAAAGGTGCCGTCTTCTCGACAAGACAACTGAACTGCGCAATTATTCTAATATTTCAGCGGTGGTACGACACAATCGATACAACCGCTTATAATGATTAATATCTTAATTAATTTTTTATTTATATTGTCAACTTATATCTACGTTTTTGCAATATGACAATGCCTATTCAGCAAATGTGCCTTTAAAACCTGCGGGCTTCATTATGACATAACGTGCATGGAAGACAGCAAATGCAATTCTTTCAAGCCATGGGGTACGTAAACTCTGTGTTTTCAAATGAAAAAAATGTACAGCAAGAGAATCCAAACCCTCCAACAAGTCTTCTGCGAATGTAGTTTAACATAATGTCAACTACTTATATTTCCGTACAATGACCCAGGATGCTAATGTGCAGGATTAAGAAATAAAATTTAGCGTTATAGACTGCGTTGATGATCGACAGTTTTATGACCACTACCAACTTCGGAATTGGGCAGCCTGTTGGTGCTGGGGACAATTAATCTGTCAGGGAAAGGGTAAGAGCACAGCTGAGACGAACGAAATAAGAATCATGAAATGAAATCTCAGATTACGAATATGGTACCACCACGGCTATACAGTTTACTGTAGACAAAGGAAAATTTATTTCAGACCAGGAGCAGTCGACTTGGACACTTCAACTATTTAAGCATACCTTCTGACAACCCTATACTGCCCTATGTCCCTGTGTCTGTTTCTCACAGTGTTCGCACAGTTATGTGATTCTTTTGTTTTCGTCAGGTTGCCTTGGCTTCAGCATGAAATATATTATTGCAGAGTGCATGTATGCTTGCCTGTCCAAAGTAACCTTCCTTTGAACTTTAACAGACACTGTCAAATGCAGGTACTACTCGAATTTATTTCTTGCCAAAGCCAAGGCAACCTGGCGAGAAAAGAAAACGAGTGCCCCCGTGCGAGAGTCACATAACAATGCGATCACTAAGTGTAGCAGACACACGGACATATGGAAGGTTGGCTTTGTCCGTGAACCGTGCTGGGATAGCAAAAGCGGTTTAGGCGACCGCTTCCGTAAAGCTGGAGATCTGGGTTCAGGCCCCGGTCTAGCACAAATTTTCGTTTGTTTCCAGTAAATTGTATTTCTGTGATGGTATCAAAATTACTGTCTAAGAGTGCCTTTCGTGATTTAATATGGCTATAAATTGTCTGCGGCGTCTTTTTGTTCGGACATGCATGCATATCCGATGGAACAGCGCAGCGATCTTTACGGACACTATCAAACACAGAAACAGTACTAATGGAAAGGAGAATCGTTCCAGAAATTATACGGGTCATCACGGGGAATTCCAGTGACAAAGCGTCTTCGGGAAAGGACACACCGTTACAGCTCAGCGTCTCATAAAGAAAATCTCGGATATAGCGAAGCTGTTCGGGTGTACATGTCCTACTGTCGTGAACATTTATGGAAAACGTTTCAAGGACCTATTTGGCAACAAAGTCATGGCAGGTAGAGGTCGGAGGCTTGCATGCTCTATAATTAAAGACTGGTGGCGATATGATGCAAATCTGAAGGAAGAGTACGATGCTGGCGCAGGTATCTACAAGTGTTTCGAAGGACACCGGCCGGCACATATTGTTGAACATAGCGCTGCACATATTCGACCTTCTAAGTGCTCCCATGCTGAACCAACGACAACGTCAGGTACAATTACAATGCACACGAGATCATCAGGATTCCACATGGGAACAACTGAAAGATGTCGCCTGCTCGGAAGTATCTCTTTATTTGTTACGTCAAGTCAGTTACTGTTATGGTACACCTTCATCCAGGCGAAAAGCTCTTCGAGGCATGCACCACACCACACACCGAGGTCGGTGGGGGCAGTATTTACTATGGAAGACATTTATCTGGTCTCCCATGCAACCAGTGGTAGTAATCAAAGACATCATGACATCTGTGGACAATGTAAGCATGTGTCTATGTTTGATCTCTTCCCTGACGGTGATAACTCCTTCCAGCTGGATAACTGTCTATGTAAGCCGTTTCAAAGAGCCAAAATCGTGCTTCAATGGCATGAGGAGCTCGATAGCGAATTCTCAATGATGCCATTCCATCAAATTCACCTGATCTGAACCCAATGAAACGAACATGTGACGCTGTGGAGCGCCAGCTCCTTGCTCACAAATCATCGGCAGATTGAAACTTCCTGTCAGATGAAAACTGTGTGCCGGACCGAGACTGTAACTCGGAACCATTGCTTTTCGCAGACAAGTGCTCTACCATCTGAGATACCCAAGCACGAATTACGCCCCGTCCTCACAGCTTTAATTCCGCCAATACCTCGTCTCCCACCTCCCAAACTTCACAGAAGCTCTCCTGAGAACCTTGAAGAACTAGCACTCCGGGAAGAAATGCATTGCATTGAAGTTTGGGAGGTAGGAGACAAGGTATTGGCCGAATTAAACCAGTGAGGACGGGGTGTGAATCGTACTTAGGTAGCTCAGATGGTAAAGCACTTGCCCGCGAAAGGCAAAGGTCCCGAGATCGAGTCTCGGTCCGGCACACAGTTTTAATCTGCCAGGAAGTGTCATATCAGCGCACACACCGCTGCAGAGTGAAAATTTCGTTCTGGAATCAACGGTAGATTATCTGCCGTTATTTCGTGAAATGTGCATAGACGTATAGTGTCATATGTTGCCAAAAAACTATCGCTGCTGTACTGCGTTTCAAAGGTGAACCTACAATCTATTAATCAGATAGTCGTAATGTTTTAAGGTACACAGTGCATTGTACCGTACACTCTGTTCAGTCACATTGATTTGACCAAATGCCAAAAGCTATGAATGCAGGGCAGACGGTTCTGAGACTTGCACGAATAGAGTCATTGAGGTTCGGTGGTGGAGAGGGGGGGGGGGGGGCGACGACAGGACCTGGAGCTTTGTGCCATGACCATCTGCGCTAGGTTTCTCGGTTGAGAAACAATGACACGAAAAAACCGTTAGAAGAGATCCCACAGATTCTCGATTGGGTTTAAATCTGCACATGCATTGCGATCTGTTGGTGCATTGCCATGTCGTTCTGTTAGATTCCACTGTGTCGAGGGAAAACAAACTGCTTGTTGGGGTAGAAATGGTCCCCAACGATAGATACACAATTGTGTTGATCCATTGTAGCCTCCAGAATGATGACATCATCCAGGGAATGCCATGAAAACAGTCCTCAGACCATAACGCTGATGAAGCTGATTAACAGCAGTTAGCATGGGTGCATGAAGCAGGCACTTGCTACAGAATTTTTGCTGCAGAGGCTCATTTGCAGTAAAGTTGGCTGAACGGTCGTCGAGGAGACAGAGGAGACACAGCTGATAGCCGCTTAGTTCATCTGGCAGTCGGCTGCTCAACACTAGCAAGTCCATACGGCTGTACACTTCTCCACAACCGTCAATCGACCCAGTCATTGTCTTAAGTGGCCCGTGATGCATGGCAGTTGCCTCGGGAGCAATTTTATAAGGCACTATTTTTACATGCGTGGAATAATTCAAACATAGCGGAACGCGAACAGCTCACAAACTTAGCTGTTTTGGAATTGCTTCCACCTGAGGCTCAAAAGCGAATGATCATGCTTCGGACATCAGATAAATCGTTCCCTTTCCACAATATGACTACGACTGAACTGTTCTGCGAATCCCTCACTTCTTCGATACAATGTGTACCCCCCCAATGCTAATGCTGTCGCGTACTGTCTATGAGTGGTTATGGCTCATTCATTCCAACATAGGTGATTTTACATTAATGTGACTGGATCATGTTCATAGTGTGTGTGAAAAGTAATGAGACCAATGCTTTAATTTTTTTCAAACAACGATATTGTCGTCTTCAAAGTAGTTCCCTTCGGTAACTACACTATGTGATCAAAAGTATCCGGACACCTAACTGCAAATTACTTAGAAGTCTGTGGCGCTAATGCTGGAATTCTATATTCTATTGCCTCCTCCATCCCCCCTCCCTCCTTACCCTTGATGACAGCTTCCACTCTCGCAATCATACGCTCATTCAGGTACTGGAAGGTTTCTTGGAGAATGGCAGACCACTCTTCACGGAGTGCTGCCCTGAGGAGAGGTACCAATGTCGATCAGTGAGGCCGAGCACGAAGTAGGTGTTCCAAACCATCCCAAAGGTGTTCTATGGGACTCAGGTCAGGAGTCTGCGGAGGTCTGTCCCTTACAGAGATGTTATTGTCGTGTAACCACTTCGCCATAGACCGTGCACTATGAGCAGGTGCTAGATCGTGTTAAAAGATGCAATCGCCATCCCATAATTGCTCTTCAACAGTGGAAAGCAAGAAGGTGCTTAAAACATCAGTGTAGACCTGTGCTGTGATCGTGCCACGCAAAACAAGAAGGAGTTTATGCCCCCTCCATGAAAAACACGATCACACCATCACACCACCAATTCCGAACATGACTATTGGTACTACGCACGCTGGCAGACGAAGTTTACCGGGCATTCGCCGTACCCACACCCTGCCATCGGATCTCCACATTGTGTACCGTGATTCGTCACTCCACACAACGTTTTCCCTCTGTTCAATCGTCCAACGTTTACGCTCCTTGCAGCAAGCGAGGCGTCCTTTGGGATTTAACGGCGTGATGTGTGGTTAATGAGCAGTCACTCGATCATGAAATACAAGTTTTTTCACATATCGCCTAACTGTCGTAGTACTTGCACTGGATTATGATGTCTGACTATTACACATTACGACCCTCTTAAATTGTTGACAATCTCTGTCAGTCAACAGACGAGGTCGGCCTGTACGCTTTTCTGCCGTATGTGTCCCTTCACGTTTCCACTTCACTATCACATCGGAAACAATGAACCTAGGGATGTTCAGGAATGTGGAAATCTCGCGTACAGACGGTGTAGCGGCATCTGCCGAGCCTAGAGGAAGCGCAGCAGATCAGCAGCAGCACTTGTGTGATAAACTATAAATTAATTTAGTCTTTGTTTTCTTGTTCACTTGTTTCTGCAAAGAAGTGAACTGTACATGTGTATTTTACTGTGTAGACTAGTCGTTAGAAAATTAATCGTAGTTTTTGTTGTTGCATAAGTCTTGTGAATATTCTTGTGTAGGCCGGCCTCCTGGTGTAAATTTTCCCCGTAGAGAAATTTATTTTTGTTTAATTGCTTGCGGTCTCAGAATACAGTGATAATCTGTAGACCAACGTTTACTGTTACTTTATTCACCTTTCGTATATTTTCAAACTCAGTGCCGCTGTTTGAGACCTTGTATCTATTAAAACACAGTACAGTATGGATAGGGAGTGTGCTAGTTGTAAGCGGACACAAGGAGAGTTGGTCGCTGTGCGCAAACAGCTGTAACCGGCGTTGGCTACTGTCAGCAAGTTGCGGTGACGTCGGGGTGCCACTGGAATCACCTGCTGGCCCTGACGTCACTGTCGCTTCCGATAAGCAACGTCTGACCAGTCCGTCCTCACACTAGATTGGGTGGCAGACAATGCTGGGTTCGCGTCTCACTGGGCGGAAGACGAAAGAGGGAGCAGGCTGTACGACTGGCCCCCTACATCTTACCAACAGGTATGTACAGTGCGGGCAATTACTGAATGGTGTAATATTACAAAAATTAAATTTTTTATATTTCAATTGAAATTTCAGCTCGTAAGTAATGTTGCATTATAACGTACACAACCACTTCGAAACTCTCGTGTTGAACCATCAGCAGTTAAACTCACGTGTTGCTGACAAGGTAAAGCTCTATAATCCAATAGGGAGGTTTGGTGGTGGTCACGTGGGGGTGGAGCTGCGGCCAGCCGCCGGGGATAGACACGCCGTCCGCCCTCCTCTGCTGGCAGCTACCGATCCGGTTAGAAGCTCTCCTCTCCTGCTCTCTTGGACAACATCCCGTTCAATTTCGGCGGCTTCTCTAGGCCTGCCTTCAACCACCTTTACTGAAATAAACCATCATGTCTATTATAAAATGTATAACTTCATCACCTCAGCGGTTGCCTACTATTTTCCCTTCCTCGCCAATCCTGACACATTAACAGATAGCAGATGCTACCCAGTGTTGATGAGACCTCTTGAGCCAGCACGGAATGCCTCTCCTGTTGGGCCAGCGGTCGATTTTCCTGCCTAGTCCGGCCTAGTCCAGAGGGTGGGTATGCTTGTCACTGGGAGTTCCAATGTTAGGCGGGTGATGGAGCCCCTCAGGGAGATAGCAGGCGAGGCGGGAAACAATTCCCGTGTGCATTCAGTATGTTTGCCCGGAGGTCTCATCCGTGATGTGGAGGAGGACCTGCTGGCAGCTATCGAGCTACATGTGGTGTCACATGTCGGCACAAATGGCGCCTGCTGCTTGGATTCTGAGACCATCCTCGACTCCTTTCGACAGTTGGCTGATTTAGTGAAGGCAACTAGCAACGCATGTGTGGTGCAGGCTAAGCTGTCTATCTGTAGCGTCGTACCGAGAGTTGATCGCGGTCCTCCGATTTGGAGCTAAGTGGAAGGTCTAAACCAGAGGATCAGACGACTCTGCGACCGTATATGATGCGAATTTCTTGACCTCCGCTATCGGGAGCAGAAATGTAGGGTTCCTCTTACAGAAAGGTAGTTGAAGCCAGACATCAATTACAACAAAATCCTAAGGTCAGACTGGAATGTTCCATAAAAACACGGGAAAACTGCCGGATGTCAGTAACGTCCTGCCACGATATTTACTGACATCCTGCAGTTCTCCCGCGTTTTTATGGAACAATCAGTACGCCGGGAAAGCTTTAAACATCATATCAGACTGGTATGTTTATCGTAAGGGTAGGTTAGCTGCCAATGGTGGCGGCGTGTTTATTGCAGTAAAAAATCGATAAAATCTAGCGAGGTTATCACGTATTCCGAACGTGAATTAATCTGGGTGAAACTGAGTATCAAAGAACGGTCAAAAATGGTGATCGGATGTTTTTATATACCACCTGGATCAGGATCTGTAGTTGTAGAGCGCTTCAGACAGAACTTGCAGGTTATAATTGGTGATTTTCCTGATCATGCCGTCGTAATAGTGGGTGACTTAAACTTGCGAGGTATAAATTAGGAGTGTTATGCCATCAAAACTGGTGCCAGAGACAGAGAATCGTATGGCGTTGTTCTGGGTGTCTTGTCCGAAAATTACCTTGAGCAGATAATTAGATAACTAACTAGTGTGGGTAACGTCGTAGACCCCCTGGCAACAAACAGACCCGAACATATCAAATCTGTTAACGTAGAGGAAGGTGTCAGTGATCATAAGGGTGTGACAGCATCTATAACGACGGGTCCTACGAGGAATGTTAAGAAAGGTAGGAAGATATATTTGCTCAGCAAGGGTGAAGGGTACAAATTTCAGAATATCTCAACAGTCAGCATCAAATATTCGGTGATGAGGATGAAGAGAACAAATGGAAAAAATTCAAAGATATCGTTCAATATGCCCCAGACAAGTACGTTCCAAGTAAGGTTTCAAGGGATGGGAAAGATCCACCATGGGTTAATAGTCGTGTTAGAAAAGCACTACGTAAACAAAGAGCACTTCATCTCAGATTCAAGAGAAGTAAAATCCTAGCTGACAAACAAAAGCGGAACGAAGCGAAAATGAGCGCAAGGATAGCAATGAGAGAAGCGTTCAATGATTTTGAAAGTAAGATGTTGTCAGCCGACATGAGTAAAAACCATAAGAGATTTTGGTCGTGTGTAATATCAGTAAATGCGTCAAACTCATCTATTCATTCTCTCATAAAACACACCGCCACCGAAATGGAAGATAACAGAGAGAAGACCTAAATACTGGATCCGGTGTTCCGAAGTTGTTTCATCGCAGATGATCGTAACACTGTCCCCTCTTTTCGATCGTGCGGACGCCGAAATGGCAGATATTGAGATAACCGATCGCGGAATTAAAAAGTAGCTACAATCGCTTAGTAGTGGAAACGCTTCAGGACCAGATGAGACACCTATAAGATTGTACTGTATTGCAGTGTATAGTATTGTATGGAACTAGGGACCTAGGACCGACGGAGAGGCTTCGTCCCCGCCGTAGACCTCAGTGGTACACAACGCAACAACAGGCCACAGCAGTCCACTCACCCCACCGCCGCCCCACATCAAACCCAGGGGTACTGTGCGATTCGGCCTCCAGTGGAACACAAATAATAACCAACGGCTACAAAAGATATTTTGAACATTTCCTGTAAGGAAGAGTTTCATGTCATGAGACGCTACTTTCTGTTTCTATGTCTTTCCCGTGACTGATGAACATAAAAGAGTCGTAGAAAATTACTTCTAAGGCTGAAATAAAAGCGTTTCCGGATGTGTTTCCAAATAATGTATTTTCAGTTGCGTATGAAGTATGCGTCGTGGTCTTAGGTTTTATTTCACCCTGTATCATTTTCAAAGTGCGCCGAAATATCTAGAGCCTCCCTTCTGTTCAGTGTCCACACATTACCTACCTCGCGTCGCTGCTTAGTACGTATATTACGGGCGCTATTGACGTTAGGTGATTCAAATGTCCAGCGTCCGGTTCCCCTGTCATTTTTGTGCAACTCCAGCAAAATGAAAGCAGGCACGGCGCACGTTTTATTTATGGCAGCGAAACTTCATATCGGTCTCCGGCCCACGTTTCGACCTTGCGTCACACGGCCCATATTTCTCCGCGTTATTAATAGATCACAAGAGGGCCGCGTCATAATTTAGCACAGATGAATATTTCAGAGCGTTCCATGAATCGCGTACTACTATTTCACGCAGTCCCTCAGGTGCTCCCAAGGGCGAAAAACCGGCCCGCACAATGAAGTACTCGTGTTATACACTCGCACAATCCCGGGAGATTCATGCCGTAGCCGCGACGCGCCGTCCCTCATTCTCAGAGAGCCCCGGCAGACGAAAATTTTGTGAATGCGCTCGTGGACGAGCTGCGAGGACCGCTAACCTAGTTTTTTGTTACAAAAAATAAAAATTTAAAAAAATGGACGAGCCTCGCTAAATGGATGACGGACGAGGGTTGTGCAAAAACAAATTCCAGCCACTGAACATTACTGCCTGACTAAGGATATGAAGTTTACACCTTTAACAAAGCGACGCAATGGTAACTTCATCTTCATTAAAACAGATTAACCCCACTGACATGGAGAAGAAATTGAAGTAATGGTATGCACTGCGAAAACAGCAAAACAATGGAAACTGTCAAACGGCACAGAATTTTTTTGCAATTATTGTACGAGGATAGCATACTGTCACACATGTGAACGTACTCGTGTGAGTATACTTTATTTCAGTATATGTGCAGCATGTTCAGCCTCTCAATGTCGCGCTGGCTAAACTGAAGACAATGAGCGAGTCAGTGGAATATCTTAACGCATCGCGCTCGTGCTTACAATGACTTTATTTAACTTTGGTGTTTACCCTTGCTATCTGCACACCTCTTTAGCTGGCCGTAACATTTTCCTCTCAAACTTTTATGAATAAAATCGTTTAAAATTCACTTCAAATTAACAGGAATTATGGAAAAATGTAACATATTTGCACCTCTCGATCTATAGGAAAGACTAATGATTGGCTATGTACCGTTTAACCTGAGTGACTGAGCGAAAAATTTATTTGCCTTTGTTACTCTATTTTCTTTTGTGTAGTCACTAAAACAGTTTGAAGGGCATGAACGAGGAAATATCTTCCACAAATATAAGTTCATTACTAATATTTCGAAATATTCTACACGCGTCTAATGAAAGGGATAGAGAAAACTTATCGGTGATTCCTTTTCAAACAAAAATTGGGACTGACCAAAACTGATTCCGTAAGACATTAGTAACTACACTAAATGTAGCTCACTTTTTAACCATCTTTAAACGTTACTATTTAACTTTAGTTGGCCTGTGTTTCATCGATGTTGTGAATGCTGCGAATCATGAGAACGTCACGAAACCTTCAAGCTTGAGATATTATTTATTGATATCAGCTGATCGACAGAACTGATAGAAGTGCAAAACAACACATTAAATTGAGCTAAACCGAACTGAAATGCAATGACTCCTGCAGTAAACAAAACTTGACGAACTTCCCACGCAGAATCACTGCGCCGCTTTAAATACAAATTTAACAACGCTACCATTGTTAATTTATTACAAAATGTAACTTACAATTGAAAACAATGTCGTCTAAATAACTACTCTTGCATTTGTACAAGTTATAAAACAGGATGTCAAATATTTTTATCATTATCTTGGTTTTATGTGTGAAAATTAATTCACAATCTGATTTCAACAATTATTTTGATTTTACTTTAATTTCGTAATTAGTGACTGTATGCACTTTATTGCTAAAATTTATTCGAAGTATACACATCGTGCAACACTAGGTTACATAAATTAAAAACACACATGTTTTCTCAAATACCGAAATTTCATAAATTTGGGTGGTGTAATTAAAAAGATGTAAATATATGCGTAATTTACAAGCATCATTACTTACAATGAATACATGAAAATGAATAAGGTATGAAATTACATCTGTGGATAAGGATTGCTATTTTCAGTTGAATCTTAACGAGGTTTTCGTGTTAGCGAATTTACAAATTGCAATTATTGTAATTAGTGGCGTTAGTTATTTATGCTAACATTTCCACAGCCTCTTAATATTTGTTGCTAAACCCTTATTACTTGAATTTCACGATCTGATATATTAATTTGGCATATGTACATATTTTAGTTAATGACAACAATCTATTAATAATCATGAAAATGTATATCATTCCAAAATATTCTATATGTATTTACAGAGAAGAATAGGTTTTTGGGCAAACTGAACTGAACGATACCTATAAAAATACACGCACTGAATCGTATGATAAATACACGGATGCATATAAGAAAGGAAAGTTGAAATGGTCTTGGGGGATGTTGTTGCATAATAACTTCTCAAGAGAACTAAAGGAGTTTGTTCTAAAATTAAAAACACATAGCATCTCCTTATGGTATAAAAGTGAAAATGAAGCACCCCTTTGGTATTGTTTTTATACTGAGATGTTCATTGAAATAGCGTTAGGTTCCTGTAATTTTTTTAAAATTTGTTTTCCCATTCCTGTTCTTTTCATATATATTTCAGGTAGTGCGACTTTTGAAGATAATTTTGAAACAAGTATTTCATGTATTACTTGAACCAAGGTCGACATCAATGCATCCCCACTTGGTGTTAGATTGGTTAGATTGTGTGTGCATTCCAGTAGAGTTGGCTTCAGCTTGAGCTTCGAAGTAAAATGTTAGTTGCCAAATGGAATATAGTTCCTTTGATTAAATGTTATGTGTTCCATAGCCAGATTTTAGTTACAGTTAGCTCATAATCGCTCCAGTTACGTTAATGTTACCATCGCCTATGTTCAACGTGAAAGTGTAGCTGACAGCATTAGAAGTATACGGTAAAACGTGTCAGGGTGACTCATAAATAGTGCAGTCGTTGTCGTAATAGAAAAACGGAGCGATTTCTGTGACGTCCATATCTTTCGTGCCAAAGGTGGAAGCATTTCAGAAATGGCTATATGTTGTGTACATAGTTCCGCTTAGTCAGCACGCGCACAACTTTCCCTCTAGAGCGCGCCCCGCTAAGCACAACAGTGCAGGCGCAGCGCTCGTCCATCTCCACACTAAGAGATGGCGCTGCCTTAGAGACGGATCAAATTCTGCTTACGCCGATCTGCGTATTAATATGTAACGCAGCCAATGAGATTGCTGCTAACATAGAAGCTTTTTTTCTCACCGATCACACTCGCACAGTGATACATGAATGCGCAAGGTATTATAACGAGCGTACAGACCTCCGATTATTCAGTCTGCCTTTGTCTGCACCAGTCTGCCTTTGTCTGCACCAGTCTGCATTTGTCTGCACCAGTCTGTACCAGGTTGCATTAATCTGTACCAGTCTATAGTCAAGTTTCAGTCTGCACCTAAGAAGATTATCATATTCCAGTACATAGCCATGAAGATAAATGTATAGACACTTTGTCAAGTATCAGAGATATGTGAGAATAAGATTAACGTACCAAGACTAAAGGAACTTCAGATTGTCAATTGTAAACAGCATCCAGAATCAAGTTACATAATGTTTATGCTTTTTAAAATGTTAATGAATGTCTGTGAAAATTAATCACGTTCTGTTTAAAGTTGGTCACCGTCAATCTGCTACTCTAAGCGTGCAAGTGGGATTTCTATCGTCTGACCTAACGGCAGAAGATAAACACGCCACAATAAGACCACTAGACATATTGCTAGCACTCGTCTACTTCTTTAGAGCGACAAGTCAAATAATCTGATGGTGTGTGTACCGAAGGTCTTACAGTACGCACACCACACTATGTCTGTGGCATGCCGCCATGGTTAAGCTACACCGTGTGAAGCAAAATGGCGCAATGCAAAATCGGCGCCGAGGAAACAGTGGTGCACCGCACGTCATAAGTTGCAGTGTTGCACGACAGGTGCTTAGATGTGTGTGGGAGAATGCATGCGTACCTGTTGAGCAACTGATAGCCCCGAAGAACCAAGGGACTATCAAAAGAGTCTTCTCAACGACCATTCGGCGTACGTTGCTGCCTAATGGTCTCTGCAACAGGCGCCTGGTTAATTCACCCATGCTGACCGCTCTTCATCGATTACAAAGATTGGAATTTGCACGCCAATACCGCAACTGGACGTCCACTGAGTGGCAACAGGTGGTCTTTTCAGATTAATCACGTTTTATGCTGCATCGAACAGACGGAGTTTGGCGTGTACGGCGCGAAACGTCTGAAACCCCACACCTTGCAACAATCGTCGGAGAATTATGGTCTGAGTAATGTTTTTGTAACATTCACTGGGTGATCTCGTCATTCTGGGAGCCACAATACACCATCACAAGCTTTCATCTATCTTGGGCACCATGTACAATCCTTCATTCCGTCTTTTTTTTTCATCGACACGATGGCATCTACCAGCAGGACAATGCAAAGTAGCACACAGCTCGCAGCGTACGCGCGTAGTTCTAAGATCACCGGGAGGAATTTATCGCACTCATGTGGCCACCAGATGTCCTAGATTTAAGCCCAATCCAGGATACGTGAGTCTATTTCGATCGAGCTGTTCGTCCCATGGATCCGTGAAACCTCAATAGTAAAAGCTAGTGCAGCTGGCCACGGCACTGTCGGTACCTTCCAGAAACTCAATGAACCTCTCCTTTCCGTCCCTGAAATATGGGACACACTTGCACATAGACGACTCGCGAAACGGAACGATCTGCTCACAAAATTCGGAAATCCGATCTTCGCCGACGTTGTAGAGCATATATTATTATCACCAAATTTCAAATCACGTAATGATCACCATTCAAAGATAAAGGAAATTAGAGCTCGTCCTGAGGCCTTCAGACAGTCGTTTTTCACTGTCGCAAGCCGCGAGTGGAACAGGTGAGGAGAGGGGAAGAGGGGGAATATGGGTTTGGCGCCAACTGTGCCCTCCGCCACACACCACTTAATGGCTAGCGGAGTATATATGTAGATGTAGATGTCTGCGATGCCAAAGCTGATTAGTGAGGCCGTTGATAGGCGGTTACATTATTATGACTGGGCATTGTGTTATTAGTTCGTGGCCATCCTGATCATCCTCACGTTATCCTCATCTGTAATCTGAATCTATACGGCATAGAGTACATGACTGAACCTGAAGGTGATTTTGGGGTGTAACACTTGTGAAATGTAGTATACAAGGCTGACATCTATGGCAGCAACAATAGTTCTAACGCAGCAGGGAATCTAGCCAAACTGAGCTTGAATGGCGGATACAGGTACATCATTCCATGAAGTTTCATTTTTATGCCCAGAATCATTTATATAAGCGGTCGGTGGGTGGCGCCTTGCCAGTCTCTCAGCAATAGATGACCAAATGTTTTCAATGCGTGAGAAGTCAGGGGATTATACTGGCCACGGCCCAGTCAATCACTCTCTTTATCAGAGTAGCTCAGGACAACAAATGCAAGACGCAGTCTAGCGTTATCTTGTTGATGGTAACTTTTTCGGAGGCATCGACAGTGGAGTACAACTATAGCCTGAATACATTAGAAGTATAAAAGTGCTCTCCAAATTATCAGCTATGCGAACAACATTCGTGCTCCTTAGCGTCTCAAAAAATGGATTCGTCCATTGTCATGTTGAATGGGGGAACATGATTCGTCTGTAAGGACGACGTGGTGCCACACTTCTTCTGTACAGTGTTGCCATTGGGTGCTCTATTGTCGGCGCGACACTCCCTAGGCAGAAACAGTTGATGTCCTGACAGATTGGGGTGCTCCACACGTCGTTTCACTGTCGACATGGGCACCTCTCATGCAAACAAGACCGTTTCCCGATTCAAGTACAGTAAACTACCGTTTATCCGAAATGATAGGGGTGGCGGCCGGTTCGGACAAACCGAAGTGCCCCTGTTTTCACGCGTGAAACACGCCAAATTGCGTCAGTAACGCGATATATGATCGTATAACGTGCGTTGAAAGTTATTGATATGGTTTCGAATAACCGTGCTTGTTTTCGACTGAAAAAATTGTGTTGACGTGTTAAAAAGACGCCAAGGTACGATTGGAAACTCAAACATCAGATTTAATTTTAGTACCTACTCTTTTGAACAAAAAATAAACTACTGTGCAAAATTATGAAACAAACGTAGAGATTACACAAAGGAACGAAAAGTTTGTCTAGAGGAAATTTAAAGTAAAAAAACAGAAAACGTTTAACTTATCGACGTTGAAGTTCTAGGACGCTTCATTAGAATTTATTTTTTGGTAAATTGTCTGTAATGGCTTTTGTTTTTTGGCGTGAGGAACCTTTCTTGTGGCAATATTCTCCAACGTTGGAAACAAACGACTTAGAGATAAGTCGCCTCCTCCTGTTGGCTGATGTACTCCAGGGCGTTGTGGATCGCGTAACGGCCCGTGTGACGAAACTTTTTCTCTGATTCGTCATCAGAGACATATTTTCTGACGCTGTGTTTGGTGACAATTTGGACGATTTCTTCCTCAGTCAAATCAAAAAACTCGTTTTCCACCCGCTCTTCAACGTCTTCGAAGTTCGCGTCTTCACAACCCGGTAGCTTCTCCAGGAAATTCATCAAAATTACGTCGTTTTCATCTGTTTCTGCCACGTCAGCTTGAGTTTCGTTGTTGTCTCCTTCTTCCCACAATTGGTGAGTTGCCTTATGATCTAAGAGTTTTTTTCAAGACCTAACGAGAGAAATTGGGCGAATTAGATTCCAAACTTCAGCAATCCAAATGAATGACCCTTAAAACATCGATTTTTTTAAGAGCTTGCGCAATATCTTCTTCGGCATCAATCGCACCGATTGAGTATTCCAGCAGTTTGCGTCTGTGATGGTCTTTCATCGCCTCAAGAACATCTTGATCAATCGATTGACATAGAGACGTGATGTTTGGTGGAAGAAACGGAACTTTGATATCCTGATCTTGTAGATCATCTGGGTGAGAAGGAGCGTTGTCCACAAGGGTAGCGCTTTTCGAGGAAGTCCATTTTCCTCCATGTATTTTTTTACAGCTGGAACAAACTCTGACTGGAACCACTCTTTGAACATGGCACCGTTCTTACATTCCTTAGGCTGATTCGTGTACCACAGTGCCAAAGGTTATCAGCTGGTTGCTGTCTAAATGCTCTTAGTTTTTAGGATTTGCCAATTAAAAATAGGAACACTTTATGATTGCCAATGGAATTACTGCATGCGGATGCCGTTTCTTCTTGTTTAGAGGGAAGGGTTTTTGTTGGAAATATTTTGTAATTCAACACGGTTTCATCACAGTTGTGAAGTTGATCGCCAGTATAACCTCCTTTCTCGGTAAGTGTGTGCAGTTTATTCTTAAAATAAGCGATAGCGGCTTCATCCCAGGATAATGATTCGTCGCTGATGGCAGTTTATGGAATGCCATGCCGCTTTTTGAACCGATCCAGCCAGCAGCCATCATTTCTAAGTAATTCTTGCTACTTTCCTTCAATCAGTTCATAAAACATTATCGGTTTTTGACGCAGTTGAGGACCTGAAACTGGACACTTTTGGCTCTTATTTGTTCATGCCACAAAATAAAGCCTGTTGTAACTCAGGATGTGTACCTTTTCTGATTGTTTTTAGAGATTTCACTGCGCTGCCTGACGCTTGTACAAAACAATATTTTTTCAATTTCTGATCGAATTATCTTCCGATAAGTAATCGTACTCCTACTGACTTCAAATCCACAGCAACTTCCGCGGGTGGTTCACTATCATCAATTTTCTGCAAAGCTTGAAGCTTTTGTTCCAACGAGATCTCATTTGGTTTTCCTTTCACGCTGTAGTCACTTTCAGCGGTTTTTTATCGACACTCGACTGATTCTTTCTTGATCTTTGGCCACTTTCATCTCTGGATATTGTAAGGCATGTATCGCGAGTACGAAACATTAAATCGAAAACACGCAGACGAACGACTTCACAACACTCGAGACGCAATACACAAAACTTTTTACTTTTGAAACCAGGCTGTGGCAGCCATAGAATGAAGAAATTTGATACATCTGTCCCCTCTCCCCTGTCTTAAGCCGGTATTACACTATCAAATTTCTTTGTCAAAGATTTGATCAAAGATGTGATCAAATATTCTGTCAAATATATTTGACAAATATCTTTGAGGTAGCGCTAGAAGGGGTATTCACTATCATATTTTTCGTCATAGTTCAAGGTGGCTGACAACAACAATTTGTTATTAACTGCAGCAGTTGCATGTACCACAATTGCACTGTGTGCACATATGGAAGAGAAGTGGGGAAAAAAAGGAAACGTACCTGGGTGAAGCCGTGCGTTTTACGACGACACGATAAGAGCTTTCAATAAAACTTGTTATGTGAGCTTATAGGGGAGGACGTCATGTCTTACATCAATTACTTAAGAATGGATGAGCATACATTTCTTTATGTGCTCAGTGAAGTGTATCCTCATATCACAAAGCACAATATTCACTTATGAAATGCTACATCTGCAGAAGACAGGCTCACTGTAACACTCCTATTCCTTGCTACAGGAGAGGGTTGAGTTAGGTTAGGTTCGGTTAGGTAAGGTCAGGTCAGGTCTCCAATCGTCTTAATCTATTTTTGTATTCAGCGTACCTCACGTTGTAAAGCGCCTCATCAGCTTCATGCATCTCTATTTTTTAGTTGTCAGCACACACCAATTGTATTTACCGGCAATGTTTATAAAAACACTACAGACAACAGAACGCTGCAGCAATGCTAGCGCTCCATGTGGTAACATGTCACATTGCAGTGAACAGAAGACAAGCGACTTCTTTGTTCAAATCTACAGCGAGGCCCTAGGTTTGATCAAATATTGGATGACATTTGACGAAGTTCCCTATTACACCATCAAATCTCTTTGACAAACATTTTTGACAAAGATATTTGATAAAGAAATTTCATAGTGTAATACCGGCCTTACCAAAACCCACGTGGCAACACGTTCACTGTTAAATTGTTAAGCACTTGGCTTCGTCTGAAGTACCAGGCGGAAAGTGTTTGGCGCTGCACTCTCATTGCAGGTTTCGACAGGGCGCTGCATAGAGCAATACTGTACGTGCTGTACTTCCAAGGAGTTCCAATAGATGGCAATGATATGAAACCCAACATTACGAACAAGAAGCACGCTAAAACTTCAACCAACACATGCATGAATTGACAACACTCAGACTTCTCACACGCACAAGTGCATTGAGTAGCAGTAGACTGCCGAGAAACACCATCGAATGCATGACTCCAGGCGCAGACAAGCTGAAACTTGTGAAGCGTCAGTCTAGCTAGCCAAAAGCTTAGCTGCGCGATGCATCAGACAGCGCCAATGTGAACCGCGAAAATCGGAAAAAAATTTCGGGTAAAAGCAATCCGTATAAAAGGAAGTTTACTGTACGTAAGGTGGCCTTACGATCCTGCGATCGAACAATACGTCTGTCCTCTCAAGAGCTAGTCGCCGAGGTTGCAGTAATCCAGCAAGGCGTTAATGGATGGCCGGTACTCACATGACAGCCATGAGATCCCAAACAATACGAACATCAATATCACGAAATGATAAATCTCAGTCTCGACTTTCCACGATCCCGAGGCTGCCGTATTATCGGAATTGTTGGTAGAGTTTTCTAACTCACACACAAGTCATAATCGGATCTCCTCACAAACGACATTCCAATGAAATTCCTGAACGAGAATCTCCGGCAGAATCTTCCCTTACATACAGAATATACGAATCGTTACTCATATTTGCACATCCAATCATGTAGTATATTTCAGGAGAGTATGACGTTAATTGCTTCGCTTTACACGGAATTTTAATATCCAGTTAGGATGTTCGAGCACTGAAACAACCGGGAAATCCAGGGAAAACGTCGGAATTTTTCATCCTGGAAAAATTTTTAAATCTTTTATAATTATCGTAATTCGTAATTTTGACTCTTTAAGAACTGACGCCCTTACAAATGATTTTACTTTACTCCGCCCTCCCCCTATTGAAGAATAATACTTCAGAAATAAAACATAAACGAGAGAATAACACCAAAACAAATCTTTAGTTGGAAAGAAAAGGCCTCATTTACCATCGCAAACCGCAGCGCACACACCCGTCCGTCGACAACAAAATGTGAAAGAGGCTTCAGGAACAAGTCTATGGAATACTTCGTAACAACAAACTGCTTTCGCTGAGCGTTACGTCACAACCATTTACATTTCTAACAGGTCACGGGAAATTGTTGCGAATGGTGGTTTGAGAAGCTTTACTTTCAAAGTGCGATGAATCTGTTAAATCACAGAGGCTCTGACTCTCATTCCATACCTAACAACTTGAGGAACAGCCATTTCGTAAAATTTAAGACAAAAAGACCAGCCATTGATTTCATTATTTAACATTTTAGTGGCATGTTTATGTTTAATATATCTTAAAGGTTGAAACACGCTAAAATAGGCCATCATCATGTGTGACAGCTTAGTTTTCTTGCAGCTATACTGTGTGTGCATTACTTAAATCATAAACTTGTCCTATTTGTGTGTTCATGTTACTTATCATTCTTCCGACTAGTTTGATGTGGCCTAGCAAGAATTCCTCTCCTTAGCCAACCTCTTAATCTCAGAGCAACACTTGCAACTTACATACTCAATTTTTTGCTGAATGTACTCCAGTCTCTCTCTTGCTCTATAGTTTTTTATCCTATAAAGCTCCCTCTGGTACTATGGTAGATACCCTCTGATGTACTAAGAGGTGTCCTGTCATCCTGACCCTTCCTCTTGTCAATGTTTTCCTCGTATTCCCATCCTCGCCCATTCTATAGAGAATTTCCTTATTCCTCACGTTATCAGTCCACCCAATTTTCAGCATTCTGCTGTAGCACCACCTCTAAAATGCTTCGAGTGTCTTCTGCTATGGTTTTCCACAGTCCACGTTTCACTAATATAAAATTCCGTACTCCAAACGTAGATTCTCAGAAATTTCTTCCTCAAATTAAGGACTATGCATCATACCAATAGACTTCTTTTGATCAGGAATGCCCTTTTTGCCAGTGCTGTTTTTGAAGTCCACCTTGCTCTTTCCGTCATGGGTTACTTTGGTGCCTAGGTAGTAGAATTCCTTGACTTCATCTACTTCGTGACCACCAATTCTGATGTTAAGTCTCTTGCTGTACTCATGTCCACTACTTCTCATTACTTTCCTCTTTCTTCAGTTTGCTATTAGTCCATATTCTGTACTCATTAGACTGTTCATTCCATTCAGAAGATGCTGTAATTCATCATCACTTTCACTGAGGACAACAATGTCATCGCGGACCTCATCATTGATAATAAGATTAATTACACTCTGGAACCTTCCTTTTTTTGTTATTGTTTTTACGAGGAATAGATTGAACAGTAACAGCAAAAGACTACGCCCCTGTCTTACCTTCTTTACAATCCGAGCACTTCGTTCTTGGTCTTCCACTCTTATTGTTCTCTCTTGGTTCCTATTCATATTAGATATTAACCGTCTCTCTGTATAGCTTACTCCAATTTTCCTCAAAATTTCGAACAACTTGCTCCATTTAACACTGTCGAATGCTTTTTCCTTCAAGTCTACAAATCCTATAAAATTGATCTTTCTTCAGTCTTGCTTCCATTATCAACCACAACGTCAGAACTGCGTACATGGTGCCTTTACCATTCCTAACGCCAAACATATCGTCATCCATCACACTCTCAATTTTCTTTCCCATTCTTCTTTTTATTATTCTTGTCAGCAACTTGGATGAATGAGCTGTTAAGCTAGTTGTCCGAGAACTCTCGCAGTTTCAGCTCCTGCATTCTTCGGAATTGTGTGGATGATAGTTTTCCGAAAGTCAGGTGGTATATCGCCATATTTATACATTCTACATACCAACGTGAACAGTCGTTCTGTTGGCACTTTTTACAGCAATTCTAGAAATTATGATGGAATGTTATTTATCCCTTTTTCTTACTTGATCTTAAGTCTTCCAAACCTCGTTTAAATTTTGATTCTAATACTATTTACCCTATATGTTCTATATCGACTCCTGTATATCTTTCTCTGTCACATCAGACCAGTTTTCCACCCCAAAGGGGCCTCCTATGCACTCTTTCCACCAATCCGTACTCTCATCTACAATTAACAGTGCGGAATTTCCATTCCACTGTTAATGTTATCACCCTTGCTTTCCATTTCCTCGAAGGTTGTTTTGACTTTATTTAATGCTGAGTTATTCCTTCCAACAACCTTTCCTTTTTCTTCAATTTATTCCCTTTTTTCATGCAGTATTTCGCCTTAGTTTCCCAGCACTTCCTCTTTATTTCATTCCTAAGCGACTTGTACTTCTACATTCCTGAATTACCGACAACATTTTTGTATTTATTTCTTTCATCCATCAACAGAAGTATTTCTTCTGTTACCCACGGTTTATTCGCAATTACTTTTATTGTACCTATATTTTTGTTTCCAACATCTGTTTTTAAAGCTGTCCATTCCCCTTCAATTCATCTGCATACTGAGCTATTCATTATCCCAGCATTTATCGCCTTAGAATTGTTCAAGGGTACCTTTTCATTCATTTCATTTTCTGGCTCCATGATTCTTCCTGAATAGTCTCCTCAACTTCAGAATAATGTTATCAATACTAAATTGCGATCTGAGTGTGTATCTGCTGTGAGGCACGACTCACAATATCTGATTCGGAATCTGTGCCTGGCCATGGTGTAATGTAACTGAAAATCTTCCTGTAGTTCCCGATCTTTTTCATGTATACCTCTTCCTCTTGTGATTCTTGAATAGAATATTTTCTGTTACTAACTCAAATTTACTGCAGAACTCAATTAGCCATTCTCCTCTCTCATTACAACTACCAAACCCATACTCTCTCGTAACCATTTTTTTCTCCTCCTTCGCTTCCACTTGCATTCGAGGCCACCATGACTATTAGACTTTCATTTCCCTTAATGTACTGAATTACCAGCTTAGTATCCTCATATAATTGCTCTGTCTCTTCATCGTCAGCTTCCTCATCGGCATGCATACCTGAACTATCGTTGGTGGTGTTGATTTGCTGTCAATTCGTATGATAACAGCCCTATCTCTAGTCTGCTTACAGTATCTCATAATGTGTCCTACCTTCCTCTTCATAGCGAATTCTACTCCTGTTAAACCATTTTCTGCTGCTGTTGATATTACTGAGTACTCATATGACCAGGATTTTCGTTTTCTCTCAATTTCACTTCACTGACCAAAACTATAAACAGATTGAGCTTTTGCATTTCCCTTTTCATATGTTATGGCTTCCCTACCACGTTCAAGCTCCATGCACTATACGGCCCGAACCGCAGACTGTTATCCCTTCGTTGGTTATTTATCTTTTTGTCATAGCCACCATCCCCATAGCAATCGTTTGCTGGATACCCGAATTGGGGCTATTTCAAAATCGTTTGCCAATGAAGAGATCATTATCACGCTTTTTCAATTAGAAACCTCATCTTCTGTGGATACACATTATGTGTCTTTAATGCAGTGTATCCAATTGTCTTCTCTATCCTCCCGCAGATCATTGCTGATTCTTCCACCTGTAGCGGCAGTTCCCCATCCCAGGGGCAACAGGGTGCCCCGAAGTTCTGTCCGCTCCTCACCACCTCTCTGACAAGAGGCCTCCACAAATGTAGGTGACTCTGGTGCTGAAAGTCTTCCGCCGCCTATGTTGATAATTTTTATTCGGAATGTAAGTGGTGGCGATTCCGAGACCGAGAACTTCTTGATAACTAATCAATGATGCTATCCCTAGACTATCGTACTTTATCGTATAAGGTTGAAAATAATACGCTTGATTACTTACTATATATGGTGGTGCGATTTTTCTGGATATAAGGGCAAATCTTAGTGGCAGTTGTGGATACTATTGGGATCATCGTGGTTTACTCCTTAATTATAACGTCGATCAGAATGTAATGCACTCAGGGGTACAAATGGTGGGTGTCCGTTAGACTCTCTTTGCCGTGCACCCTGTCCACACCATGTCCACTCGACGGCAAAAAAAGTGGGTCACGCCTGAATTCCAATGTGTAGGCTGCACCTGAATGTATGCAACCAACATAGAATATCGGTGTTGCACATCGTCGCAACCCTCCACAGTACAGTCGTTGTAAGATACACAATGGGAACCACTAGAGACTACTAGAGAACACCAGTCTTCATGACAGTCTGTCCAGATGTAAAGTAACACCACGATAGTACAGAAGAGATCAGACAGTCCTTAACGTTTGTGAACTAAACTTAATTAGAATAAATGACATTTGAAACATTATGGGACAACTAATATTGTCACATCTACATCTACATCCATACTCCGCTAGCCACTTGACGGTGTGTGGCGGAGGGTACCCTGAGTACCTCTATCGGTTCTCCCTTCTATTCCAGTCTCGTATTGTTCGTGGAAAAGTTCGGATTGTTCGTGGACATAAATCGTTCAGTGATCCTTAGGCACAATTAAATATTTGAGACAGTATATGGATTTATAAAGTTGTATTGCAACTGGAAACAAGTTCTTTGCTGTCTAAAAGGTTTACCCAACACATGCTGAACGTCATTCAACGTTCAACGGGGAGTGGTTTCGTATCAACTTTGTGTAACTCTAAGCAATTAAAAGAAAACATGATTAACGGCGGCAAGCACTCTACGGAAATCCCAACATTAACAGCGCACCACAAGTAATATCATTATTCACATTACTCATCAACAGTTACTTGCACACAAAGTTGTACTTCAAATGACATGACCAGCGTCTTCGTTTTGGATCGAGATGCAAACCCAACCATTGTTAACCGAGCAAAGCTTTGTGTCTTATCGAGACTCTATCACTAGGCAGAAAGAGACGTCAAATATTGACGTTTGCACCAGTATCAGTTATCAATTCTTGCATTGTCAAGTAACAAAAGATGCACATGTTTAAAATTGAAATGCCATCATGTAATGTTGGTGACAAGGATGCAAACCCAGCACCTAATCGGATTGTTGAATAAGTACGTAAAATCAGAATGTAGATATCATAGTTTGTCACCAGTAGTGAGGTTGTAACCTTAAATTAAGACTGAAGTTGTATTACCTGACCGGGATTCGAATCCGGTGCCTACTGCCGTCGTTGTCTAACCAGGAAGGGACGAGAAATGTCCAATGTTGGTCCACCATTAGCGAGATGTGAGCACGTTTAACTAGAAATAAGGCGACAAAAACGTCTATGCTGACTGAGAGTCAAACGCCGCACAAATGGTTATGAAGACATGTTAACAGTCACATTCTTATTCAGTAGTAGCTTGGAGTAGCAAGTTTAATTGCAAACCTTAAGGCCTTTCGCATCCCTAGTAACGTGCTGCCTAATATCTGCGATATCATGGTGTTAATTTAGCAGAAAGTAATTTCCGTCGTGCAGCACGTATTGTTTCAGAGACACTGAGTACATGTTATAAGTGCACAAAAGTGTAATATATACTACGTATATACTATACTATTATTTGGAGAAGCTGCCGCCAAACCTGTTTACTTTTACATTCCGCTTAGTTGTCGTGGTTGTATACACGTTTTCTTAAGGCCACATCAATAGCAGAGCGCTTACAAGAAAGAATAGTTTCCTGCGTCATGCTATTGCTAGCTAGGTGAAATATTTTGTGGTAGTTATGTTTAAAATGAGTGTATTCTCGAACGTACTATTCGTAAAATATTTGAATGAATCGTCAACTGTAGGTGTGCCTGTACATGTTATAGCATAATAGCTGTAGCTTCGTTAGCTTATACTACAGACTTAGGTAGGTTAGGTGTCTCTTTTGATCCTTCAAGGGCGATCGTGGCCTTGCGGCTCGCGAGCTGCGGGCCAGCCAGGCTGGCCGAGGCGAAACGGAAGTGAGCGAGCTGGCGGTGGCGTTAGTGGGCCAACAGCCCGGGACGAGCAAGCACGGCGGCGCCGCATGCCTCTGCCTCTGCCGCTCCGTTTGACGTAAATATGTTTACTTCCTCTCCTGGCATCAGTATAAGAGCAGTAAGCAGAAATACACATCAGGCTCACTGGGAGAGGTCTATACGAGATAGAGTCGTCGCTCTCATTGAAGAGGAAAATGTTCCATCAGAGAAGCTGGCAGACGATATGGCGTACCACATACCACTGCATCGAGATGGTGGAGGATCTGCCTTGAAAGATGCACCACCAACAGGGCTCCTGGCTCCGGCAGGAAGAGAGTGAGCTCACAGCTGGAGGACATGGCCCTAGTGTCTAGGAGCAGATAAAATCCCTTTCTGAACGCGAAGCAGTTGCGGCGGGAGACCAACTTCCATGGCTTCAGTGACACGATTTGCCAAAGGCTGAGGGACGCTGGACTGCATGCACGACGATACACCGTGAAACAAGAGCTCAAATATGACAACGCTTTATACCGGCTACCATTTGCGGATCTCCATCAGAGGGCGTCGTGGGACAACGTCATTTTCACTGGTGAGAAGGTGTTTTCCACAAGTAACGATGGTCCACGAATCGTTTACAGGCCGCAAGGGACTCGACATCGACGCGAATATGTAACCACGACGAGAAGAAGTGGCCGGCTATCTGTTACCTGCTGAGGTTGGATTTCTGCGAGAGGGGCGCGAATTCGTCACAGGATAGAAGGAACTCAGGACAGCGTGCAGTATGCCCACATATTGGAAAATGTGGTGCTTCCGTCAGTGCGAATGCTGTACGCAGAAGGGGACGTCACTTTGCAAGAGGACCATTCTCCCATTCACAAGTCTGCATTTGTTCAGCAGCGGCTCTCCAAGATTGGCGTCAGCATTATGGACTGGCTGCCACGGCGGCTGATATGAACCCCATTGAAGACATGTAGGCTGAGGTGGCCAGAACATTAACAGAGAACTGGCCACGAAACCAACCAACTACTGCGGACGCTCTTTGGGACTGCGTCCTGGAAGCCTGGGAGGAAGTTGCTTCTTCAGGCTGTTACGTCCGACGGCTTATACATTCTATGCCAAGAGGCATGATAGAAGTACGAAATAATGAAGGATTCTGGATAAAATGTTAGAGTCCTTAAAATGTTTTGTTAGGTCTTCTTTTTCGTCATTTTTCCTCATTGAGAGCTAGTGGTAGATCGCGTGGCAACAGAAAAGATACAATATGGGTTAGTTTTCGTTTGAGTTGCCGTTGTAATTCAAGTGGGTTTCTTTTGAATATACAGTTTGTTAAATATTCTATTTTGATTTCATTTATACCCTGTCTAGATACTTAAAAACTAATGAGCGTAGATGGACTCTGTTACAGCAGTTTTTGTTATTTCAAATACTTTTCTCTCTTCCCCTCCACCCATGAATACACCTTCCGTCCTCCACACAATACGCAAACGATTTCATATTATGTTTACTCGTTGTTAATATCTCCTCTATTCTCTCTCTCACTCTCTCTCTCTCTCTCTCTCTGACACTATCGCCCTTCTACTTCATTCCCCCAAAAATATATAAACAAAGCTAGCGGTTTCCACTGAAGCTACATTTTCTCTTTTAATTGCTGCTGTCTTTACTCTCTGTCATTCCTTTCAACATTTATGAAACCGTATTCTTTGATCTCCCCTTCCCTAAAACCCATTCTTCGTTCTGAAAACAGTTCTTTCTTATCTCTCGGTCCTAAGATAAAACGAAGTGTGGGACACATCTAAGCAAGCAATACTTTTCAAGCATTTCACCCTTATATTTTGCACTTTTGCCCTTCTATCCATTCCCACATCCCGCCCTCCTTTCTGTTACCCGTCCCTTGCAATCTGCAGCTACATCTAAATGAATACTCAGCAATTCACAATTATGTGCTTGGCAGGGGGGGTTCTGTGGTCTGGTGGATTAATCTTGTATTGATGTGTAAAACGTGTAGGTTCACATCTCACGTCAGGGTTAGATGTTTAACACACACAAGTAACTCTCCTTCACCCCTAGTAACGCCAAGTGGAGAACGCCAGTAAGCTCCGTAGTTCAATATCTGCAGTAAAGATAACTTACCTTCGCTGTCGACTGGGGCAGAGCGGCATTCGTTTGAACAGTGACAGATGGGGAAACCAAGGAAGGTAGAGACTCTGTCACCAGCAAACCGAATTAAACTAGAAAACGTATTTCATTTAATGAACCAATGGCCATGTAAGTTGACAAGGCTCTTACTTTATTTGAAACTGAGACGTTGAAAATTGTGGTGCTGGACTGGGATTCGAATTCGATTCCACTGTGTTCCCCAAGATTGCAAACTCTTCTAGGCCTCCTCGAAAGGCACCTATCTGGTTTGTAATCCTGATCAGCACAAAGTATTCATTACTTCATTTGAAGCCCTAGCATGTGCACTCCGAACTACTAGTGAAAAATAGTTGCATTTTCAACGTCTCTTCGTGCGTTGTTAGCTGTAACGTGTTCGTTTCAACTCATAGCCACATGATGAGCTTTCTATCACAACATTACAAGATCAAACGTTTCCTTACATCTTTTCAAATTCAAACATTGGTCTCCATCCTACTGGCGAAAACGGATTTGGGCTTGACGTTGTGTTCTTTGTGATCACCAACGACGATATGTTGTGGATTCAACTTCTAGCCAGCAGAGTGTTTTCCATCACAAGTACAAACATGCCAATCCTAGCTATTACTGGAAAAGAATGTGATAGTTAAACTGTCTTCATGACCACGTGTGCGGGGCTTGAATTTCATTCAGCACAGAGCTTTTCGTCGCCTGATGTCTAGCTAAAAATGCGCACATTTCGCTATTGGTGAACCGACAACAACTATTTATCGTCTGTTCCTGGCTAGAAAACGACGGCGCTAGATGCTGGGGAATTCCAGTCAGGCAAAAACAATTCTATCTTCATTTAAGGTTCCAACATCTCGCTATTGGTGAAAACATTTGATATTTAACTTCTGATTTTATGTAGTTCGTTAACAATCCGATTATGTGCTGGGTTCGCATCACTGTCACAAGCTTTACATGATGGCATTTCAGTTTTAAACATGAGCATACCTTGTTCCTTGTGAATGACACCATATTAAACGTCGTTGGGGGTAGTCCCCAGGGAGGTAACTGTTATGACGGGATCCCAAGTTCAGTACGAGCAGACGTCTATACTTCACGTCTCTTTATGCCTAGTGATCGGGTCTCAATAAGGCACAAACTAAGCTTAGCTTAGTTAGTAATGGCTATAGGTGCTCGGTTTGAATCCAGGTCGAGAACGACGACGTTGGTCATGTCATTTAAAGTTCAAATTTGTGTACACGTAGCTGTTGATGTGTTACGAAAACAATGATATTACTGGTGATTCGCTATTAATGTTGAGATTTCCTTAGAGTGCTTGTTGCCGCTAATG
This sequence comes from Schistocerca gregaria, assembly GCF_023897955.1. Lineage (NCBI taxonomy): Eukaryota > Metazoa > Arthropoda > Insecta > Orthoptera > Acrididae > Schistocerca > Schistocerca gregaria. The sequence continues at coordinate 282,798,745 of NC_064920.1, read as the reverse complement.
GCCTTTTTTTTACTGGTTCGTCCAATATCCAGTTTCCAGAGCTACTCGCCGTTGAGCGACGTTCGGCGTGTGGATGGAAAAACTTTTGGAATGTCACTTGTTGTAGTTAAGGTTAGTTTATGAGTGTTATGCGGTGTCTCGTCGCTAAGAACGTGTTTTCTAATATGTTTTGTATGACGATAGTAGTTTACGCTTAGACTGACTGGAATAAAGACCTTTGGTCTCTAGTAGTCTCTTGCGGTACCCATTGTGTGTTGTCAAACGACTGTACCCCAGGGGTTTTGGTGTTTAGAGGACCTGCACCACAGCTACGTTATGGTGGTTCTATTCGGCAGTCACCCACTTTTTTTGCTGTCACGTGTACCTTATACTGCAGCGGTGGTCGTATTATTCTGCTCCACATTTCTGCTGGCTTGCCTGAAATTATGTATCTAAATATGCAACCGGGTTTAGGGGAGCCACACAACATTAAACGCGATACTATCCTACATCGGTTATGAACAACTATATTGTGAAACGATTAGAAAATCGCAGGTTGCACTGTTTACACTCTAAGTCGTAGTGTTGATACCAGTTAACATTCTTGATGATTATCTGTCAACAATGTCACTTGTACGAGCGTGCGCGTAACCGTCGCGACGAGGCTGATTGTTAATGATGCGGAATGCGATGGCAGATCGCACGTTCTCACGCTCGGTACAAGACACTGGCACCTGACTGCACCCCTTTGTGGTAACTATTTTTACTGATTCACATTAATTCATTCTGCGAGGCCAAACACGACGCAGTTGATTGATGTTGTCCGGTTTGACACGCAAACGGGCGGATACTCAAGTACCGCTCATAATGAATTACTTCTTTACGCACTTTTCTCTCAATCCACTTCCATATCTCGTTACTTCTTTGTAGAAGCACTTGCAGCAACAATTGAACTTACATAACAATGCCTTCCACCTGTAGAGCTTCTCATAGCACAACGTAATAGCTCCGTGTCCCATGCTTGACTCTGCAAACATCATCACTCGCAAAGATACTCCATTCTTCTTTTCTCTCAGTCCACTTCCATATCTAGTTACTTCTTTGTAAAAACACTTGCAGCAACAATTGAAATTACATAATAATGCCTTTCACATGTAGAGCTTCTCATAGCACAATTTAATAGCTCCGTGTCCCGTGTTTGACTCTGCAAACACCGCCACTCGCAAAGATACTCCGCAACCAAAATCAGCGATATGACAATACGCTTACAAGAATCTTCTCGTATCACATCAAGATAAATGATGGAAGATTCTTAATTGGAAATGAATTCTTTGTTTGAAAGGGAGTATCTGCAAGAACAATGGACAATGCCGCCTCTAATGACTCTTTCAAGTAACTAGAGTTGTTCGCTATCGGTAATAAGCTGCAATCCTGCTTCAGTAATTTTCAGCAGAGCACTCCACTGCAAGCCAGCCACGGTAATGAAATGTGCAGAAACCAGTCCATGCGTTTTATGGCATAGACCTTATAAATTTTCAAATAAGTCAGCAAGGGTAAGCACGTCAATTTGGAAATAGAAATCGCAATAGTCTCAAACTGTTTCACACATGAATACACTCCGTACACAACCTCTGTTCGTGTTTCACCTGTTAATAAAGTTTTAAATTTTTCGACTGAATGTAACTGATCTTCCAATAAAAACGATTGCTTGCTGACATACTCACACAGAAAAATTACCTTCTCATTAACTAGGTTAAAGTCTCGACTATTGGAAAAATATGTCATCAGTGTTCTGAACTCATCTGATTTTAGGTATTATGCACATTTATCTGGCAAGCACGTCAGTAAATTTAGTCAATCGATAAATCGGATATTTATGTTGCAGTACTATCTTGGTTTAATACAACAAAAGTTTTCATAGAAGATTCATATTTCTCCATATTCGACGACACAAAAGAAGCACAAACTGATTTTAATTTAACCTCTTCATCACCATCTCTTGTATTTTATTTGCTAATATTTATGTTCACGAATGGCCTGTCCTAACTGCTCAGATTTTTTAATACAATGGATACTGTATAGTGAGACCAGTAATTCACACAGCCACCGGAATCTTTTGCATTTCAGTATGCACTTGTGAAATGACATTGGCCTCTGTGTCTAATATGGCTTTCCTCAAACAGGTCCCTTCAATGTCAGATCTCTGACGAGTGAAATGCTAATTCTTCATTAGGGATTATTTCGATCTTTTTATTTTTCAACAAGAATTCATTCACAGTTTCAGGGATTTCATACAGCTGTTCCGTGAACCATTTCATGCAATCGTTGTCTCTATAAAATTTAAATTCGGATTTTGCATCGTCACGGCAGCAGTGTATGCAGTAAGCAATCCTGAACGGTTTATGGAAATAAAGCTGATCGGAAAATGAAACAGCGCCACTTCTACGAGTGCAGCTAGCAACTAGTTCTAGTGAATATTCTATATCAGCATAAATTACAAAAGGTAGCTTCAGTATGTTGCTGAACTTTGTAAATATTAGATACTCATTCTTGCATCTTGTCAGTATACGGTTGACTGGTTTAAACAGAGCACACTCAACTAAAACTAGATCAAATTTTTTCTGGAAACGAAAAATGCACATACTATAACTGAATGGTGACAAGCAGTAAAGCTACTTCGTACTAGCCTAGATGAGTTTTGTATGTAGCAGAAATGACATATACCTGTACTAGAAAAATGCAACATTAATTGATTTATATGTTGCTCACTACAGTCTTTTGTGTTATGCGGTGGTAGTACTCGGAATGCTTTCTCATCTCTTTTGTTTCCTATGACCATCCACACTTCATCTGAATAGTGGATACCATACATGTTCACAGAAAAATCTTCATTCTGTTTTTTCTAAAATGGGAACAAGTTTGACCTCTGTTGGGAATGGCATGTTTAATTTTTTTGGATTCAGTATATTTTAGACACACAGTCCGCGTTTTCATTTATTGGATACAGTCCGGCAAAAACAGTCCACTCGAAGCAGGCATTGTCCTTTAAATCGGTATTGTTACCGCATGTTTATTCGGTATCGCCTACCAGTTTTGTAAAACATCATATTTTCGAGTATCCTTAATATCTTATCAGTGACATTAGATGGGAGAAACCTCGATTGATTTCGAATGACATTAAACTCACACTCTTTGTATTGATTAAATTTTTCTTTCATCCGACTTGAGGAAGAGAATTTCGCAAACTAGCAAAAAATTTATTTTAAGAGGTAGGTTTAGCTAGATGAAATTTGTTCTCTAAGACATCCATGAAATATCTAGGCTCATTAATCCGAAACTTATTACGTATCACAGCTGTACATGTTCGACTTCTAAATGCAGATTCATCAGCAATCCAGTTGCGATAATCTAGTTTAACGTGTTTTGCTGCTGGTTCACACTAATTTGTGAATACAATAGTATTGCTCGACAGAGTTTGGTCTACCGAGAGGCATGGTTCTTTTCCTTCGACTGCAGCGGATTTTATGCTGCTGCTTCCAGATTCTCCACTTCTTGGTGAGGGAGATGGCACTACACGGCAACTGCTAGCACATTGTCTATAGTTGCTACACATTCCCAGATGATTAACCAGGAGGGGACCTAAATCACATCTGCTCGATTGGGTACCGTTTGCAGATTCTGTAATACTGAACAGCAAAAAACTTCGTAGATATAAATGGCTCTCTAACACAAATTATGACCCCAAACAAACGGGTAAGAAAAGGGTACAGCGTTTCACTCACACTTTTTAACATTCATTTAGATGACGCAATTCTGAATGGCAGGGCATTTTTAACGAGGGAGTTAAGATTAACAGTAATACCCGCTTGAAATGTCTGTTATATGCAGACGACGCCGCAGTTCTGGCGGATGTTGAAGAAGACCTACCTAGAGGAATATATTTATTAGGTAAGGTTTGTGAAGAATACCATTTTGCGAGACCAGCAAAGTGTACAAAATCATTCAATTCCCAAGGGAAGTAACCAGTACGAAAAAAAGTTATGATCGAGAGTAGAGCAACAGAATAGGTCAAACATTTTAACTATTTAGGTTGTGACTTCATTTCTGAGTATAACAAAGGCTCAGAGAAGAAATTAGCAAAGCTTGGGAATATATATGGAATTATAAACAGAAGTGTAAAAAGTAAAACGACGAAGTAAACAAGATCGAAATTTTATAAGACAATGGCAGTTCTATTGCTTGTTTACGGAAGCTAATCGCCAGTTACAAGTAAACACCGAACAAGTCGCATACAGGCAACAGAGACGAGGCTTCTGATAGAAATACAGTGGAGCGCAATAGCTAAAAGATTTCGAAATTCGAATCTTAGATAAGAACGGAATATATTTAACATCCTCAGTTAAATACAGGGAAATAGGAGAAACTAGAATGAACATACGGAAAGAATGAGTGGAAGAGGAAGTCAAGGGAGACCGGGAAGTCATGGGTACCATACAGATAAACGAAAACAATGAGTTGCCATGTTTTTGAATTTCATCGTCTTTTTTCAGGAAATGAGTTTTTTCAGGTGCTTGCAGAAATTCCAACATTAATTGAGAAAAATCATGCATGAGTAATTATTAAGTTAATAGTATTATGATCTTGGCAGGGTTGCCTTTTTGGTTGTGTGCAAGATAAGACGCTGAACGGTGTAGACGACTACGATGATACCACGTCAGTCCCTGCCCCTAGCTGAAGCTGTGCTTTTATACGTCAACGTCCCAACCTAATAGTCCGACTACTTCCAAATGGTTCGAAACCTCTCTCGTAAGCCATAAAATAGAGGGCTGGGATTTATTGCCTTTTGTATGAGTTCTTTCTGAGTCACAGTGTGCGCGTGACAGTTCATGGAATTTTCTTATTCTCTGCGAAACATCGAGTTTCTAGTCATGTTCCAACAAGCATGTCCTCCTCTTGTAACATCTTTCTCTTCTACACTTCAAGCAATAGAGAACGGAAAAGTGCACCCTGCATTACAGTTTTACAGTAAAAAGTTTATTTAACAAGTACTGTTTAACGTGCACGAGTAAATCTCACAAAAACTAATAACGCCATCTTAACATACTCAGCTGCTGCTCACCGGTGAACCACCAGCCAGTGGCCGTTATCTCCACTCAGGAGGAACGAGGCATCATATATTTTTGTTAAATTTTATCTTTTAAAAACTAATGCAGAGTAAGTCGTTCATAACAGGATCAAAATATCAACATTTATTAGTCAGAGAAGACGTATTATATACAAACTGGAATGTGCCGTGAAAGTCTTTGCTATTACGTGAGCCACCCAAATATTACAGAAAGAATTGCATAGGATGAGGCTTACTCATACATGGTCTACCCAAGCGAGTGAGTATCGGTGAAAGACAATTCTCTCTGGTGTAAACAGTAGGCAAGCTTATCATTCAAGGACAACTGCCACGTACTATCCCTCACAGATACCTTCACAAAACATTTTGTAATAAACAACAACCATTTACTGTTTACCAGTTTACTTTTACCTTCTAACTATTTAGCCATTTAGATGTTTAACCATTGAACTCATATACTGTTTCACCATTTAACATTTAACATTTACAATTTACTGTGTTCTAATTAATTGTTTACTTTTATATTTCCTGTCGATAATACTCATTATTTTGTGTGAATACAAAGCAACATATGATTCATAAGAACAATATTTCCGGAATTTGTACTGACTCTCTGTTAACAGACCATTTTCTTCGTCGTATCCAGACATTTTACATCACTGTGTACTGTGTATAGCAGGGGAGCAGCTTGGAAGGATTATACACTCCTGGAAATGGAAAAAAGAACACATTGACACCGGTGTGTCAGACCCACCACACTTGCTCCGGACACTGCGAGAGGGCTGTACAAGCAATGATCACACGCACGGCACAGCGGACACACCAGGAACCGCGGTGTTGGCCGTCGAATGGCGCTAGCTGCGCAGCATTTGTGCACCGCCGCCGTCAGTGTCAGCCAGTTTGCCGTGGCATACGGAGCTCCATCGCAGTCTTTAACACTGGTAGCATGCCGCGACAACGTGGACGTGAACCGTATGTGCAGTTGACAGACTTTGAGCGAGGGCGTGTAGTGGGCATGCGGGAGGCCGGGTGGACGTACCGTCGAATTGCTCAACACGTGGGGCGTGAGGTCTCCACAGTACATCGATGTTGTCGCCAGTGGTCGGCGAAAGGTGCAGGTGCCCATCGACCTGGGACCGGACCGCAGCGACGCACGGATGCACGCCAAGACCGTTGGATCCTACGCAGTGCCGTAGGGGACCGCACCGCCACTTCCCAGCAAATTAGGGACACTGTTGCTCCTGGGGTATCGGCGAGGACCATTCGCAACCGTCTCCATGAAGCTGGGCTACGGCCCCGCACACCGTTAGGCCGTCTTCCGCTCACGCCCCAACATCGTGCAGCCCTCCTCCAGAGATGTCGCGACAGGCGTGAATGGAGGGACGAATGGAGACGTGTCGTCTTCAGCGATGAGAGTCGCTTCTGCCTTGGTGCCAATGATGGTCGTATGCGTGTTTGGCGCCGTGCAGGTGAGCGCCACAATCAGGACTGCATACGACCGAGGCACACAGGGCCAACACCCGGCATCATGGTGTGGGGAGCGATCTCCTACACTGGCCGTACACCTCTGGTGATCGTCGAGGGGACACTGAATAGTGCACGGTACATCCAAACCGTCATCGAACCCATCTGTCTGTCAGTGTGACCATGTGATGTATCTGACCCCAGGAATGTGTCAATAAAGTTTCCCCTTCCTGGGACAATGAATTCACGGTGTTCTTATTTCAATTTCCAGGAGTGTAGTTTGTATCAACCATGATAATGTATGTTCTACTACAGCAGCATCTTTGACACAATGTTTTGTGGTGAATAACAGTACTGCAATGGACTGGCCTGCCGTGAACCTGACGAAGCACTTTTGGAATGGGTTACATTGTCGAATTGGCTTCAAACTCCAGCATCCAACGTCAGTGCCTCACTACCTTCTCTGGTTTCACCTATTGACGAGGAATGGATTGCTGTTCCTCCACAGATATCCACGCGAACAAAGGCAAAAGGCTAATCTATGTGGTATTAATTTTGCAGTGTTGCAATTTTTGTTAGAACAATTTGTTGCAGTTATTCGCTGTAATGTAACACCTAATAATGACGGCAACATATGACAGAACAAAAATTCGATTTGAAAAATACATGCAAAAATTCAAATCCTTACATTGTGGCTCTAAGTACTACAACATTCCATTATCTGACAGAGATTCCTGTGACATGTGCTTTTCGTTAATTTGGGAACAGTTCACAAAATTACTGGATGGGCTTTCACAGCGTACATTGCATCTTGGGAACGGATAGTGAGAGACCATATTCGATTATGTAGAAGAACTAAAAATATAGGCCAAATTGTGGAGCCTGTATTATGTCTCTATTACAGAATTCAGCAAGCAAACTACACTATGTAATCAAAAGTATCCGGACATCCCCAAAAACATACGTTTTTCGTATTAGGTGCATTGTGCTACCACCTCCACTCAAGTACTCCATATCAGCGACCTCAGTAGTCATTAGACATCGTGACACAGCAGAATGGGGTGCTCTGCGGAACTCACGGACTTCGAACATGGTCAGATGATGGAGTGTCACTTGTGTCATCGTCTGAACTCCAGATTTTCACATTCCTAAACATCCGTAGGTCAACTATTTCCAATGTGATAGTTAAGTGAAAATGTGAACCGGCACGTACAGCAATAAAGCCAACAGGACGACCTCGTCTGTTGACTGACACAGACTGCCGACATTTGAAAAGGGTCGTAGCTTGTAACATACAGACATCCATCCAGTAAATCACACAGGAATTTCAAACTGCATCAGGATCCAGTGCAAGTACTATGGCAGTTACGCGGGAAGTGATAAAATTTGAATTTCATGGTCGAGCGGCTGCTCATAAGCCACACATCACGTCGGTAAATGCCAAACGACGCCTCGCTTGGCGTAACGAGCGTAAACATTGGACTATTGAACGGTGGAAAAACGTTGTGTGGAGTGACGAATCACGGTACACAATAAAGCGATCCGATGGCAGGGTGTAAGTATGGCAAATGCCCGGAGAACGTCGTCTGCCAGCGTGTGTAGTACCAACAGTAAAATTCGGAGGCGGTGGTGGTATGGTGTGGTCGTGTTTTAAGTGGAGGAGGGTGGCACCCCTTGTTGTTTTGCGTGGCACTATTACTATTCGGAGGCGGTGGTGGTATGGTGTGGTCGTGTTTTAAGTGGAGGAGGGTGGCACCCCTTGTTGTTTTGCGTGGCACTATTACAGCCCAGGCCTACACTGATGTTTTAAGCACCTTCTTGTTTCCTACTGTTGAAGAGCAATTCGAGGATGGCGATTGCATCTTTCAACAAGATCGAGCACCTGTTCATAATGCACAGTCTGTGGTGGAGTGGTTACTCTACAATAACATCCCTCTAATGGACGGCCTGCACAGAGTTCTTACCTCAATCCTATAGAGCACCTTTGGGATGTTTTGGAATTCCGACTTCATGCCAGGCCTCACCGACCAACACCGATACCAGTATCAGGTCACCCTGCATTCTAGTGCAAAGTACCGTTATCCAAGATAGCGTCGATGACGTCATCCAAGATGGGGGCGAAGACGTCAATCAAGATGGCGGAGTTTAGCGGGAAGTTTGAATTTTGGCGGGGAAGTGCCACGCCCCCTCGCCCAGAAAAATGGCGCAAATTTCAAATTCTAACAGGATAATGCATCACACCCTTGTTGTCTCTACTAAGCAAAGAAAACGGCGGGATGATATCTCAATAGGGCTACCTCCACCAACTTAAGTCACCTGACCGCCACTTCCTTCTAGGAACTGGCGCGAAGTTCAAATTCCAACAATATAATGCACCACACGACTGTTATCTCTACTAAGCAACGAAAATCGCGTGGAAAGAGCTCATTTGGCCTACCTCCACTAAACTACGTCACCCGACTGCCACCTCTTCCTACGAATTGCCACCAACATTTACTTTTGGCAGTAAACAAAATTCAGTTCCCATATATCCACTAAGCTCAGAAAATGGCACGAAAGAAACGACACTTGTACTAACCTCAGTCGACAGACCGCCACCACCTCCTAAGGATTCTTGAACATAAGACTTTATTTAAACAATTCCATGCAGGTGCCTTCACCACAAGGTCAGGACTTCAACTGACTTAGTACACATCGCCAACACAAGAGGGCACTCTTATCTGTGACGTAATCCAAGATGGTGACACCCTGTCTATTCACCAAGAGCTGCAGACTCCAACTGACTTAGAACACATCACCACCGCAAGAGGGTGCTGTCGTGACATCACATGATGACGCAATTACTGTTACTCAAGATGGTAGCATACAATGTGTTTACCACGAGGCCTAGTACATATTCACACCAACAGAGTGCGCTACTGTGGACGGAATGAATTTTCATGAATAGCACACTCACCTGGACTTGGAAGGAAATAGTTAAAGTCTACACCACGATCCTCAAACGACCGCCACGTCCCTGTAGCGACTCATGTTGGCTGCATAACGTGCACTAACGTGTATTCTGGTGTACTAACGTGCACAGTGCATGACGTTATCCCAGATGGTGAGGCGAAATGGCGGGGAAATAGATCTAACATAAGTCTTTATTTTGCAGCCTGTGTCTCCACCATGACACCTAGACTCCAACTGATCCAGTACACATTGCAGCCACCAAATGGTGCTGTCATCCCTCATGGGATATAATCCAAGATCGTGATCTGGAGGGGAAAATTGCGTGGAAACGACTCAGGCTGCGCTGGGATGCTAGACAGAGTAAGGAGGGAGTGCATTCTATTTATTTTCGAACATTTTATTTAGCCATTGAGTATATTTATCATACTTACGCAAAATACTCGCCCTAATGTGCTTTGCGTCACAATACACAGTCTGGAGACCAGCAAACAACTCCCAATTTTCCGAAAAAATTTCAGTACAGACCTACAAACTGCTCCTAAATAATACAGAGAATGATTTTTAGACACGCTAAGTACTCCTACACTGTCCAAATAGCTCATATCAGAGCTTACAGACCTGCTAGCAAAATAATGCAATCAACACACGCAAGCACCCACCGCCACAACCTAACCTAAGGACTGCGAAGTGACGCTGCCGTCAGATGTCAAACTACGCACAGGCCCCCGCTCGGATCACGCAAGTATAAGGCGACCATATCCCTTTCATAGTTACATTTCTGAGAAATTCCTATGCAAATACATGTTCACCTAAACATGGCTCCTGGCGCGACCGGCCAGGGATGTGCACTCCATTGCAGCAGCCAGCCGCTGCCAACGAACGCAGGTCAAAGTCAGGTCTATACAGTCACCATTATAACGACATCGCAGAATTCCAGAAAGAGACACCTCCTAGCAGTAGATGTCTTTACCGCCTATGACACAATAGCACACCTCACATTGCTCCTAGTGCGAAACATTAAGTGTGTATTCCAGAAGAGTCAATTAACAAATACATTTAGTATACACATCTTAGCAATTGGGATTATGGCCCACAAAAGTGTTACTTAAAATTAAATCAGTCATGTCATTATTCCAATATGGAAAGAAAAAATTAGGAAAATTTTAGCCAAGTGTAAAGATTGTCAGTGGGATAAGTACATAACAATTTCAAACCAGACCACCTATGTAACCAATAATTCCTGAAAAATTAAAGCACATTGCAGCAACCGATTTTATAAAAGCATTACCACGGAGGAATATGTGAGGTACATTTATTTCTTGGAGTTAGAATTAACATCTACGTATGTTACCCTTACAGTTTTGAAAAAGGCGAATAGCTGCACTATTACAAAACCACTCAATCAGGATTTCCTAAAGCAAGTGAGCATAGATAACAATTGACCACAATACAGGTCAAAACAGTGGCATACTACACACAAGAAGCATCGAGTGAAGCCCACATACATTGCAAAATCAAACCAAGTACAAATCCAGCTGCGTGGACAATGAAAGAACTAGGAACATTGTGTCACTTATATTGCAGTAAGAAGCATGATATCTGGAATATATATTTGGCACAATTTCATAAGATAATCAATGAAATACGCCATACCTCCACTTTACTTCCACCAACTACTGTCTTAATACATAAACCAGCCCCAGACACAATTTGGGAGGTAATAAAATTTACAGTATTCCCAACAATATAACAGTGAAATCTTGTAGCGATGACACTGAACAGCACTCATTGTTCAGCTATGAAGAGGAAGTCCAGATCAGACAAAACTGAGTATTTATAATAGGATAAAAACTTTTCGAAAAACACATTATTTGTCAAAAAAAAACAAATACAGAAATGCCAAAACTTATTTGCTGCATATAGGGTTCTGATAAAAATTTGTAGAATTATACATACAAATTCTGTGGAGTTAGTCAACCTGAAAACAGGAATGGAAGTATCTTGATAATTTGTTATTTCATATGAGATTAACATACTTTTTATTGGCAGGTTACCTAAGAGACAAAATTGTAGTTTTACTGATTGCTGAAGGGCATTGAATTAATTTCAAGAGGATTTGAGATTCTTATGCAAGTATTAGAATAGTTTTGATTCACAGAGATGGAATGCAAATGGAGAGCAAAGGAGCATAAGAGAAAAAATACAGGAGAGCCAATAAATGTAGGTTTAAAGGCAAAGTAAGTGTGCAGTTACTGGAATAAATTGATACATATTATGGAAATAGGTAAGATTTACATATATTTAAGTTAATCAGAGGAAAATATTGTAAGGTCAAGAATTTATGCTGCAGGAGTTGATAGTAAATAAGAGTGAAAATGGAAAACAGGGAAGAGAACACAGGACAAGGATATGTTTCGCTTTCTTAGCATCGGACTAATAAGATTTAGGATTAAAAACATACTAGCTGCTTGTACATACTAATGATACACGAAGTCCATCAACATTTCCTTGTACTCTAACTATTTCTCTCAAAAGTTAAGGATACTTAGGTATAATTAAGAACAATGATATATCCGAGTTTAAATTTGTAAAGCAAATGGGATTTTTACAGAAGTAATTGTAAAATAAGTTAGAAGTGCAATGTAAAGATTTGAGGGCAAGTATGAAAACTATAAGTAGTTTACTGTAGGTTAGAAAAGAAATTTGGAACACAATTGCGTATCGAGGACCACAACATGAAGTCACATGACAATCCAGGGTATGAAATGGAATGTCAAGATCCAGATGAGGTGGCAGTACAGTACAGCAGCGGGAGGGGAAGGTGGAGTGAGCAGAGAGGCATTAGGCAATACAGCTCCTACTACTTTGGCAGCAAATAGCAGTAAATAACACTCCAGAACAACTTACCTGGGATGTACATAAACGAAGATGTAATGAGGTGACAGCCAGATGCTGATATGGCATATGCAATGGAGAAGGACCTATCAGAAAAATACCTGTTCAACAAGACAGCCAAAAGCAACAGAGTTTACTAAAAAATTCATCACCGTGATAAGAGGCATAGTTTGGAATGTAAGTGCTACTGCATAATTAGCATCTCCAGAAACACCAATGTAGTTCAAGCCTATAAAATGTATCAGTGCATAAGTAAAAAGGACTGCTGAAAGCTAGATTGTGAGGCAAACATAGTAACCACATACTACATTTTTCAATGATTCACATCAAATACCTCTGGGAAGCAATAGTCAAAATTCCTAAAATTCCTATTTACCGTATCCCAAACCGAAGAAGAAAGCAAAAACCAAGCAAGAACAGTTGATGAAGGAGCAAATACATAGGAGTTATGCACATGACACAGAGGAAAGAAAATGGGCTAGAAGAAGGAAGAATATACCTTCCCACATCCCCCCTTAGATAATCATTAATATCAAACCAGGTAACATACCACCTATAAATGATTGGCAGGAGGTCAAATCTACTTTATTTGACTTCAATCTCATCTATGGATGAGTTCAGCAGTATATGAAGATACATATTATCACTAGATGGAGCAGCCTAGGATATGCTGAGTTGACTCTACCACATATCAACATGTGATGTACCATATACATGACTGCTCAGTGGAGCCGATCTAGTTACTGGACTGAACACTCACCTCACAAGACTGTAATTCCAATTCCACACTCTCTCACATCACTCACTCTGTGCCAACTCTGAATTTCTTTGTCTACATGGCATCACACCTTAGCCAGGGAAGACTGCAACATGGATATGAAAAAATATTTACATTTATTCAGGGTGAGTCACTAACTATTGCCACCAAGAATAACTCTCAAAGGATGATACGAGCTGAAAAGTTTGTGGGGAAAAGTTGCATGTGACAATTGCGGCCATAATATGGCGTTGGTTTTTTGTTCCTAGGTAGGGTCACTTCAGAGATATGAAGGTCAACTTTGTTTCTTTAAATGTGATAGTATAGTTCGGTACTTATTTTATGATAGCCGCTATCCAGAAAAATTGAATAATGTGTAACAGTACGGTCTTTGAAGGTCAACAAAGGTCACAAACCTGGCATGAACCTCCATTTACAGAAGTTGTTCAACTTGATGACCATTGGTATCAATGCAGTGCAACAATCTTCTTATCATAGATTGAGTGCTACTTCTTATCATTTGCACTTATTGAAGCACATCCTCTGACAATTCTCTCTTGCACACCTTCAGTTGTAGTTGGAAAATCTTTATAAACAATGAATTTTACAAATCCCCACAAGGAAAAAATCCAGAGGTTTCAAGTCTGGTGAATGAATCAACCACGATACATCTCCATGTCAAATCCAATGATTTGAGAATTGTCTCTGCAACTCATTTCTAGCAATCGGTGAACAATGTGCTGGACACCCATTGTATTGATGCCACATTCTGTTCCTTGTTCCTAAAGGTATTTATTCCAATAACAGACCTAATGTTTTTTGCAGGAATGTGGTGTACTTCCTGCCATTAAGATTTCCTTCGATGATATAGGGGCCTATAATTCCGGTCTCCAGAATCCAACACTATATATTCACTGACAATGGTTTTTCGTGTTCAACTTGCTGCAGCCAACATGGATTTTCAGTTGCCCAATAATGCATCTTATGCAAACTAAGATTTCCATTGTTCGTAAATATAGCCTCCTAAGTAAATAAAATTATATGAATAAATGTTTCATACCTCTGAATCTGAAGAATTCAAAGCAACGCATACAATCCCTACCAGCTGATTTTGGGGGGAGACTGATATGGCAAGGATGACATTTATGGTGGTGGCTCATTGCAGATTCCCTTGCGCTTTGATGTGGACTAACACAAGGATCTCGAACCACACTGGCATGAGTACCAATTTCCGTTTCCTTGTTGGTAACTTCTGATGCATTAGAGATCCAGCTGTTCTGAATTAATCATATGTATATTTAAATGCATGGCCTGTAGGGTAAGTTCATTGAAAATATCTTCCACCATATACGTCACGGAATTTTGTTGTCATTCTCTGTGAATGAGAAGCATATTGAATTGTTTCTTGAAGGAATACATCATTCAAGTTTGCTTCATTCGACGATACTAGTCTTACCTTTGCTATTAGTATTGTATTGCAAAATCGTCGAATGGTGCTTACATGTCAGTGGAAGGTTAGATGAATACGCTGTATTCAGTGAATATTTACTATTTGCAGGATATACGAGGGAGAATTGTCAGAACATGTGTTCAGTAAGTGCCAAAGTGGTAAGAAATACCACACAATCCAAGATAAGCAGATTGCTGCACTACATTGATACCAGTGGTCAATACTTCGAACACATTCTTTAAAAGGACGTTCATGTCATCCTTGTGACTTTCATTGACCCTCAAAGACTTTATTGTTACACATCATTGGATTTGTCTGGATAGCCCCTATCAGAAAATAAGTATCAAACTATAGCATCCTATTTAAAAAACAAAGTTGACCTGCATATGTCTGATGCAACCCCACCTAGTAACAAACAACTAATGCCATATTATGGCTTCAATTGTTTCATGCAACATTGTTCCCACAAACTATTCAGCTTGTATTATCCTTTGAGAGTTATTCCTGGTTTCAACAGTTAGTGACTCACCCTCTACACAAACTTTGTAGAAAATATTTTTCGTACTGTGTTAACAAACAAAAATCCAAGGAGTACTTTCAGTAAATTATTTTTAAATGAATGAAATGATAAAAAATTGTGAAATTATGAGGGTATAAGAATAAAGGTGAGTGTCCCTCTTATGAATACATTGATGTATATGTGAGTGGAGTATATTATTCTACTTACCGTGTGATCAAAATGTCAGTATAAATTTGAAAACGGAATAAATCACAGAATAATGTAGCTAGCGAGGTACAAATTGACACACATGCTTGGAATGACACTGGATTTTATTAGAACTAAAAAAATACAAACGTTCAAAAAATGTCCGACAGATGGCGTTTCATCTGATCAGAATATCAATAATTAGCATAACAAAGTAAGACAAAGCAAAGATGATGTTCTTTACAGGAAATTCTCGATATGACCACCATCATTCCTCAAGAATAGCTGTAGTCAGGGAATAATGTTGTGAACAGCACTGTAAAGCATGTCCGGAGGTATGGTGAGGCATTGGCGTCTGATGTTGTCTTTCAGCATCCCTAGAGATTTCGGTCGATCACGATACACTTGCAACTTCAGCTAACCCCAAAGCCAATAATTGCATGGACTGAGGTCTGGGGACCTGGGAGGCCAAGTATGACGAAAGTGACGGCTGAGCACACGATTATCACCAAACGACGCGCGCAAGAGATCTTTCATGCGTCTACCAATATGGTTTTCTTTTGTTCTAATGAAACCCCATGTCATTCCAGGCATGTGTGCCAATTTTTACCTCTCTGTCTACATTATTCCGTGGTTTATTAAGTTTTCAAATTTGTTGTTGTGGTCTTCAGTCCTGGGACTGGTTTGATGCAGCTCTCCATGCTACTCTATCCTGTGCAAGCCTCTTCATCTCCCACAACCCACTGCAACCCACATCCTTCTCAATCTGCTTAGTGTAGTTATCTCTTGGCCTCCCTCTACGATTTTTACCGTCTACGCTGCCCTCTAATACTAAATTGGTGATCCCTTTATGCCTCAGAACATGTCCTACCAACCGATCCCTTCTTCTGGTCAAGTTGTGCCACAAACTTCTCTTCTCCCCAATCCTATTCAATACTTCCTCATTAGCTATGTGATCTACCCATCTAATCTTCAGCATTCTTCTGTAGCATCACATTTCGAAAGCTTCTATTCTCTTCTTGTCCAGACTATTTATCGTCCACGTTTCACTTCCATAAACGGCTACACCCCATACAAATACTTTTAGAAACGACTTCCTGACACTTAAATCTATACTTGATGTTAACAAATTTCTCTTCTTCAGAAACGCTTTCCTTGCCATTGCCAGTCTACGTTTTATATCCTCTCTACTTCGACCATCATCAGTTATTTTGCTCCCCAAATAGCAAAACTCCTTTACTACTTTAAGTGTCTCATTTCCTAATCTAATTCCCTCAGCATCCCCAGACTTTCAAATTTATACTGATTTTTGGATCATCCAGTATATGTGTGTATATTAAAATTCCACATTTTTGTTAAGGGCATATTACTACAGGTATATATGTATGTAGTAATGATTTCGCATTGGTAAAGATTTACAGATATTATGTTAAAGCCATTTTTCTAAAGGTTAAGTGGAGTAATGAATATTTGTGTGTTTCTATTTGAGATAGAGGATCCACATTCAGGATATTTGTTGATGATCATTTTTAAGAGAAAAGAATCTTGACATATTTTCAAGCAGCATTCGAATCATAGTATTAAACTACTATAGAACTGATATTTTAAATTATCTGAAGGAAGCTTTCTCATCTTCAACTATTTTCGTTACAGGTAGGTTG
The DNA here is from genome assembly GCF_023897955.1 of Schistocerca gregaria. NCBI lineage: Eukaryota > Metazoa > Arthropoda > Insecta > Orthoptera > Acrididae > Schistocerca > Schistocerca gregaria. The sequence continues at coordinate 282,781,756 of NC_064920.1, read as the reverse complement.
CTTAATAGATAAGAAAAAGTATAAGATGTATGTCAAATTGTGCATAGTTTTTCGCATTTATCAATACTAATTTTCAGAATAATATAGGTTATCAATAGATAATTGTTAAATTGTGTGGAGTAACAGAATATGTGCTATCAAGAAACAGCATTTTAATACTGAAAAATTTTAAGTACAATTATCATTATATACACTCCTGGAAATTGAAATAAGAACACCGTTAATTCATTGTCCCAGGAAGGGGAAACTTTATTGACACATTCCTGGGGTCAGATACATCACATGATCACACTGACAGAACCACAGGCACATAGACACAGGTAACAGAGCATGCACAATGTCGGCACTAGTACAGTGTATATCCACCTTTCGCAGCAATGCAGGCTGCTATTCTCCCATGGAGACGATCGTAGAGATGCTGGATGTAGTCCTGTGGAACGGCTTGCCATGCCATTTCTACCTGGCGCCTCAGTTGGACCAGCGTTCGTGCTGGACTTGCAGACCGCGTGAGACGACGCTTCATCCAGTCCCAAACATGCTCAATGGGGGACAGATCTGGAGATCTTGCTGGCCAGGGTAGTTGAATTACACCTTCTAGAGCACGTTGGGTGGCACGGGATACATGCGGACGTGCATTGTCCTGTTGGAACAGCAAGTTCCCTTGCCGGTGTAGGAATGGTAGAACGATGGGTTCGATGACGGTTTGGATGTACCGTGTACTATTCAGTGTCCCCTCGACGATCACCAGAGGTGTACAGCCAGTGTAGGAGATCGCTCCCCACACCATGATGCCGGGTGTTGGCCCTGTGTGCCTCGGTCGTCTGCAGTCCTGATTGTGGCGCTCACCTGCACGGCGCCAAACACGCATACGACCATCATTGGCACCGAGGCAGAAGCGACTCTCATCACTGAAGACGACACGTCTCCATTCGTCCCTCCATTCACTCCTGTCGCGACACCACTTGAAGCGAGCTGCACGATGTTGGGGCGTGTGCGGAAGACGGCCTAACGGTGTGCGGGACCGTAGCCCAGCTTCATGGAGACGGTTGCGAATGGTCCTCGCCGATACCCCAGGAGCAACAGTGTCCCTAATTTGCTGGGAAGTGGCGGTGCGGTCCCCTACGGCACTGCATAGGATCCAACGGTCTTGGCGTCGCTGCGGTCTGGTCCCAGGTCGACGGGCACGTGCACCTTCCGCCGACCACTGGCGACAACATCGATGTACTGTGGAGACCTCACGCCCCACGTGTTGAGTAATTCTGCGGCATGTCCACCCGGCCTCCCGCATGCCCACTATAAGCCCTTGCTCGAAGTCCGTCAACTGCACATACGGTTCACGTCCACGCTGTCGCGGCATGCTACCAGTGTTAAAGACTGCGATGGAGCTCCGTATACCACGGCAAACTGGCTGACACTGACGGCGGCGGTGCACAAATGCTGCGCAGCTAGCGCCATTCGACGGCCAACACTCGGTTCCTGGTGTGTCCGCTGTGCCGTGCGTGTGATCATTTCTTGTACAGCCCTCTCGCAGTGTCCAGAACAGGAATGGTTTGTTTGACACACCGGTGTCAATGTGTTCTTTTTTCCATTTCCAGGAGTGTATGTATATCCATTAACAATGACATATTTCATTCATAAGAATAGTTCCAAAAGCTGGACAATACAGTTAATATACCTAGAGGGGATTGAATGTTTACATAAAAATCTTTGCATCATTTTGTGCAGTGTTAATCATCAGCTCAACCATTAATTCAGCCCTGCACATAATTAACTGAGAAGGTGATGGCTATGTAAGGTGGTGGTATAATTTTGTTATCATACTATTTTAAATATAGAAACGTAATCTACTCATCAAGAGGAGGAGTTTGATAACGTACTTTACGAAAAGTAATACTAATTTGTGTTGTACAAAGAGTAAAGTGCCTGTCATGAACTATTTACTAACAAGCATTTCATACATTGCATGTTAATAGTCGCATAGTATCACAGTCACTTTGAAATGAAGTGGATGCAGGGAGTGGAATGTGGAACGCATTTCGAGAGTGGCCATAAAAAGCCAAGCCTTTAAAACGTGGAGACAGGCACAATTACTGCAGCCTGAAGCTGGTCCTTTATGACAGCGTAGAGCTGACAATAGGCCATTAAGCGAGCTTCTCTGACTCACACCTGCATGGAAAAGAAAGAAACATCTTAGCATAAAAGGGATTCGCATGGCGACTGTTAGAGGATCAAAACAAAGAATACGCATTTATGAAAAATGTTGAGTTGCACAAAGTAAATTTAACAGTGTTTATGACTGGACAGCACACATGTAGAAAGACTACACCTGAGGCCTGTGAAAGCTTCTAGGAAAGGAAAGCTTTCAGAATCAAAAGAGGAGGTCTTTGAAAAGCATGAAAAACATTGTCGCTAGGTTTCTTTCTTCGAAACAGAAAACAGCCCACAGTGGAAAGCACCACTGTTTTAAGAAATACATATCACGTGATGAAGGCGTGGAGAACATGAAGTTGCATGTAGACAGCTCGTGTATGGGCGGAGTCTGAGAGGACAGGCTCTAAACATGAATGCTACAGGCCAGAAATCTCCACCCCCAATACGCATCTGAAGCCTCTTTGGGCCAAAGAAAGGGCACAAGTCGTACAACAGTCAGCATTGGCCGCTACTACTTGTCGTAGGGGATGAAAACAAGCTACAGTGGGGGAACCAAAAAGATATCCAGAATGGTCTAGTAAGAGAGCAGAGAGGAGATCTCATAAGAGTGGGGCCGTGGGTAGAAGGGAGAGAGATCTCTTCAGACCAGGGCTGTGTGTAGATGGAACACTTGCTGTTCTACCGGCCTATAGGAGCTTTTTAGTGAGCATATGCGTTCACATGGTCTGGACTGGAGATTACGGATTTCGACCCAAGGTAGTAACTTTCTGCAGAACCATTAAAGAGGGCAGTTTTGTACATGTCCTTAAGCAGAGTGAATGGGCTTGCCAATAGCTTAGCAACGAAGAATCACAATTTTTCGTCTCACGAAAACTCAGTGCAGTTTCCGACTGCTTTTGCAGTCATGATCAGGATAGTATTGAGGTTTACAGGTCCACATAGCGTCGATGCGTTGCAGTCAACGTATGCCACAGCCAACCACAGCAACCACTGACAAAGTATGGTAAATATCGCGTTCACTCAGGCCCTCAGTAAGGGAGTCAGCTTGCGCGTGCACTTCAGTTCTATTTGTGATTGGAATTAGTTTATGTATTTTCTTCTCACTCCCTCGTGTCCACGCTAGATACGTATCATGTTCATAGGGCTTAAAAGTCGGGAAAGGTATCGGTAAATATACATTATCGTTCAGCTAAAATATCGAAGTGTTGTGTTTTAATATTTAGAAGGGAAAATCGGTTTCTGATCATTGTGTTGTAAGTTACGCTAGGTGTTCTTTTCTCATATTGGAACGCTTTTGAAAGGTTGTTATATGTTCATGTTTATCTCCATTAATTTCATTTAGTTTGTGAATTCATTGTCAGGATCTTCCTAAATGTGAAGGATTTTTCAACGTCACCAACTGCACACTTGAATCCAATGTGTGTGATGATCCTGCAACAAAAAGATTCAGTTGTTAGTGTGTTATAGAGTAGGGGCTACCCCTTCCTCACTAAAATATCTTGTGGAATGTATGACGGCTGTTATTCTGATGTCTATTTGTAACTTCATCTGGGATCCTCTTACTTTGTAGGGTCTGGGTACACATGCGCTTTAGTTCTGTCCTTGGGCGGCAAGTGCTAAGGACGGGTATTAACAAGTGGGGGAGAACATTAGAATGGCATTAATTACGCCTGCTGAACCATTAAATCCCTTATTTGCATAGCAGTTATGGGATTCCGACCAGCGGAAGTAGAAATATAGCAGTACCATGAACCACAGTCGCACCGTAACAGTGCCTCTGTCGAATTGCGGCACCAGCTGTTACGCTTTTGTCCCTCTTAGAAGAGGCATAACATTAAAATGCAATTTGTGAATGAGAAACTTCATGAGAAATCTCTTCGTTATATACAAAATGCACTTCTCGTTACTATTACTCACTTTGGGAACTGGCATGCACTGTATTTTCTCATTTGAGGTACCAGAGCATATTTAATTGAGAATAATATTATAAGACAATTTCTTGCATAGTGGAGAGGTGATCGATAATATTGTAAATAATTAATAGCACAGAGAAAGTTTTATTAAAATTATAAATATATAATCTATCATCAGAATAACACTCACAGCAAAGTAGAGTCTCAGGGAAATCAAAGAGTGTTTAACACTGTCACTTTTGTTTCTAAATTCGACTATACAAACAATTCGTGGCTATTGTTAGTTCTCTTGTCTTGTTTTCTGCAGTCTAAATAAGTCTACGTAGCTGCAACGTGCGATAAAGCTGGCATTTCTGTGTGATATGTTGTGGAAAAGATCAGGGCACTTCTGTTAAACTGCAAAAAAAGTGAGTATAGGTAATATACTCGGTGCAGACTTGTGTTTAAGTTCACAGACTAACAATATCTGAGGAATTACGTGCGCGAAAGAAAGTAGCGCTCAGTATTAAAATCTAATACGTACCGAACAACCGATAATAGGATCTGTGGACTATATGAAGGGTCGTTAAATTGAATATAAGAACGGAATTCTACACTTAGCTTTGTGAAAATAAAGGTGTAGGATTTTTGAATGACTGTATCGAGCCGGCCGGTGTGACCGAGCGGTTCTAGGCGCTTCAGTCTGGAACCGCGCGACCGCTACGGTCGCAGGCTCGAATCCTGCCCCGGGCATGGATGTGAGTGATGTCCTTAGGTTAGTTACATTTAAGTAGTTCTAAGTTCTAGGGGACTGATGACCTCAGCAGTTAAGTCCCATACTGCTCAGAACCATTTCGAACTGTATCGATGTACAGTAATGGGCCATAGTCCTTGCTATAATATCTTAGAGTGATGACCCATAAAAATCACAGACATTTTAGTTGCCATAGTAGCTGAAATTTTAGGATCAACCCTCATTTTCTCTTTATACAAAACGCTATCATTCATGATTATTTAATTGTCATAAGATGTTGTTAATAAGAAAACTTAAGTGATTTCCACAACAGCGTGTGTATTAGTCAACGATAGTCATAGAGAAGCTGCAAACTGTATCTTTGGATGATGGAAGGTTCGCTTATGAAATAATGCAAAGCGTAACTTCTGACTTAGAAGTGTTTAACATTTTATTTCCAATCATATAGAAATAACACAAAATCCGAAACAGTACAGATAAATAGTAATATCGGAAATAGTACGTTAAAATAATAACTAATATCCAAAGACATTATTAACTAACGTGTCTTCGGCAACACAGAGACAAATGAAGGGTGATCGACTGTGCAAAAGTCAACATTAATTATTATTATTAAAACCCGAAATTAAGTCGCTGTTACCGTGAAGATTTTTGTGGCTGCTCCATCAGATATAACGAAAAGTTGGGTAGGTACAGCAGATAACAACATCAATGTCTTACTTACGTCACAGAAGTCGATGGCAGCAGATCAATGGAGGGCGGCTACGAAAATGAGCTAGCTGTTTTACTTGTTAAAACCTTTATAAAGCTAAAACTGCATAAATATTAGGATTGTCTTGCATAAATCTTACTTTATTTACAAACAACCTCTTTCAACAGACTTTGCTTTGATCTCCATGTTTTTGAAGCATTTTGTTATAAAATGTCTGCAACTCAGAATGAACACATTTTCTAGCAAAAGTTTTTGAATACCTAAAGGTGATAGCAAAATCCATTGAAACCAGTTGTTTGTAAACAAAGAAATATTTATGAGATCTTGGCTTTAGAAAGATTTTATTGTGATGAGATTTTAACCATTTTCATAAGTAATCACATAGTACTGCGTTAGATGTTTCCAGCTGCCTTCTTAGTATTCCAGTTCTAATGACCAGAAATGAAGTTTTATTACTTGTTCCGAGATAATACATCAAATTTCTTAGACAGGTGTTGACTCTTGTCATCGATGGAATGATATATCTTAATTACCTTCCGTCCTTCAAACGCACTTTATTTTAACTAACTGTTGTGTTTCCTTTCACAGTCGCTTCATTCGGTTACAGGCCGTACATAAATATGTTATCAAATAATTTCTCTTACTTTCTTGTAGCAGGTTCCTTTAGATATTGAAAAGCTGTTTAACTCTTTCACTACTGTGGGTGTGTATACAAGTCCTGTTACACTCATTCACAGGTTTCATGGATGTGTACAGCATACACGTGCTGCTTCGACTTTCCTACAGTGCTATGGACGTCTGAAAGCATCTGAGCTGCCATACTCTCACAGCTGTGAGAGAGTTACGTCCATAACCGGATGAATAAACAAGTTTTGAGCATTTACAGAAAGCCTATTTGCATCATTGCTTGTTATCATTTGTAGAAAAGCTTCTTTCATCAACTTAAATCATTTATGATCTATGACAAGTGCTAAGACTGCATTATTGGCGATGGTGTAATCACTGGAAGGGGCGCGTCAAATCCAACCGTCCTTCAGATATAAAACCTATTAACTCGAGAACGAAATGAGATATCCTACCGCTCCCAATTTTAAATAAAGTTTCGACGTCTTATCTACATTTCATACACTGCAATGCAGTGGCTGCAATCAACCCTACGCCAAGTTTACGCAATGCGTTCTTACCTATGCAAAAGTTTTAATATTTTGGACAATGTTTTACTTAATTTGATCTCCACAGTAACCATAGCTTATATTGAGAAAAAAAAAACAGGTCCTTTACCAAGTTTTAATGCCCAGTAATGAATTTTTATTCCTTATTCCGAGACAATACATCAAATTTCTTAGACAGATTTTGACTCTTGTCATCGATGGAATGATATATCTTATTTATCTTCCATCCTTCAAACACTCTCTTTATTTTAATTTATTGTTAAGTAGTGTTTCCTGTCACAGTCGTTTCATTCAACTATAGGCCTTACATAAATATGGTACCTAATTATTTCTCTCACTTTGTTGTAGCAGGTTCCTTTAGATATTGAAAGGTTATTTAACCCTCTCACTGCTGTGCGTGTGTATATAAGTATACAAGACATCAGGCTGAAATATTTGTAAAAATCTAACTTTTCACCAAAGAGTTTTCGAATGGTCGGATGAGAAGTATTTCATATCGGCCGGAACGCTCTCGCTCAGCACTGGCACTAGCATTTGGCGAGCAGTATAGCCATAACAAAAGCAGCCTCAGCACGGATTGCAAAGAGCTCGCCTGTAACAGTGAAAGGGTTAATAGGATCGATGAAAACTGTTCCTCAACGGAACAAAGGGCAGGGCAGTCAAGTTGGAGGAGACGAGGATCTGCGAGGCTGAGACCTGCCAGCTTTCAGGCGCGACTATTGCCTCCCTGGAGACAGGGCAGCTGGAGAGTGGGTGGCGTGGTTAGCGGAGTGGAGTGGGGTGGGGCGCTGCTAGGACACGCCAGGGCCGGGCCGGGCTGCGTCCGGCGGCACCAGCGCTTTGTCTCCCGGCTTTGGGTGGCCGGTGAGGCGAGCCGCCGTCAATAGCCGCCAGGAATTCCGCCCCCTGCCAGGCTGCGGGCACCCTGCGGCCTTCCGACTGCACTGGCCCCCTGCAGCGCTGTTCACCGCCATTTGTTCTGCACAGTGCACAGCAACTTCTTGCAATATTCTCCGATCTGTTCATATTCTTTCTTACTTTTTGTCCCTCTACAAATACATGTTCGTGGCGTATCTAAATTCTGAGTCACGTTTCTAGTGTCACTTTTTAGATGTGCCCTCAATAAACTGGAACTCGTAACGAAAATAAACACTTGCGAGTAATGCACGAGAAGCATCCACCACCATACACTTCACAGTGGTCTGCAACGAATGGATATAGATGTAAATGTATATAAAGTTAAAGAGGAAGAAGTAGATGTATGGCATTACTAAGGAAAAATGTAACCTAAAGCAGAAGAGTGCGAAAAGAATTCCTATAATGTTCAAATACAGTATTGGCTGTGTGGTGCTCGACACAAATAAAAGTAGCCCAGACAACAGAGCTCAAGGGTAAAACGAAAAACAACAGAGGAAAGGAAATACAGCACTAACCTGACTACAGCAGATGGTGAAAGTTACCACCATTCACTTCTTCACAGTTTTGGGCTCTGGTCAGCAGGTTCTTGAAGGTGGATCAAAGCTTGCCTGATGGAATTGCTGCTGTCTTATCTGAAATGTTCTGCTGCAGTTCTTGAAAATTATGAAAGTTCTCGTGATGCACCTTAGACTTGAGGACTCCCCACACAAAGTGATCACACACTGACAGGTGACCTGTGAGACCAGGTACAACAACTGACTGTCAGAAGTGAGGGTTGTGTAAATGTGCTGCAACGTTTGACAGGCTATATGGGCAGTTGCTCCAACTTGTTGAAAGTAACTGTAGGTCCGTTTTTCCTCCATTAATGCTGCCAAAAAAAGTTTCAAAATGCTGGCCATGTAACATACCAAAGTCAAATTCTGATAAAAGAAGATGGTACCAAAGATGCAGCATGTAGACACTACACACCAAACCCCAAAATTCTGATCATGCAATGGCGTTTTGTGAAAATTCTCCACTGTCCAGAACCTGTGATTCTGTGAGTTTACGTAACCACTACAGTGAAAGGAGGCTTCATCAGATGTAATGGACAGATCCATATTCTAGGCATTCATTGATATCTCAGTGAACAGACACTCGCCAAACTTGAGGCACCGAGAAGCATCTGATGGTTTCAGTGCATGGATAACAGACACTCAGTAGGGGTGCATGTGCAGGTCCAGGTGGAGTATTCCTCCACATGATCGATTTGATATGTTGGTCTCTTGCAAGAGGTGTCAGGCTGATTTGATAGGATTCTGGAGCATTTTCAGGTGAACTACAGTACCATTTTCTGGTGTGTGGGCATGTTTCAGAATGTTTTTTGACTTGTTCCAAGCCGATACCACCTGAAACCGTCTGTGGACTAAACATTAAATAGCCCTCTTTGTTGGAACTTAGAGGTGGAGGCCATTTGCTTATTGTAAACTGGGTGTGTTAATACATTTTTTTGTACATACAGTTACTGTGTGCCGTAATTTTGTTACTCATGACGGTAATGAGCTATGTAGGTTTTATTGTTTCTGTCAGAAACAGCACTGACCTAGATCAAATAAAATAATTTTAGTTGTTTGTTAAGGTGTTCCTACTGGCAGTTTCTACTCCCAGCTCCTCACTCTCTACAATGCCACCACTGCTCTGACGAGAGAGAAGCATATATTCCATTAACCACGCTCTTTACCTATCTGCCAGGCTACGGAATGGCATTTATTTTCAGAAGAGGACGGTGTCCGATACGATTTTACTTGATGGACAAATCCAATATTTCCTCATACGATGGAAATTTGGAGAATTTTTCTCTTTCTTTTATGTTGAGTGGTTTCACCTAACACATGCTCCCAGCCTCAAAAGATTACTGTCATGAGAGAGAAGGCATTACGTCCAATACTCATACCACGCATTCTAACGAGTATTTTTCTCCTTTTTTTTTATCTTCAGTCTTCCAGCAACGAATTCTTCTCAGGTGCCAAACTGTTCACCTCAGAGTAGCAGCTGCACCCAGTACCCTCCACTATGTGTCGGATGTATCCAGTCTCCGCTTTCCTCTACAGTTTATGCCCTCTACAGCTCCCTGTAGTTAGTCTTTGAGTCCTTAACACTCTTCTCGTCAATATTTACATGTTCCTCTCTTCACAGACACTGTGGACAATTTCGTCATTTCTTATCTTATAAGTGCACTTAATTTTCACCAGCCTCATATAGCACTACATTTCAAACGCATCGATTTTCTTCTTTTCAGGTTTCTTAAAATCCATGGTTCGCTTCAATATAATGCTGCATTCCAAACGCACATTATCAAAAACTTCTTCCTCTGATTAAGACGAATGTTTTATATTAGTATATTTATTTTTCTCTCGTTAGTATAGATTTTATATCCATCTTGCTTCGTCTGTAATGTGTTATTTTATTTCCACTGTAGCAGAAATCTTTTGTTTCGTCTACTTCATGGTCCAAAATTCTAATGTTAAGTTCATCGCTAATTTCATTTATGCTACCCGTCACAACGTTCGTGTTCTGTGATTTACTCCAAATCCATATTCTGCGCTCAGTTTCTGCAGTTCTTTCTCACTTTCATTGAAGATACCATTGTCATTAGGGAATCTTATCATTTATCTGCTTTCATCACCGAATTTTAATCCTACTCCCAAAACTCTTTTTTGTTTTCTCGATGCATAGATTAAACAGAAGGGGGTACAAGACTGTATTCCTGTCGTATAGCCTTCGATGTGTCTTTTGCCTGAAAGCAAAGAGGAAATTAAAATTATAAAGTTAATTAAATCCATCGTCAGCATGCAGTGCATAAGTAAAGGTTTGCCATCGAAAGGAGTCATAACAAAAGTGATACCAGACGTCTGAAGTTAAATGTATACATCAACTATTGGTTATTCTGTAAATAGCTGGCTTTTATTCCCAGAAAGTAACAAAGAAGCCGTTTATGTTGATGAGTGTATAAAGGCGTGGGTGCTGGCGCGCATGCCATGTTTCGATAAATAAATTGGCAATGAAAGACGTAAACTTAGTTTCCAACTTAAGCAGTGGTTAGAACATGGATTCAAACCTCGTAATAGAACAGATGTGCAGGTTATATTTTAAATGAATGCTGAAACAAGAAGTCGTGATACTTTTCCGGTCTGATGACTTTCTAACTATGTACTTCACCCTTCTTGAAACATCCTTTCTAGAACGGAAAATATACAAAATCTAAAAGATGTGAGAAACCTGTAAGAGACTATTCTGTGTGTAGACGCTTTATATATAATTAGTTATTATACAGAACAAATCAGTTCACTAGATTGGCACATGTACCTTCATTCACATCATCTGAAGATGTAAAACGAAGTAATGTTAAACAGGGAGGAACCTCCTCCCTAAGCTATTTTTATTTTACATGTTACCAATGTGCTTCACCATGACATCGAGAAAAAAATTAACATAAAACACTATGTTACTTTATTTTGTAAGCTTTATTGCCCACCTGAATCCTGGGAGCTGTGGTTTTACATGACCCCATTGCTAGGATTAAGCGATGAGAAATTACATAAAACCTTAGAAACAAGTACATTCATTACAATAACAGTATAACAAGATATATCTTCTGGGACTGTTGGAGTAGTGAACCTTCTGCTAGTTAGTTGGGAAACAGTAAAAGTCTTTGATTTTCCTCTTATTTGTCATGACAACAAAACTTTAATTGAGCATTCTCCAGAATTCATTATGACTTTGTACTTAATATTTTTATAATTAAGAAGATCGTTGAGCTTCTTGAATGTGCTCAGTTCTTTATTTTTTAGTAAACGTTTTATAAAGAGTAGCCGGTCGTCGGTATTTCACTGTGGAATGGAAGGCAATTTTGTTAGTAATTCAGAACATTTTAAAATATTTGTTTTACATGTCTCCTTTTACCAGTCGTCATCCATGTTCTTGCATTGGGTATTTCATTTTATATTTGTTATTACTATTACATTTATTGAAAGTCTGACTTTTCTTATTTTTATTCCAAAGCTATGCTGCTTTATACACTCCTGGAAATGGAAAAAAGAACACATTGACACCGGTGTGTCAGACCCACCATACTTGCTCCGGACACTGCGAGAGGGCTGTACGAGCAATGATCACACGCACGGCACAGCGGACACATCAGGAACCGCGGTGTTGGCCGTCGAATGGCGCTAGCTGCGCAGCATTTGTGCACCGCTGCCGTCAGTGTCAGCCAGTTTGCCGTGGCATACGGAGCTCCATCGCAGTCTTTAATACTGGTAGCATGCCGCGACAGCGTGGATGTGAACCGTATGTGCCGTTGACGGACTTTGAGCGAGGGCGTATAGTGGGCATGCGGGAGGCCGGTTGGACGTACCGCCGAATTGGTCAACACGTGGGGCGTGAGGTCTCCACAGTACATCGATGTTGTCGCCAGTAGTCGGCGGAAGGTGCACGTGCCCGTAGACCTGGAGCCGGACAGCAGCGACGCACGGATGCACACCAAGACCGTAGGATCCTACGCAGTGCCGTAGGGGTCCGCACCGCCACTTCCCAGCAAATTAGGGACACTGTTGCTCCTGGGGTATCGGCGAGGAGCATTCGCAACCGTCTCCATGAAGCTGGGCTATGGTCCCGCACACCGTTAGGCCGTCTTCCGCTCACGCCCCAACATCGTGCAGCCCGCCTCCAGTGGTGTCGCGACAGGCGTGAATGGAGGGACAAATGGAGACGTGTCGTCTTCAGCGATGAGAGTCGCTTCTGCCTTGGTGCCAATGATGGTCGTATGCGTGTTTGGCGCAGTGCAAGTGAGCGCCACAATCAGGACTGCATACGACCGAGGCACACAGGGGCAACACCCGGCATCATGGTGTGGGGAGCGATCTCCTACACTGGCCATACACCTCTGGTGATCGTCGAGGGGACACTGAATAGTGCACGGTACATCCAACCCGTCATCGAACCCATCGTTCTACCATTCCTAGACCGGCAAGGGAACTTGCTGTTCCAACAGGACAATGCACGTCCGCATGTATCCCGTGCCACCCAACGTGCTCTAGAAGGTGTAAGTCAACTACCCTGGCCAGCAAGATCTCCGGATGTGTCCCCCATTGAGCATGTTTGGGACTGGATGAAGCGTCGTCTCACTCGGTCTGCACGTCCAGCACGAACGCTGGTCTAACTGAGGCGCCAGGTTGAAATGGCATGGCAAGCCGTTCGACAGGACTACATCCAGCATCTCTACGATCGTCTCCATGGGAGAATAGCAGCCTGCATTGCTGCGAAAGGTGGATATACACTGTAGTAGTGCCGACATTGTGCATGCTCTGTTACCTGTGTCTATGTGTCTGTGGTTCTGTCAGTGTGATCATGTGATGTATCTGACCCCAGGAATGTGTCAATAAAGTTTCCCCTTCCTGGGACAATTAATTCATGGTGTTCTTATTTCAATTTCCAGGAGTGTATTTATACAAGCTTTTATGCTCTGCGTTACTTCGTATCCGTGCATGATGAATACACTGTCACAAGCACTATTGACAAGGGTCCTTGTATGGTACATTTTATTTGTAGCTTTATTCAGTTCATTACTGCCTTGGCTATAAGCCTTCGTATTTCTAATGTCACAATTAATGGGCATTGCCAACCCAATTGCCGAGGGCGTGTGACGTTCGCTTAGCTGCCAACAGTTGCCACTACAGTAAACAGTGTCCACAGGTGTGTATTGTCCTGTATTTAGTGCTATGAGATATGACGTACAACTATTGACAGCAAAACCTGTTCTTTGATTTACTCTGCATGTCACTGCTCAAGATTCATCAAAAATAAGTGAACACTTCGTTAATTACCTTTCTTCATTGTTCGCCGCGCTGTAACCCTGATTAACCATTACCACTCATCAAACTGCTAATGAGTCCCTTTTCACTTGCTAATGTAATCACAGCAGTGGCATTTACAATTCGCACATGACAGTTTTTCACTGTATTGAAACATTTCGTATTTATTGCTAAAGGTCATGTGGCCAGTCTTGTTTTGACACTGTTCCCCTCAGATGAGAGTTCCTTTTATTTTATTTACCATCGTTTTAAAATCCTTTTAAACCATCTTACATATAACATATTCCAACATCAATAGTTCCATTCAAGACTAGGAGTAGTACAGCCACCCTGTGGGTTTGTTTTTGGAGCGATGTCCTGTTGCACACAGATTTCCAAAGTCGTATTTCATTTATTTATAGTGTAAGATCGTTACGCTATACGCATATGCACATATTAAATAATTCCGTTGTTCTTGTAAGATACCTCTGGTTAGTCTCATAAGTCAGAAAGTCCTCATCTCTTCGTAAATAGTGGCTGTAAGGCAACAGCATACATTGGTAAGCTCAGAAGTATCTCCCAGTAACACTGTACGATGAAGGTCAGTGAATATTAGAGTTCCATAAGAAAGCTATCATAGCCTATCTGTACACTGTTTCACTTATGACTGGCTTGAAACACATTCACAAAAGTATTCAGCAACTACTAAACAAAAATTTCTTTTCCTTTTCTTATTTACCATAATAATGTACAGGTACCGATGTACATATATTTCTTATACCTGTATTATTTCATGGTGAATATTATTCTGAATATTAGCTGTTTTTCTTTCCTTAACAACTTATAGTTACTGGATCATAGAGTCAAGCTACTGGCCCTAGTTCATTGCTATTATTCACTGCATGACAGCTATAGATACACTTTTTATCAGCATTTTCACATTGACTGCCATGGGTATGAACACCTACAAATCATCTTTGTAAAAGCATAAGATTTACATAGGTTCTAAGAAACAGTTCTTGCATTTGCTAAACCAACAGCAGTAAGTACCACTTTATTCACAGATGGCAGTATACAAAATTACATATATTCATACTTACATTCATATAAAAAAATCATGGAAATAAAAAGGTCTATCACTCTGAAATAGACTATTTCCAGAAATCTTAGTGCTGGTTTGGACACTGTTTAGTGCTTATTGGTATTATGAATTATTTTGTATAGCATTACTAATTAGTATTGCATGGGTTCTCCATAATTTTCTTTTTCTTGACATTTTAATGAATCATCATACACATATTCACATATCAAATGTTAAAACAATTGTATATCAAATAATACTGTTTATTAATAGTGACGAAAACATGACTTTAGATACCGTACACAAAATTTCAAGAAATAATGCTGCTAATAAGGGTCTGCTGTGTGGCCAACCCATCATTTCTATTGCCCTCCAATTAATATTTTCGTTATTACTTTTCTTACAACCCAAAATTTGTCCACTGAATTTGGTATGACGAAAAACAGTACACGTTGTGTATTAACACTTCCATATTTTTCTGGTATCACTTGAATATCACTGTTTTCTCTAGGAACACTTCCATATACCTGCTGAGTGCATTGATTAAATCAACTTGCTGTAATGTTCCATAGATAACGTTTAGAACTGATCCAAAGCAGCTGTATTGAAATTTTCGTACTCTCGTGCTCTGGTTTGATTGCACACACTTCACCTTATAGGTGCTGCATTGTCTGCAGTTCTGAGTGGTGTGTTTAGTGTGATGCATTTACGTCAGCTGGAACAACTCTTAGTCGGCTTTAAGCTGTTCAGTTAACAAAATTCAACGAAAATTATGATGAATTAGTGGGTTTAAATAATTTATTAAATATTATTTAATAGAGAGTAATAAAATTAACTAAGAGGCTATAAGCAACAGAAACTAAAACACATACTCTTTTTTTATTTTCTAACTAAAAAAAGGAGTTTCAGCATTTTATTTACAGAGTGTATAACTACTGTCCTCAATTTGTGTATCTGAAAGAGACTAAACCCGATAAAATATTTCAGTAATGTAGATGGATTTGGTCAAGAATGGCAACATATATGTTTTCCTTTACGACGGGCAGTAACAGTAAAAAACCTAGATGGTTTTATAAAGAATAATCGCGCAGCGCAACATCGAATTGTATGAGTAATGTTGATTGTATTCAAATCAGGTTATGGTCTCTGGAATAGACTTGTGTTGAAACCTTATCTAAAAAAGAAACCGACGCAAATGATGATTATATTCACATAATATGTAACAATGAACATTTTAGTCAAAGAAACAGAATATTAGTATGAACGTTTCCTGCCAACTTTTATAAAGCCAGAACATTATGTAAAAGTAACAGTATTGTTTCTCACAACATATACTCTCATCCATCATTTACAATGGTAGATCTTCATAACAGGTTAACTGAGAGCCATGTATGAATATTCTTAACTAGGTTAGGCTTACGACGTCTCCTTTGGCAACATATCTGTGTAGCAGTCATGTAGCTTAAACAGGTAACTACAAGAAGCGAGACATCGCGACAACGAGCTACGCGCAACGATACGACGACGAAGAAATAGACGAGAAACGGGAGACGACTTTTGATGAGGCTGGAAGAAAGGGATACAGAAAGGGAAAAGAAACAGGTGGAAAGGGATCGAAAATCTTCACCAACTTATAACAATTACATATTAAATTGACTGAAGCAAATACGAAATGTGAGGGTATATTGGGACCTGTAAATCAATTAAAGATGAAAGATGGAAATTTTTACGAGACCCAAACGAAAGTGGAGACAGCATTAAAACCTATAGCCAATAAAACAGAAAATCTGAAGATGGATAATAAGAAACACATCGTTGATCGCTTAATAAGGCAATCGCAAAAGTCGGAAGACGAGATGTCGGAATGGATCGAAACGGAAAGCACCAAAATTAATACGCGGATGATGTCTGAGGTGGCGTCAGCAGTTCAGAATGGTAGTAAATTATCAGATGCAAGTGCTCAGTGAGCTGTAGAAAAAATTAAGGCGAAATTTAAGCAAATTAAAGACAAAGAAATTTTAGGAAAATTCCAAACCGCAAAGTGAAATTGACCGTAATTTTGAAGGAAGCGGAACTGAAAGTCTGACAGGGAACAGTAAAGAACCGAACGCATTTCCTAGTCAACTTAAGACTATTGAAATCGATTCTCAAGTGTTTAAGGCAGCGAGATGTGCAGACAAACAGCCCATGTTTAGTCAATATTCAGATCATGGTAACTAAATGCGAATAGCGTTTTATCATTATGTGCGTTAAAACTCGTACAGAGTATAATAAAAGACATACTCCTTCAGTCATACTCTTCCGAAAAGGACATTTCACGTACTATTCATAAAAAGGTTTCAGGAATATATCTCCGAGATCGTGGAATGAGTACCATAAGACACTTTTTGTCATATCTCATATTGCCGAAGGTGCTGCATTACGGTCAAACGATGCATATGAATATTTTCAAACGTATGGGGAATTTGTATGAAGGTTTATATCAGAATTTTGATCAAAAAGTAAACAAGAGAAATTACGGCAGGAAGTTTACAACCAGAGTACTATAGTTCAAGGACGATTTGTTTGAGAAAGTGATTCGCAAGTTATATTAAAGAAACAAGGTACTGGTATTAACCAATTTCATATAGGGAGGTTCTAAGTGACCTAAAGACCAAATTATCAATCAATATAAGAGAAAAACTCATATACATAACAGACAGGAATCTCGAGATCCTAATGTCGCTCGTAGATTTGTTATACTTTATTCGAGAAGAGATAAAACGAAACAATAATAATGATAATACACATAATTATTCCAATGAAATTCGAGAGAAAGTAATAACGGTTATCGCAATAGTAGAGGTAATTAAAATTTTAACCAGGTTAAGAATGGTTACGCTAATGGCTACAGTAACGGAAATGGGAACTGTAACCAGTATTTCCGTTCGTACATAATCAAAATTATAGTAATGATATGCAGCATAATTCAAATAGATTATGTAAATACATGGTCTGTTTTATTTGCAGTGTTGTTGTTCTGGTCTTAAGTCCAGTTTGATGCAGCTCTCCATGCTACTCTATCCTGTGCAGAGCTTCTTCATCTCCCAGTACCTATTGCAACCTACATCCTTCCGAATCTGCATAGTGTATTCACACCTTGGTGTCCCTCTAGATTTTTACCCTTCACGCCGTCCTCCAATACTAAATTGGTGACCACTTGATGACGCAGAACATGTCCTACCAACCGATCCCTTCTTCTACGAGGGTCGGTCAAAAAGTAATACCTCCCATTTTTTTCTACTTAAAAAAATTAAGTTAAGTGAAAAATTTGAATTTGGCGCCATTCCTCAAACCTTCTTCTGCAATCCACTGCAGTAGTAACTTTCTGTGTCAACAGGTGGCAGCACAGCAGAAGTTTGTAAGATGGCCGACATCGATGTTCGTTTGAGACAGCGTTGTGTGATTGAATTCTTGAATGCAGAAGGTGAAACGCCCATACGCATTCATGAAAGACTGAAGAAGGTGTATGGTGTTGTGACAGTGGATGTCAGCACTGTTAGACGATGGGTTCGTCGTTGTAAGGAAGCTGAAGGGCAAACACCGTTGACTGACGAAAAGCGGAACGGCAGGCCGGTGAGTGCAGTGACTCCACACCACATTCAGCAAGTTGATGACATCATTCGTGGTGACCGTCGGGTGACTGCAGATGAAGTGTGTCGCATTATTTCTCTTAGTAAAGGCAGTGTGATCACGATTATGGCAGACGTTCTTCTTTTGCATGACAATGCAAGACCACACACCAGTCGTCACACCTCTGACGAGATTGTCAAAATTGGATGGGAAGTTTTGCCTCATCCCCCATACAGCCCTGACCTGGCACCATCAGACTTCCATCTGTTCGGGCCACTAAAAGAAGCTCATCGTGGGATTCATTTTGAAGATGAGGAGGCCGTCAAAACATCCGTGCGTCAATGGCTTAGGAAGCAGAGCTGTGATTTTTACCGTGCTGGGATACATGCCCTTGTTCAAAGATGGACCAAAACTGTAGAGATGGGCGGAGATTACATTGAAAAATGACAAAATGATCCTCAATGTTGTGGTTTTCAACCTATGTAATTGCATTTAAATTTCCTGACAATTAAACGTAGAAAAAAAAATAGGAGGCATTACTTTTTGACTGACCCTCGTAGTCAAGTTGTGCCACAAATTCCTCTCCCGAAATCTATTCAGCACTTTCTAATTAGTTACTTGACCTACTCATCTAATCTTCAGCATTCTCCTGCAGCACCACATTTCGAAAGCTTCTATTCTCTTCTTGTCTAAACTATTTATCGTCCACTTTTCACAACTATACACGGCTACACTCCATATAAATACTTTCAGAAACGACTTCCTGAAACTTAAATCTATACTCGATGTTAACAAATTTCTCTTCTTCAGAACGCTTTCCTTGCCATTGCCAGTCTAAATTTTATAACCTCCCTACTTCTATAATCATTAGTTATTTTGCTCCCCAAATAGTAAAATTCTTCAACTACTTTAAGTGTCCCATTCCCTAATCTAATTCACTCAGCAGCACTCGATTAATTCGACTACATTCCATTATCCTCGTTTTGCTTTTGTTAATTATCATCTTATATCCTTTTAGTACACTGTCCATTCCGCTCAACTGCTCTTCCAGGTCCTTTGCTGTCTCTGACAGAATTACAATGTCATCGGCAAACCTCAATGTTTTTATTTCTTCTCCATGGATTTTAATTCCTAACCCGAATTTTTCTTTTGTTTCCTTTACTGCTTGGTCAATACACAGATTGATTAAAATCAGGGGTAGACTACAACACTGTCTCACTCTCTTCCCAATCACTCCTTCCCTATCAAGCCCCTCGACTCGTTGCAACATCCATCTGATTCTGTATACATTGTAAGTAGCCTATAGCTCCCAGCATTTGACCCCTGTCAGCTTCAGAACTAGAAAGAGAATATTCCAGTCAACATTGTCAAAATCCTTCTCTAAGTCTACAGATGCATGAAATGTAGGTTTGCCTTTACTTAATCTATCATCTAAGATAAGTTGTAGGGTTGGTATTGCCTCACATGTTCCAATATTTCTACAGAATCCAAACTGATCTTCCCAAGGTCGTCTTCTACCAGTTTTTGCATTTGTCTGTAAAGAATTCGTGTTAGCATTTTGCAGCTGTGACTTATTAAACTGGTAGCTAGGTAATTATCACACCTATCAACAACTGCTTTCTTTGGGATTGGAATTTATGTTCTTCTTGAAGTATGAGAGTATTTTGCCTGTTTCATACTTCTTGCCCACCAGATGGTAGAACTTTGTCAGTGATGGCTCTCCCAAGGCTGTCAGTAGTTCTAATGGAATGATGTCTACTCCCAGGGCCTTGTTTTAACTTAGGGCTTTCAGCCTAAGTCAAACTCTTAATGCAGTATCATATCACCCATCTCAGACATACCCTTAAAAGAAATCTCACTCTTTCCCACTTTTGGGGTAGAACGACAGAAAGTAGAGAAACCGATCTTGGTGTCGTTAAGCGTCGGAAGAAGTTCCTTCCAGGTCAATGCTTTTGTCACCTGTGGGTTTTGCTCGATTTTATAATCGGGAATGACATACACTCGAGTAGAACGGTTATCATGGACTGTACCACTAAAACAGTGGTCCGTTTGTTCTAACATACGATCGCATGGGATGCCGAGGGCACGGAAGGCACAGTTCATTTAGTAAAATGTAGGGAGAGTGAGGAAATTTTCATAGACAGTCCACGGAAGCTAAAAGGTGATTTTTAGAGAGAACAGGGATTCCAGACGAAGTTAGTTTGCCGTCCGCAAGGAGAATTTCACGCGCACAGCCGATGAAAATGGATCTGACGGACATGAAGCGACTGGTTGTGGGTTAGAGGCCCTCTCACATGTTGTATTAGGGTTTAGAGGACCAGAGCCCGCAAAAGAATATGCTCCCGTGATACACCAAGCCGCCCATTCGATTACTAATGACACGCTTAAGGGAAACGTAACAATACGTAGAGCGAGACCGCAGTCAAATGCCGTGAGGTGAGAGAGCCAAGAAAAAGGAAAATGTTGAAGGTGAAGAAGCCACAGCAACAGAGAAGCTCTTGCGGGATGCAGGATGCGAAAGCGAGTGCCGAGTGGCAGAGGAGCACTTTGAAGTGGGCCATGGAAGTACTAATGCCCACTAGCCGGCAGTAGAAGACGATGTTGTCCCTACCACGGTCGCAAAATCTGCAAAAGTAAGACGATTCTCGGAGGACTGCAGGTGTTTTTATGCGTCGAATTTGCGAGATAAATTAATCACATCTCACTCAGAAACAAGCGACACAGTAGATGGTGTCTTGTGCACAGACGATCAGCGAGACGTGTGCGTCGATAACGCAGAGGTTGATCCGGCAGAAATACTTACAAAGAATATTCAAGTTAACCCATGGTTGAACCTGCAGCAGTGGTGGAGAAAAGAATCATGGAATTCAGGGACACGTTCTTACTCCCTATAGAAAATTTCGTGGAGCGGTCGACAAGTTTAGAGAAACGTGTGACCGGCCGCCGACAGGGAAAACGTACTCATCTACACCTACATGAGTACTCTGCAATTCACATTTAAGTGCTTGACAGAGGGGTTCATCGAACCACAATCATACTATCTCTCTACCATTCCACTCCCCAACAGCGCGCGGGAAAAACGAACACCTAAACCTTTCTGTTCGAGCTCTGATTTCTCTTATTTTGTTTTGATGATCATCCCTACCTATGTACGTTGGGACAACAAAATATTTTCGCATTCGGAAGAGAAAGTTGGTGGCTGAAATTTCGTAAATAGATCTCGCCGCGACGAAAAACGTCTTTGCTTTAGCGACTTCCATCCCAACTCGCGTATCATATCTGCCACATTCTCTCCCCTATTACTTGATAATACAAAACGAGCTGCCCTTTTTTGCACCCTTTCGATGTCCTCCGTCAATCCCGCCTGGTAAGGATACCACACCGTGCACCAATATTCTAACAGAGGACGAACGAGAGTAGTGTATGCTGTCTCTTTAGTGGACTTGTTGTATTTTCTAAGTGTCCTGCCAATGAAACGCGACCTTTGGCTCGCCTTCCCCACAATATTATCTAAGTGGTCTTTGCAACTGAAGTTGTTCGTAATTTTAACACCCACGTACTCAGTTGAATTGACAGCCTTGAGAATTGTACTATTTATCGAGTAATCGAATTCTAACGGATTTCTTTTCGAACTCATGTGGATCACGTCACACTTTTCGTTATTTAGCGTCAACTGCCAGATGCCACACCATACAGCAATCTTTTCTAAATTGCTTTGTAACTGATACTGGTCTTCGGATGACCTAACTAGACGGTAAATTACAGCATCATCTGCGAATAACCTAAGAGAACAGCTCAGATTGTCACACAGGTCATTTATATAGATCAGGAACAGCAGGGGTCTCTGGACGCTTTCCTGGGGAGCACCTGATATCACTTCAGTTTTACCCGATGATTTGCCATCTATTACTACGAACTGTGACCCTCCTGACAGGAAATCCAGTCGCACAACTGAGACGATACCGCATAGGCCCGGAGCTTGATTAGAAGTCGCTTATGAGGAACGGTGTCAAAAGCTTTCCGGAAATCCAGAAATACGGAATCAACTTGAGATCCCCTGTCGATAGTGACCATTACTTCGTGCAAATGAAGAGCTAGCTGCGTTGTACAAGAACGATGTTTTCTGAAACCATGCTAATTACGTATCAATAGATTGTTCCCTTCTAGGTGATTCATAATGTTTGAATACAGTATATGCTTCAAAATCCTACTGCAAACCGACGTCAATGATATAGGTCTGTAGTTCGATGAATTACCCCTACTACCCTTCTTAAACACTGGTGCGACCTGCCCAATTTTCCAATCTGTAGATACAGATCTATCAGTGAGCGAGCAGTTGTATATTATTGCTAAGTAGGAAGCTATTGTATCAGCATAATCTGAAAGGAACTTAATCGGTATACAATCTGGACCTGAAGACTTGCCCGTATGAAGCGATTTGAGTTGCTTCACAACCCCTAAGGTATCTACTTCTAAGATACTCATACTAGCAGCTGTTCGTGTTTCAAATTCTGGAATAGTCCATTCGTCTTCCCTGGTGAAGGAATTTCGGAAAACTGCATTCAATAACTCCGCTTTAGCGGCACAGTCGACGGTAACAGTACCATCGGCACTGCGCAGCGAAGGTATTGACTGCGTCTTGCCGCTTGTGTACTTTACATACGACCAGAATTTCTTCGGATTTTCTACCAAATTTCGAGACAATGTTTCGTTGTGGAACCTATTAAAGCCATCTCGCATTGAAGTCCGTGCCATATTTCGCGCGTCTGTAAATTTTAGCCAGTCTTCGGGATTTCGCGTTCTTCTGAACTTCGCATGATTTTTTCCATTGCCTCTGCAACAGCGTTCGGACCTGTTTAGTGTACCATGGGAGATTAGTTCCATCTCTTACCAATTTATGAGGTATGAATCTCTCAATTGCTATTGGTACTATATCTCTGAATTGAAGCCACATCTCGTCTACATTTGCGTAGTGAATTCGGAAGGAATGGAGATTGTCTCTTAGGAAGGCTTCTAGTGACACTTCATCCGCTTTCTTAAATAAAATTATTTTGCGTTTGTTTCTGGTGGATTTGCAGGAAACGGTATCGAGCCTAGCTACAACGACCTTGTGATAACTAATCCCTGTATCAGTCATGATGCTCTCAATTAGCTCTGGATTGTTTGTGGCTAAGAGGTCAAGTGTGGTTTTGCAACCATTTACAATTCGCATGGGTTCGTGGACTAACTGCTCGAAATAATTTTCGGAGAAAGCATTTAGGACATCTCGGAAGATGTTTTCTGCCTACCACCGGTTTTGAACAAGTATTTTTCCCAACATATCGAGGGAAGGTTGAAGTACCCACGAACTATAACCGTATGAGTGGGGTATTTATTTCTTACGAGACTCAAATTTCCTCTGAACTGTTCAGCAACTGTATCATCGGAGTTTGGGGATCGGTAGGAGCAGCCAATTATTAACTTAGTTCGGCTGTTACGTATAACCTCCGCCCATACCAATTCGAAAAGAGTATATACTTCGACTTCACTGCAAGATAAACCACTGCTGACAGACACAAACACTCCACCACCAATTCTGCCTAATCTATCTTTCCTGAACACCGCCTGAGACTTCGTAAAAATTTCTGCAGAACTTATTTCAAGCTTTAGCCAGTTTTCTGTACCTATAACGATTTCAGCTTCTGTGCTTTCTATTAGCGCTTGAAGCTTAGGGACTTTCCCAGCACAACTGCAACAATTTACAATTACAATTCCGACTGTTCCTTGATCCAAGCACGTCCTGTATTTGCCATGCACCCTTTGAGATTGTACCCCACCTCGTACTTCCCCGAGGCCTTCTAACCTCAAAAACCGCCCATTCCACGCCACACAGACTCCGCTAACCCGTGTAGCCGCCGACTGAGTATAGTGAACTCCTGACCTATTCAGCGGAACCCGAAACCCCACCACCCTATGGCGCAAGTCAAGCAATCTGCAGCCAACACGGTCGCAAAACCGTCTGAGCCTCTGATTCAGACCATCCACCCAGCTCTACACCAAAGGTTCGCAGTCGGTTCTGTCAACGATGCTGCAGATGGTGAGCTCTGCCTTCATCTCGTAAGCAAGACCGGTAGCCTTCACCAAATCAGATAGGCGCTGGAATCCAGAGAGAATTTCATCAGATCCAAAGTGACACACGTCGTTAGTAGCGATATGTGCCACCACCTGCAGCTGGCTGCACCAAGTGCTCTTCGTGGCATCCGGAAGGACCCTTTCCACATCAGGAAAGACTCCACCCGGAATGCACAAGGAGTGCACACTGGATTTCTTCCCCTCCTTAGCCGCCGTATCCCTAAAGGGGCCCCATTACGCGCCTAACATTGGAGCTCCCAACTAGCAATAAGCCCACCCTCTGGGATTTCCCGTACGTTGAAGGCTGAGAATCATGCTCTGAAACAGGGCAGGCAGCTGCATCTGGCACAGCCAGAAACAGTACCCGAAACCTGTTTGTCAGACGCACCAAAGAGGCTTTCTCATCAGACTCTGGGGACGTCTTTCGCTGCCTGTCACGCCTTGGAACGACCTCCCAATCAACCACAGGCGAGGGCTCAGCCCTACTGCGGGCAGCAACCGGGGCAACCACAGCGGCAGACCGATCTGGGAACAAACGGGACGAGGTTCACATCCCCGTGATGCCCAAGTCCGGCTCCCCACAGTGGTGCCCATTGGCAACAGCCTCAAGCTGCACGACCAACGTCAGCGCCACCTGCAGCTGTGAGCGAAGGGACGCCAACTCACACGCAATTCAAGTAAGAATCTACGATGTAAACACTGAAAAGAAGCTGTATACGTATCTTTCTGCGCTGTCGATGTGCACCAACTGGGAGCTCAGGCCACACTGGTCTCTGAGAGCCTGCTAGACAGACAAGTGCCACTGACGTACCAAAACAAAACAAATGCCTAATGACTGCGCTACAATCTGCCTGAATTTACGATTACAGTAACTAAAACTCGAAATTACACCTCCTATACGAAACTCACACGCAATGTAAGTAAGAATTGACGAAATAAACACAGAAAAGAAGCTATATACGTATCCTTCTGCGCTGTTGATGTGCAGCAACTGGGTGCTCAGGCCAGTGGCCTGGAAGCACCGACAAGCTACTTGGGAAGCGGTAGAGGCGATGGAGACAGCCAGAGCCATATCGCGGGCCGCGTCACATTATGTGAATCCGCTAGTGATTTTGCCTGAGAAAGATGTTCGCTATGAAATGGCGATCCGTTTTTGGCCTATATTAATAATATTGTCCGCCAGTGACAACGCTGAATGGAAGAAGATTTCTAAGAGGAGTTGAGCTGAGAGCTGGAGGAGAAGAGAGACAGGGGGAGTTGTGGAGACATCGTGGAAGCGAGAGGACACGGCCGGTCTTCCACTCATCGCCAACATCCGCCTTCCGACACCATGATAACACATCCCCGCCACGCGACCGGCAACTGTCTGACAACGCGGAGATCGTACCTATGCCCCGGCGCAAAGGCGCGATTGCTGATGAGGGCAGCAGACTAGCGCCGCTCAGTCCCTAGACGACGCGTCGCACCGACGCAACACTTGCCGCCGACATCAGTTCACAACGGACGACAAAGGATAAAGACGAGAAGGTTCGTCCTCTCCTCCTTCCCCTTAATTACTGAGTCGTGTCCACGCTCAGTCAAATCGGCACTGAGATTTGTAATTTTGTTTCGGTTTGTCTTCATAATGGTTCAAATGGCTCTAAGGACTATGGATCTTAACATCTGAGGCCATCAGTGCCCTAGACTTATAACTACTTAAATCTAACGAACCTCAGGGCATCACACGCATCCATGCTCGAGGAAAGATTCGAACCTGTGACCGTAGCAGCCCCGTGGTTCCGGACTGAAGCGCCTAGACCCTCTTGACCACAGCGGCCGCCTTTGGTTTGTGTAAACAGCACGAAAATAAATACATTTCTTTCATGTTCTGGACATGTAAGCAGTCTTTTACATTCATACATGAACACCTTAATTTTGTCCCCTTTCTGTTAATTTCAGTTTATTACTGATTTCAATTATTTCTTGGCTCTTAACGTGAGGCAAGCTTATCAGTCATCTGCTCAGCATTTCACGTCCCACAGTAGAGAAAAAGAATCTCAGTTCGCTAGATTTGTGGCGCCCAACGTGGAGTGACATCATTTGTAATTTTCATGTTATGTGATGTCAGAAAAAAATTTCTCGATGTCACTACAAGATGATGCTCATACTGAACGCGTAAAAATTTCAACTTCTCTCTTTCCAGGACTGTTGGAATTGTGTTTCCTCTTTTGTAGCATCATGTCTCGTTATTTTCAGTGGAAGTAAGATGAAAAATAAAAAGTCTCCGCATAGCAAATAGACCCGATGACTCTCGAATTTAAGTTCTATACTTTTTCTCATGCGCCAGCTGCTGCTTGGAAAACTATGTTAACATAAATGGGACATGCCTCGCCGGACGCGAGCTAGAAATGCAATATCGCTTGGCGATCTGGAGCTTTCACTTCCGTTAAACACATTCCTGGAGAGGCCGTGGATGATGTAACATAAATTTGGACTTAACCTGTAATGAATCAACATGGTCCTTTAGTTAGAAAATTGTATACACTGCCTGAAAAATATGTGAAGCACCTAGAGGAGAGGAGGAAACGAAATGATACCACGCGGGTTTAGAGGGTATGTGATATTACTTCAGTGACTAATGCATCGAGGCAAATTTACGAAGGATTAGTGCTAAGGGTCCACTTATCATAATGCATTATCTCTGGGATGAGGCAAGCACTGATTCGCTTGGGATAGGTGTCATAAAACCACTGTATCTCCTAAGGCAAGCTGACCCACAACTGTTCCAAATCGTTCTTGATATCCTGGGTATTGGCACTGGGTCGGCGTAGACGTCCCAGAAGTTCCACACGGAATAGGGAACCTTTCTTACGTGGAGAGTACCTCACCAACAACCAGACAATTCACAGAGACAGATTCCACATGGGGAACAGCGTTGTCCTGCCGCTAAACGACATTACAGTACCATCGTTTGAGAGTTAACATACGAGAACGCAGACTGTGCATGACGTACCGGTGTGCCGTTAGTGTTCCCTCAGTAGCTCCCAGCCGTGATATGAAGTCATATCGGATGACTCCCACACTGTGCGTCCAGCAGTAACAGCGCTGTGTCTCTCCAAAACAGTGGTAGAATGGGACTTCTTTGCACATAGCTGCCAAAATCTCTTTCGATGGTCATCGGAGATAGTGCAGCACCGCGATCCATCGCTGCACACTATGCGCTCCCAAAGAGGGTTTATACTCTAAGCGCACCTTTTTGTTGCGATTTTAACTGCACCCTGTGCAAGGGATTTTAATTTCCTAGTACTGGTGATTATAGTCTATGCCCATTGGATCGGAAGACATAGCGTCTCTGATATGTGAAACGGTTATGATGTGTTTGGTGCACAAAATGTTGATGCTTCCTTGTGATGGTCAGACGTGGCTGGCTGGAACCTAGACAACGATGCCTGTCGTCACTTTCCCATGGAGTCTAACCTCGGATCACTGTCACATATGTGTGTATCACAAATCTAGATACAGCTCGATTCGATCAGCGAGTAAATTGAGACACACAATAAGGCTGACATCAAACTCTATCAGTGGCTGACAACGCTGTCTCACACCAGTACACTGCGTCTCCGTGTCCTTCACAGAGATCAGTCAATGTCTGACGCTGTTCGTACCCCTTATATACTCTACAAAAAAACAAAAAAAAAGCCTGCTGATAACACAAAAAACTGTCATGGTCGTTCTGCCTATCAGAGAGAATTGCAACTCTTAATTATTGGCATAACCTTTGATAATGTGCTTCTGTACTAAGGTACACTGACATATGATGATGCCTTTGAGATGCTTCACTGTTTTTACAGGCAGGGGCTGTAAAATATAAACGAAACTGCTAAACGTTTTTTGATGTGCAAGTTTCCTGACTTCATTTGAACGTCCTCCTCCCCACCCCCCCCTTGCCACCTTCTGATCCTAACCTGTCGATTTCGCTCTGAACCCACAAAGGCTGAAAGGCGGACTCATAAATTACAAAATTCCACTATCACCAGACCCACCTGTCTCACTGCCTTGTGAGTGCCAGTAAAGTAGTGTACTGAATTAATTAAAGCGGCGTAAATAGCGAGCTATCGAATTATGAAACTGGTCCTATCCCGCAATTGTGCTCTTAGGAAGCGTTATTAAATTTCGATACAGCGCCGCAATCGTGGGGGTGAGAGGCAAAAGCCACAGGATTAACTGCGCTTTTGGGCCGCGCACGCGTGTGTGGAGCCGCGGTGGGGGCGGTGGCGACAGGTCCCCTGGAAGAGGCGTTATTAACGCTCTGGGGAGAGTGGAGGCAAAGCGATGCTACCAAACGCACTCCACGCCGCGCCCTTTTGTCCCAGCCGAGCTGCGCGCTTTCAGTCCTCTGCCGGTCGGTTGGCAGCACGAACAAACCGTTGTACGCCTCCCACACCATCTCCGCCGCGCTCGGAAGCTCGCGTAATTCCCCAATCTCAGCGTAAATTTGTCTGGTCACTCGCCTGGGACGCCTAAAGCCACGCTAATGGAAAACGGGGGGCCGTAACGACGCGCCGAGGTATTTGTGGCTCTGTTTGGGGCATTCATTCCGCTAAACGGCTCCCGCGGCGACGGACGCCCATTCCTCATCCGAGCGACAAAAAAAAATACGCTACTGTTAATTGCTGGTTCCTTTTTTTTAGCGACTCGCTAGCCGTTTTTTGCTTCTACCGATAAATTGAAAATGATAGCCGGCGATACGCATCAGCAGAGTTAATCGTGATGAAATTAATGAACTGAGGACGGCGGCAAGCGTTGAAAAGGAAAATAAGCGGTGCTCTGGATTCTAGTGGAGTTCAGGCGCTGCGCGAGATGAAGCCGTGTAGAGAGCAGTTTCGACGTAAACCACACAATCTCCTGTTTCATGCAACAAATGCGTTCCTACTTCTACAAGCGGAGCAAGTGGTTAAAAGCTAAAATCGTGGGCTTCCCTTCTGAGACATCCACTTAGCACATCCGCATCAAATGACGATCTTTAGGAGCGTGCAGCTGCTATGGCATTTAAATCACTATATGAATGCACGGAGCTAAATTTCTAATCAATGGGTCGGTCCTAAGCGTAATCTAAAACGAAGCAAAGGCCGTGTGTGTCTCGTGTCTAGAAAAAATAGCTCTTAAAGCGATTATTGAGACAAACGTTGTACAGTAACTGCTAATGCGTCACAGCTACCAGAGTACTCTGTTCAATGGCCACAATCCGCGAGTACCATCTCCATCAAACTTGAAGCAAAAGGGTGGGCTCATTTCCCAAATCACATACCCCAGAAAAAATGTAAACAAATTCACAAAAGCGTAACTTATATGCTACTTAAGAGGCAAAGACGTGAAAGTGCATGGCAGCGTAAAAAGTGTGGTTTTGCTCCAAATTCAGATAACAGTTTTAGGGCTACCAAACTTAACACACATACAAGCGGATATCTGAAAATATCCTACTAGCTGAGACTCATAAATCTGATTTTGCAACAACCTTTAGGGTACTATATACGATCTCATTGGGTTAAAAAGCTGGTTCTATCAAACCGATTAGAATTTTCATTTTGCACTAACTTAAGACACATAGCTCTCCTCTCGACATTCAATATGAAATACTCAGTATCTGACTAATAACTCTGAGTGAAATGTCCATGCTTCTGTCGCATAAATGTTCACATATTAGAAGTTTCTTCTGATACAGCACAGCATTCACACCCAACTAAAATGCAAGATTGCTAGAAATTTCTTGTTTCTTTTCAACTCAGTATATTTGCTCTGTCAGGGGATGACATAATCCTGTTCAATTCTCCCCTCTTTTTATCGCTGTGAATTTGACTGTAAGCAAACGATCTATAGGGTGGGTGAGGAGTCCCCCTTAACATTGAATGCTAATTGATTTGATTTCTTTTAGTACAAGTACACCTAAATACTTGCCTCAATGGGAGGGCTCTTTATTAATCACAACCTAAACTTAATTGGATACAATTGCTTTGGATAAACATAAGAGGCCCTTCCATCTACAAAATAAAATACCTTGGAATCTAATGTCAGTATTAATATCAATCATTATTCTTGACTTATTTCTTTATCTTTCGTCAAGTTTTCGCAAAAAAAAAAAAAAACAACGGCTCCAACCACGTGAGACTTAACATCTAAGGTCATCAGTACCCTAGACTTGGATTACTTAAACCTAACTAACGTAAGGATATCACACAGATCCATGCCCGAAGCAGGACTCGAAGCTGCGATCGTAGTAGCCGCGTCGTTCCGGACTGAAGCCCGTAGAACTGCTCAGCCACAGCGTTCGGCCAAGTTTTCGCACTTTTTTTTCTTTTTAAATATTATACCCAACATTACTAACATGTACTGAATGTCAGAATCGTTTTTTCCGGCAAATGGCTTCTTTGAACTGATCTCACCAAACTGGATGTGGAAAACTACCCAAATTAATTTTATTATACTACTTTTTTACAAATGTCTCTTGCAGCATTAAAGTATATCAGTCGAAGCAAGAATTCAAAATGCCTAGCTTCAGGTATCTAGTTACACCTAAAAGTTTTTACTGATATTAATTAAAAGCTCGACAATATGTATCAAAAACTTTCAAAATAATTAACCTTGACAAAATTCCATATTAGATTGATATTCCTCTGATGAAAAGCAATCATTTCATAAACACAACAACAGCAACATTCTGTACCATTTTTACTTCAGAATTTTTGGTGTGACATTTGTTTTAATACATTTTTCATAATGCAGGGCCACAATCATAATATATTTCTTTAAAGTCAGTACCGCCATTAGACTGTTGTTTCTTTACAGTGTTACATTTACACTTACACATTCATGATTTCGGCTTCAAAGTGCCATTATCAAGTGTTTAAGTGTTATATATTGCCTAACACCACAGTAAGCCATCTTAGGAAATTTATAACACTTAAAACACATGATAATGGCACTTTGAAGCCGAAATCATGATTGTGTAAGTGCAAATGTAACACTGTAAATAAACAACAGACTAATTGCGATACTGATTTTAAGGAAATATTTGTTTTAATTCATTTTAAGCCCTTTTGCCCCATGTCTGTTCAGTTCAATAAACATTTTATTAACACAAATTGCTTGTTAAGGCAGTCAATTTTTATTTTGATGCACTGAGTCTTGTATAAAATTAGTCTTGAATGTAAGTGGATATTATATAAAAGATAATTTGAATCAAAAGACATGAGGAAGTTATGAGGTGTAACATGGTTGACATCGTAAGAATAGCAATGCAAGTCACTATTACACAAGTAACAGCTTCAGGTAAAGGTGGGCAGTGTATATGAAGTGATAAGTGGTGTTTGGCCTAATAGAAAGTGTGTCATTACAGACATCATTGTATCTTCGCTTTGAATGACGGTGTTGTGTCAACAGTGATGGCAACCATCCTGTACTACATGTGACGTGGAAAATTACGAATAAAGAAGATTCTGTAAGATTTTTGTTTTATTCAGACCTCATTATCATCACAGACATCAAATGAAGTCGTAGATCTGCAACTCTGGACAAACTGACATCACCTAAGATCAATATAGCCACTGGAGTTGCGGGCTTGGGTATTTGCTAATGGGGACTCCATTAAATGCTAGATATTAAATATAAGTAGATCTCAAACTGTAATCACGTAATTAAAGTTTTGTCTTATCTAGTACCTAAGCAATCTCCTTGATACCTGATATGAAAACATCATGCAACTTTGTTTTAGTCACACTTTATAAACAGCCTATTCAAGTAATTAAACTATGTCACTCGAAGCAAGGCCAGAACATCTAGATTCAGTTAGTTAATTCTTCACACAAAAACATATTGATACGTCGTACTTACTGGAATTAAGGAAAACGTGGAAGGGAGGAACCGCCAGTATAACTTTCTTTTCACACAAGCTGTTTATTTAACAATATATAAACTGTGTTTTACAGATAATCGAAGCATTTAACCATAAAATTTTATTTAACAAAATGAGCAAATTTGCAAAATTCTTTTGACCTTAAACCTTAAGTTAAATAAGCTTTCAATCTTTGCGAAAGAAGTCTGAAGTGCTGTATTGCAAAACAGACCTGCAGCCCCCCGTTATCGCTTGAAACAGCGGTGTATACTACCACGCTGGACACATTATATATTACTAAATGCCCTTCTGCGACACATGAAAACTATATAAGCATCATTGATGACAAGAGCGATTCATTTCCTCAAAACAGACGACTTAAATTTTAATTTGAAAGCTGTATGTCGGAAGGTTAGGGGTTAAGACGCGCACCTGTGCTTAAAGGTTAAACAGATTAAAAAACAGTATGACAGTGATAAGGCTTACTTCAAAGAAACTAATCACTTAATTTCAATCAGCAACCAAGACGCGACTATATCCCGACCTGTCCCTTCTGACTATTTTATTTTGACTAAAGCCCTAGTGACAGTTGGATGTTAATATTTTCAAGGTTAAACTGACAGTTATTAAGACCGCTCTGAGGGAACGTCTTAAACATTACTTGTGAACACTTATTACACGAGAAATCACTAGGCGGAGCTACAAGATTCAACTAAAACACACTAAAATGACCCGGCCTTTCAAACGCAGAAACGAACAGCTTAGTACAACAAATTGTTCGGATTATAACTGATGACTGAGGAATGCAGTTACAATCAAAGAATTGAATGGGTTAAGAGCTAAATCTAACCCACATGGTCTCTCTTTGTTCAACAGCAACCTGTGCCTTAGTACGATTGTTCCGGCTGTATTTACGGCCAAGAGTTGATTAATAAGAAAACCATGATCAGGTACAAACCAGAAAGGAAAGGTCATATGATAGCGGGACACATTTTCAAACAACTAGTGTCTCAATACAATACTACCGCCTATATTCAAATGGTTCAAATGTCTCTGAGCACTATGGAACTTAACTTCTAAGGTCATCAGTCCCCTAGCACTTAGAACTGCTTAAACCTAACTAACCTAAGGACATGACACACATCCATGCCCGAGGCAGGATTCGAACCTGCGACCGTAGCGGTCGCGCGGTACCAGACCGCCTATATTCGCGACCAAAGAGCCGATCGAGTAAACTCTGAGGGGCGGGTACAAAGCAGAAAATAATAAGGAGCTCAGGTAGACAACGAAACAAATCACCAGAGAATTACAGAATGTTTCTTCTCTTCATCAGGAGGCAGTTCCATGGGTCCACGGTGCGTCGCGGCGGTTGCTGAGTGGTGCCGTTGACAGCCAGTCAGAAGGGGCAGCCAGGACACGAGCGGTCGTCCGTCACGAATGTTGCCAGGCAACCGACGGGATGTTGGCCCGCTTGCTGCTTGTAGTCGACGCTGACCCCAGTGAAGCACTTCGGTACTCTCACTCTGTGCAGGCCCCTCTTGCGCAGCTCGTGGGTTCGGCCACACGGACCTCGTACCACCTCTTGTCGCGATGCAACCGCGAAGCCCCAGACTTCGTGCCTCTGTCTCGGGCCAGCGAACCACCTATATATACAGGACACAACCCACAGATACCAACTCTTCCTCGTACATATTGGCAATGGGGCTGCAAAGAGGGATAGTTGATACTAGACCTGAGGCAGTGGCGCCAGACAGAACAGTCTACTAATTCAATGGCACCACGGCTCATATATATATGAATTTTGTAAAATATCAATATGAAAACGTCGATAACTTTTAAAACACAGTGCCTAGACAGTACATGGTTTGAACTTCGTATTCCCTACATCAAACGCTATCGTTTGATACGCATCAGTTTAAAATTCAATTCCATTTTTATTTGGGTAATATTATGGCAGTTTTATCTTTTATGTATTAACACTTGTATTCCATGTCAACCTCGTTCTATGAATATCTTCTGAAAATGTTTATTTTCGCGCGTAACAACTACCAATGTGCGAGGTGCACTGAATCGTAATGTAAATTAGTCTTCAGCTGCAGTAAGTCTATACGCAGTGTCAACTCAAAAGTATGTCCACATTATGACGTAACTTACATCTGCCACACTAACAACGACGCCACGTAATGTTGTGTTAACAGAAGCTACCAGATGTGAAGGTGGGTGGTATCTAGCAAGTACAGGTTGAAACACAACATTAAACACAGGTGTAATGTGATTGGCTTCCAGTTTGTCAGCGTGATTTCATCTTCTAAACACAGAAGTCACATACACTTAATTTTCCATCAGACGTTTATATCTGGAAATGTGAACTCTTTCATATAATCTGATAATTGAGAGTAGGTCAAAAACCAACGTCAGAAAACTGAAGAAAACAGGTGTTTCAGCTCCACTAGAAGAACAAAAAACTGAAAGGTTTCGGAAATATCCAAGAAAATTCTTGTTTTATAAATCAATCCCTAAGCTCACAAAATAACTGTCAATTAAGAGTAGGTTATAATACTGTTTTGTGTATCCTTTAGTCTCCTTTCTCTTACGTCAAACTCCATTATGGGTGTGATTTATTAATTTCATTTATATTAGTAGCGGGAAAATGAGCCTGAAACTGGCAGTATTGTATAATTTTGTGATTTAATCTAATTTTATTAAGGATTTAAAGGTGCTCAATGAGTCTCATTAGATTGTGGCAATAAAAACAGTTTCCAGTCCTATTAGTAAATTTACTTACATTTCTAACTTCTTTCCTAAGCAGTATCTGATAATTGCAATAATTTGCTGTTACAATAGAGTACCATTTCATTCTTTGGTTGAAGTTATAAAAATAGGTCATCTGTTCCATAGAAATCAGTATTCAACAGTTAAATAGCAATATGAGACATAAAAGTAAAATTTACATCCACTAATTAAAATGAACTTTTTGACTTCAATTTGCTAAATTATCATTCACTATAGTTTTACACAAAATGAAAGAAATGGATGAAAAGCAACAATGGAAACAATCTCATTAAGAATACTGTCAGGAACACACTGAACAGAATAACCATACAAAAAGCTTGGACATAAAACGTCTTAAGATGATGTCAACTTTTAAAAATTGTTTTGAATTACTTTTCGTAGAACTTTTAAATAAATGAATTGTTTCTAAATAGCAAGGAAAAGGAAGTGTCTTCTTGCAATACTACTGAAGTGCCCAAAATGACTGACTTCATTGCACTGTTCTTTAAATAGTAATTTACTTGTATCTTGTTCATTAACTTTTAATACAACATGTCAGTTAACAGTCTTTCATCTTTTTACACTGAACCACCAAACATATTGGTATAAGCACGCGTATTTAGACACAGAGACATGTAAACAGGCAGAATATAGTGCTGCGGTCGGCAACACCTATATAAGACAAGTGTCTGGCGCAGTCGTCAGATAGGTTACTGCTGCTACAATGGCAGTTTATCAAGATTTAAGTGAGTTTGAACGTGGTGCTATAGTCGGCGCACGAGCGATGGGACACAGCATCTCCGAGGGGTAGCGATGAAGTGGGAATTTTCCCGTGCGAACGTTTCACGAGTTTACCGTGAATATTAGGAATCCGGTAAACCTCAAATGTCCGACATCGTTGCGGACGGAAAAAGATCCTGCAACAACGCGATCAACAGCTGAAAAGAATTGTTCACCGTGACAGAAGATCAACCCTTCCGCAAAGTGTTGCAGATTTTATTGCTGGGTCACCAACAAGCGTCAACGTGTGGACCATTCAATGAAACTGCATCGATATTGGCTTTCGGAGCCGAAGCCTCAAAAAATGGCTCAAATGGCACTGAGCACTATGGGGCTTAACATCTGAGTTCATCAGTCCCCTAGAACTTAGAACTACTTAAACCTAACCAACCTAAGATATCATACACATCCATGCCGGAGGCAGGATTCGAACCTACGACCGTAGCGGTCGCGCGGTTCCAGACTGAAGCGCCAAGGGCCGCTCGGCCACATCGGCCGGCCTGAAGGTTCACTAGTGTAGCTTGATGACTACAGTACACAAAGCTTTACGCCTTGTGTGGACCGGTCAACAATGCCATTTGACTGTTGATAACTGAAAGCATGTTGTCTCGCTTCAAATTGTACCGATCGGATGGTCTTGTACGGCTATAGAGACAACCTGACGTATCCATGTCAGCAGAAGTCTGTTCAAGCGGTTGCAGGCACTGTAATGGTGCGGGATGTGTGCAGTAAAAGTGATATTGGACCCCTGATACGTCTAGATACGACTCCGGTATGTGACACTTACGTAAGTATACTGTCTAATCACCTGCATCCATTTATGTCCATCGTACATTTCGACAGGCCTGGGTAATTCAACAGGACAATGCTACACACGACACGTTCAGAATTGATACAGTGTGTCTCCATAAATCCTCTTCTGAGTGTAAACACTTCCACTGGCCATTAAACTACCCTGACGTGAACGTAATTGAACGTATCTGTGATGCCGCCGCGCGGGTAGCCGCATGATCTAGTCGCCTTACCACGGTTCGCGCGGCTCCCCTGACGGTGGTTCGAGTTCTCCCTCGTGCATGGGGGTGTGTGTTGTCCTTAGCGTAAGTTAGTTTAAGATAGATTAAGTATTGTGTAAGCCTAGGAACCAATGACCTTAGCAGTTTGGTCCCATAGGAATTTTTCTGCGATGTCTTCAACGTGCTGGTCAGAAGAGATCTTCAGCCCCTCGTACTCTTACCGATTTACGGACAGCCCTGCAGGGTTCAAGGTGTCAGTTCCCTCCCACACTACTTCAGACGTTACTCGAGTGCGTGCCACGTCGTGTTACGGTACTTCAGCGTGATGGCAGGGGCCATACACGATATTAGGCAGGTGAAGCAGTTTCTTTGATTCTTCAGTATATATGTTTGTGACTATGAAGCTGTAGTTCAAATCTAAGGATGCAGATCGCTTGAGACAGATCCATTAGATCGATCTAATATATTTTGGCACTAATTCGCATCATTCCTGTACTATGATACAACACACACGCAAATATAGTAAACATGTAAGTCAGTCATCTTATTCTCAATTTCTTAATCTGAAATTGTGTGCCTTTGAGGTTTCCATATGCTTGTCCCACAATTTAATCCACTATGCGTGAATGAGATGAGTGAATGTTAGTTTCGTAACGGTAGCTAGCAGCTGTATTCTGCTACAGCAGTTTTGCAAACTGGTAGTAGCATAGGCAAAAAGACAGAGGTCGAAATGTACCATAAGGAGAGGCACCTGCTGAGTTAAGCTCAGTTAAGTTGTACAGTGGGGGCTACTGTTGTTCTCTTTGAAGACTAATTCCTCTATACCTGAAAAGCAAGAGAGTTAGCGACACACCTCTGGTGTGGGGCACTCTGCCTCTGAAACTTGTAAAGAACAGTTGTGCCATCGGACACTCTGTGGATAGAGGTATCTGGACATACTTAGTGTCATATTTGTACTTATTACTTTTCAGTTCAGCATTTCGGATTTTACAGGGAATCCCTGTTACTTACTCTAGGCATAATTCCATGTGAATATAGATTGTTAGTATCTTTATGGCAGGAAGTACTCTGAGTTGGTTTGAAAAATATGTGGAGTACCATTCAAAGAATCTTTGTTGTTGGGTAGTGGTAGTAAAGTGAAATCGATTTCAATGTGTAAAATAAGTTCCCGCAGTGTAATAGTTCAAAACACATGGTTGAATTTTCTTTTATTGTTGATCATTTTTTGTGGGATATTGAAGGTAGGTTGATTTGTTCAGCCCAGACTCCACATGACACGACGTGGTGTAAATCAGATTCGTTCTCTCGTTAACTTTCAGCAAATACGTGCAATTCAGCACTCCTGTACTATGTGCAAAGATTTCCACGGTAAAGTTGATTTTACTAATAAAATGTATGTTTATTCTTTGTTTTTACAACTTATAACTTCAACCGTTTTTACCGCTTCATAGTCCACGAAAGTCATTCCCTGTTAACCACTAAATAAATCTAAACTTGCAGAATTGAACAAATACCTAAACGTGAAGATCTTTTGTTTTCTTCTGAGATGTGTAATTTATCTTATTTTTAGCGGTTTGTTACTAGCTCAGCGTTGATACAGGGGCTTCCTCCTGAGTATGTCGTATGTTTGATAGAGGTTATCAGGAGTGGAGAATCACCTTCATTGGGAAATCTGCGTTGAATAAAGGTGTGTGACTGTTGTTTTCTATGCTACTCCCAATGTTTCTGTTGTGCGCATATCCATACCTTCTGCGTCAACAAAGCCTTGTGCTATTGGATGTTTCGCCCATAGAAATTTAAATACATTGTTTGGTATATTGGTAATTTTTTCTGTTATTTAGAGCTCGGTTATAGATATAGATTGTATTTCAGAACATACACACATCAAAAAAGTTTTGCATCACTCCGATTCCGAGAACTCCTGAAGGTAGACGATGACTGTGGATATTGTATCACAGACACTATTCAGAGATGTCACTAAACCTGACCAAGGATATAAACAACCATGCATGAGCAGCGCCTATCAAACGGAGGGGTCCGACAGCCGCAAAGTTCCTGTCATTCCACCAGGAAGGACGCACACGGCTCGTGTTGTCTGTAGTTCAACCATGCCTAGAGGGCCAATACCGAGGTTCGACCGCGTCTGTATCGTTACTTTGTGCCAGGAAGTGCTCTCAACAGGGGAAGTGACCAGGCGTCTCGGAGTGAATCAAAGAGATATTGTTCGGACATGGAGGAGATACAATGAGTCAGGAACTGTCGATGACATTCCGCCCTCAGGCCGCCCAAGGGCTCCTACTGCAGTGGATGACCGCTACCTACGGGCTGTGGCTCGGACGAATCTTGACAGTAACGCCACCATGTTGAATAGTGTTTTTCGTGCAGGCAGAGAACGTCATGTTATGACACAAACTGTGCACAATAGGCTCCATGATGTGCAACTTCACTCCCAAAGTCCATGGTGAAGCCCATCTTTGCAATCACGACACCATGCAGCACAATACAGACCGGCCCAACAACATGCCGAATGGACCGTTCAGGATTGGCATCATGTTCTCTTCACCGATGAGTGTCGCATATGCCTTCAACCAGACAATCGTCGGAGACGTGTTTGGAGGCAACCCGGTCGGGCTGAACGACCTAGACACATTGTGCAGTGAGTGCAGCAAGGTGAAGGTTACCTGCTGTTTTGGGGTGGCAATATGTGGTGCCGACGTTCGCCGCTGGTAGTCATCGTAACGGTGGTCCAATATGAGAATGCCATCCACGGACCGATATTGCAACCATATCGGCACCATATTAGCGAGGCACTCGTCGTCTTCATGGACGACAATTCGGTCCCCCATCGTGCAAGTCTTGTGGATGACTTCCTTCCGGATAACGACATCGCTCAGAGTGGCCAGTATGTTCTCCAGACGTTAACCGTATTGAACATGCCTGGGATAGATTTACACTCCTGGAAATGGAAAAAAGAACACATTGACACCGGTGTGTCAGACACACCATACTTGCTCCGGACACTGCGAGAGGGCTGTACAAGCAATGATCACACGCACGGCACAGCAGACACACTAGGAACCGCGGTGTTGGCCGTCGAATGGCGCTAGTTGCGCAGCATTTGTGCACCGCCGCCGTCAGTGTCAGCCAGTTTGCCGTGGCATACGGAGCTCCATCGCAGTCTTTAACACTGGTAGCATACCGCGACAGCGTGGATGTGAACCGTATGTGCAGTTGACGGACTTTGAGCGAGGGTCTATAGTTGGCATGCGGGAGGCCGGGTGGACGTACCGCCGAATTGCTCAACACGTGGTGCGTGAGGTCTCCACAGTACATCGATGTTGTCGCCAGTGGTCGGCGGAAGGTGCACTTGCCCGTCGACCTGGGACCGGACCGCAGCGACGCACGGATGCACGCCAAGACCGTAGGATCCTACGCAGTGCCGTAGGGGACCGCACCGCCACTTCCCAGCAAATTACGGACACTGTTGCTCCTGGGGTATCGGCGAGGACCATTCGCAACCGTCTCCATGAAGCTGGGCTACGGTCCCGCACACCGTTAGGCCGTCTTCCGCTCACGCCCCAACATCGTGCAGCCCGCCTCCAGTGGTGTCGCGACAGGCGTGAATGGAGGGACGAATGGAGACGTGTCGTCTTCAGCGATGAGAGTCGCTTCTGCCTTGGTGCCAATGATGGTCGTATGCGTGTTTGGCGCCGTACAGGTGAGCACCACAATCAGGACTGCATACGACCGAGGCACACAGGGCCAACACCCGGCATCATGGTGTGGGGAGCGATCAACTACACTGGCCGTACACCTCTGGTGATCGTCGAGGGGACACTGAATAGTGCACTGTACATCCAAACCGTCATCGAACCCATCTTTCTACCATTCCTAGACCGGCAAGGGAACTTGCTGTTCCAACAGGACAATGCACGTCCGTATGTATCCCGTGCCACCCAACGTGCTCTAGAAGGTGTAAGTCAGCTACCCTGGCCAGCAAGATCTCCGGATCTGTCCCCCATTGAGCATGTTTGGGACTGGATGAAGCGTCGTCTCACGCGGTCTGCACGTCCAGCACGAACGCTGATCCAACTGAGGCGCCAGGTG
Organism: Schistocerca gregaria; assembly: GCF_023897955.1. NCBI lineage: Eukaryota > Metazoa > Arthropoda > Insecta > Orthoptera > Acrididae > Schistocerca > Schistocerca gregaria. The sequence goes on along the minus strand of NC_064920.1, from coordinate 282,740,986 downwards.
GAAATGGCATGGCAAGCCGTTCCACAGGACTACATCCAGCATCTCTACGATCGTCTCCATGGGAGAATAGCAGCGTGCATTGCTGCGAAAGGTGGATATACACTGTACTAGTGCCGACATTGTGCATGCTCTGTTGCCTGTGTCTATGTGCCTGTGGTTCTGTCAGTGTGATCATGTGATGTATCTGACCCCAGGAATGTGTCAATAAAGTTTCCCCTTCCTGGTACAATGAATTCACGGTGTTCTTATTTCAATTTCCAGGAGTGTAGAATGGCTGTTTATGGGTGACGTTACCCACCGACCACTCTGAAGGATCTACGAGTAAGACAATCTGGACCATGAATTTGTGAATAGTATACCACGACGAATAAAGGCATGCATCAATAAAAATGGCGTGCTACTGGGTATTAGAGGTACCGGTGTGTACAGCAATCCGGACCACCACCTCTGAAGGTCTCGCTGGATGGTGATACAATATGCAATGTGTGGTTTTCATGAGCAATAAAAAGGCAGGAAATGATGTTTATGTTGATCTCTATTCCAGTTTTCTGTACACATTACGGAATTCTCGGAACTAAGGTGATGCAAAACTTTCGTTGATGTGTATGTTTTCTTTGTATATGATTCAGTGAGAACGATCATGCTACGGATAAAGAGACGTGCAGCGAAACAAAACACATGTTTTAGTTGAGTTGAAGACAGGAGGGTGGTTTGTTCACTCAGTGCAACTCGCACTGATCGATACATCATCGCCAACAGTTTTCAACACCCTACACAAAAAAAAACTGTCGAAGACATTGGTAAACAAACAAAAGATTGTTTTAGACGACGGCTACCCACAGTCTGGACTGAAGAATTTGAGACACGTGTTCAGAGGGAATTATTAGAACAACAGGGACCGTACAAACTCTTTCAGGAGCCACCGCTAAAGGAGAACGTTTTGCAAATCGACAGAAGAAACCGAACTCGCTGCTTTTCAGCCATAATCTGGGTAAACGATCAGCAAATTATGGCGTGTACTGCAGACACGTGGGCTGAGACCAGTGTTTTGGACCGCCCAGAAGATACAATATATGCTCCACAGTGCTAAAAACGATGGTGTTACAAAAAAGTACGGCCAAACTTTCAGGAAACGTTCCTCACACACAAAGAAAGAAAATATGTTATGTGGACATGTGTCCGGAAACGCTTACTTTCCATGTTAGAGCTCATGTAATTACTTCTCTTCAAATCACATTTATCATAGAATGGAAACACACAGCAACAGAACGTACCAGCGTGACTTCAAACACTTTGTTACAGGAAATGTTCAAAATATCCTCCGTTAGCAAAGATACATGCATCCACCCCCCGTCGCATGGAATCCCTGATGCGCTGATGCAGCCCTGGAGAATGGCGTATTGTATCACAGCCGTCCATAATACGAGCACGAAGAGTCTCTACGTTTGGTACCGGGGCTGCGTAGACAAGAGCTTTCAAATTCCCCCATAAATGAAAGTCAAGAGGGTTGAGGTCAGGAGAGCATGGAGACCATGGAATTGGTCCGCCTCTACCAATCCATCGATCACCGAATCTGTTGTTGAGAAGCGTACGAACACTTCGACTGAAATGTGCAGGAGCTCCATCGTGCATGAACCACATGTTGTGTCGTACTTGTAAAGGCACATGTTCTAGCAGCACGGTAGAGTATCCCGTATGAAATCGTGATAACGTGCTCCATTGAGCGTAGATGGAAGAACATGGGGCCCAATCAAGACATCACCAACAATGCCTGCCCAAACATTCACAGAACATCTGCGTTGATGACGTGATTGCACAACTGCGTGCGAATTCTCATCAGCCCACACATGTTGATTGTGAAAATTTACAATTTGATCACGTTGGAATGAAGCCTCATCCGTAAAGAGATCATTTGCACTGAAATGAGGATTGACACGTCATTGGATGAACCATTCGCAGAAGTGTACCCGTGGAGGCCAATCAGCTGCTGATAGTGCCTGCACACGCTGTACATGGTACGGAAATAAATGGTTCTCCCGTAGCACTCTCCATACAGTGACGTGGTCAACGTAACCTTGTACAGAAGCAACTTCTCTGACGCTGTCATGCACGAAGAGTTGCCTCGTCAATTGCAGGTGTCCTCGTCGTTCAAGGTCTTCCCCAGTCGCGGATCATAGGCTGGAATGTTACGTACTCCCTAAGACGCCGATCAATTGCTTCGAACGTCTTCCTGTCGAGACACCTTCGTTCTGGAAATCTGTCTCGATACAAGCGTACCACGCCACGGCTATTGCCCCGTGCTAATCCATACATAAAATGGGCATCTGCCGACTCCGCATTTGTAAACATTGCACTGACTACAAAAACACGTTCGTGATGAACACTAACATGTTGATGCTACGTACTGATGTGCTTGATGCTAGTACTGTAGAGCAATGAGTCGCACGGCATCACAAGCACCGAAGTCAACGTTACCTTCCTTCAATTGGGCCAACTGGCGGTGAATCGAGGACGTACAGTACATACTGACGAAACTAAAATGCGAGTTCTTTTCTTTATTTGTATGTGAGGAATGTTTCCTGAAAGTTTGGCCGAACCTTTTTGTAACATTATATATATATATATATATATATATATATATATATATATATATATATATATATATACTCCTGGAAATTGAAATAAGAACACTGTGAATTCATTGTCCCAGGAAGGGGAAACTTTATTGACACATTCTTGGGGTCAGATACATCACATGATCACACTGACAGAACCACAGGCACATAGACACAGGCAACAGAGCATGCACAATGTCGGCACTAGTACAGTGTATATCCACCTTTCGCAGCAATGCACGCTGCTATTCTCCCATGGAGACGATCGTAGAGATGCTGGATGTAGTCCTGTGGAACGGCTTGCCATGCCATTTCCACCTGGCGCCTCAGTTGGACCAGCGTTCGTGCTGGACGTGCAGACCGCGGGAGACGATGCTTCATCCAGTCCCAAACATGCTCAATGGGGACAGATCCGGAGATCTTGCTGGCCAGGGTAGTTGACTTACACCTTCTAGAGCACGTTGGGTGGCGCGGGATACATGCGGACGTGCATTGTCCTGTTGGAACAGCAAGTTCCCTTGCCGGTCTAGGAATGGAAGAACGATGCGTTCGATGACGGTTTGGATGTACCGTGCACTATTCAGTGTCCCCTCGACGATCACCAGAGGTGTACGGCCAGTGTAGGAGATCCCTCCCCACATCATGATGCCGGGTGTTGGCCCTGTGTGCCTCGGTCGTATGCAGTCCTGATTGTGGCGCCCACCTGCACGGCGCCAAACACGCATACGACCATCATTGGCACCAAGGCAGAAGCGACTCTCATCGCTGAAGACGACACGTCTCCATTCGTCCCTCCATTCACGCCTGTCGCGACACCACTGGAGGCGGGCTGCACGATGTTGGGGCGTGAGCGGAAGACGGCCTAACGGTGTTCGGTACCGTAGCCCAGCTTCATGGAGACGGTTGCGAATGGTCCTCGCCGATACCCCAGAAGCAACAGTGTCCTTATTTTTCTGGGAAGTGGCGGTGCGGTCCCCTACGGCACTGCGTAGGACCCTACGGTCTTGGCGTGCATCCGTGCGTCGCTGCGGTCCGGTCCCAGGTCGACGGGCAAGTGCACCTTCCGCCGACCACTGGCGACAACATCGATGTACTGTGGAGACCTCACGCCCCACGTGTTGAGCAATTCGGCGGTACGTCCACCCGGCCTCCCGCATGCCAACTATACGCCCTCGCTGAAAGTCCGTCAACTGCACATACGGTTCACGTCCACGCTGTCGCGGCATGCTACCAGTGTTAAAGACTGCGATGGAGCTCCGTATACCACGTCAAACTGGCTGACACTGACGGCGGTGGTGCACAAATGCTGCGTAGCTAGCGCCATTCGACGGCCAACACCGCGGTGTGTCCGCTGTGCCGTGCGTGTGATCATTGCTTGTACAGCCCTCTCGCAGTGTCCGGAGCAAGTATGGTGGGTCTGACACACCGGTGTCAATGTGTTCTTTTTTCCATTTCCAGGAGTATATATATAAAATTCGCATAGCTGGGGAGCGTTATAGGAAGCACAAGCGAAATGTTAAACGAAAGGAGCTTGAAAAATCGACCATAGTCGATTATACACAGAAAAATGGACACAAAATACAATTCGGTAAGACGAGAGTACAAGTCCATATCTTACAATAGTGGGATTCTGTTATAAAGAAGGCGGTCGAGATCAGAATAAATAGCAACAATTGCAATAGAAAGCAGGGTTACACGCTTAGTAGGACGTGGGGGCGAGTTCTGGATGTCGAAACAAACCAAAGACGGATGCTAGGCGCTTTTAGGGAGGCGAGAGCGCCAGTTTCAAACATGTCGCTGGCCATTCGCGTCATGTGACTTCACTTGCCTCGCAGCGGACCAAGAGCTGCCACTATCTGCACAACTAGCCTTCCTAGCACGCATCACTTCGACCCTGTTTGGCTGGTGGCAGGTGTTGTAGTCGCTCCTCGCATAAAACTGGAAAACCGTGGTAGGCGCAGTCAGCGATATTCTTCCTCCTGAGAACTATGGCGGAGATAGCCATCGAGAGCTTGTGTGTTTTATTCGAAATGATGCAGCTTGAAAACCGAAAAGATTTTATTCAGGAATTTCCCCACGAAACACTCAAGGGACAAAAAGAGCAGAATGCTGTAGCTCGGTGACTAGGAACGAGCGCTGCGGAAACGATGGGGCTAATAGGCTCTTCACTTATTGCTGTCATGAACATGTGAGGAAAATGGTTTAAGGGCGGTGAAACCACAAGCAGGCGAAGAGGTGTAGGAATTCCACAGAACGTAGAGGTCTTAGGCTTGCCTCGTCGAAGGCTTGGCCGCTCCGTACAGCTTGAGCATCGGAGATTTGTTGCAGATCTGTCGACAGTACTTCGGTGGGTACCACTGATTCACAGCACCCCATTCAGAGTACATTGTCGAACATGAGGCTCTACAGCATACTTCCCCACACTGACGCAGTGACATCGTCAGTTACGACTGCAGTGGTCGTGGAAACGTCGAGATTCCACTGAGAGCCAAGGGAAACGTATCTGCTGGTTGTACCAGCTCGAAGATCACGTCTCCATATGGCGACATTAAGCCAAACGACTGCTCTAAACATGCACAGATGCGGGGACCAGTAGGAGCAGTATTGTGGTATGGAGAAGTTTCACCTGGGCTGCTGTGAGTCTGTGGTGGTACTGCAAGGCATAGTGATAGAGGTGCACTGCGTGAGGCTTATTCCTGACCACCTGCATCACTTCATGCTTGATATTTTCCCCGACGGCAATGGAATCTTGTAGCAGCATAAATGTGTGTGTCACAAGGCCACAATCGCGGTACAGAGGTTTTAGAAGTGCGATAGTGATCCTACGTTGCTGTCATAATCACCTGATTTATCTGATTTAAACCTTATTGAAAACATCTGGGACGCTATTTGGTGCCATCTCCGCACTCACAAACGATTGGCCGGCAATTCATGGGAATGGTGTGACCAGTGAGTAGAGTAACATCCATTCAGGCCCTCCCAGAGGGGACCGGGGATTAAAATCGGCCAGAGGAATCCGGCCTGTCGTAAGAGGTGACTAAAGCGGGTCTACAACTTTATTGTCCCATTAAGCTCTGGTCCCCTTTTAGGTTTTGACCTCGCACTTACAAAATTCTACAGAAGTGCGGGACATTTGGGGAAGGAGGCCTTACGTTGTGTACCAGATATCCATTGTGCAATTAGCTCTTCTGCACATCTCATTGCCTTAGGTTTTCAAATCGACCCGCTGTTCAGCTATTTGGGCGAGGACATCTTCCGAGGTATTTTTTTTATTTTTTATTTTACACGTCAAGTCTAGGAAATCTCCAAGGCCATTAAAAAGTAATAACAGATAAAATAATATTACAAGCCACAAGTTTATGTTAGCGCAATCAACAGTACAACACATGAATCAGCTTAATATCTCAAGGAACTCCTCGACGGAATATAATGAGTGACCCTTGAGGAAACTCTTCATTTTCGATTTGAAAGCACGTGGATTACTGCTAAGATCTTCGAATTCTTGTTGTAGCTTACTTAAAATTGACCCAACAGTATACTGCACTCCTTTCTGCACAAGAGTTAAGGAAGTGCTATCCAAATGCAGATTTGGTTTCTGCCTAGTATTAACTGAGTGAAGGCAGCTAATTCTTGGGAATAAGCTGACACTGTTAACAAGAAAAGACAGTAGGTAATATATATGTTGAGAGTACAACGTCAGAATACCCAGGCTAATGAGCAGGGGTCGACAAGAGGTTCACGAACTTACACCATTAATTGCCCAAACCACCCGTTCCCGCACCAAAAATATTCTTTGAGAACGGGAAGAGCTACCTCGAAATATAATACTATATCGCTTTTCATTGCATCTCTAACTGCACTTTGTAAGAGACTCTATGGCTGGTCGGACTCGTTGTAGGAAGTTAATCGCCAGTACTATTGGACAGTTGGAAATTAGTGGCCAGCAGTTATAGAAGTACTGTTGGGCAGTTGGAGGTGAACAGCCAGCAGTGATGGATGTTAGATGTGAGAAGCTAGCATTGATGGAGGGTAGAGGTCTGAAGTGTAAGCGTGGGATAACGATCTGTACATGTTCGACATGGAGTTTGAATATTATTCGTGATTATATACCTTTGTACTAAATGTCAATGACGATTTATATTCGCGTTTGCACTGGATGTCACATAATTATCGTAAAAAATACATTATTTGGTTCGCAACGAGCCATGAACTTACGTCATGAACTGCACAATTTGAAACAGTGCCAATGTTGCACACAAGATCCCTTACTACCGAGCTAGTGTCATCAGCAAACAGAAATATTTTAGAATCACCCGTAATACTACATCTACATTTACGTTATACTCCACAAGCCACCTAATGGTGTGTGGCGGAGGGTACTCTCGGTACGTCTCATCCCTCCAACCTTGTTCCACTCACGAATAGTGCGTGAGAAGGATGGTTGTCGGTAAGCCTCTGTATTGGCTCTAATTTCTCGATTTTTCTCCTCGTGATCAATACGCGAGATGTATGAGGGGGAAGGTAATATGTTGTCTAACTCCTCCTGACAAGTGCTGTTCCGAAATTTCAGTAATAAATCTCTCCGTGATACACAACGCGTCTCTTGTAATGTCTACTAGTGGACTTACGCTGTCTCCAGCTAAACGATCCGTGACGAAACTCGCCGCTCTTCGTTGGATTTTCTCTATCTCCTCTATCAGCCCTACCTGACATGGATCCCAGATAGACGAACAATACTCAAGAATCTGACGAACAAGCACCTTATAAGCCACTTCTTTCGGTGATGAGTTACATTTCCTTAAGATTCATCCAACGAATCTGATGTCTGTTTTTCACACTCTGTTTTATATGGTCACTCCACTTAAGGTCGCTCTGGATAGTTACGACTAGATATTTTATGGCAGACGCGGTCTCCAGCTGTTTGTCATTAGTATTGTAGCTGTACACTAGTGGATTTATTTTCCTGTGTATGGGCAATATGATACATTTATTTACTTTCAGGGTCAACTACTAGAGTCTGCACCATTCATCAATTCTCTGCAAGAAGTTCTGCAAGTTCTTACTGTCTTCTGGAGTTGCTACTTTGGTACAAACAATTGCATCATCTGCGAATAGCCTTAAAGAGCATCCGACTCTTTCTACTAGTTCATTTATATATATATTGTGAACCGCAAGGGCCTATCAAACTTCCCTATGGTACTCCTGATATTATTTTTACATCTGTCGATTTAGTTCCGTTTAGAGCGACGCGTTCAGTTCTGTCGGCAAGAAAGTCTTGAACACAATCGCAGGTCTACTCCGATACTCCGTGAGCTCGCATATTTTTCATTAAACGGCAATGCTGCCCGCTGTCAAATGCCTTACTGAAATCGAGGAACACGGTATCAACCTGAGCGCCGTTGTTGACTGCGCTGTGGATGTCATGGACGAACGGAGCGAGCCGAGTTCTGCAGGATCTTTGTGTGCGGAATCCATGTTGATTTTTGTACAGGAGATTTTCATTTTCCAAGAACATCACAGTTCTTGAGCATAAAACATGTTTCATAAGTCTACAGCAGATTGACGTCAACGATATAGATCTATAATTATGTGGATCCCTCTTACGGCCTTTCTTAAAAATGGGAATAACCTCGGCTTTTTTCCAGTCGTTAGGTACCTCCGTTGCTCAAGCTATCTACTATAAATTACTGCTAGAAGGGGAGCAATTTCCTTCGCATCATCTTTATAAAGTCTTATAGGTATCTTATCTGGTTCTGAAGCCTTTCCAATACTAAGCGATTGTAGCTGCTTTTCTGTATCGCGATCGATTATGCCATTTCTACGTGCACACGACGTTTGAAAGGAGGGACGTGTTACGATCTTCCGCGGTAAAACAATTTCGAGAGATAGAATTCAGTATTTAGGCCTACTCTATGTTATATTACGTTTCGGTGCCAGTGTGGTGGCTGAGGGAACAAATAGATTATTTTGACCCTCTTACTGATCTTGCATAAGCCCAAAATCTCTTAGGGTTTTTTCTCAGTTAGGTTGACAACTTCTTACTTTCAAACTCATTAAGCGCTTCTCTCATTGCTCTCCTTACGCTCACTTTCTCCTACTTCAGCTTTTATTTGTCAGCTAGGTTTTCAGTTCTCCTGAATCTGAGATGAAGGGCTCTTTGTTTATTTAGCGCTTTTCTAACACTGCTTTCAAACCATGTTAGATCTTCCCCATCCCTTACAACGTTACTAGGAAAATACTTGTCGAGGGCATATTGGACAATGCCTTTGTATTTGTTCCATTTGTTCTCCACATGTTCTTCCTCATCACCAAATATGTGATGCTGACACATAACCACTCATTTGATCGTGCCTCACAGTGACCCCATATCATAACCATTCTCAGCGCTGTAGATAATGACCTTTTGCTGTCTGTTGTTAAAGTAAGAGGTGAAGTAACTGTGAGCTCCTCCCTGTATTCTACAATGGTCCAACTTCTGGAGTAATATTTCGTGATCAATACAATCAAACACCTTACTTAAATAAAAAAAGATGCTTTGTGTTCGAAACATTTTGCTTAATCCATCCAGTTTCTCTCAAAGAAAAGAGAATAAAGCATTCTTCTTCTGTTGTCCACGCTCCCATGACAATATTGGGTTTCTTTGCACCCAAGATCGAGAATGGTAGACAGTTTATCATGGAGCAGCCATCATATATCTTCTTGGCCGGAGGGCTGTGACCCTCTGGCTACACAGGTATCGCACTACTGATGCCAGAGCTGCAGCTTTTCCATGCATGTCAAAGAGTAGATGCCTCCTGGCAACAGCCATTGTGCCAAGAGGCCTTTGCTGTGGCTCGGTGGCGCCCATGGGGAGAGCCCCTGGTAGGAATTGGTGGCACAAGGGCAGATGACTGGCAACGAAGCGGACCAAGTCATCTTTTACTCGGGACCGAATGGCCCCAGCAGTCTTTAACAAAGGTAAAGTTGAATCGAATGCTGCAGAGTATGACCCTAAATCGTTACCCTCCTAGCCACTCCATGGGAGGAACTTGGCCTATGGAAAGAAGAGAGCCTTATTCGCCTCATTATTAAATGTGCAGCAGAACTGATGGGGACTCCTTTCGGGATACAATCTATTTTTTGTTGAACACCTGGAGGATAAGTTTAGGGAAGTGACAACACTGTTCAAAATGTGCAATCCATAATTTCTCATTCAGACGGCATTCCCAGTCCAGTCCCATGTGTTGTTTGCCTGTGACAAACAGGGTTATATTCCTGTTTCGGTCATTCCTTATAAAAGCCTCAACATGTCCAGGGAATTATTTTTCATCACGACTGTGGGAGTCCGACGACGAGCTACGTGCCAATTCAGAACGATGGGGCATTCACTTTTTCCAGTGCGTCTATAGAGAGCCTAAAGATAACAGAGTTTCCATTGGTGTCTTCATCTTGGCCATTGAGGGTGATTGGTTAACTGAAAAGTTCAAGGTGATGGTCTACCGACGTGATGTCAAACCATACGTCCCTCTTCCTATGTGGTGTTTCAGATGCTAGAAATTCAAGCACATATATTACTGCTGAAATTCCAGTGCCACAATGTTGAGCCTGCGGCGTCCACTATGTCCATATACTCCATGTGCACCTCCTCCCACCTGTCAGCTATGGAGAACAACGCTCCCCCTGCTCGCCAGACTGCACAGTACTCCAAAAGGAGCGAAAAATTATTGAGTACAAGGCCCTGGAACATCTGACTTACCAAGAGTTAAACGGAACTATGAACAATTTCAACTCATTCCTTTTACATCTTCATACATTGTAGCTATGTTGATATCACCCACACTGAAAACAGTACATCCTAATCTCTGCCTCATTCAGTGGGCCCTCAGGGCCACCCAACGACATCCCTCTTGGCGGTTAGGGACAACTTTTCTCCCAATGCTCCCAAATAATGTACTTTGGGGGCAACGCCTCCCCAGATACTAAGGACATCGGTCCCCCGCCCCACAGATGGAGAAGTAGCAGCCTCCTCCAGCTCCTCTCACACAGAAGTGTCCTTTGGGACTCTCCTTTCCAAGGTCTCGACACATGCCAAAATGCGCACTAGCCAGTGCTGAAGGAACCAAATGCTGCTGGTCAAAGGGCTTCAGGCTCTTCCTCTGTCGCTGATGCTACCTCATGGAAACCTTCCCATCAAGCCCCTAAAGAGCTGTGAGAGGGCAAACCGATGAACAAGAAATCAGATAAGAAGCACGAGACAGGTGGCCACCAGCCACCACACTCTAACAGTTTCAATCTGAGGACAAGGTGGACATTCTGAAGTCCATGAGGAACTAGATCTTTCCGACGCTTTGGACCCAATGGTCCTGGATACTAGCTTTCAACCGATGGTGCCAGGTGACCCTTAAGTGTTAACTTCCTCTGTGCTCACTTCATTCCTTCCCAGACGACTAACAGTGTCATCCTCCAGTGGAATGGCCGCCGCAAATGGCTGAGTTATGACAATTTTAACCATTATACTTGCTTTTTGCATTGCTCTTCAGGAAACCTGGTTTCCCACCCCTGCCATTCACGTCTATTGGCAGTACTACAAAAATATTTTAAATACAATGGTAAATTCTACGAACGGGCTGACGGCCTTGCTATGTGCTCACTCATGTCGCCAGTTGCAGCTGACATTTGTATGGAATATTTTGAACAACAGGCATTAAGTAGTGCTCCTTTGAAGTCTTCTTGTTGGCCCTGCTATGTGGACGATACATTTGTTATATTGCCGCACAGCAAAGAAGAACTTCATGCATTCCACTATTTCTTAAATGGGATTCATCCCAAAATCAAATTTACCTTGGAGGTTAAGAATGAGGTCGGTCTCCCGTCCCTAGATGTGTTGGTATACGGAATATCTTATATCAGTGTAGGTCACAGTGTATATAGAAACCGACCAACATGAACAGGTATTTAGATGCCACTTCGCATCCAGTCCGGAAGCAAGCATTGCTCAACACTCTGTCTTCACGTGCCTTCTGTATCAGCGATGACGACAACCTGGAATCGAAGTTGTATTTTTTAAAGAGGGCAACGAAGGCAAATGGCTATGATAGTTGTTCAGTTGGCAGGGCTTTTAGGCGGAATATTAATCACGCTAACGAAAATAACGAGGAACCGCACTCTCACTCCGTTAGGTTACTGTTCGTTTCTGGAGTCAGTGACTATATAAACAGAAAATTACAGAAAAATGGTATACAGGCATCTTTTTTTAGTCAAAACAAACTAAAAGATTTTTTCCGACGAAAAACGGATAACTTGATTGCAGCCACAATGTAGGAGTCTAACAAGTGACATGTGGCTGTGGCAAAATGTATATAGGCCATATTGGAAGAACTGTTAAAGGAGAACGAACGGCACACGCGCCTAAAACAAAGTGAAAATCGGCACTAGCGGAATATCATGAGAACTGTGGCTCACACATCGGCCGGCCACGGTGGTCTCGCGGTTCTAGGCGCTCAGTCCGGAAACGCGTGACTGCTACGGTCGCAGGTTCGAATCCTGCCTCAGGCATAGATGTGTGTGATGTCCTTAGGTTCGTTAGGTTTAAGTAATTCTAAGTTCTAGGGGACTGATGACCATAGATGTTAAGTCCCATATTGCTCAGAGCCATTTCAATGAAGCTCACACAACGATTTTAATAACGTAGATGTGCTGGCGTAAAAGACCAAATTTATAGGAGAAAGGTCGGAGAAGCGGTTCAGATTTCCGAAAATGTTCGTAATTTCAACAGAGAGGATGGATATAGGCTTCCAGCACCGTGGTTCCCAGCCATCAAGGCAGTAAATATGTAGCCGCGGTGTGGTAATAATACAAACAACGCGCTGCAAGTCATCTCGGCGGACAATAATATTTTGGGTAAACATTCCCTCTGTCTTGTTCTGTCCGTTTTGCAACTACTCAAGATAATAGCAAACCAATAGCAGTAGGAGGAATTTAAACCAATAACCCTCTCCAGCATAAGGGTGGAATAGTTCCTTTCTATCCAATGACGATCCGTCACCATTAGTATCCATAAGACGTTAGCCAATAACGCCCCTTCTTCTGCATCACACGGGAATATTAGCCTGTGACGATGGCCCACCAATGGCAGCCACGAAACTTTTAACCACCTCTCCAGCACAAACGAGAGAAAACTTCCCTTTATAAGCTTCTATAAGAGAATGCGACACTGGTCTCCGACAGTATTGTAGCATTAGTAAACATCGTAACATCTTGAAGAAAGTCCCAGCAGAGGGGTCGAAACGTCGAATATGTAGAACGATATATGATGCAGCCTAACAACCTAGAAGATTTTAGCTTTAAAAACCATACTGTATGTGACAGAATGTCAGGTGGAATCTGAACATTTGTCCTTACCTCTGTCTGTGGCGAACCTGTGCCCCTTCAAACACCTTTAGAAGCTGTGCCCCTCAAGGTGAGAATAGCACAGGAAACATACAACATATATAAGATCTGTAACATCTACCATCCTCCAGATGGTGAAATGCCGTGCCATGTATTGGCTGCACTATTTTTCCAACTACCTCACCTTTTCTACTTATAGGTGTTATTTTATCCCCCATAACTCTATTTGGGTTGGAACCAAGATTACTGGTCGTGTGAAAGACGTTTAGACTCTACTAACTGAACTCGACCTTTTCCTCCTAAATACAGGTGACCCCATTTATTTCAATGTGGCACATGGCACATACACGGTCATTCATCCTTCCATTTGCACTCCTGGCCTTCTATTGCTTATCCACTAGATAGGTCACAACGATTTGTGTGGTAGTGACCACTTTCCGCTCTTCCTGTCCCTCCCCGAGCATCACTCACCTGGACGATTGCTGACATGGGCCTTACCCGGGCTAAATGAAATACTTTCGCCTCTGCTACCACCACTGAATCTCCCTCTCATGACCGATGAGGAAATCCAAAACCTGTTACTCAGGCTGTCATCAGCGGAAGTCAGTTTCTTGGCGGTCGCCGGAAATCGCTGCAGCCATTAGAGACCATAGGTAGGACTTACAACGTCATAAGCACTACCCATCCCTGGAGAATGTCATTGCCATCATGCCCGGGTCCATCAGCTCATCAAACTACGGAAGCAGAGGTGTTGGGAATGGTATGTCTCCACCAGGGACCTCTCCTACCCAGGTTTCGAACAAGCTCAGACGCTTTTATGGATATCAGACCCCTGCAGGTATACCTGGGACTTCCACTCATGGAGCCACGTATACTGATCAAGACCTAATCGTAGAGCATCTTACCAAGAATTACGCTCGCACCTCTGCATCTGAGAATTACCACCCCACCTTTCATCTCCTGAAACACCACATGAAACGATGACATCTGTATTTTGTGCCATGCACCCTGAGCCATAAAATGCTCCCTTCAGTTAGTGGGAATTTCTCAGTGCCCTGCTGGTTGTACTGACATATGCCCTGGACCAGACCACATCCATTTCCAAATAATTAAACATCTGTCAGCGGATTACCAGCTCCACCTCCTTGCGATGTTCAACTACGTCTGGAACGATAGCGAAATCCCGTCGCAATGGAGGAAAATATCATCGTTCCTGTGCTACAGCCTGGTGGTAACCCGCTAGAGGTGGATAGCTATCGTCCTATCAGCTTCAGCAACTTATTGTGCAAGCTGCTCTAACACATAGTGAGTAAGTGGTTGTGTCGGTTCCTTCAGTCCCAGGACATTCTGGGTCCATCCCAGCGTGGTTTCCACCAAAGGCACTCCACCACTAACAACCTGGTATACCTGGAGTCTACCATCCGAATGGCCTTTTGCCGGCTTCAACATCTTATTGTTATCTTTTTCGATCTGACGAAAGCCTACGATACCACGTGCTGACGCTATATGCTCGCTACTCTGCACGAATGGGGTCTCCTGGGCACACTCCTGATTTTTATATGGAACATTTTGGTCGCTCCGCACTTTCAGAGTACAAGTTAGTTACAGTTTGCCCCACATTCAAGGAATTGGTTTCTCACAGGGGACTGACTGTCCTGCTCTTTTTAATTGGCGTTAATGGTGTTTTTCAAGGATACAACGAATATGTGGTGGTCATCCATAGAAGCTACTTGCAAGGACTTCATTGTTCTTCGTCTGTGTTAGCCATACTTGACTGACTCATGGTCACCTCCTCTGTCGTGAGATCCCACCCCAGTGTCACAGTGTTTCCTACTTGACTATCGTTCACATCTTATTGACCTGCCCAATTTTAGCCGCTTTACGGCGGACTTTTAACCTTCCGGCCATACTGCCAACGGTGTTGGGAGGCAATGCATTAACGGCTTATATAGTCTTACGTTTTATTCGTGAGGTTTTTTTTTACCACACTATTTAAGTTTTGGCATCTGGCCTTCTCACACAGGCGTCCACCCTCCCTCAATTTTAGCTCTTCCTCACTCTTTCTTTGCTGTTTGTTCGCTTGGTGTTCATGTGTTCCCTATCTGTGTTCCTCTAGCCTTGTCTTTTAGGCTGGAGATTTTAGTGTGTTTTTTAGTGGCTGGCTCACCGTTTTTTGTTCTTACGAGCAGCCAGCCCAGGTCAGGTGCTATATTACTATTGTTTTACCGCGTTTTCCCTTCTAGTAAGAGTTTCCTCTTTTTGTCTTGCCTCTGTCGTTTTCTGTTGTACTGATTTTCCAGTTAGTTTTCCGCTGCAGATCTGGTCGTAGAGGCACATCCCTCCCCTCGGTCTGTGCGTGGGCGCCATTTAAAGTTAACAGCGCTGCAGCCCTGGTCTCAGTCGTCATTTCACTGCACTCTTGTGTTCGTCCCGCTACAAGGCATTTGTTTGAATTCTGGATCGCTAAGTCTTTTGTTTTTCGCTCTTCGTTTACTTGTTGGATCTGTTATGCCACCGCGCCGCCTCCGTTGCTCTTCTTCTTGTTGTTGCCTTCCTGTTGCTGTTGACAGTGCTTGGCAAGTCGTCCGGTTCCTGGAGGTTCTCGAGTTGTTCCGTCTTGTGAGATTCCGATCACTGTAGAGGTGTTAAGGATTATTCATTATGATTCTCGTTTAAACATTTAAGAAAAGGAAGAAAAGAATATACGGGCCGATAGGGATTGGGCACCGCCGTAGTTCCCATGTATCATAGCACTGGAAAACTCGAAAACTTTTTATACATTTCGTTTGGTTGCCTACATTCTAAGATAACATCTATGCAGGCATGCAGTCTTGTACAAGTGGCTCAAGTTCTGAAGATCTATCTCCCGTACTCTCCTTACAGGCGTTTCTCAGTGCTAAGGACATCATAAACAGTATTTAAAGAAGCAGACATCGCAGGGCTACTGTTAGTACAACTGTAATACTAATGTGTCCGTCAGATAAGAGACACGACACAAACACAGAGGATGTCACACGGCAAAGCCATGCTTCAGAGACACACGACATTTATCAGATGCAACAGATAGCACGCTTAACACGGCCTACGTTATCCTTCCATCTTACATCAAGCAAATAGTTCTCAAAGCAACATCCTTCCGCGAAACGGGGGTTTAAGCGGGCGCATCACTCGACTCTGACAGTATTAACACTGAGTCTCAAGACAGACTCTAGACTAAGCTCTCAGAAATGTCCAACTGGAGATTCAGCTAGTTACGTCATCGTTCACTGGATTTAGGGCTAGATCAGTGTGCACAGGTTAATGAAATTTGAACTTTTGAGCTACATTGCCAAGCATCATCTTCACACTCTTGTTACAGGATATATATATTCATTTAATAAATTATTGTAAATTTTTGCTTACTTATATTGCCACAATTTCTACCGTAGTTTGCCTAAACTTATTAGACCCTGGTAGGGGGTTGTATAGTTACTCTATGCAAGTAAGCCATCTCAATGACGGCAACAACGTTCAGTGGTAAGTAGTTCTCTGCCTGTCAGATTTAGGTTAGTCACCAAGTATACAACAGTGAGCTAACATTATCCGGTACCCAAGCCAAGGAACAGATCTTCCTCTTTCCCTTCTAGTAGGTAGTGTCGTGGATTTGAATACTGACGAGGATCAGGGCGTCAGACAGTGTATATACGGGATCTGTTAAAAAAAAATCCAGAACTTAGTTCACAAATTTTTTCTGTGCTTACCTGTTACTTACTGTGCATGGTCTCCTTCGAAATACTATCCTACACAATTGATATACAGCTTCCAACGCCGTTTCCACTTCCGGAAGCAGCTGGATCGCTTGTAGCACGGTCTGCAAGTGTAATTTTATCTCATCCGTCATTGCAAATTGTCGTTCTTTCAATTTGATTTTCAACTTTGGAAATAAAAATAGTACACAGCGGACACGTCTGGAGAGTACAGAGAATGAGACAGCACAGTGATTTCCTATTTTGCGCAATAGTCAGGAACCAACAACGATGAATGTACGGGTGTATTATCGTGATGCAAGACCCATGAATTGTCTCGCCACATTTCATGCCGTTTCCTTCTAGCATCTTCTCACAGGCGTGGGAACACGTCCCGATTGTTCCGATGTCAAAGGAAACATATCAAAGGAAACTGCCATTTGACGTGACCTGAGGAGCTCTTTTTGGTCTTGGTGAAACTTTCCCACCCCATTGTGAAGATTAAACCTTGGTCTCAGCATCATAACTGTAGACCCATGTGTCAACATCAGTTATGATTCTCTTAAGAAACATCTCGTTCTCATTTGCGATATCCGAAATCTCTTCCCAGATTACAAGACGAAGGTCTTTCTGGTCTTGACTCATGAGCCGTGGGAGGAACCTGGTGACAACACGATGCATTCCAAGATGCTGTGTCAGGATTTCATGGCATGATTCAACTGAAATGTTACAGTCTTCTGCAGACTCTCGGACAGTCAGTCCTCAACTGACACGCATAATTTCGTTGACGTTCCTGACATCAGCGTTCTGGGGAGACGTTCTGGGGAGACGTCGAACTGCGTCCTGAACGAGGATCACCTTATCTTCCACACTGCCATTTTTTAACCATGTGAGCAATTCGTAACACAGAGTACGGCATGAGCACACATCACCATAGAATTCCTGCATCATTTGGTGTGTCTCTGTAAAGGTTTTCTAGAGTTCCAGACAAAATTTATGCAGACGCATTCCTCATCTAACTTTGCTATCACGAAATTCACAAACTGGGACACTCAGTACAGCACTGGTCAACAACTACTAAACATACAGCAATGAAACTTCCAGCACTTACACATTAAACATAGGCGTGTGAAGGGATGCCAACGGCATTTGACTCCAATCCCCCATTGGCGCAAAACTGCGAATGTTCGAGATTTTTTCAACCCTGCACTTCCTTTGCTTGACTCTCTCTTCACATTGGTAATAACTGCTGGATCTACTCCGTGTTTGGAACCCTACAACAAAACAGAAGGAAGATTAGAGTTATGGTTCCGCCAACATCGTGCTTCTTTGAGACGAAACACAAGCTCGGATTACGGAAGGATGGGGAAGAAAATCGTCAGTGCGCTTCTCAAAGGAAGCATCCCGGCATTTTCTTGGAGCGATTTAAGGAAATCACAGAAACCTAAATCCTGATGGCCGGACTGGTATTTGAATCATTGTCATTTTGAATGCAAGTCCAGCGTGCTAATCGCTGCGTCATATCGCTCTGCTACCTTCTAAAGTTCGCAGCAGTACTTATAAGCACCTTCACTGGCTTTCAACTAGCAGCCTATTTCAGATTTTGTTAGCTAGATCAATAATTATCCTCCAGAATAATTATTTCGCCCTGCAGCGATATGTACACTGATTTGAAACTTTCTGATTCATTAAAAATGTTCGTCAGATTAGGAATCGAACCAGGGCCCTTGTCTTTGGCGTGAAATGCTTTTACGTCTGCTGTAATCTTCCTCTTACCTTCCATCACTGACAGAAGTCCTCATGTCACTAGTTGGACTGGGGCTTTCTTCCAAGAGTCTTAGTCCCGCTAGATATATGTAAAAATGTCTGTGCAGTTTGGAAGTTAGGAGACAGAGATTGGCGGACGTAATCTGTGAAGGCTGGTCGAAAGTCGCGTCTTGATAGCTCAGCTAGTGAAAGCACTGAACGCCCAAGGCGGGGTTGTTGGTTTTAGATCCGATATGGGACACAGTTCCTTAATCTGTGAGCAAATTGAAGTTGTACTCCACTTAGGGACTCTCGTACACACACTTATAGATCGACTGAAAACTGAATGTTTAGTCTAAATGCGATGCGTCAAATAATCAGCAATGGCAGACAAAATGTTGTTTCACCACCTTAGCAGACGTCTCAATGCCCGAGGTGTTCAACATGAGACATACATCGTTGAGTCCGGACAAAAGGTGTTTTCCTTGCCTTCACGAAGCATCTCAGGAATACTCGCTTGTTGATGGAATCTACCGGTAGCAAATTTAAGAGCTCGCTCCAGAATCGCTTAATTGTTATCCTTTAATCTGGTCTGATGGGGATCCCAAACACTTGAGTAGCAATCAAGAATCGATTGCACAAGTGGTCTACATGTGATTTTTCTTGCAGATAAGCTACACTTTCCTTAAAGTCTCCCAACAAACCAAAATCGACCATTCGCCTTCCCTTCTCCCGTCCTTACGTGTTCGTTCCATTTAGTAACGCTTTACAAAGTTACGACTAGGTATTTTATCGACTTAGTCAAGCACTCCACCACTAATACTGTATTACAACATAAGAGGATTGTTTCTCCGACTCAGCTACGTTTACTAACGTTTTTCTACATGTAGAACAAACTGCTATTCATCGTGCCAAATACCACTTCTCTCTACGTCATCCTGTATTCTTCTACAGTCACTCAACGGTGAGGCTTTCCCGTGTACTACAGACTGCTACTACCACCATCCTTCACATCTTTGGTGTACATACTGAATTCACATCTCTTCTCCTTGCTCGCTAAAATCTGGCGGTAGAAATTTCTTACTCTGACTGGATTCGCACACCCAACCTCAGTTTCGAAAACTAGTTTAAGCATATGTAAAAAATACATATATATATACTAAATGTTTTCCTGGTGTTCCACGTGGCAAGTGCTCACTGACATCTAAACCTAGCGCTGTCGACAATAGCGACCTAGGGCTGCCGATTCCTTTACAAAACAATTATTCGAGAAACCATGCCTGGTTGCTCAGAATACAATTGTTAGGGCATTGGTAGCCCTTGACACATAGTGCTTATTCTGAGAGCAAGTTGCTGGCGCATTTTTGTGTGAAATTCGCCAAATAAAGTAACTGGTGACATACGTATGAAACAAATGCTTTTGAGAAGAAAACTTGATATGAGATGTATCATACACTATGCTAGGGGCTAGCAGAGGGTATCTTCCGTCTGCACTAACCTCGTCGATGAAGAGACGCCACGCCGGATCTTCATTCCTTTCCTTTTTACATATCATTTGGTAAATCTACAATTTTTCTCGCGCTTTTGTACGAGCAGACAAGAACAGAAAATTATGTTTTTCTTAGAAAATAAAATTGTGAAGCAACATTCACGGTGCAGGAAATCGACAAGCGTTTCCAAGACTTTTCTCAAAATCCTTTTCCGCCATCACGTAAACGTACCTATGTTCTATAAAAAATACAACTTGTAATGACCATAAATACATATTATCTTCATGAAAATTGACCATGATTGACCTATGAGAGAAATACTATGTCTCTACGATACGAGAAATGTTGGTAAGAAATACATCACTTCAAACACAAAATATATGAGAGCGTTCTCGCAGTAGATCGAGGACGAGGTAGCCTTTCAAGTGTAAATATCAGTTCTTACTTAAAGAGTATTTCCATAGCCCATTAGAAATTTTTTCCTTTGACAGCGGTAAGTTAGCAAACGACGTTAGCTTCGTTCAACTTGTGTCCTCATTGTTTTGCACACTTCATTTTGCGAAGCACGCGTCTTTAAGGTAATGGTTTGGCTAATATAGTATTTAATTTAATATTTTTACTGTAGCATATGCTGTTACTTCTTGGGACAAAGGACTGACTGGTGCATAAGTGAAACTAAAGGACAATCAATATCCAATCAGCCTCTCAATGCCTGTATCACACTCGAAATATGGATAATAGAACAGACCAGTTACGCTGTATGCTAAGATCTTTGACTGGCACACTAAGACAGCAGCAGCTCGACGTTCATTGTGGGTACAGAAGTGTATTTATCGCACTCTGTACTTTCTTTAAACCCTTTCCAAAGTTTTCTGAGCTTCGCGTGCATCAGTCAACCGTCTGGCTTATAATATTGGTCAGAAACCGTCTCAACAACATTTGGATTTCTCTGTTACTCGTTCTATATCTGCGTTAAATAATGTTTTGCTTACCACGGCCCGGTGTAACGAGGCGGTCATCAACATTAGTAAGGTAAGCAAGGGCCAAGGTAACCGATATATGAGATTGGGTACCAAATTGGTGAAAACTCTGTGACGGTACGTCACAGAAATGGACATTTGGAGAAAGGGAAAGGAAGTTTTTGTTGTGTGACTTGTGAATTATAAATTATTTGAAGACTATATGCGTGCGCGATTATAAGAAAGTTTAAAAAAGTTAAATAATACCACCAAAAATCAGAAACAGTGATGTGATATAAAAGTAAAAGAACATTCTTTCTATCTGTATAATGAAAATGAACATGACCAGAGACTATTGCTTTATTGAAAGCTCTTCTGTTTTGTTTCGTCTAGCGGTAGGTCGCCATTTTAGTGCTGTCTGATAATTAACGTAAGTTTTATCTGTATTTTTGAAAAATATAATAGAAATTGTTATTGGAAAGTGTATATTATTGACTTAGTTTTCACCTCGCATGATCGAAACCATTAATAATAACTAACAAATTTTTTACAGAACTTCGTAGTGCAAGTAGCTCATCTCCCGTAGCACAATTTAGTGGACCATTACGCTGGCTGTGTTATTTAATTAAAATTTCAAGTCGTAATATTAAATGTAAATGAGAGAGAACTTCTGAATTTTAAGCTTTCATTAATTTCGAAGTTAAAAATACAGTAGTGCTAGATTTCATTTATCAAAATTCACAGCACTGAGTGAGTGCAGTATGTTTCATTTTGGCCGCCTAACGTCAGGTTCAATTCTCTTCAGTGTTGACTTTCAAATAATGAACGAGAAATGTTGAAAATCATTACATTCAGCAATATCTCAGTTAATCGTTATGTACTTTGGTACATAAATAACCAGTCGCCCCTGAGACCCATATTAATAATTACAGTTGGCGTAAAAATACGCATATTTTCTTTTCTAAATAGCAGCGCTCACGCAAACTATTTATTAGAAGGAGGTGAGTAGCGGATTGTGTTTAAAAAATATTATATCGTACGTACGTCAGGGCAGCCGACGTCAGTACGAGTGTTATCCCGTTATAAGTTAGTTAAAAGTCTCATGCTAGCCCACAATATTTAAAGCCACCCCAACCAAAATCATAAAATATAATTATAAAAACAAAAATATAGAAATATCCCGTGATAAAGTGGCCACACACACATACATATACACTTATACTGTGGTAACCTGAGCCCTTCAGAATATTGATAAGGAATTTTTGAGTCTTGCTCCGTTTCTCTTAGCTCTGGTAAATGGAAAGCTATTGTTGTTATAAAGGAAAGCCAATATGTGGCTAAAGTCCATGATTTCTTCCATGACAACAACTTGTAGATCTGTAGATAAGATCCCACAGCGAAATATGTCGCATAACTTAAGAAACATCTCTAGTCCACATCTATTTTTCCAAGTCCCTATCAAAGAAAGTCGTTGATACTCTTTAAAACAGAGCCATCGCGTCTCAGGGCTACAATTAATGCCTATAATGGTAATTTCCCGGATCATCCCGTAGTGAACGCGAGGAATGATGTAGGCTATCGCTCAAATGAGTTGTTTGCTGAATATCTGTACACATAGTACGTTCACCCTCCTGATTTATCGCTACGTAATATTACTCATTTGGTTTCTGTGCTTTCCAGTTTGTTGGTTCCGTCTGGAAAGAGGTCACCTACGTACGAAATTAAAGATATGTACACTACTATCGCAACAGAGAATGTTGTTGAGATTGTCTATGAAAACTTAAGTAGCTACAGCAATTGTCCCCAGGCTGAGACTGATGGGGTTATCAAGTTGGAACTGGTACTAAAATGCAATTATTTTAGCTTCGTTATGCTACTTACATTCATGAACGTGGACTGGCCATGGGGTCACCACTGTCATACTGCTTCGCTAACATATTTATGACCAGGTTTGAACACGACCATGTAATTCAACAACACTCGTAGTTTGGAACACAAATTTGTCAAATGGTTTATCTATGTAGATGACTTTCTTCTACTTTACAATGGCTCTACTGCAGAGTGCCCTTTTGTCTGTTATGCACAGTACACCGATATTCAGTTTACTACCGAGCATCCGTCTGATGATACTATGCCTTACCTAGATCTGGCCATCACTTTGAAGATAGCACTGTTTCTTTTGAAATTTATAGGAAGCCCTCTACCACTGCCTTGGTCATCCACTCTTGTTCCATCTAACCCATTATCTATGTTGCCTTCACAACGTTCCATTCTCCCCTAAAGCTTTTAAAAATAACTGTGATACTATTGTCGACATTGCTATTTCCATAACTGCAGTTTCGTTCACTGTATTTTGAATTCCTCGCAATGTCGGAACCAGATACAGACAGAATCACGTGACATCAACTTGTGTAAGAACGTTGTGGTCTATGGCATAAGGAGTAATCGTTGTCAGTGCGCATATGTAGGTTGAACAAGTGGAGGTTTTAGTATGCGGTTTAAGGAAGACCTCAATATGAATAACCCAAGGTCCGCCTCTTCGTTACATCTGAGGAAAACGCGACATTTCGTAATGAATGCAGAAAACAAACTTGACATTTTATGCATTGAGAATAAAGGGACATTTTTGAGGCTCTCAAAGAGTGCCCTATATAGATACCGACCAGCCAGTCGCACTACTGATAGGATCCACGTGTGATTCCAATCATCCTGTGTAACTGTCCGCCCCCGATAGCTGAGTGGTCAGCGTGAAAAAATGTCAGTCCTAAGGGCCCGGGTTCGATTCCCGGCTGGGTCGGAGATTTTCTCCGCTCAGTGACTGGGTGTTTTGTTGTCCTAATCATCATCATTTCATCCCCATCGACTCGCAAGTAGCCGAAGTGGCGTCATATCGAAAGACTTGCACCAGGCGAAAGGTGTACCCAGCGGGAGGCCCTAGTCACACGACATTTTTTATCCTGGACAAATAACACAGGTCAACGAAAAATGTTTTGAAAAACTCTTTACTTTGATAGCTGACATTTATAGATTTTTATGAGCTGAATCAAAATGTAGCCTTATTTTTTTGTATGACCCATAGTTTTCAAGGAATATGATTTTTATTATATAGTATAAAAATCATATGCTGTACAGTAAATGGGGAAATTAATTAAACGCTTTGTTACAAAATAAGCATTTTTTTGTATTTAGAGTAAGCTGCTTAAAACAGTGATATGTATTAATAGAGGTTTCACTTGTCAGCTGGAATTGGTTTGTACTTTCTTTCTCTTCATTCTTTGAAGCTTCTTGTCTAGGTTTTTTTGCGACGAGCCGCTTGCTGAACTTCTCGGTGAAGTGAACAGCAGTAGGCCCACATCATGTTGGTGTTCCAGCGGCGTTGGTAGCGTTTTTCCGTCACTTTAATGTCATGGTGAAAACGATCTCCTTGCTCCTCACTAACATCTTCCACATTGTCCGCCAAGTAATCAAGGTGACTGTTCAAACAGTGAACTTCCAGGCTCTTTAAAAGTCCTAAAGTCTTAAACTTCTTTAATATTCTAGCTATAATACAAACACATTCTGGTTTTTTTCATGTCCTAAGAAATTTGTGACGACTTACTTGAATGATACCCACGCTTCTTCCTCATTTAAGGTCATTGTGGATTCCAAGTTAACATCAAACATCAATTTTCCAATGTAAGGTCCGACAAAGAAGCCTTGTTTTAGTTTAGCTTCTAAAAGGTGTGGAAACATTTGGGAGAGATAATTAAAACATCGTCCATCTGTAGGCAAACCCTTTACAAACTATTTCATTAGGCCTAACTTTATATCTAGAGGTGGTAGGAGCACGTTTTTTGGATCTACAAGTTTTTTACGTAGACTCCCTCACAGGCCAGTTCTTTCTGCACCAGTGTTGATCCCAAACCCTACTTCTAATTCACACAAGAGACCTGGAAATTCGGTAAATCCACCATGCTGACCAAGGAGCTTGCATGTTACTTTTACATCGGCACATAACATCCAACCATGAGCAGAATAGCCTTATTTAGCACTATTTCTAGGTTTTCATTACTTTCTTTCATATGTACAGAAAACATGTTACCATTTTGTAGTAAAACAACCTTTAAACTAGTTTTGGATGAGTCAATAAACAGTCTCCAGCCATTCTTTTTGTATTCAATACCAAACTCATTCATCACACTGGGAATGTCTGAGCAGTACACTAAATCACCTTGTTGAAAAAGCTTGGAAAATTGTTGCTGTCTCTTTCTATACATGTGTAAGCTGTTCCAACTGTCAATAAGTTCTTTTCTTTTAATCTAGAGCCAAGCTATTCAGCCTTTTCTTTCGTTAAGTCCATATCCCTAACCAAATCGTTAAACTCGGTCTGAGTAAACAATTTGGGCTCTAGACTTTCTGTATTGCAGTGGAATGTATCATCATCTGGTTCATCTAAATCACATTGTACATCAAAAAATACTTCTGTTGGAATAGAATTTAAGTCATCAGGTGGTTCAGGAACCGGCAAATCTACACCATGTCCTACTGGTCGGATGACAGACAGAAGGTTAGGGTAGCTCATTACCTTCGTGTTTTTCGAATTATGACCAGTAGTATCAACACTGGAAAAGTAGCAATCACTGGAACGATTTCTTGGCTCCCTCCATGTCATACGAACAGCAATTCTAAAGGCAGCAATTCTAAAGCCTTTTTTTTATCCTTTTGGACCATTTTCTCAGATCTTCAACACACACATAACATACCTTATGCGGCGCCCAAAACTTATCTTGATCACCAAGTTTAGAACCAAAGTATGATAGATAAACCTTTTTCACAAAATCTGTAATGTTTCTTTGGTGTTTTTAATCACAAATTCACCACACATATAACAAAAACTGTTAGCAGATTGTTTACAACTACGATTAGACGCTGTCCTGAGTACATGTACAGGGCACAGCAAAGAGAGATTAGGTAGACAGTAAACAAAACACCATCTGTTAACATAAAAATAGAATCGACCTTTTCTGCCAGTAAATGTTTTTCAGCTGTGCTACCAACGTCATCTATATTCATTATACCTCCTTTTAAAATTACTTTAACTATATAAAAGCTGTTAAATTTTATAAAAAATCGCTTAATTTAATAAATTTAACTGTAAAATGCGAAGAAATTATGGGTGATACAATTTTTTAAGTATCATATTTGGCTTTCCCACCCTAAAAACGTAAGAATAAGGTATTTTCAGCAAGAAAGTTTCTCCATCGTTGGCCTGTGGCTTAGATCCAGCTAGTGCCAGTACTTAAAATAGTTATTGCACTTTTTGAAGGACTAACGTCCTATTTTCTTAGTCATTGATAATAAAATCCTTCTCCTCGACAACCAAGCCACAATTTTCCATCAGGCAGTTCTGCAAGTAAAAGGTGAGTTTACAAAAGTTGTTGAAGTAGCTATGGCACTTCGAAGTTAAAGGAAAATATAATCAAGAAAAAGGAGAACAACTATATGACATATGTTTTAAAAGGTGTTTTGCATGAATTAGAAGATGGAAGTGAGGCGAAAGTATTGGATTTCCTAGCGGAAGCAAATGCTTTCAATGGTTCATATACTGAATACCTTACAGTCTGGACTCATTTGAAGTGTATGGAAAACTTACTTGGATCTTGGTTAACCATGTCCTAAAATTGAGTGATGTTGAAATATATATTATAAATGCAGCTGGTGAATCAACAAATATCGGTGATAATGCCATTTTCAGCGATTTTTTTTATGTTAAGCATGTTGCTACTGTAGCAAAATTCGCTCTCGAATGTTAGCATTCAGCAACTTCTTTAAGGTAGTAGAATTTGGATTATCATTAATTAATATTAATACACGTGTGAAGAAAGCTTTAGCAAGCTTGAAAAAGATATGGACATCAGAAAAAATGCAATTAAAGGTTGACACATTGAAAGCATTGTTGCTTACCAAAATAAATTTCAAATACAGTTACCTTAAGTTTTCAATTACCTGAAGCACAATAAGAAACTTCTGAAGAAAATTCATTCTTCAAAACAATATGTCCAGCCGCAAACGGTTTTATGAGTTATTTAAGTTACTGTTTTGCTGTTTGTATTTCTAGTAACAATAATATTATTTTGTATATTGTAATAACATTTTCTTTGACATAATTAAGACGTTGAGTACTTTGATGGTAATGTTTTGACATTATTAAAAAATGCATTTTTCAGCTTCACAAAAAGTGGTAACATTAGCTCACCTCATCTCTTACTTCGTGGTTCATACGCTGTCATCTCAGCCAAACTATGGAGTGATGATTGTGAAGTAATCTTATGGCCCCAGAGCCAGAATTGTCATAATGTGTGGTGTAGATCTGGCCATCCTTCAGATACTGTTCTTGCAGGTCAAGAGCGAAAGCATCGGTATTTTTGTTCAAGCAGTCTGTATCAACTCTTGGAAATCCGTTACCATTTCTACTACAATTTCGATTAATGTCATTATTCTCTTATGCTCATGTACTGTGCATATTGTGATGATCACTATTGTTACTACTATATACACGTTATGTGCACAATATGTTGTTCAGTAACTAATGATATCCGACAGATGGCTTGAAGGTCCGATCTCTCTAGGTAAAATAAATGTGTCAATAAATGAACGTGGAACAAAAAACTGCAGCATCTCAACACATTTATTGTAATACCTGTACAATATATTGTCTCACAGGTCTGCAGTTTTCTGTTCTGTTGTCAGAGTACGGCAACGGGCAGTGGAATTACTGCCTGGGTCGAGTATTTAGGTAAGTGGACTCGAAGCGGAATGGAATGTGTGAGTAGCGGACCCGGTCGGAATGACCGTGGCGTGCCGTGTGAAGCGAAGCGTGATACCCGTCGCAATTTGATTAGCTGCGCAAAGGGCGAGCGTGTCAGAGGCGGCACGTCACGTGATCAAAGGCGTGCGACAACAGGTGGCCGGCGGCCTTGCCGTGCCTGGGCACTGTGAGGGTATAATGGGGTCTCGCCCAGGCTCGCCGTAGCCACGGACGGCACTTATCTGCGCGCACAAGCCTGTTGTAGGTGTCCGCTGCCACCTGCTGAAAGCAACATCAATCTGGTCGCTTCCCTGTCATGCATTCCCCATCCAATGCGGTGATGACCTTACAAAAGCAGGTGTAGTCAATCAGGCGAGACGGAACGTGGGACCGTTCTCCAGAGACTCGTTACAAAACGGTGTGAAATAGAAAGAAAAGGAAAAGCAAATGCTGTGCTGTTTTCCTAAATATATTGATAGACACTTCTTTCTCCTTCTCGATACTTTCAGACTCAGCCTGAAATAGCCTCTTCTTTTTGTATCGAAAGGTTCAAAAAATGGCTCTGACCACTATGGGACTTAACTGCTGTAGTCATCAGTCCCCTAGAACTTAGAACTACTTAAACCTAACTAACCTAAGGACATCACACACATCCATGCCCGAGGCAGGATGTATCGAAAGGTAACAGCGCTTTCTATGTCCGACTTCCTCTCAGTTCTGTCCTACCCATCCAAAACAGGGTTCCAACTTACACTTGCTTTGCCCGCCTAGCATGCCCCTCCTCTTCTAAGAATCGCATCCTACGTCCACAACCCACCCCCTTCTCCATGAAACGTCCTCTGTAATACTTTCAATGTCAAAATCCCTGCCCTCCGTTATTAGAAATCCTCGTCACATTATTCTCTCAATGAGAATTGTTGTCATGAACATCATCACCTATTGGAGGGTAATGCTTGCCACATGCAAGGCATCTCATAAGCCACACGCCCCTCCTTGTTAATGCCAGATGGGAAGCGCCTAAGGGAGCCTTTTATTGACTGGGTTCAGGTTTGGCATACCCGTGTTATCTGAGCTATGAACTGGTAATCGTGTTACTTTTCTTTAAGCATAACCTTTTGGCGTGCTTCTGCGACCGCCAAGGGCCGCGACAGTGAAATGCTGTATCACATAGTAAGCAGGAATCTTAGCTCGACTTCCAGGATTGTAAAGCTAATACAGCCTTCTGTTTAAGAAAATCCTCACTATAAAGGTATAATACACACTGATGACAATGGATTGCTGTTGAGGCAGAACAGTCATAAGTGGACAGCCTGTCTAGAAACTGCCGCACCTCGCTAGAATGAGGCCTGGGAACCCTTATTTCCCTAGTTGCGCGTGTGACATATCTTTCAAACACTTCCAGCAGTTTGGATATTAATACCGATAACGTAAACAGGCCATTTGTGAAACTTCCTGGCAGATTAAAACTGTGTGCTGGACCGAGACTAGAACTCTGCCTTTCGGAGTCAAGTGCTCCACCGTCTGAGCTACCCCAGCACGACGCACGGCACCCCCTCACAGCCTTA
Organism: Schistocerca gregaria; assembly: GCF_023897955.1. Taxonomy (NCBI): domain Eukaryota; kingdom Metazoa; phylum Arthropoda; class Insecta; order Orthoptera; family Acrididae; genus Schistocerca; species Schistocerca gregaria. The sequence continues at coordinate 282,711,731 of NC_064920.1, read as the reverse complement.
CTTCTGCCAGTTCCTAGTTTCCTACCTTCCAAACTATACAGAAGCTCTTCTGCGAACCTTGCAGAACTAGCAGTCCTGAAAGAAAGGATATTGCTGGAACATTGCTTAGCCACAGCCTGGGGGATTTTTCCAGAATGAGATTTTCACTCTGCAGCGGAGTGTGCGCTGATATGAAACTTCCTGGCAGATTAAAACTGTGTGCCGGACCGAGACTCAAACTCGGGACCTTTCCCTTCCGCGGGCAAGTGCGTGCTCTACCTTCTGGTAAAGTCCCCATGGGCCACGGTCCCAAGTTAGAGACTTGGTACGGCACACAGTTTTAATCTGCTAGTAAGTTTCATATCAGCGCACACTCCACTGCAGAGTGAAAATCTCATTCCAGGCCATTCGTAGCTAGTTCCCCAAATGGTTCAAATGGCTCTGAGCACTATGGGACTTAACATCTGAGGTCATCAGTCCCCTAGGACTTAGAACTACCTAAACCTAACTAATCTAAGGACATCAGACACATCCATACCCGATGCAGGTTTCGAGCCTGCGACTGTAGCAGTTGCGCAGTTTTGAACAGAAGCGCCTAGAACCACGCCACAGCGGCCGGCGGATAGTCCCCCTCGCAGGTCAGAAAATGATATTTTGGATTTCAAGACCAGAATAAAATCCAGCAGATAAAGATTATGCAACCAATCTCGTACTTCGAGGTGAAGAAATCGTGTATGGCCACACAGCCACCAACATTCACCTGAGTACTGATAAAGCCTCTGCAGACTTTTACTAGTGTTGGCACACAGACATTGACAGATGAATAGGGCAAAATAATGTACGCTTTCAGTGCATATGCTAACCTGCACTGCTTGTTGCACCAACAGGTTTGCCTACAGCCTAAACAGTGGTGGCAGCAGAGTTTACTGTCAGGAAGCATAATGTACTCTCATGGCATAGAAAAAGTTACAGAAAAATGTTGCTGCTAAAATAGTCTTCCACCGCACCCCATTATCTCTGAAAGAATTGGGCTAAGAAAAATCACATGATGACATCAATGTCTGCCTGAGAGAACCATCATCTGCATCAACTATTCCCTCTCTACTGCTTACTCCGCATCATGAAATAACAACAAGGGAAAAGACAGAGCAATACTGCACCATTACACTGGTGTCCATATTACTGTGGAACATGAATGTGTTCTGGACACACTTTGAGGATCTTCGACTGTTAACTCCAAGTGGACCAATGTTTATATGCTCGTGATCTAGTGAATAGCGTCTCTGCATTCAGGCAGGAGCGACCTGTGTTCGATAGCCTGCGATGTCGAAGTATTTCGTCACTGTGGGACGTAGTGTTTGTGTTGTCTTAATCATTGTATCTCTCTTTATCACAAAAGACCAAGTCGCCCCAGTAGCGTCCAGTTGGTCAAATGAGATGAGGTCTCCTGGCCAATAATATAGTACGATTATTTCATTTCCAGGAGGCATATTTTAAATTTTCTGACGCCCTTGAGGTTCAGGCTGACATCTTCCACTAAATGTACAATCTTAGTAGAGAGTAGGTCCACCTCTGTAACTGGTTGGTCAGTGTAGATGGCTGATTCATGAAGGACCCGGGTTCGATTCTTAGTACTGCCAAGGACTTTTTTCCTGGTGGGAGGATTGTTACAGGCTGCATTCAGCCTCGTTATGCCAATTCATGAGGCACTTGGCCGAGTAGTACCACCTCCACTGTCTGGAGTGTCTGCAAAAAGACAATGACAGCAGTTTGCTGACCGCAACGGCTGGTAGATATCCTTTGGGCCTTCACAGCCTGGCGAGTAGCTCGTTTTAGTACAGAGTATGGTTGACAACATGTTCCCTCCGCCTGCCCCCAAACGAGTTTCTAGACAAAGAAAAGCTCACTGAACTCTTTGTGCAGCTGCCCAATACTTTCCACTTTAACAAGTTAAGTGTGCATTAGGACTTTGGTACCGTTTGCTCCAAGAGTAGAGCCATTGAGAGTCCCCTGACATCACGCAGTTCTGCTGAACAGGGGCCGTGAGAATCTTCAGCACTGCAATAGGGTCGTTCAATGTTGTCGAGTTGCCAGCCTTCTTCAACAAATTGGTCAGTGAGAAGTGGTAGATGATTCACACTCATCTAAAATCACTGACCGATTTGGATTCACTTGCTGAACAAAAAGATAGCCGCCACGTACGGTGCTCGGTAAGTTCGCTGTGCAGCAAAAAAGCTGCGTTTGAACACCCTCACATTAACAAAGTTGTCCACCTCGTTGCTGAGTTATCAATTTCGCATTCCTCAGGCCATCCATAACGCAACATGGCCCTTGTTGGAGAGGAAATTCACCCTGGAAGCAGGGGCAGATGAACGTCTCTGCATAGGTTCAAGTGCCGGCCGACTGCAGAGAAGCAAGTAGCCACTCAGGCAGCGTGCCTGAAATTTCGCCGAATTACTAGAGACAGCAAGAAGAAACAGTGATAGCTTTTCCTGTACGCTATAAAATGTTCCCTTAAAGGTATAGTTAAATGGATAATTTCTAGGAGAGCAAGGAGATGCACACTGAGTGTTGTAATGTAATACGAAATTCTTCAGAAAAATTTATGGGACATTGCCCAAAAAGTGGTGAAATATTTTGCCACTGGCGGTAACAAACCCAAGCAAAAAAGTCCCTCTCACCCTTTTAGCCTCCTATTCATCTAAGGGTACTTCCAGGTCTCGAGGAGAGAAGTTGCTTTAATTCCATTCTTAAAATGTAATTTGTAGTGTTGCTCCACAAACGATACAGGAATATCTATGAGCATATGGTCACCCATCACCTTGAATGGATATTAGAATCCAGACAGTTCCTAGGTCGTTCTCAGTGTGTTTTCAGAAAATAACCTGTTCCTCTGGGAAAGGGTGTACAATGGTTTTCCTGTAGAATCACCGCTTGATAGCTATATATTTTATGACAGCTAGAAGGCCTGCGGTAGCACAATATTCTGGCTGCCCCATGAGTGTGGCTTTTGAGGACTACTGCTGATCTTAGTAAAGTTTTTCTTCCCTCCACCTCATTTAATTACCGAATCAGTCACGTCCTCTTGCTTTGAACAAGGGAATAATGTGAATCAGGGCAGTGTTTTAAATGTGACGGTCTTTGCCATTGTGATTTGTCGATAGTTAAAAGCACTGTCCACTGTTTCTTGGTTGAAGAATGGACAGAGAAGACCATGGGAGGTGCCAGGCTTCACAGATGGACACGTCCCCATATTCGCTAAAGAAATCCGCATTAGTTAGGCTGATAGATTCAGTGCACCCTTTAACTACTAACGTTCCTATTACACAATTTATGAAGAAAATTATCATATGGCCCTCTTTGTGGTCAGTTTACCAGTTGCGCCTTCAACATAATTCTAGTTATCGTTATTAATTGGATGACCAATCGTATCTGGTAAGGGACCCTGATAAATCTGAAATTCAACTACTAAATAATACAAAGATTTTGGCATTTCAATGTGATTTATTACAAGAATTCGTAAAGTGTTACAAGACACAAGTATTTAATACAATATAAACAAGAATAATGTAATTTGGCTAATGAAATGTTAATTGATTCACGTACAGGAATGGAACAAACTATCACCTTGTAGAGCGCTACAAGGTTTGTGAGTATGCCTCAGCACGTCCCCTGACTGTTGCGAACAATATCGATCGGGAATAAGAGCCCTTGATACAGACCGCACATTTATGCCATGACTGTGTACGGTCACAAGGCGACAGCGTGCGCTGGGAGGGGTCAAATGAATTAGACTACAGCACCGGTACTGTGAATACATTACCACCTGCAGGACTGGAGATCCACTAACAGTTTGGAGCACAGGGATGATGTTGCAGCTGCCCACAATGGCGGTCCGCACCCATGGATAAAACACTCAACGAAATAATGCGAGCGCGAAACTAACAAACAATACCGACTTTTGTCACCAAGTGATAACAGACAGGCTGTGTCAGGACTATCGTGACAGAAATACTTATGTTTCTTGCGATCGTTTTCACTCTGGCTTACCAGAAGCGAAGAACTCTAACTTTCGATCTGGCGGTTCAGAAGTGAAACACAAGCGATCTCTCCGGCGGCCGTCCAGAGGCGAACCCTCTCAACTCGTCATTTCACCTTCGCACAGACAGATTACGGTCTTCTGTCTACAGTACAGAAAAACTTCCAATCGAGGGACAACACCGGAACAGTTGTCAATCGTAGTTTCTTATTGTGTCATTCCTTTCCTCTCCAAACCATTACAAAAACATTTCCTCCTATTGCAAGGAGTGTGTCAGAACAGCTGATGATGGTCGAAGTAGGGAGGATATAAAATGTAGACTGGCAATGGCAAGGAAAGTGCTTCTGTAAAAGAGAAATTTGTTAACATCGAGTATAGATTTAAGTGTCAGGAAGTCGTTTCTGAAAGTATTTGTATGGAGTGTAGCCATGTACGATAAATAGTTTGGACGAGAAGAGAATAAAAACTTTCGAAGTGTGGTGCTATAGAAGAATGCTGAAGATTAGATGGGTAGATCACGTAACTAATGAGAAGGTATTGAATAGCATTGGGGAGAAGAGGAGTTTTTGGCACAACTTGACAAGAAGAAGGGACCGGTTGGTAGGACATGTTCTGAGGCATCAAGGGATCACCAATTTAATATTGGAGGGCAGTGTGGAGGGTAAAAATCGTAGAGGGAGACCAAGAGATGAATACACTAAGCAGATTCAGAAGGATGTAGGTTGCAGTAGGTACTGGGAGATGAAGAAGCTTGCACAGGATAGAGTAGCATGGAGAGCTGCATCAAACCAGTGTCAGGACTGAAGACAACAACAACAACAGTGTCAGAACCCTCCATTACATAAAATAATATATCCAACTTTGCAATCTGTAAGCACTCAGATATCGATAGTAACAATCTGAGGGTGAAACATTGGAGCGCGATTGTAAGCATTGGGGTGAGACGGGGTCTGTCTGCGAGAGTGGATGTGTAGTGTCGGTCGAGAGCTCGGAGTCAGAATACGTGTCATGCTGCCCTCATGTCGGTTTTGGTAGATCTTACCACACTCAAGGCCTGATTTCATTTACATTGCCAGGAGAGATTTAAATGACTTAACTATGATTGAAGATGAAATTGAAGGTAAAATTCGTAAGCATAGCGCTAAAGCAATTGAAATGTTAGACTCGTGATTGTTGGTCTGAGTTTACAATGATCCCATGTTTTGCTGGTCAGTGAAAGAAACCTTCTTATCCTTCAAATATTAACAATTATTCTCCACATCTAAATAATATGCTGTAGGTTACGAAATGTTAATAGAACTTCGAAAGGGAAATAATTTTGTCAGTGTGGCACTCAGCCATTATTGACACATGTGTCATTTTTGATTGTCATTATTGATACATTTTCATTATCATTATGAAGTTTTATTTAGACTTAATTAATGAAATCCCTTCTCAAAAGTTAATTAGTAGTTAACAGGACCCAGGCAAACTCCTTTTTATTAAATTCGTTCTTAGTCACAATAAGCTTTAGCCACTGTGCTGCATGCTGCTGCGCATTGTTGTAAACCACATGAAAAAGGCAGTTATCTAAGGAGGCGAATGTAAAACTCACTGCAAAAACAGAGACACTGACACACCACAACATCTCAAGTACTCTAGTCCAGTAAATTCTGTTGCACAAGTCAGATTCTGTATCACTTGTAAATTCTTGTTCAAAAACGCAGTTAGATAGCTTATCTACACGTTAGTTTTACGTTTTTCGTGTGACGTTCTGTTGAGGGCTGACGTTACAGTGAAACTGACACTCATACAAGACGTACACAGTATTATGCAGGTTACATTCCGTATACTGATAGCTCAGGTTGCTTATCGAAGCCAGTTTCACAGAAGGTTGATATTCCGAGTGACAAAAATCACTACCTAACAAGATATATAGCATTCAGTGTTTTAGGAATGCAGGCAGCAGGTTGTGTGGGTCACTGCCTCAGTGTGTATTTACATTTCAGATTCTTAACAATATCTACTACATTCAGTGAAACAGCTTGCTCCTTATACCTATAGGCGTGTTTCACTTCCTTCCAATCACTGTGCTCTTATTTATTTTTTGCAATACTTCTCCTAACTGTAGATAACTTATTATGAACTAATAATAATCATAAATAGCCTCTACTATCATAAATCTGCTCATCCTTAATTCATCTTCTACATTGAACATCAGTTACAATAAATATAGACATCATCCTTCATCCAGCTCCGTTAGAGGGACTACATCATTTATTCAGCAGCTCCATCTAAAGGACTTTGATATTGGTTTAGGAGTTCCACAAAAGTGACTGAAGCGTTTGTTGGGATTTTCGTGTACGCATTAACACTTACTTCACATGCACTGTGTAGGAATATACAATAACTTTCAATAAGGCTTCATTTTCGGCACCACAGATAAGATTCTTTTGATTTCTTTATATACTTTTGGTACCAATTGTGTCTTAATTCCAGTTCACTCTGGGCTGTATATCATTTCTCATTTATTCAGTGCAATTTCATTTTCTTGTAAAGTTAATGATCCATCCGTCTTTGGCATGACTGAACACTCATATGTGAAGTCATAATAAAAAAATAATTGAATGAGTGTTCATTTGCTAAGCGCCTTCACAGAAATGTCAGGTTTATTAAGCTACTCCAAAATAATGACTGTTATAATTTGTCTTGAATTTACACTTACACAGAGACGAAGTTACAAAATTTAAATATTCCCTGTGTTGCGATAAACTAGCAGCAACATTAAAGACAACTTAAGCTCCTACTGCAGCAGTTAAAACAAATAATAACAACATCTCGTATATTACTTAACTACTAAAATTTCTTTAGGTTCATTCTCTTCTTAAAAAGTATGTAAGTAAATAAACGTGGCCATCTCACCTCAGTTAATCGAATAATGTAAAAATAAATGTGTAAATACCAATAAACAGATCGTAAATAAAACTGGAAGTCATTCTCAGTCCCTCGACTTGTGAGGGGTCACTATATACGCAATTAATCGTGGTACTTCCGTCCACATAAAATATCACAACTTGTGCAACTCAAATCTCTACTTTCTATCCTTCTGTTAAATGCTACCTTCCCTGTAAAGAGACTGGTGTGAAAAAAATAAGGATGGAAGTAACTTTTACATGATTCGTAACAACCAAGTAAGACAGCTCGGTGATACTTGGATCATACGTAGGAAGAACTGCCACAGTATAGTTCAGAAGATAACTGAAAGGAATACACAAGTAGAAGAGAATGTACGACACTTTTGTTCAAAGATGATAGCCACAATGAAGGCACTGCGATTTGTAATGTTTCCTGGACATCACAAAAGGCATAGCACGGTCCTTAATAGGATGTGTTATCAATACAAACAGCAAAGTATGCCCTGCAGCGTACTCCCATGCTGGGTACAAGGCTGGTAGGAAGTTCTTGTGTGGTGGAGCGTTCCACTCCTCCATCACCGTTGTTGACTACTGGTGAACGGTCGGCGGTGTACGTGGACGTGCTGCAGTACATTTCCCGCAGCGTCCCGAACGTACTCAATCGCATTTAAGCCGTGGGAATTGACAAGATTGTCCATTCGCCGAGCATCCTCTCGCTCCAAGAGCTTCTCCAACTGTGCTGTTCGATGCGATCGTGCAGTGTCATCCATAAAAATGAAGTCATCTTCGGATTCACCCCTGAAAAGATGCACATGGCGGAGGAATACGGTTTCGCAGTAATGATGACCAGTGAGTGTATATTTTTCGGATATTAGGAGCTCAATATGCTCTTGTAATTTTATCCTCCCCGCACCGTAACACCTGTATCGTCCAAACGATCAAGTTCGACAATGTTCCAGACTGCATTACATGTTGCCACCTCACGCCATACCAAGGTACGTCCGTGATCATTTCTCATTTTGTAGTTTCATCCAAGGACAGTACGCGACACCACACCTTGTTGGTCCAGTACGAATGCTCTTGTACCCAAAGCTAACGGTGCTACAGTTGTGCGGGTATCAACAGAACACGCTGTACTGGTAGTAGGGTAAAGAGACAAGCCCCATGCAGCTGCCGTGCCACTGCGGCGTGTAAGACATCAGTCCTGTTGAATACGGTGACAGCTCCCTCTGCTGTTTGACGTGGGTCTCTTCTTTCCTTTTGCACGATGTAGCGGTCATCTGTTGGTACAGCTGAGCGTGGGCGACCACCTCCTCTACTCTGCTTTGGAGAGCAGTGCCTGTGGTTCGAAAGGCTCTCCACGCAAGGGAAACCGTACTGTCAGCAATACCAAATTCCGGGGCTACACTCGTCACAATTCGACCTTCTTCAAATTTTGCCATGATACATCCCCATGTGGATCCATACAGACGCTGTTCCCGGGCCATTTTGTAATAGGAAACCCGCCACAGTCCACCATTACGACTCAATGATTGACACAAACTATCATTTCTTTCTTCAACTGACTTCCATTTCGGCGCCAGCCCCATTTGGTGCTACAGTCCCTATGACCTCAAACCATGGGACGACCCTCTTTATGAAGACGACTGGGAGACTATGACAAATGCTTCCGCATTTTCATTCATTTCCGCCAAGGCGTTGATATGTTATGTTACTTTAGCTTTCTAGTTTTGTGGAACAGTACATGTATAGTACACCTAAGTAGTTTAGTAAACTTATCAAATCACAGCTTCACTATCAATAGCTTTCCCTCTTTAATCGAATAACAACTGACATCTCACAATATACGTACTTAGTAACCGTAGCTCCCGTCCTCCACATATTAACTCATGTCCACATACTTATTACATTAATATGTAAATCCACCGCACACTTAAGCATCACTAGTAAGAATCAGTTCCAAAGTCAGTCCGCAGCTCATGGCCATACGGTAGCGTTCTCGCTGTCCGCGACCGGGTTCCCGAGTTCGATTCCCGGCGGGGTCAGGGATTTTCTCTGCCTCGTGATGACTGGGTGTTGTGGGATGTCCTTAGGTTAGTTAGGTTTAAGTAGCTCTAGGGGACTGATGACTATAGATGTTATGTCCCATAGTGTTCAGAGGCAGTTCCAAAGTTAATTTACGTATAACGCGCTCACAGCTTAAGTCATTGTCTGAGTACTCAACACTTTTCAAAACCAGGATTGTAGTTATCATAAAGTTTAGTACACTAGGACATAGAAACACTTTCTTAAATGCTGTCTGAAATTTAACCAATGTTCTGTAGTTATTGTTGTGTCTAGGAATGCTGCCTACAGTGTTCACTAGACAAAAAAACCAAGCAATTCGTTTTAGCGAATTTTATTACAATAAGACAATTACAGATACTTAACTTCGGCAGTTACACAGACGTGTTGCAAGCAAAGGGCGACATACGAAATAACCAACCTTTGCAGTGACTGAACTGCTATCGAAGTGCCTAACGTTGACGCTGCTATCCGAGCGGGGCTCGCACCAGTCGGGCGCGGCCTTACGTCCTCTTCACCTAGAGGTCGCTGCTGTCGCATTGTCATCCTGGAAGGGGGGTCGGTGAGCGTGCGATGGTCTGGCCTCTTCTCACAACTTTCTCTTTGTCGTTCCCGACTGGAGTGCCGGCGCTTAACTTTACGCCGTAACATTCCTCCACCCCAAAGCAACGGACTGGCGTCGTGTATAGAGCACAACAACGGGAGGGGAGGCAGGAACGTGGACGCTCTGATTTGCCGAACGCTGTGGCTCCACAGGACGTCATACTTCCGGCCGTACCCCGACATCTGGCCATTGCTCTGGTGCAAATGTCCCCCGAAAAACGCCCAGAAGGCCATTCGTCAACCTCATGTGGGTCAGACCACGATGTAGAAGGTGCCGGTCGCTACAGCGTGGGCAGGTCCAGCTCCATTGCTAGGATGAGACGAGGTGGAGGAGACGAGGGTTCCACGGCGTCGTCCCGCGGAGTCATTATGACACCTCTGGTGGCTGCTGTGGCTGCGCTGTCCTCTGGATCTGTGAATCTTGAAGACGAGATACAGAAGGACACGGTGCACATAACATTGGCCAAATTGATTTATTATGTCGGCGCTGCTAACCCTCTGCGTCTGAAATGAGGTACAAGCCTGAGCCAAGTCGACAAAAGACCTCTCCTCGCGCCCATCATTTTCTGCCGCTAAAAACTCTGAAAAACACAATGTCATCCTTGTGGACATCCTTCGGTGCCGGATATTGAGGAAGTTGGACCAGGTGGAGCAGTGTCCGATGGCGGCTGCCGTGAAGCAATTCCGCCGGTGATAGCCCATCTTCTGGATGCGAACAATAGGAGGCGAAAAACAGTTGCAATGCTTAAATCCTGGTGTGTGCGATGCGAAGTTTGGTCATCTGAAGCTTGAAAGTTATGAGAGAACGTTCCGCTTCAACTTTACGCAGTAGATAGAAAGGTGCACTAGTAGATGCTGTATGCCATTGCGTTCACGGAATTTTTCAGATTCATTTGACGTGAACTGAGGGCCTTTGTCCAACACTACGACTCCAGGAAAACCTTAGAGGCAAAAAAAAAAATATTCTTGAACTGTGCTACGTGACGTTGTCGAGTTCAGGGTCACAGCAAAAGGAAACTCGCTATAAGAGTCTCCACAATCAACCGACGAGTGTTCCAAGAAGGACCCGCTAAGTCTATGGGTACACGTTGCCATGGTTATTGCGACTTAGGCCAAGCAGAGACTTTTTGTGGCGGAGCGGACTGATTCTCCGCACATGCGTGACAGTGTGATGTCGTTTGTCCTATTAGGGTGTCCATACCCTGACAAGTACAGTGTCGACTTGCTAACTGTTTCGTAAAAACAATTACCTAGTGTCCTTGCAACTGCAGCGCATTTTTCTGAAAATCTTTGGAGATCGATACACGAGACTGTCCACTGACATTTTGACTGTGAGGACGTGGAAGTATTGGCTGACTATAGTTCAGAGAGAAGGATTGAAGCAATTCGGAATCCTACGCATTAATGTGACAACTAGTTGCAAAAGAAGCATTGCATGGCCTATCGGAAGAGGTAAAAGTGTGTTCGCATTACCATGATGAGCCGTCGGACGATATGCTGTCTCCTGCTGTAATTGAGACAACAACAAAGCCCATCTTTCCAATTTTTGAGCAGTTCGTACAGGAACCGGCTTCATCGGACGAAAAAAGGACTAAAATGGCTGGTGATCCGTTACTAAGTAGAATTTTTTGTCATAAAAATAGTGGAGCAATTTGGTGACACCATACACATTAGCCAATGTCTCTTTCTCTATTTGTTAACAGTTACACTGAGCTTTTGACAACACTTTTGTTTCGAAAGCAATAGGCCTGTGTTTGTCACCAATTCTGTGCGAAAGCACGGGCCTGATTCTGCAAGAGGAAGCGTCAACTTGCAACACAACTGGTCAGGAGCAAAGTGAACTAAGCATCGATCACTGAGCAATGCATCCTTAAGTTTTTCAAAGGCTTCTTGGCACTCATCTGTCCAAACAAAGGAGACGTTCTTGAGACGCAAGCAATTCAATGGAGCTGCGATTTGTGCAGCATTCAATATATACCGAATATAATAGTTCATTTTCCCTAAGACTGATTGCAATTCTGTGACATTGCGAGGAACTAGCAGATCACATGTAGCAAACAAACGTGACTGAAGATAATGTACACCTTGACGGTTTATGACATGACCAAGATAGTGGAAATCAGGTTTGAAAAATCACCCTTGTCCAGTCTACACTTCAGTCCTGCATCACATAACACACGAAACAAAGTACGCAAATTTTCGATATGTTCTTCAGATGTACGATCTTCTACAACAACATCGTCCTAATAGTTTGAACAATTTGGTACTTGAGCAATCTGCTGTTCCAAATTCCAGGTGCGGAAGCAATGCAAAAAGGCAAACACAAATATTTAAACAAGCCCAAATCAGTAACCGCAACACATGCTTTGAGATTCTTCATCTAGTGGTATGGGAAGATATGCGTCACGCAAATCAGTTTTTGAAAAGAAGGCACCACCTAATCTATCCATGAGATCCTCTGGGCGTGGCAATGGATAAGTATGAATCACAGGTCGTGGATAGACAGAGGTGAAAGCAACCTGAAGGTTTTGGGAGCAAAACCAGTGGACATGCCCCTTGACTAGCTTGTATGGGCGCCATAGCTCTGCTGTTTGGCAGTCCTTTAAGTTCAGCAGCCACTTAGTAATGTAATGCAATGGGAAGAGGTCTGGCCGGGCAAAATTTCGGTGAGCATTGTCCAGAGTAATATGTGCAACAAAGTTGTTAGCCTTGGCTAAACCTTCAAAAAAGAGTTGAGGGACTTCTTTAAGAAAGCTAGCTGCACTGTCTTTGGCATTGGATGCAGTCACTGACAACACATTGTCCTGAATTTGAAAACCAAACAAACGAATCGAGGACAAGTGTCGTTCTCACAATCTCATGATTGTAACACAGTGAAAGTCACAGTTCGTGTATGCGCGTGCTAGTTTTAGACATACATGGGGATTGTAACAGAGGCACCGGTGTAATGCTTAAATGTTACACGTTTTCTGCCAAGATGCAAATGAACAAAAAGTTTGTTAGACTGGAGTAGCACTGAAGAAACTGTTTGCTTGCTAGTTTTGCTAATGCCTACAGGGGGGTCTGAATACACTGCATTGATTACATGAGCCTTATGAGCAAATTTTTTCGAATGAGCAGAATTTTTATGTTTGTTCCGTTGCAAACATACGAATTGTACGTGAGCCTTATTAACACAAGCGTAGCACTGCTTATCTGGACGGGCAGTCCTGGCGTTTGTGCCATGAATAGTATCGAGAGTATGACTTAATTCCATTCACTAACGTAGCCGCCTGTTTAGGGAACTATTTACGCGTACTGTTCCTGTTACTGGGCCAGTCGTGAGCAAGGGACGACTCAACCCAACAAACTGGTGGCTGCTCAACTTTATTAGCCGCTATGCCACATGAACCATACTGATCTTCAATTTTCACTACTTGATGAAATGATGGATATGACTCTTTCAAAATCTGGTCTCCAAGTCTGACATGAGTTGCAGGTGTACACGATCGCACCACGCAACATAACATCTGAGTATAAAGTACCACAAGCGCACTTGAATTTGCATTTCCCCGTCGTATCCTGCAAATCTGTAACCCATTCGCGATACGTTTGTTCTGACTTTTTCTTACAATGAAAGAATTGGTACCTAGTTGCCAACTCATTCACTTTTTGGTCATAACAGTTAGTTAAGGATCCTACAAACTGAGCATAGGAAAGTTCACTCATAGTGGCGCTAAGGAAAATTTCTGAATGAGGCTCGGTCCCCGCCGCAGCTGCAGCAGTCCACAACACCAAGGCGACTACTACAGTCCACTTCACCCCTCCGCCGCCCCACACTGAACCACTCTTGCTGGGTTATTGTGCGGTTCGGCCCCCGATTTGTTTATGGCAATCCACCACTAACCCTTAATGTTGTAACATTGGCTAAAACAAATGTCTTACTACTTAAGTAATCTACCGTTTGACATAGAAACACCTGGCCCCTACACTTGATTTGAAATTTTTTTTACGATATCCTTACCAGTCTCTGAATATTTTTCGTCTGTTCACCGTTTTAAGTTCTTAAACATTTTCTTCTTTAACAACTGTAGGATTCCAGCATTTGTTTACGATCACCAAATTCATATTATAAACTACATTTTGACTGGTCTGACGCGGCACACAACGATTTCTTGTGCTAACCTTCTCATCTCACAGTAGCACTTGCAACCTGTGTCCTCAATCATTTGCTGGATGTATTCCAACCCCTGTCTTCTTCTGCAGTTTTTACCTTCTGCAGCTCCCTCCAGTACCACGGAGGTCATTCCCCGATATCTTAGCTAATGTCCCATCATCCTGTACCTTCTCCATATCAGTGTTTTCCACATATTCTCTTCCTCTACGATTCTGCACAGAATTCCTTACCTTATCAGCCCACCAAATTTTCAAACTCCGTTTGTAGCACCACATATCAAATGCTTCGACTTTCTTCAGTTCCGGTTTTCGGACAGTCATGAGTCACTAACAGACAATGCTCTGCTGCAAACGTAAATTCTCAGATATTACTTCCTCAGATTAAGGCCTATGTTTTATACGAGTAGACCTCTCTTGGCCATGAATGCCCTTTTTGCCAGTGCTAGTCTGCTTTTGATATCCTCCTTGCTCTGTCCGTCATTGATTATTTTGGTGCCTAGATAATAGAATTCCTTAACTTCATCTACTTAGCGACCATCAATCCAGGTGTTAAGTTTCTCGCTGTTCTCATTTCTGCTTCTTCTCATTACTTTCGTCTTTCTTCGATTTGCTCTCAATGAATATTCTGTAGTCATTAGACTTTCTATTCCATTCAGCAGATCATGTAATTCTTCTTCACTTTCACTCAGAATAGCAGTGTCATCAGCGAATCGTATCACTGACATCTTTTCACCTTGAATTTTAATTCCACTCCTGAACCTTTCTTTTATCTTCATCATTGTTTCTTCAGAGCACAGATTGAACAGTCGGAGTGAATAACTACATCCTTGTCTTTTTTAATCCGTGCACTTAGTTCTTGGTCGTCCACTCTTATTATTCCCTCTTGGCTGTTGTATATGTTGTTGCTTTCTCCCGTAGATTATCCCTATTTTCCTCAGAATCTCGAACTGCTTAGACCATCTTACTTTGTCGAACGCTTTTTCATGTCGACAGATCCTATGGACGTATTTTCATTTTATTCTAGTTTTGCTTCCATTATCAAGTGGAACGCCACAATTGCCTCTCTGGTGCCTTTACCTTTTCTAAAGCCAAACTGATCGTCATCTAACACTCTCTCAATTTTCCTCTCCATGCCTCCATATATTACTCTTGTCAGAAACTTCGATGTATGAGCTGATAAGCTGATTGTGCGAGAAATGTCGCACTTGGCAGCTCTTGCAGTGATCGGAGTTGTGTGGATTTTATTATTCCGGAAGTCAGATGGCATGTCGCCAGACTCATAGACTCCACATACCAGGGTGAATAATCGTTTGTTGCTAATTCTCCCAATTATTTTAGAAAATCTGAGGGATTGCTACCCATATCTTCCGCTTTATTTGATCTTAAGTCCTCCAAAACTCTCTTAAATTACGATTCTAATACTGGATCCCATATCTCTTCTAAATCGAAGCATGTTTCTTCTTCTACCAGATCATTGTTATCTTCCATCTCATAGACATCTTCAATGTCCTCTTTCCACCTATCCGCTCTCTCCTCTGCAATTAACAGTTAAATTCCCGTTGCACTCTTAATGTTTCAAAAATGTCTCTGAGCACTATGGGACTTAACATCTGAGCTCATCAGTCCCCTAGAACGTAGAACTACTTAAACCTAACTAACCTAAGGACATCACACACATCCATGCCCGAGGCAGGATTCGAACCTGTGACCGTAGAAGTGGCGCGGTTCCGAACTAGAACGCCTAGAACCGCATGGCCACCGCGGCCGGATAATGTTTCTACCATCGCTTTTAAATTTACAAAAGATTGTTTTGACTTTTGTATTTGCTAAGTCAGTTCTCCCGACAATCATTCCTTTTCCAATTTCTCCACATTTTTAATGCAGCCATTTCGTCTTAGTTTCATTGGACCTCCATTTATTTCATTAATCAGCGACTTGTATTTCTGTATTCATGAATGTCTCTGAACATTGTTGTACTTCCTTCTTTCAGACCGGCCAGAGTGGCCGAGCGGTTCTAGGTGCTACAGTCTGGAACCGCGCGACCGCGACGGTCGCAGGTTCGAATCCTGCCTCGGGCATGGATGTGTGTGATGTCCTTAGGTTAGTTAGGTTTAAGTAGTTCTAAGTTCTAGGGGACTGATGACAACAGATGTTAAGTCCCATAGTGCTGACCACAGATGTTAAGTCCCATAGTGCTCAGAGCCATTTGAACCAACTGTACTGCCTACTGATCAGTTGCTTATCGCTATGGCCTTAGAGAACTTTAAATGTGTCTCGGCATTCATTAGTACCTCCGTATCACACATCTGTACGTACTGATTCTTACTTGCTAATCTCTTGCACGTCAGCCTACTCTTCATCGCTACTACATTGTGATCTGAGTCTGTATCTGCTCCTTGGTACGCCTTAAATCCAGTATCTGATTTCGGAATCTCGGTCTCAACATGATGTAACCTAACTGAAATTTCCCTCATCACCGGGCCTTTTCCAAGTATACCTCCTCCTCTTGCGATTCTTGCACAAGATATCCGCTATTACTAGCTGAAATTTATTACAGAACTCAATTAGTCTTTCTCCTCTCTTATTCCTTATCGCAATTCTATATTTTCTGCAACCTTCTTGTACTCCTTCCCCTGCGTTGCAGGCCCCTGTGACTATTAGATTTTCATCTCCCTTTGCGTATTTCATTCCCCTTTCAATATCCTCATATATTTTCTCTATCTCTTCATCTTCAGCGGTACCTGCGCTGCGACACACCGTTTCTAGACCACGCGCGCGAAGAATGCGTAGCCGCCTGTTGTAGATACGGTGTGTCGACGTGCAGATACCGTCAGTCGTACCTAGCCTGCTTCAAGGTTGAACCACCTGAGGATGTCGTACAGTTACTCCGAGAAAATACTGTGGAATTTGCACAACGCCATACGGCGGCAAACCCGTGAAGACGATTTGCAACATATTAGCAGGGAAAGCTTGAAGAGTCAGTAATGTTACTCTTCGGTACATCTCTTTTCACTGTTTCGCTACTTACTCTAATCAGGTCGATTTTGCTAGAAATTTCGATGAATAGGTTTTTTTAAACGTTTCACAAAAACTAATGCAATTGTGACTTTGTTTGGCGTATATGAGCTATGTTGTTGTTGTGGTCTTCAGTCTCTCCTTCATATCCCAGTACCTACTGCAACCTACATCCTTTTGAATCTGCTTAGTGTATTCATCTCTTAGTCTCCTTCTACGATATTTACCCTCCATGCTGCTCTCCAATGCTAAATTTGTGCTTGGTGCCTCAGGACATGTCCTACCAACCGATCCCTTCTCCTTGTCAAGTCGTGCCACAAACTTCTCTTGTCCCCAATCCTATTCAATACTTCCTCATTAGTTATGTGATCTACCCACCTAATCTTCAACGTTATTCTGTAGCACCACATTCCGAAAGCTTCTATTCTCGTCTTGTCCAAACTATTTATTGTCCATGTTTTACTTCCATACATGGCTACACTCCATAGAAATACTTTCAGAAACGACTTACTGACACTTAAATCTATACTCGCTGTTAACAAGTTTCTCTTCTTCAGAAACGCTTTCCTTGCCATTGCCAGTCTACATTTTATATCCTCTCTACTTCGACCATCATCAGTTATTTTGCTCCCCAAATAGCAAAACTCCTTTACTACTTTAAGTCTCATTGCCTAATCTAATTCCCTCAGCATCACCCGACTTAATTCGACTACATTCCATTATCCTCGTTTTGCTTTTGTTGATGTTCATCTTATATCTTCCTTTCAAGACACTGTCCATTCCGTTCAACTGCTCTTCCATGTCCTTTGCCGTCTCTGACAGAATTACAATGTCATCGGCGAACCTCAAAGTTTTTATTTCTTCTCCCTGGATTTTAATACATACTCCGAATTTTTCTTTTGTTTCCTTTACTGCTTGCTCAATATACAGATTGAATAACATCGGGGAGAGGCTACAAACCTGTCTCACTCCCTTCCCAACCACTGCTTCTCTTTCATGTCCCTCGACTCTTATAACTGACATCTGGTTTCTGTACAAATTGTAAATAGCCTTTCGCTCCCTGTATTTTACCCCTGCCACCTTTAGAATTGAAAGAGAGTATTCCAGTCAACATTGTCAAAAGCTTTCTCTAAGTCTACAAATGCTGGAAACGTAGGTTTGCCTTTCCTTAACCTTTCTTCTAAGATAAGTCGTAAGGTCAGTATTGCCTCACGTATTCCAACATTTCTACGGAATCCAAACTGATCTTCCCCGAGGTAGGCTTCTACCACTTTTTCATTTTGTCTGTAAAGAATTCGCGTTAGTATTTTGCAGCTGTGGCTTGTTAAACTGATAGTTCGGTAATTTTCACATCTGCCAACACCTGCTTTCTTTGGGATTGGAATTATTATATTCTTCTTGAAGTCTGAGTGTATTTCGCCTGTCTCATACATCTTGCTCACCAGATGGTAGAGTTTTGTCAGGACTGGATCTCCCAAGGCCATCAGTAGTTCTAATAGAATGTTGTCTACTCTCGGGGCCTTGTTTCGACTCAGGTCTTTCAGTGCTCTGTCAAACTCTTTACGCAGTATCGTATCTCCCATTTCATCTTCATCTACATCCTCTTCCATTTCCATAATATTGTCCTCAAGTACATCGCCCTTGTATAGACCCTCTATATTCTCCTTCCACCTTTCTGCGTTCCCCTCTTTGCTTAGAGCTATATCTTGTAGCTATTCCTAGGATTTTTATTTCTGTGCCAAATGATATTTTTGTTTGTGTTTGGTTAGTCATCCAGACAGGTTCTGCAAATTCACAAACTGGTCTAAGGAAGATCTTTTATATCTGATCTATTGCTTCTTTTGAAGCGCCCTTAGCGCGTACTGTACTCGTGCTGAGTCGTGCTTTGCCTTGACATTGTCTCTGTGAGGCCTCCATGATAATGTGCATCCATAGCAAGTCCGAGGGAATTAGCTTTCGCTTTTGCTGAAAAGGAGCCCGCACGCCACAAGATTTACTGCCATCCCAGCTCAAATACGCTGCGACAGTCGTCGCCACATTGCGAGCCATCATTCTTCCGCACGGTCGCACCTAACAGAAACACGCTCGCCGAAAGCCGATTTCCATTTAAAGAGCGGAGCTGACAAGTTATTGGCGGTACGCGACCTACATCTCCGATCGAGGATGTCGAGTCCTGTCCTCGACGACTTTCGTTCTTACTTCGTTACGCTTCATATTATGTATTCCGACGCACTACCGACAAAAATATTCCTCTCCAAAATCGATTACGTTCTACTTAATACTTTGCCATCAGGAAATATTTTCAAGTCTAAGCTTGAGACAAGGGTATACACGTGTTCTCTGATATTCAAAGACAGAAACGTATTTGCTTTTATATCCGACTGTAAGAAGAATAACACTCGTTCTACAAGTTGCGCGTCCTAATGCTCACGTTTCCCTAAGGCTGCATGACAATAGTCCGATCTTTCATTTCACTGTCTTTTTATTTACTACGTGAATAAATCTTCCCATATCGTCTTGGTCCTTAAGTCAACCCCCTTTGTCGCATATTCGCCCTTGGGGAATTTTGCTGATAAAAGCCCATCAGGCCACACTGCCTTGTTGTGGAGGGAACGAAAAACCCACGAAAAATGAAAAAGAATTACTTTACATATTATTTTTATATTTAAAAAACATAAATTAAGACAAAACATCGAATTCATTTACAAATGGCAGATATTAAATACGTGGACTCCCAGTATTTGAACCTAAAATGACTCTCATGCAGGTCGCGTGTCCCCCTGTTTACGAAAATAATTTGTTGATTAATTTTACTACTGTTCCAGTCTCTTTATAGTGCTCACTTTAGAGTGCCAAGCAGACATAGACCGCGTAGTTGCGTTTCATATACCTTAAACATAACTGACAACTGTTGTCGAAGAAGCAAAATTATACAATGCAAGTAAATCAGTTACAATGTCATCTGCACTTCATAAGCTATCTTATGTCGTGTGGCGGAGGGTACTTTGCACTGTCACTCCCGCTTTCCTGCAGCATCTGAGAATGGTGAGCGGGAATAATTGTTGGTAAGACTGTACACCGGCCGCGGTGGCCGTGCGGTTCTAGGCGCTTCAGTCTGGAACCGAGTGGCTGCTGCGGTCGCAGGTTCGAATCCTGGATGTGTGTGATGTCCTTAGGTTAGTCAGGTTTAGGTAGTTCTACGTTCTAGGAGACTGATGACCTAAGATGTTAAGTCCCATAATGCTCAGAGCCATTTGAACCATTTTTGTAAGACTCTGTACGAGCCCAAGTATCTTTATTTTAACTTACTGGCGAGTTTCGAAAGCTGTAGGAAGAAGACATTGTTCTAGGAATGCAGGGTTTCTGAATTTTAAGAGTAATGACATATTGTTGACCGCCTCTCCTGCAGCCTCTGCCAGTGGAGTTGGCTGAGCGTTTTGGTGACGCTTACCTGCTTACGAAATAAATCAGTGACGAACCGCTCTGTTATTCTTTGGATCTTCTCTATTACTTTCATCACTTGTACAAATATACATTTGAAGTTTAGAAATACTCTTCAACGAGATACTTCCTCAATATATAAATTGCTACCATGCTCTCAGCAGAAAATGTAGTGATACTCCTCGAATCTAGCAATTCGATTATAAACTGTTCCGTGTAAATCTGATTTGCATCCTGTTCCACCGATCTAATTACTTTGCGTGTCATATTTATGACAGGCCAACAAAAAAATTTTTGGAGCAGTAGCTGAAAATAATAAGTTCTGTGACATGTTGGTAGCTGCATGTTATTGTTTACGCCTTTGTAACCTTGCAAGAAACTTTGTCAATAATTTTCCTCCTTGGTGGCACGTTATTATACGGAGAGATTCCGTAAGAATGTTACAAACTTTAAGGAGTAACGGAGAAGGATAAACGTATCAATATGAGGTAAGGGATCCTGGTTTGAAAATGGCCGAATTGGAAGTTCAGGAGAAACTCGTTGTGATACCTCTGACATTGTAATTGTACCGGATTCGTCGTTGTTGAAATTGTTGATAGGCGGCTTTCGTAGATAGCAGTATGGACAAAAACAGGAAAAGTCTAGAAAACATGGGCTCTACACTGCGTACCTTAAGACCTACGAACGTCTGCTCATCTTCGATACCATGAAACATATCTATTTCAAATTCTTTTGTGTCCATATTTTTGCAGGAGGTGATTGTTTTTGGTCATCAGTATCCTGATTGGTTTGATGCGGCCCCCTACGAATTCCTCTCCTCTGCTAGCCTCTACATCTCTGAGTAAAACTTGCAACCTACTTCCTTAATTATTTGCTGGATGTATTCCAATCTCTGTCTTCCTCTACAGTTTTTACCCTCTAGTGCCTTGGAAGTCGTTCCGTCATGTCTTAACAGATGTCCTATCATCCTGTTCCTTCTCCTTATCAGTGTTTTCCACATCTTCCTTTCCTCTCCAAATCTGTACTCCATACGTACATTCTCAGAAATTTCTTCCTCAAGATAAGAACGATGTTTGATATTAGTAGACTTCTCTTGGCCAGGAATGGCTTTTTTGCCATAGCTAGTCTGCTTTTGATGTCTTCCTTGCTCCGTCCGCCAACAGTTATTTTACTGCCTAGGTAGCAGGATTCCTTAGCTTCATCTAATTCGTAACCATCAATCCTGATGTTAAGTTTCTCGCTGTTCTCATTTCTATTACTTCTCATTACCTTCGTATTTCTTCAATTTACTCTCAGTTCATACTCCGTGCTCATTAAACTGTTCATTTAGTTCAGCAGCAGACGCAAATCTTCTTCACTTTCACTCAAGATAGCAATGTCATCAGCGAATAGTGTCATATCCTTCCAGGTTGAGTTTTAAAACCACTCCTGAACCTTTCTTTCATTTCCATCATTGCTTCCTCGATGTACAGATTGAACAGTAGAGGCGAAAGGCTACATCCTTGTGTTACACCCTTTTTAATACGAGCACTTCGTTCTTGGTCGCTCACTCTTATTGTTCCCTCTTGGCTGTTGCACATATTGTATATGACTCGTCTCTCCCTATGGCTTTTTTCAGAATTTAGAACATCTTGCACCATTTTACAATGCTAAACGCTTTTCCAGGTCGTCAAATCCTACGAATGTGTCTTGATTATATTTAGTCTTGCTTCCATTATTAACCGCAACGGAAGAATTGCCTCTCTCATGCCTTTACCTTTCCTAAAGCCAAGCTGACCGTCATCTAGCGCATCCTCAATTTTCTTTTCCATTCTTCTGTGTATTATTTTTGTAAGCACCTTGGATGCGTGAGATTTTAAGCTGGTTGTGTGGTAATTCCTGCATTTGTCACCTCTTGCCGTCTTCGGAACTGTGTGGACGACGCTCTTCCAAACGTCAGATAGTATGTCGCCAGACTCATACTTTCTACACACCAACGTGAATAGTCGTTTTTTTGTCACTTCCCCCAGTGATTTTAGAAACTCCGATGGAATGTTATCTATACCTTCTGCCTTATTTGATCTGAAGTCCTCCAAAGCTCTTTTAAATTCTGATTCTAATACTGGATACCCTATCTGTTCTAAATCAACTCCTGTTTCTTCTTCTGTCGCATCAGATAACTCTTCCCCCTATTAGAGCCGTTCAATGTATTCTTTCCACCTATCCTCTCTCTCCTCTGCATTTAACAGTGGAGTTCCCGATGCACTGTTAATGTTGTCACCCTTACTTTTAATCTCACCGAAGGTTGTTTTGACTTTCCTGTATGCTGAGTCTGTCCTTCCGAGTATCATTTCTATTTGGATGTCTTCACATTTTTCCTGCAGCCATTTCGTCTAAGCTTCCCTGCTCTTCCTATTTATTTCATTCCTCAGCGACTTGTATTTCTGTCATCCTGAGTTTCCCTGAACATTTTTGTACTTCCTCCTTTCATCGATCAATTGAAGTAGTTCTTCTGTTACCCATTGTTTCTTCGCAGTTACCTTCTTTGTACCTATGTTTTCTTTCCCAACATCTGTGCTGGCCCTTTTTAGAGATGTCCATTCCTCTTCAACTGTATTGCCTACTGAGCTACTTCCTATTGATGTATCTGTAGCCTTAGACAGGTTCAACCGTACCTCTTCATTCCTTAGTACTTCCGTATCCCACTTCTTTGCGTATTGATTCTTCATGAGTAATGTCGTACACTTCAGCCTACTCTTCATTGCTTGTATATTGCGATCTGAGTCTATATCTACTCCTGGGTACACCTTACAGTCCAGTATCTGATTTCGGAATCTACGTCTGACCATGATGTAATCTAACTGAATTCTCCCCGTATCACTCAGCCTTTTCCAGGTATACCTTCCCTGTTGTGATTCCTGAACAGTGTATTCGCTTTTACTAAAGATATTGCCTGTGTACGTGGCAAAGATAGTGCACACCAAGATACAACTTACAAGCTTTATATCGTAAAATCTTTTCATCTGCCGACATCATACAGCTTTCTAAATAGTGCTGTGATTGTAAGGGGCAGTAGGATAGGA
This sequence comes from Schistocerca gregaria, assembly GCF_023897955.1. NCBI lineage: Eukaryota > Metazoa > Arthropoda > Insecta > Orthoptera > Acrididae > Schistocerca > Schistocerca gregaria. The sequence continues at coordinate 282,688,479 of NC_064920.1, read as the reverse complement.
TGAGAATATTTATTTATAACATAATAGAGGATAATATATTTGTTATCTCTTAATAAGGTCTCACATTGCCTTAAGTGCTCATAAATGGGTTGAAGATAGAGCTCTAATATATAATACTTTGTATGCTTACACATTTTACGAATATGAATGCCGTAAAACGCTCACCAGCAATCCACTTCACTGTGCAGCAACACAAATTGGGACAAAACATCACAATGCCTCCGCACAAATACAGGATTCATCCTTCAACCAGGCTCTATTATAGTAAACACGACTAAGTAAATATGGTAACTGTTCCATCGAAATTGCGTAAAATGTTTTTGATAAGTATCCATAATAACTGTACAGTTCTATGAATCACTGTTGAAGTAGATTGATACAATAAATCACATTCTTCGGATACAATGACATTTATAAAATACACAAAAATAAAATACATTTGAGTATGCTTTTCTTCCCTCGTTATAGGCCATAACTTTTTATTTACAGTAAAATACAACCAGGATTACTAATAAAATTTGTTACTTATGATTTAACACAAAGCTGGCAACTATCTGTGAATCAATGCGGCAGAGTTATCGCCGGTCTTGAAAAGGAACTCCATCACCGACCGCTGTTGCAACCTGGCATCTACTTCACGGTTCACTATGGCTCACCTGTAAATAAAACAAAATACTTTTATATACCAACTTATAGGCAAATCTGCCAAGCACGTTCACAAAAAAATTCATTCTCCGCCTGCAAAAATTTAAAAAATTAGAGGCGACTGTGCAAAACTTTTTGAGCCCCTTTTTCACAAAGGAATGACTAGATATGGTTAAAGCTATCTAAGGCTATAGATACAGAAATAAGAAATAGCTCAGTAGGCAGTTGAAGAGGAATGACCAATTCTAAAGAGGGCCACACAGAAGTTTGGAAGGAAAACATAGGTACAAAGAAGGTAATTACGAAGAAACCATAGGTAACACAAGAAATAGTTCAATTGATCGATGAAAGGAGAAACAGAAAACTCTCCGGGGAAGTCCGGAATACAGAAATACAAGTCACTGAGGAATGAAATAAATAGGCAGGCAGAGAAATTAAGACGAAATGACTACAGGAAAAATGTGCAGACATCGAAAAAGAAATGATTGTCAGAAGGACAGACTCAGCATATAGGAAGGTCAAAGCAGCTTTCGGTGACATTAAAAGCAAGGGTGATAACATTAGTAGTACAACGGGAATTCCACTGTTAAATGCAGAGGAGAGAGCGGATAACTGGAAAGAATACATTAAAAGCATCTATGAAGGGGAAAATTTGTCTGATGTGATAGAGAAGAAAAACGAGTCGATTTAGAAGAGACAGGGGCTCCAGTATTAGAATCAGAACTTAAAAGATCTTTGGAGGACTTAAGATCAAATAAGCCAGAGGGGATAGATAACATTCCATCAGAATTTCTACAATCATTGGAGGAAGTGGCAACAAAATGACTATTAACCTTGGTGTGTAGAATGTATGAGTCTGGCGACATGCCATATGACTTTCGGAAGAGCATCATCCACACAATTCCGAAGACGACAAGAGCTGACAAGCACGAGAATTATCGCACAATCAGCTTAAAAGCTCATGCATCTAACAAAGGAACCTCCACATCACAACCCCCTCAGATTTAGTTATAAGTTGACACAGTGTATAGGCCTTGAAAAACTGAACACAGATCAATCGAGAAAACAGGAAGGAGTTGTGTAGAACTATCGAAAAAATAAGCAAAATGTACAAACTGAGTAGTCCATGCGCAAGACAGGCAACATCAAGGACAGGTTGAGCTAAGGAACGCCGTGGTCCCGTGGTTTAGCGTGAGCAGCTGCGGAATGAGAGGTCATTGTATTAAGTCTTCCTTCGAGTGAAAAGTTTATTTTCGCAAAGTTATGCTCTGTCCGTTCGTTCATTGACGTCTCCGTTCACTGTAATAAATTTAGTGCCTGTGTTTTGCGACCGCACCTCAAAACCGTGGGATGAGTAGACGAAAGGACGTGCCTCTCCAATTGGAATCGAAAACATTTGATCGCAAGATCATATGTCAACCGATTCCTTCACAGGAATACACGTCTGGTATATTCTATACGACACTGGTGACGGCATGTGCGTCACATGACAGGAATATGTTGTCGACCCACCTAACTTGTATACTTGGGGAATGGGTAAAAAGGTTCTTCTACCTTGCCCGATTTAGGTTCTTGTGGATGTGATAATTACTTCCAAAAAAGTGATGAAAACATAAGAGTTTGTCACATAAACTGCAACAAATGAATGCAACAGTTTCACAGTCGCACAGTTTTCCCTGTGCTCTGTCAAAACATATGTTTTTAACGTTTTCAAATTTTTCCGTGTGTAGATCGTCAAATCCTTCATATGTCCAAGCAAATCTCAACATGTCCCGGAAAATTTGGAGAGCGAAGTTGATTATATAAAAATTAAACTTTTCACTCGAGGGAAGATTTGAACCAAGGATCTCTCGTTGCGTAGCTGCTCACGCTAACCACGGGACCCGAACGCTGCAGTGCTCACACTGTCCTTGATGTTGCCTATTTTGTCCATAGACTACTCAGTTTGTATATTTTGCTTATTTTTTTATAGTTCCACACAAAAACTTCCTGTTTTCCCGATTTATCTGTGTTCAGTTTTTCAAGGCCTATCCACTGCGCCGACTTATAAGTAAATCTGAGGGGCGAGCGATGGGGAGGTTCCCTTTTAAGTTGTACAGGCACGAGTGAGGCAATTCTGAAGTTGCGGTTAGTAATGGAAGCAAGACTAAAGAAAGTTAAGACACATTCATAGGATTTGACGACCTGGAAAAAGTATTCGACGATGTAAAATTGTGCAATGTGTTCGAATTTCTGAACAAAGTAGGTATAAGCTACAGGGAGAGACCGGTCATATACAGTATGTACAACAGCCAAGAAGGAATAATAAGAGTGGACGGCCAAGAACAAAGTGATCGTATTAAAAAGTGTGTAAGACAAGGCTGTAGCCTTTCGCCCCTACTGTTCAATCAGTACATCGAGAAATCAATAATGGAAATAAAATAAAGTTTCAGGAGTGGAATTCAAATTCGAGGTGAAAGGGTATTAATGATACGATTCGATGATGACATTGCTATTCTGAGTGAAAGTGAAGAGGAATTACATGATCTGCTGAATGGAATGGAAAGTCTAATGAGTACAGAATATGGATTGAGAATAAATCGAAGAAAGACTAAAGTAATGAAAAGTAGCAGAAAGGTGAACAGCGAGAACCTTGTTGGTCGCGAAGTAGATGAAGTTAGGGAATTCTACCACCTAGGCAGAAAAATAATAAATTACGGACCGAGCAAGGCGGACATCGAAAGCAGAATAGCACTGGAAAAAGGAGCATTCCTGGCCAAGAGAGTTCTACTCGTATAAAACATAGGCCTTAATCTGCAGGAGTAATATCTGAGAATATACGTTTGCAGCAGAGCAATATATGTTAGTGAAACACGGACTGTCAGAAAACCGGAACAAATTCAATTTTCCCTCTTTCTTGGCACACAATGTGTAAAATAATACCAAATCCTGGTCAAATTGTAATATAAACCTCTGGGTGCGAAAAGAACCAAAATAAATGTTGATATAGTCGAAGCATTTGAAATGTTGTGGTGCAGACGAATGTTGAAAATTAGGTGGACTGATAAGGTATGAGGAGATTCTGCGTAGAATTGGAGAGGAAAGGAATGCGTGGAAAATGCTTATAAGGAGAAGGGACAGGATGATAGGACATCTGTTAAGATGTAATGGAATGACTTCCCTGGAACTAGAGGGAGTTGTATAGGACAAAAACTGTATAGTTAAACTTAGATTGGAATACATCTAGCAAATAATTGAGGACGTAAGTTGAAAGCACTACTCTGAGATGAAAAGGTTAGCACAGGAGATAAATTCGTGGGGTGCCGCATCAGACCAGTCAGAAGACTGAACAAACGAAAAAAAACTGCTTGTGCAAAGGCTGGTGGTGTAGTCGCCATGTTACTACAAATAAATAACGGCGCAGCTGTGTCAAAACATTGAAACTTCTTCTATCCAATGACATGAGCTATGTGTTTCTGTCTTTTGTAGTTTGTCTGCAATAAACAACTGAATTACACTATGTCACAAAAAGTATCCGGACACTACCAAAAACATACATTTTTCAAATTAGGTGCATTTTTGTGCTGCCACCTACTGCCAGGTACTCCACATCAGCGACCTCAGTAAATAGACATCGTGAGAGAGCAGGATGGGGCGCTCCGCGGAGCTCACTGACTTCGAACGTGGTCATGTGACTGGTTGTCATTTGTGTCATACGTCTGTATGCGAGATATCCACACTCCTAAGTCCACTGTTTCCGATGTGATAGTGAAGTGGAAACGTGAATGGACACGTACAGCATAAAAGCGTACAGGCCGACCTCGTCTGTTGACTGACAGAGACCGCCGACAGTTGAAAAGCGTCGTAATGTGTAATAGGCGGACATCTATCCAGACCATCCCACAGGAATTTACAACTGCATCAGGATCCACTGCAAGTGCTATGATAGTTAGGCAGGTGGTGAGAAAACGGATTTCATGATCGAGCGGCTGCTCATAAGCCACACATGACGCAGGTAAATGCCAAACAACGCCGCGCTTGGTGTAAGGAGCACAAACATTGTACGACTGAACAGTGGATAAACGATATGTGGAGTGACGAATGACTGTACACAATGTGACGATCCAATAGCAGAGAGTGGGTACGATGAATTCACGGTGAACGTCCTCTGCCAGCGTGTGTAGTGCGAACAGTAAAATGCGGAAGCTGTGGTGTTATGGTGTGGTCGTGTTTTTCATGAATGGGGCTTGCACCCCTTGTTGGTTTGCGTGACACTATCACATCAGAGGCCTACATTGATGTTTTAAGCACCTTCTTGCTTCCCACTGTTGAAGAACAATTCGTGGATGGCCATTGCTACTTTCAATGCGATTGAGCACCTGTTCATAATGCATGGCCTGTGGCGCACTGGCTACACGACAATAACATCCGTGCAATGGACCGGGCTGCATAGAGTCCTGACCTGAATCCTACAGAACACCTTTGGGATGTTTTGGAAAGCCGGCTTCGTGCCAGGCATCACCGACCGACATTGATACCTCTCCTCAGTGCAGCACTCCGTGAAGAATGGGCTACAATTCCCCACGAAACCTTCTAGCAACTGATTGAACGTATGCCTGCGAAAGTGAGAGCTGTCATCAAGGCTAAGGGTGGGCCAACACCATACTGAATTCCAGCATTACCGATGGGGGGGGGGGGGGGGGGGGGGGCGCCACGAACATGTAAGTCATTTTCAGCCAGGTGCCCGGATACTTTTGATCACATAGTGTATATTCTTCTTTTTTAATCACCCGTTATACAATTTTTGAAAAGCCCGCTCGACTTGTTAATATTCTAAGCTCAGTCTGTATCCACGTCTCTGAGCCAGTGTGGATTATCAAGTGACAAGTAGTGCATACTGAGAACATTGATGTGCCAGTGACTTCTATACGAAGTTTCATCCTAAAAAAATTCTTGCAATGAGATGTCACAATACTTCGCCGTTTCCTAGTCGCCGTTCGGAGAGTTGTAGTCTATTTAAAAAGTCATTTCTATGTCGTGGTGAAATGTGGAGAGCATGAGATAAGCTTTAATATTATTAACAGTACATCAGGACATCCAAGTATCTGATTCCACTGACACACTGGAGCTGCCTCGCAGTGGTATGTGTGTTACCTCTGCTAGAATGTTAGTTTTTTCCTGTCATATATTGATGTTGTTTTCCACTGATATACTTTATTCTTTCTCGTTTCCAGATTCTTCCACATTTTTTATAATTATTGAAAATATCTTGAAAGCTTTACACGATTACAGTAGATTTCGGCATTCAGTGACTTTGCTTCTCTAACAGGTTTTGCTCAGATTCCATCCCGTACACATTGCTTACGCTTGATCACCTTCATAAGCAGGTCGTCTGACGGTACAACAGAAGAACAGAGAGTGATTGGCTTCACCCTACCTGTGTGAAATGTTTGGTTACATTTGGTACGGTAGGACATATATTTGAGGTCCCATTGTTACCGTGTTACTATTTGATCAAATTTCACACACGTTATGTCTTCTTCGAAGACTTTTTACGATGATACAGAAATAATACTATACAATGGAAAAATAGTTCGTCAGCTGTAAACCTTAAAAATTACTCGCATAGGTCAGAAAATTCACCACACTTATCGCTATAACATACCTCGATGTATGTACTTATTTTGGAGATATTTGAGATGACCTCATCCAGCGGAATGCTACAGTGCGAAGATTCTTTCCCCAGACTGGTGTTAATAAACAGGTAAAACAGAATCTCTTGCGACGTATTAGAAAAAAAGAAGGTGAAGCAGCCAAAAATGTACTTTGCAGAAATCGACAGATCAAAAACTATTGAGAAAGCGTAACAGTCGGCGGAACAGTCTCACCCACCAGCCAGGTGATCCCATTAGCGTAATGGCCGTGTCTGTATGTCTTGGAACTTGCACCGGAAGTTCGACAGGGCGAGGGACACTGAGATGTGTTCACCCGAGATGAGATGACCGTGGTCGGTTGCAGTTCGGAGGTATTATCGATTAAGCCGCTTACCTCTTTGATACCCGGCACTCCTCCTCTGGCCTAAAGCAGAACTATAAGGCTAATGTAATCCACAGTGTTAATACTACGAGGTAAATGCTCAAATATATTCTTCGCCCAGATATCGGCAAGCGTTTCTATTTGCTTCGAATCCGTAAGCCAAAGGATGTCAGGTGTTCATCGCTCAAAATGTCCATCGATCAGTAAGTCGATAGGAGTTAATCCGTCTTCTGATTTACGTACAGGTAGGACTACTAACTGTGGAGTAAAGTCACAACTAGGCAAGAGAGAAACTGAAATTTTACATTTATTTACTAACGATGGTGAAATATTAACGATCGTCAGAAATTTGTCGAAAGTAAACTTATTCTAAATTAATATCACTGTTTCGCGGTATTTTTAGTAGCGTTCCGAAACGTACGATTATTTTCTTGCAGAAAGTCATAGACATCAAAATTTTGCTGTACATCGTTTGTACTAGTCTCACTTACCTTCAGATGCTACTATGGGAATAAGTGGTATAATAGGCTTCTGCTCTGTTTTCTTGTCCTTGCTGCCACAAATTCTTTTCCATCTATCCCAAACTTGCTGAGAACGTACACAACACTCTCTTATGTCTTTCACTTAGCTGTTATTCAACTTTTGAGGTATTACGAACGACACAAAAAAGTACTTTCTATTAGAGAAACTTATATAATCTGTGAAGAAAACTGTGCTTTAAATATGAGCCCCAAGGGATAATTTGAAAAAAATTAAGCGAAAAATGACAAGAGAGAGAGTTTTATTGGACCACATATTGTTACAGGATTATATAATGTAGAAATCTTATTAAATACAATCCCCATTTTTTACTGCTTTCTTTAGGTTCATTCTTCCGTTGCTAGTGCCTTTAAAGTTCTTATAATACCTTGTTTATCGCATTTTTTTCTTTTTTCTTTTCTCTTATGTGTCATTGTGTCATCTTATTACGAGGCACATCAAACACAAAATCAAACAGAAGTTCCGTACTGATAATAATTTGTGAACATACAAAAAAAAAAAAAAAAAACCGGCTCTGAGCACTATGGGACTTAACGTCTGAGGTCATCAGTCCCCTAGAACGTAGAGCTACTTAAACGTAATTAACCTAAGGACAACATACAAATTCATGCCCGAGGCAGTATTCGAACCTACGGCTGCAGCGGTTGCGCGGTTCCAGACTGTAGCTCCTAGAACCGCTGTGACCTTACATATTGGGGTCTTATAATGTCACAACGATGGATTCATAATGCTAACACTCCCATCATTTTAAACAAAAATTTATTATCGTCTAACGTTAAGTATACAGCACTATATTAGCTCCCGAACTTAACCCTTGTCAAGTGTGTAACACAAGGAAAATATCACAAAGATTATTTACGTAATCACAACTGCAGCAATATCGGGTATCTGCACAAAGTGCCATCTTCAGACGTTTTTGTCGGCTGTGGACACAAATAACATCACCGTTCAGTGGTAAAGCTAGTTATCGCATCAAGATGCTCTACAAGCGTAACCAGGAACTAGTATTTGTTAATTGATACATTCACCTGCAGAAAGAGCGGCTTTGTTTATTTAGGGGGATCAAATTCCCGCAAGAGACGACGATACCACCCCTCACCACTAGAGTTACAAAAAGGTTGCCAGTGATAAGGAGAAAACTCTTTGCGCTCTTGAAGTCATCACCAGCAGCCTGTTACTACAATACAACTGAATTTACTGTTGAATTATGGGAACGACGCTCCTAGCGAGCCTTTTTAAACCAACAACTACCCACAGCGATGGCTTGTATTCTGAATATACAGTGATCACGTGCACAACGTTCACCAGACCTGACAACGTGCAGTTTCTTCGTGTGGCAGTACATTAAAGATCAAATCTTTGTCTCTCCGCTAGCAGTGAATATTCTGGAGCAGCGTCCTAAACAACATCGCAGACACTTTGGGTCGTGATTGGGAAGGTTTGAGCTATCGGCTACACGTTTCTCAAATAACGATCGGAATACATGTTGAGTGTTTGTAACGTACTTACAAAATTATGTAAAACAATGTAAAATAAACTTAATGAGTTACAGTACACAGTACTCGTAAAATAAGATTCGTATTCCTGCATCGATTATCTGCTCAGTTAGCCGAGTCGTTAAAGCGTCGCCTCAGGGTAGAGTATGTGCATCGGCTCCGGATTGAATCCGGTTGGCTTGTTAACGATGGCCATTGGTGTGCCAGCCTGCCCGGATCTAGTTTCTAGGTGGTTTCCCACTTACCACTAGGTGAAACCGGGGTGGTACGTCAGTATCGCCTCAGTTACATGTTTCAAAAACATTTAGAAATCTTTCACTCCCTTTCGCATGAATAAAACTACACGCAGGCAGTTGGGGTGCACATTCCGTCCCAGGGGGTAACGAGGAGGTTACGGGAAGGGCATCTTGCGGCCCCTTAAATTAACTCTGCCAAATCCGTTAATATCCTTGCCGACACAGCGCTGATGCAGAACAAAGGCACAACAAAAAGGAAAAAAGGATTTCTTAATCGATTGCACTGTGTATTATGATTTCTTTTAGCCACATTAATGCTTTAGAATAGTCTCCCAGATTAATATTTTTTTCGGAAACAAAGAGTAACATTTCTCAATGCGATCTCCAGTCATGTAGAGTCATTTGTTGGAGTGATACTACAATTTTAATTTTTTCAGAGATCTTACTAGACAGATACCATTTGAAGAACTGATAAGAATAATGTAAATTAGAGGTGGCAGAATGTTCAACGTAGAGCGGTAATGAACTATTCTGAAGTGTTCCGGCTGTCTCACCCACGTAACGGCTTCTCTGCTGTATCAGGTGCGTCGTTCTGTTTTAAGAGCACTTGTTTTGTGCAGTACTAGCGAACATCTGTGCTTCTACTCCCTACGAAAGCTGCGAGCCAACATCCGAAGGATGTTTGGGCTCACATGCGCTACCTCTTCGTCGAAATGTCTTAGCTCAAGCTCGTCTAGGGGTTGAAACGCACGTGTCGCATTACACGCCCTAAATGAGACACTTGTAACCCTTTGGTTAAATTGTCTGGCTGATGGCAAGTTTGCGAAATTGTATGAAACAAAGTTAATATAACATATAATAACAGTAATAATAATATTGGGAACTTCATTAACGAGCCAGAAATGATGAAGGCCACACAGTTGCAATTTGGTTAGAATAATGTTTATTCAGGAAGAAACGTAATAGCGAAAGTGGTCGTATTTAGGATTTCTATTACATTCGATGGCATATCCATTTGACGTAGTTCGATCACTCACAATCTCATCGTGAAATACGAGTCCACTACTCCACCTCGATATTTACACGAAAAGTTAGAGTTCACACCAGGCGCGCGGCTGCTCACCCCATAGAGACCAAGTCACGCGATACCATACAACGCGAAATTTTCTAAGTCGTTACACTTCCTAGCTGCCTAAAGACCGACTGTCCGCTTTCATGCCTCAATCGAACTGTACCCTTTCGTGTCTCCAGCTTTCGTGTCTGCATCAGCACTGTCCCTCTGCCCTTCGCTGGCCGCGTTTCCCGCGCGCCGAATATCCTCGCTCAACTGACTAGTGCAGTTCCCTTTCCTGAAGCCGTCCATCTGATTGGCTAACAGCTTATTCTACATCATTTTATATTTTAAAGTGTTTAAATAATCAAAGCTTGACAACTTTCACGTTCTAAGTAAAGTAACAATAATATCCACTACATAATAAACGTTACATTCTTTTATATAAAACCAATGCAATTTCCTACTTAGCTTTGAATGCCACGGCCAGTAGCCTTGCACCAATGTGCATACTGCTAAATAAATAAAGAACAAAACTAACTATTATGCACTAAATTTTATAAGAAATATACTATTACCTAATGATTCAAGAAGGTGTCATGCTGTCATCGTTCAATGTGTTTTGTGTGGAGGAAATGACGATCTGATGCTTAACTGAAAATACTGACAGTTTAAATTGGCTATATCTTTTAAACAAATTAAGTTACACAGTTGAAATTTACAACGTTTGTCATTTTAATGATGCGCTTCTACATGAAATTTCGATCGTTAAGATCGACCAAAGCGTTCCGATTTTAGCATTGAGCTCTTTGTTACTAAACTTGTTAATTTCACTCTAACAGTAAATCCTAAACTAGTATAGATATGATCAAAATTCAGTTTCATCACCATGACAATTTATGGAAGATGGGGGATTAACATCACTGTGGCTTCATTCCCTGGATTTCTACAGAATTAAATAGTTTCCATAAATGTTTCCCTTTATGGCCGATCTTAGGTCCGCCACATTTAACACTGCTATGTCTCCCTAGCCACAAACGTCTTCTACTGGGTTTCCCTATGACGTAGGTTCTCATCTGTCTCGCTCACGCACTACAGCACTTAGGCCTCAATAGACAATAGATGCCTGTGAGGCTCCCCATCTCATGGTGAATCTGCACCCCTTGTGGCACAGAATCTTGGACGACAGGGTTCGTTTCACAATTGCTACAGACTGACTCTTTCAAGCATATATTTAAATGACAGCGCAATGCTCGATAACACACATAGTGCTAAAATTATTTTGTATTAGGAGAACCACCCTCACTTTTTCTCTTCTTTTATGTTGAATTGGACAAAACGGGTTTCACTTTCTTCGAGGATCTTTCACAACACACTGTTTGACGACAGTTTTGCCTGAGGGTTGTAATGGCGGATCTGCAGTTTATGAACAGTCATTTGACGCCTCCAAAAGCTTTTTTACATTATCCCTCAAGTGCATTCATACTAATAAAATAAAAATATAAAAATCTGTTTTTCAGGTTAGAATGTTTGGTTGCACGCTATTACAAACCCGGAAAAGATGCATTTACACCCACCCACACACACACAAACACTCACACACACGCACACACAAACACACACACAAACACACACACACACACACACACACATGTTCACATGAAAACAGACAAATGCTGTAGTTCTTGCTGTTGAATGAAATTCTAAAAGGCGGGAGATAAAACACGATTTTAATTAAAAGTGCAACAGTAAAATAACAAAAACTAAACAGTTTTTCAACGGCAAGTTACTGGCTGCCGCATGTAAAAACATGAGATGAACAGAAAAAGTCAGGTGCACGGAATTAGGAAGGATGAGATCACTTTGTACGAATAATTCCACAGTTCGCCTCAAATGATTATGTAATAACTAAAGCAGGATCTCTGGGACGTATTTAAAGCCCAGCACCTCCGAATACGAACTCAGTGCTTTAAGCAACCTGCACGGTAGAGTTACTAGCATTTTCCGTGCGCGCCTGTAATATGATATGCAATTGGGGACCTATACTGAGTTTTAAGCTCTAGTCATGCAAATTATGCGTGAAATGATGCTACCCTCCATGTTCACTAAGCTTCTGAAAATGATACAGACTCATGCTATTTGAGCGTGACCATGATATTTGTATCTAGTCTCTCTTTTCTTCTATGCTGGTGATAGTATTTGCCGCGTCAAGTTGTACATGTATAAAATATTGCTATTTAAAACGAACTATGTAGCACACGTTTCCCAGAAACAAGAGACTGTTTTTTCTTACTAAAAGAATATGTCTCATTGTTGGATGGGAGATCTCGAGGAGTGAATTTAATGGCACAGTCGGAAAACGTTTTCTTTCTCTGCTAAAGTGGACCATTTCCTCGCGTTCCATAATAGTTGTGCCTTTTTGAGTGTAACTGGCTGCAGTATACAGTGTCACAAACACGTTGCTTGTGACACTCATTGCTTGAACAGTCGACCGAATACATGCAATAAGCAACTTTCTAGTTTTACCAATTACTGAAGTAGATGTTTGCTCTGAATCTACAGGAATTTTTTCCTCCAAGAAGTGTTCGTACATTGTTCCTGTAATCTCCAATCAATGTTGTAGCACCAGAAGAACAATTACGACTCTGCATAACTTCTTGTTCTGTTTATGGATTGGATTGAAACGATAGCTCACGTTGAGACTCAGTCGTTTCAACTTCTATATGCAAAATAGATACATATCAATAGAACCAATCTTGGCCGGAAGGTCGGCTGATTTCCCTCTTTCGAGCACTTTGGACCATTATGAGCAAGGCTCTAAATCATCTAGAGATTTTGACTATCTAACGTATCAGTTTTATAGAATTCGGTACTTTATCCGTCAGGATAACATCCAAAAACTCTATCAACCAATGCCAAGTCGACTAAATGCTTGCATAAGCACCAAATGTTGACTAATGCCGGCCGGTGTGACCGAGCGGTTCTAGGCACCTGAGTCTGGAACCGCGCTGCTGCGGGCACAGGTTCGAATCCTGCCTCGGGCATGGACGTGTGTGATGTACTTAGGTTAGTTAGGTTTAAGTAGTTCTAAATTCTAGGGGACTGATGACCTCAGATGTTAAGTCCCATAGTGCTCAGAGCCATTTTTGGACTAATGTGTTATTGAGATGCTCAATTTCTGAAGCTCTTTCTGTTGTGTACAACTTACAATTTTTCTCAAACTGTAATTATTTGTCTGTCTGTAAATGTACGAGTACCGATTTCCGTCCCACTGGTGTAATTCATTTTTGGTGCGTCTCTGTTTCTACCTCTGTCTCTATCTCTCTCACCTCTCTCTCACTTTTTATTTTTCAAGTGAACATGGCCTGTCTAAAAACCGTATTCACGTGATCATATATATCACATAAGGATGTATGGTGTAATGTTTGTGTTACATGATGATGTGAGAAGGGAGAAGATAAACTCGGTGCTGACTTATAGTTTTCTTGTCTCAAATAGCACCAACGAGCTCGTGGAGCTGTGGAGCTTCAAGTGCCCATCCGACGGATGGATCGCCACCAAACGTGTCACAAGTTCTCACATTATAAGACCCTGGGAGATGTTTGGAGAGTAATTCGGTATATTGTCGGAAAGACTGGTAAAAGTGCTTTTATGGTAAGATCCCTCCTCTCTTTGCAGGTACGCCGAAAAAAATCCCAATACAAGGTGACTATTGACATAAATCTAAACAGCAGAAAAAATTGCATACAACATTAGGGGCTAGAACTTCTCTAACAGCCTAATTAACGATTTCAGTGGCAGCTCAGTGTGGAGGTATTTACCGGATACCTTCATTATACCGCCAGAGCGATGTCAGCTATACACTAAGAAATAGGTTTGTTTGACAGGAGCGAGAGTTAAACCCGGCCAGAGTGGCCGAGCGGTTCTGGGCGCTACGTTCTGGAACCGAGCGACCGCTACGGTCGCAGGTTAGAATCCTGGCCAAGGCTCAGAAGGCAAAGATTTTCTTCTCATCTTCATCTAAATAACTGATCTCTCAGTGTGTAATGAGCTAAAGCGGTGGTCGTGAAGGTAAGGCACTAGCTCGCATCTGGCAGATGTCAAATTCCAGTCAGATTTCGGCTAGGTGGCCTGCCTACTCATTTCAGGCAAATAAGAATTTTTTTCTTTGCCTGAGCTACTATCCGACAGAAAGGAACTTACAGCTTTATATACGGTCGACAGCTACATCATTAGAGACAGAACAAGCAGGATTAGAGAAGGAATTATACCATGTCCTAAGCAATCTTCTATGAATTTTCCTTATTAGAGTTAAGGGACTCCGGCAATTATAGATCGGGAAACGTATCTGAATAACCGTCCTGATGAATGCAAATCAAGTGCCTAAAACGACGCACCACCCCGAAAGGTAATGAGGAAAACTAAACTGTTTTCTAAGTTCTAGGGGACTGATGACCTCAGACGTTAACTCCCATAGTGCTCAGAGCCATTTAAACGATTTGAACCAAAACTAAACTGTTAATGTCGATTCATCACAGATACAGTTGTCCCCACCATTACTCAAAACAGACATAAGAGAAAGTATTCATTTAAATTTTAGACAACATATCATTGTACTATATTCCGCATAAGGCCACCTTGCAGACGTTTCCAAGTAGTTACTCTCCAACATCGGAATCCACAGCAAAATATAACTCAGAAAGACCTTGCTCTTTTTTAAGGAAAATATCACATTAGATCAATGAACTGTAATGAAGTGCCAAATAGTAGAAAAAATAGAGAATTTTATTACACTGACTGTACAATCTTTCAAGTAGGTAAATACACACACAAAGTGAAATATAAAATTAAACGTGATGTACCAGCACAGAAAAAAGACAATGCAAGGCATCATTACCAAAAACTGTTTTAAATAAATATTGCTTTCGTTTAATAAGGAAATGTGATGAAGACACCAACAAATTCAATCGTACACTATATATCCACGTACCCATCAACGACGTGATCGTTACAGAAGGAGCAAAAGTTCAGACTGGGGAACAATGAGGATTTACAGAGATTGGGGAAAATTGAAACCTGGATAGTGGAACAGGGATTTGAACTCTAGTCCAGTCTAAAGCGAATCCAGTGTATTTTCACTGCACTATCTTCCTTGGAAAACTAGCAATATTTCCAGTAAATGGGAAAAGGCTATCTTTCACATACAAAAGTTCTTGTACGGAATGCGACGAACGACAAGTAGCAAGAAGTCTGTGTAAAAGGGCGAATGGGTCTCCATTCTTCTTGAGGCCACAAAAAATATGTTTGCTGAATTGTTATTCATTTACGTAATTATAAAGCATATTTAATTTAACTATAGATCACTAAGATCGCTTAAGGAAAGGGAATGTTATCACAAACACTTCAGTGAAAGATGGAAGTGAAATTATCCTCATATTTATCCGTATTATTCACTGAATTACAGTTCTCAAACCATATACTCAGTGAGCACGGCCCCTCTCCCCCAAGAGATATTACTCCCGCCTCCCACCTTCCCTCTCAAGAAACAGTAATGTGGTTACATAGCTTTGTGGCATGACAAGTTCTTACGATCACTGATAATCTGTCGTGCATATACACTCCTGGAAATTGAAATAAGAACACCGTGAATTCATTGTCCCAGGAAGGGGAAACTTTATTGACACATTCCTGGGGTCAGATACACCACATTATCACACTGACAGAACCACAGGCACATAGACACAGGCAACAGAGCATGCACAATGTCGGCACTAGTACAGTGTATATCCACCTTTCGCAGCAATGCAGGCTGCTATTCTCCCATGGAGACGATCGTAGAGATGCTGAATGTAGTCCTGTGGAACGGCTTGCCATGCCATTTCCACCTGGCGCCTCAGTTGGACCAGCGTTCGTGCTGGACGTGCAGACCGCGTGAGACGACGCTTCATCCAGTCCCAAACATGCTCAATGGGGGACAGATTCGGAGATCTTGCTGGCCAGGGTAGTTGACTTACACCTTCTAGAGCACGTTGGGTGGCACGGGATACATGCGGATGTGCATTGTCCTGTTGGAACAGCAAGTTCCCTTGCCGGTCTAGGAATGGTAGAACGATGGGTTCGATGACGGTTTGGATGTACCGTGCACTATTCAGTGTCCCCTCGACGATCACCAGAGGTGTACGGCCAGTGTAGTTGATCGCTCCCCACACCATGATGCCGGGTGTTGGCCCTGTGTGCCTCGGTCGTATGCAGTCCTGATTGTGGTGCTCACCTGTACGGCGCCAAACACGCATACGACCATCATTGGCACCAAGGCAGAAGCGACTCTCATCGCTGAAGACGACACGTCTCCATTCGTCCCTCCATTCACGCCTGTCGCGACACCACTGGAGGCGGGCTTCACGATGTTGGGGCGTGAGCGGAAGACGGCCTACCGGTGTGCAGGACCGTAGCCCAGCTTCATGGAGACGGTTGCGAATGGTCCTCGCCGATACCCCAGGAGCAACAGTGTCCCTAATTTGCAGGGAAGTGGCGGTGCGGTCCCCTACGGCACTGCGTAGGATCCTACGGTCTTGGCGTGCATCCGTGCGTCGCTGTGGTCCGGTCCCAGGTCGACGGGCACGTGCACCTTCCGCCGACCACTGGCGACAACATCGATGTACTGTGAAAACCTCACGCCCCACGTGATGAGCAATTCGGCGGTACGTCCACCCGGCCTCCCGCATGCCCACTATACGCCCTCACTCAAAGTCCAACTGCACATACGGTTCACGTCCACGCTGTCGCGGCATGCTACCAGTGTTAAAGACTGCGATGGAGCTCCGTATGCCACGGCAAACTGGCTGACACTGACGGCGGCGGTGCACAAATGCTGCGCAGCTAGCGCCATTCGACGGCCAACATCGCGGTTCCTGGTGTGTCCGCTGTGCCGTGCGTGTGATCATTGCTTGTACAGCCCTCTTGCAGTGTCCGGAGCAAGTATGGTGGGTCTGACACACCGGTGTCAATGTGTCCTTTTTTCCATTTCCAGTAGTGTATTTGCTTATAAGAAAATTAAAGAAAGTTCAAGGGAGTACACTCTGTCCTCCACCGGCTCTAATGTAAGTAGCATTGAACCTTATTTAGTCCTCATATAATGAAATACACGCATGGCGAATGACCAGCAATCGTAAGAACTTGTCAGGTCAGAACGCTGTTCACAGTATGAGGAATCGAATTAGTTATTATCAGTATCACAACATGACATCTCGTGGAAATCGGGTTTTCTGCCGGATATCAGCGTCTTCCAAACACGATATTTCGACGTCATTAATTGACGTCTTCATCAGGTGTTCCCGAAGTCTCAGGGAACACCTGATGAAGACGTTAGGTAATGACGTCGAAATATCGTGTTTGGAAGACGCTGATATCCGGCAGAAAACCCGATTTCCACGAGATGTCATCAAATCACCGGGAAGAAATTAGTATCACAACATGCTTAATACCTACCATTAATTTTCTTTTGGGTGGATGGGGGAGGGGGAGAAATTGGTCTCTGTGTTTGGCTGCCCCATCCACATTTTGCTCAGACCCATATTTTATTTTGGTAAAAGTTGATAGTTTCGACTGCTGACAACCGCCGCAATCTAATGATGTGTTATACAAGACTCAATTTAATATCATATATTGTACCAAATTACGATTTTTCGTAATCATAGTGTTAAATGCCTTCAACAACTATTTTTATTTCAAATATCACTACATATTTTCGTTTAAATTGCCGTGGAGCATCTAACGCTGTTGAAGGTACGCGGAATCGAATAAGTTATTATCAGTACCACAACATGCTTAATTTAACTTCATTGCTGGAAATAAGAGACACCAAATTTCATCATGAACCATAGCAGCTAATCGATACATTGTGCCTGAGATCGAATTTTTATGAGATTTTTATTTATGCGATAAAAATATGATTTGGTAACGTTTGTTTCTGTTTGTTACTGTTCACGAAAAACATCGAAATATGAAACAGTAGCTGGCAATGTACGGACTGGAGACGTACTGAAAATGGCACAAATAATGAAAGCACTGGTTTAGATTTAGCAGTTCCTCTTTTACGGAATATGCGTCGAATAAAACGAACAACTGGCTCATACCCAATATTTCAAGTGTTAAAAACACTAATTTCATATAGGACTTCGGGAAGCGGCATAAGCCCTGCTGGAATGTAAACAGATCAGCATTTTAACTATTTATTTATTTATTTAGCGTATGGCAAGTACAAATCACGTTTATAGAGAAATAAGGTGTCACAATAACTTTATAACTTTGGCACTAAAAGCAAGGCATAAAGAATTAAATACAGTTATGTCATGAACAACATAATTATAATAAGAGATTAACATTTAGGTATTTAATATATTGAACTGCACTTCGTGTCGCATCCAGGAAGTCCGTTGTTTGACCTGAGTAGGCTTTCAGAGGGCACCCTGCAATGATGTGCCGGATCGTCTGCTTCTAAGCGCGCAGTCGCACTTTGGGGATGGTGCTCTTCCCCATTTGTGTAGAGAGTCCACATATCGACCGTGACCCGTCCTGATCCTGTTGAGGATGGTCCCGGTTTTACGTGGTAAGCCAAAGCCTGGAGGTCTGTTCGACAGTTTCAGTAAGGTGTTTACCTGTGGTGGTGCTGATTCTTCCCATTCCACTTTCCAACGCTCTTCAAGACAGAAACCATTTTCCTCCAGATGTTTGGCCCTTATAAGAGGTGGATGTCTAGAGCGCAATCTATCTCTGTCAATGCCATTGCTCAAAGTGTGAATCGGAATTTGTTGGTTGTCTTGTATTTTTTTAAATTCTCTGAGAAGCGCATGTTCTCTTCGTAAGTAAGGTGGCGTTACAGGGCTCAGTACAGGTAGCCAGTGAATGGGGGTTGATTTTATTGTACCTGAAATAATCCTCGTAGTTTGGTTCAGTACTGTGTCCACCATCTTGGTGTGAGCGCTCTTTCGCCAAACAGGGGAACAGTACTCTGCTGCAGAGTGGACAAGTCCCATAGCAGAGCATCGCAAGGTAGAGGCGGAGGATTTTTGCAGCAGTGTTGATGAGGTGTAGTTTGTAGCTCAGGGTTCTATCTAATGTCACTCCCAGGTATTTTGGATTTTTATTATAAGGCAGAATATTGTTATCAAAATATATCTTAAGGCGTCTGTTAGCCAATTTATTATTCAAGTGGAAACACATAGCCTCAGTTTTAGTTGGACAAGGTTGTAGTCTCCATTCACGAAAGTACGTTCCCAGCAAGGACAAGTCGCTTGTCAGGACAGTCTCAGTATGCTCCATATCTCGATGTTGTGTAGCTATGGCTCAGTCATCTGCATATCCAAACTTTTCAGATTTAGTATTAGGCATATCGGCTATATACATGCAGAAAAGTAGCGGAGACAGGACTGATCCTTGGGGCAAGGCATTATTGAGCTTCATTGTTTTGCTCCTATAATTTCCAAGTATCACCTGGAATGGTCTGTTGCAGAACATCTCATTGGTAAGGTTAGCCATTTTCAATCACGGCACGATGCGGAGTAGTTTGTAAATCAGGCCTTGCCTCCATACAGTATCATAAGCCGCTGTCAGGTCTATGGAAGCCTGCCTCGATGTAGGAAGTTAGTGAGAGGACTTGATCTGTGCAGCTCCTGTTTGGCCTGAAGCCTGCTTGTTCCACAGGGATACACTTTCGAATATCTGGACTCATTCTGTTACATATAAGTCTCTCCATTAGTTTGTAGATCATGCTTTTTTTGTCATCAGTCTACTGACTTGTTTGATGCGGCCCGCCACGAATTCCTTTCCTGTGCTAACCTCTTCATCTCAGAGTAGCACTTGCAACCTACGTCCTCAGTTATTTGCTTGACGTATTCCAATCTCTGTCTTCCTCTACAGTTTTTGCCCTCTACGGCTTCCTTTAGTACCATGGAAGTCATTCCCTCATGTCTTAGCAGATGTCCTATCATCCTGTCCCTTCTCCTTATCAGTGTTTTCCACATATTCCTTTCCTCTCCGATTCTGCGTAGAACCTCCTCATTCCTTACCTTATCAGTCCACCTAATTTTCCACATTCGTCTATAGCACCACATCTCTATTGCTTCGATTCTCTTCTGTTCCGGTTTTCCCACAGTCCATGTTTCACTACCATACAATGCTGTACTCCAGACGTACGTCCTCAGAAATTTCTTCCTCAAATTAAGGCCGGTATTTGATATTAGTAGACTTCTCTTGGCCAGAAATGAATTTTTTGCCATAGCGAGTCTGCTTTTGATGTCCTCCTTGCTCCGTCCGTCATTGGTTATTTTACTGCCTAGGAAGCAGAATTCCTTAACTTCATTGACTTCGAGACCATCAATCCTGATGTTAAATTTATCGCTGTTCTCATTTCTACTACTTCTCATTACCTTCGTCTTTCTCCGATTTACTCTCAAACCATACTATGTACTCATTAGACTGTTCATTCTGTTCAGCAGATCATTTAATTCTTCTTCACTTTCACTCAGGATAGCAATGTCATCAGCGAATCGTATCATTGATATCCTTTCAACTTGTATTTTATTTCCATTCGTGAACCTTTCTTTCATTTCCATCATTGCTTCCTCGATGTACAGATTGAAGAGTAGGGGCGAAAGGCTACAGCCTTGTCTTACACCCTTCTTAATACGAGCACTTCGTTCTTGATCGTCCACTCTTATTATTCCCTCTTGGTTGTTGTACATATTGTATATGACCCGTCTCTCCATATAGCTTACCCCTACTTTTTTCAGTATCTCGAACAGCTTGCACCATTTTGTATTGTCGAACGCTTTTTCCAGATCGACAAATCCTATGAACGTGTCTTGATTTTTCTTGAGCCATGCTTCCATTATTAGCCGTAACGTCAGAATTGCCTCTCTCGTGCCTTTGCTTTTCCTAAAGCCAAACTGATCGTCACCTAGCGCATTCTCAATTTTCTTTTCCATTCTTCTGTATATTATTCTTGTAAGCAGCTTCGATGCATGAGCTGTTAAGCTGATTGTGCGATAATTCTCGCACTTGTCAGCTCTTGCCGTCTTCGAAATTGTGTGGATGATGCTTTTCCGAAAGTCAGATGGTATGTCGCCAGACTCATATATTCTACACACCAACGTGAATAGTCGTTTTGATGCCACTTCCCCTAATGATTTTAGAAATTCTGATGGAATGTTATCTATCCCTTTTGCCTTATTTGACCGTAAGACCTCCAAAGCTCTTTCAATTTCCGATTCTAATACTGGATCCCCTATCTCTTCTAAATCGACTCCTGTTTCTTCTTCTATCACATCAGACAAATCTTCACCTTCATAGAGACTTTCAATGTATTCTTTCCACCTATCTGCTCTCCCCTCGGCATTTAACAGTGGAATTCCCGTTGCACTCTTAATGTTACCACCGTTGCTTTTAATGTCACCAAAGGTTGTGTTGACTTTCCTGTATGTTGAGTCTGTCCTTCCGACAATCATATCTTTTTCGATGTCTTCACATTTTTCCTGCAGCCATTTCGTCTTAGCTTACCTGCACTTCCTATTTATTTCATTCCTCAGCGACTTGTATTTCTGTATTCCCGATTTTACCGGAACATGTTTGTACTTACTCCTTTCATCAATCAACTGAAGTATTTCTTCTGTTACCCATGGTTCCTTCGCAGCTACCTTCTTTGTAACTATGTTTTCCTTCCCAACTTCTGTGATGGCCCTTTTTAGAGATGTCCATTGCTCTTCTACTGTGCTGCCTACTGCGCTATTCCTTATTGCTGTATCTATAGCGTTAGAGAACTTCAAACATATCTCGTCATTCCTTAGAACTTCCGTATCCTATTTCTTTGCGTATTGATTCTTCCTGACTAATTGTCTCGAACTTCAGACTACTCTTCATCACTACTATATTGTGATCTGAGTCTATATCTGCTCTTTGGTACGCCTTACAATGCAATATCTGATTTCCGAATCTCTGTCTGACCATGATGTAATCTAATTGAAACCTTCCCGTATCTCCCGGCCTTTTCCAAGTACACCTCCTCCTCTTGTGATTTTTGACCAGGGTATTCGCTATTACTAGCTGAAACTTGCTACAGAACTCAATTAGTCTTTCTCCTCTTTCATTCCTTGTCCCAAGCCCATATTCTCCTGTAACCGTTTCTTCAACTCCTTCCCCTACAACTGCATTCCAGCCGCCCATGACTATTAGATTTTCGTCCCCCTTTACATACTGCATTACCCTTTAAATATCCTCATACACTTTCTCTATCTGTTCATCTTCAGCTTACGACGTCGGCATGTATACCTGAACTATCGTGTCGGTGTTGGTCTGCTGTCGATTCTGATTAGAACAACCCGGTCACTGAACTGTTCACAGTAACACACCCTCTGTCCTACATTCCTATTCATAACGAATACTACACCTGTTATACCATTTTCTGCTGCTGTTGATATTACCCGATACTCATCTGACCAGAAATCCTTGTCTTCCATCCACTTCACTTCACTGACCCCTACTACATCTAGATTGAGCCTTTGCATTTCCCTTTTCAGATTTTCTAGTTTCCCTACCACGTTTACGCTTCTGACATTCCATGCCCCGACTCGTAGAACGTTATCATTTCGTTGATTATTCAATCTTTTTCGCATGGTAACCTCCCCTTTGGCAGTCCCCTCCCGGGGACTGTTCCGAAATCTTTTGCCAATGGAGAGATCATCATGACACTTCTTCAACTACAGGCCACATGTCCTGTGGATACACGCTACGTGTCTTTAATGCAGTGGTTTCCATTGCCTTCTGCATCCTCATGTCATTGATCATTGCTGATTCTTCCGCCTTTAGGGGCAATTTCCCACCCCTAGGACAAGAGAGTGCTCTGAATCTCTATCCGCTCCTCCGCCCTCTTTGACAAGGCCGTTGGCAGAATGAGGCTGACTTCTTATGCCGGAAGTCTTCGGCCGCCAATGCTGATTATTTATCACAATTTAGGCAGTGGCGGGGATCGAACCCAGGACCGAAGACGTTTTTGATTATGAATCAAAGACGCTACCTTTAGACCACGATATGGCACCGACGATATGCTAAGAAGGGCAATTGGGCGATAGCTATTTGGTTGGTCATTCGGTTTACCTGGTTTCAGTATCGCTATGATTTTTGCTTTCTTAGGGGTATTTGGTATTCTTCCAGTTTCCATCATGCTGGAGAAGAACTGTGCAAGCCATAATTTTGCAAATTCACGGCAGTGAATCAGAAACTCTGGATAAATTCCATCAAAACCCTGGGCTTTCCGTGGCTTGATGTCTCTTAGAGCCAGTGTATTGTCTTCAATTGAGAAGGGCTGCGAGTGCAGTGAATTGTTTCCTACTAAAGATTTCAACTTTTTAAGCTCCTTTTTAACTTTTATGGTATGAGCTCCATCCCCTGGAGCTCTAGAGGTTTTACTGATGTGTACCGCAACTGTGTTTGGAGAAATAGAGCTGGTTGGTCGTTGGTTCCTGCTACTGCCACAAAGCTTCCGAAGTAGCGACCACGCTTTTCTGCTTGATTTTGTGAAGTACATTTCCTCAACAGTCTCTATCCACTTAGTGCGCCTGGCAGCGTCCAGACTGTGCAATAAGTCATCTGCAATCTCCCTATCCCCATGCTCTAGGAACTGTTTATAGAGGCGCTCACTCTCTTCGTTCCACCCTGACACGTATTCTTTTCTAAATCCCCGGGGAATGCTGTTCTTAGCTGAACTGATGACTGCTCCCACAAATCTTTTGTAATATTTATAAGTTGGATCTATACATTTAAGGCGTTTATCAAGTTTTTCTGAGAAAGTAGCCCTGACCGCTTTCCCAAAGTTCCAACTGGGCCGAGGATAAGAGGAAATTAGGGAGAAATTAAGGCCAATTTCTATGAGCACCGGACGATGTAGAGAGTGAGGGAAGTCCCCAAGTATTCTGCGGGAGGCTGGTATAGGTATGTTATTAGTGTCGGCCGTAACAAAGCATAGTACAGGGTGGGTTTCAGTTCCCCATGCAGCTGACTTAAATGCACTTTGGTCTTTGGCGTCAAAGATTAGCTGTGTATTGCAATCTTCAGCCCATTTCACCAAGTCTTCACCATTCTGGTCAGATGTGCGGTATTTCCACAGTTCGTGGTGGCTGTTGAAGTCACCCACATATATTGTGGTGTGAGGCAGGGGTTGTATAACTTGAGGAGGCCACGAGTGGCCTGGAGGTTTGTAGATGTTGTTTACTGTTACTTCACCTACTTTTACAGTAACTTCGTGGATATCACATGTGGTAGATGTAGAAATAAGGACTGCATCCTCTATGTCCTTTCCAACGTTCGTTGCTGTACCATAATACCTGTGATGTGTAGCACCTATCAGGTCATAGCCCGTTATTTTCCCTCTTGATCTTAGCTGCTCATCGTTTTCTGTATGGGTCTTCTGGATTGCAACTATGTCAATGTTGTATAATGTTAAAATATTATGCATGTATTGGCATTTGGCTTTACTTATGCCTTCAATATTAATTTGGCAGACTCGTACGATCGGTCCGAGCTGCCTAATCAAGTTGCCGTCAGAAGGACACTCAGCATTCCGTTTTCTGTGAGTCATCGTGATTTGATTACGACCAGGAGATCGTTTACCGATTGTCTGGTCGCCGGTGTGGTGCTAGTTCATTTGGCGTTACCCAGGGTGCACGTGCAGTTTTCAGCTACAGACGCGAACTAGCTTTACAACCCAGCATTTTAACTGTACAGACAATGGAGTGGCCAGTTCAAGCTCCTCGAGCTAGGAAAAGACCAGGTTATGGGTCTGTAGTCTCCACCAGTTTTAAATGTTTAAAAATATTATCGTTATTGAAACCTACAATTACGGATAAAGCTAAGTAAGGCAAAAGCTTAGGTCCCGTGTACCATGATGTGTCATTTACTGTAATATTTTATTGACATAAATACCTCTGAAACACATAGGCCTTTGGCACGAACTGTAGATTGAAGAAACTGTCGAAAGATAGGAATTTAAGGAAATGGAACCTGCATAAATTGAAAGAACCAGAGGTTGTAGAGAGTGTCAGAGGCAGCATTAGGGAAAGACTGACAAGAGCAGGAATATAATAGAAGAGAATGGGCGGCTTTGGAAGATGAAATAGTCAAGGCAGCAAAGGATCAAGTAGGTAAATATAAAAATGCTGTAAACGAAGCAGGCGAAAGGGAATACAAACACCTACGTAATGAGATTGACAGGAAGTGCAAAATGGCTAAGCAGTAATGGCTAGAGAACAAATGTATGGGTCTAGAAGCGTATAATACTAGAGGAAAGATAGATGCCGCTTACAGGGAAATAAAAGCGACCTTTGGAGGAAAGATGACCACCTGTATGAATATCGAGACCTCAGATGGCAAACTAGTCCTAAGCAAAGAAGGGTAAGCAGAAAGGTGGAAGGAGTGTATAGAGGTCTAGGGTCTATACAAGGGAAAATATTTGACGACAATCTTGTAAAAATTTAAGAGGTCGTAGATGAAGATGAGGTGCGAGATATGGTACTGCGAGAAGAATTTGACAGAGCACTGAAAGACCTAACTCGATATGGCAGTAAACGTCATTGCATCACAAGTGCTGATAGCCATCTCGTGTGCAAGATGTATGAGGCAAGCGATAGACCCTCAGACGTCAAGAAGAATGTAGTATTTCAAATTCCAAAGAAAGCATGTGCTGGCAGGTGTCAATATTATCGAACCATCAATTTAATAAGTCACGTTTGCAAAAAAGGAACACCAATTCCTTACAGACGAATGGGACAACTGGTAGAAGCCGACAAGATCAGTTTGGAATCCGGAGAAATGTAGGAACATGCGAGACAATACTGACCTTACGACTTCTCATAGAAGACAGGTTAAGGAAAGGCAAATCTAAGTTTATAGCATCTGTAGACTTAGAGGAAGCTTTTGATAATGTTGACTGGAATTCTCTCTTTCAAATTCTAAAGGAGTCCGGGGTAAAAAACATTAAGGGAAAGGCTATTTACAGTTTGTAAAGAAGCCGGATGGCAGAGTCGAGTGGAATGAAAGGGAAACAGTGGTTGGGAAGAGATTGAGACAGTATTGTAGCCTATCCCCAGTGTTATTCAATCTGTACACTGAGCAAGCAGTGAAGCAAACAGAAGAAAAATTTGGAGGACGAATTAATTTCCAGGGAGAAGAAATAAAAACTTTATTGTTTGCACTAACACTAATTCTGTCAGAGACAGAGAAGGACTTGGAAGAGCAGTTGAACGGAAAGAACAGCGTCTTGAACGATGATATAAGATTAACATCAGCAAAAGCACAATGAGATAATGGAATGTTGTCGAATTATATCAGGAGATGGTGAGAGAATTAGATTAAGAAATGAGACACTTAAAGTAGTAAATGGGTTTTGTTATTTGGGAAGTAGGGAAATTTGCTGACGTCGAGTACAGATTTAAGTGTCAGGAAGTCTTTTGTAAAAGTACTTATAATTTTATGGAGTGTATCCTTTTATGGAAGTGGTTCTACAGAAAAATACTGAAGATTAGATGGGTCGATCAAATCACTAATGGGAAAATACTGAAAAGAGTTGTGAAGAAAAGAAATTTGTGGCACAACCTAACTAGATGAAGGGATCAGTTGGTAGAACACATTCTGAAACCTCAAGGGAATACTGATTCAATGCTGGAGGGAGCTTGAAGGGGTAAAAATCGTAGGGGGAGGCCGAGAGATGAAAACAGCAAGTAGATTCAGAAGGACATAGTTACTCGAAGACGAAGAGACCTGCACAGGATAAGGTAGCATGGAGAGCTCCATCAAATCGGTCTTTGGACTGAACACCGCTCAACAATAACAGTGATAACAATAACAACAACAAGATTCAATTCGTTGTATAATAGCTGGACATATTACATAAATGTAACACGGTTCTGTCATTAGCTCGATTTTCACGGATCAGCTACTTGCAAGCTGCTGTACCATATTTTATTATATTAAAAGTGTTTTACAGTTTTTATATCTTGTTCAGTTCAGTGTTGAATGTCTCTGTATTTTGCTCCATTGTTACAGTATTTTCCATAATTCCACGGTACTTCGTTGTAATTCCAGTGTAGTTCGCCGTTCTGTGTGAGGGTACGAGACTTTCAAGATATTTTGTAGCCAAAATTCGGAAATAAATAACTACGTTGAGTGGAAGTGAAATCTCGTGTTAGTTTTGAATATAAATAACAAGGTTTATTAGTACAATTATAAGCACTTTCGTTATCCAGAATAATCATTCAGAATATAAAGTTTTAATTATGTAAGAGTATTTATTAGGGGACCAATCCTTTTTTTAGTATTTTATTATTTGGACGAAGTATTCCACCTGATCTCTGTGGCGTTCCAAAAGAGTTGAAGACATACTTGGAGGCTTGACTCGCAAAGTAGTCAAAGGCGACTATGAATCATCTGCGCTAGCCTCGCTGTTAAAGAATACCAATGACCAGAAGTTTGTATCAGTAACGTATATATGTATGTATCGAATAAACTCTTCGTTATTCATGGAAAGAAGGTCACCTATGACAATATTCTTATCATGTAACATGCTTGTATTTAAAGACGGAATAAAAGCCTTAAAAGGTAGGAGTTGTCAAGTCCAGGTTTATAGTAAAAAATTAGGTTGTTCTACAATTAAGAATATTCAAGAAGTCGGGGGTTCTCAGAGCACTCCGAGCTGAAGAGCGCTATGAGGGAACTGAACCCTCGAACCTGTCACTACATTCTGCTGTGCTGTTGTTGTACAGTACAGATTTTAACATTTACTTTCCAGTCTCTAAAATAAGATTTAAATGTTTTACAGCTTCTTAAGCGCTAGTGATAATTGCCTGCCATCGATGCTAATACTGCCAGAGTGCCGATTTGTTGGCATGCTGTGTACTCTCATTTACCTTTTAAAATTCAACATTCAGTCTGTGAACACCGGTCGTGATCGAATTTTGAGGAGTATCTCAGTACAATATTGATAATCGACAATTTTGCTACTACGTTTACGTGTGGTGACTTCGTGCTCCTTAGTATTTGTGTAAATGCTGTTAATTTTTTTGTGTAGTGTTCTTATGTAGCACAGTTTTGTGTTACGTTTTATTTACGTAAGTTTTCACAGCTATTTATTTTTAAAAAATGAGTCCAAGCAGAGGGCGTACACAATAGATTTCATGATCTGTTGAAATTATTAGGACTAGAGTTTTCTTTAAAGAAAGAAGCAGCAGTACAGGAAGTCACAATGTTGTTCTTGCTAGTATTTTAAATGAATCAAGGTTTCTTTGAGCACAAGTGTTATGTAACACTGAAGTCTGTGGATGAGACAATCTGTAATGTCCTCTGCAGATATTTGATTGATTGATTGATATATTCATATATTCATATGTAGAACAGTATAAGTTGCATCGATGTCGTCAATTGTTGGTACATGTTTTTTATAAAATAAACGCTAATGGAATCTTACAAGTTTTACAGTTCTTGTAATTTGTCTCACCATTTTTGTAATTGTGTCATTTAGTATTACTTAATGTGTGCGGTATTCATGAATGTTAAGTGGGTATCTGTGATCATTATAAATATTCGTTCACAATAAAATAGCTCTTACTAAATACATATGATTTTAACTTTTGGTTGAAGGTATCAAGTTTGTTCATACATTTAAATTTTTGTGCCACCTGTTTCACAGTTATAGGCCATTACATAGCAAACTTTTCTGTGTCTTTGACTTTTCTTTCCTTTTTAGGTATAAGTCGTCACTAAATCTAGTTTCATTATTATGTATTGAGGTGTTTGTAGTTTGCAGAAGAGTATTTTCTGTTATTTACATTATAACCTAGAAACCGTATTCACATTGGACAGTCAGATGCACTTCATTAATTTATTTTTATTAGTTTTTTAATAAGTTTTGAAATGATGGACTGCAAAGAGCCTGTCTTCTACATTTTCCACACCACTATCTTTAAATGTTTATCATCTTTCTAAAAAGTAATAATAATTGCATTTATGTCAATTTCCTCAAAAATTTATTTAGATCTAATGGACAGCAAAGATTTTTTTTAAAATTAAGCAATAGTCAGAAATGGCACTGAAATGTGCATTTTATTTGATTAAATGAAGAAATTAACAACATAAATCCCATACCCAGACTCTGCACATTTTCTGTACATATTAGCGAAATATGAAGAATTGTGCTCAAAAGACTCTTTCAGTGAAGAGTCAATAGCTGATGGCACAACTCCTATGACAGCACTAAGTGAAACAAGGCAAATGAAATGGATCGAAACCTTGAAGGAAATGGACATGCAGTTAAACTGCATGGAATCTGATCAGGAAGTTTCGCAGGGGCCCAAAAGAAAGCAAAGAAATAGCTGGAGTTTTAACACTTTAGCAAATTGCGCATGAACTTCTACTGAATGGCAGGTCCATTAGAAAAAGTGAGAACCTGTATCCACACAGAAATCTACAACTTCTCTTCTGACTTCACAGTGAGAGAACACAGTGAGGGTATAAACTATAGGAAAAATGGAAAGGCGGCTAGTGTTGACGATGCGTGTGTGGAAAAGGTAAAGCATCTCGGATCAAATGCCGAAAATTTGGTGTTAAGCCTATTTAACCGCTTCCGAGAAACTTTAAAATTCCTAAAATATGGAGGTAATCCAGAGGAAGAGCACCTATAAAAAGGAAAAGAATATGATTCCTTAAGCAACCACCGGCCTACATCCCTTCTGTTTTTCTTCTTCAAACTGTGTGAAAGGCTGATCCTGAATTAGTAACATCGTTGATTCAAAGTTGATTCTGCAGCAAGCTGGATTCAGGCCACGTAAATCTTGTAATGGCCATATCTTGTCACTGACAGAACATACAGAGGAGGAATATGAAAATAAATCAGTAAAGGCCTGCCTCTGATCGATCTAGGTGCCGCTTATGATACAGTGAACCATAGAAAAGCATTACACAAAATTTTTGGCATTGCTAGAGACCATCACAAGTAAACATTATGGAGTCCTTGTTGCACCCCACAAGGAAAAAAAATCTCAGAAGGAAGCAGAAAAGCGGCCTTGCTCAGCGAAGTATTCTAGCTCCCATGCCGTTCAATATATATATATATATATATATATATATATATATATATACGAACGATCATCCAATACCCAAAGATATGAGGCATTTGGGTATCACAGCGCAAGGAAGAACTTTTAAGGAAGTATAGGTAATGGTGGAGAATACCCTAGAAGCTGCGTCAATATTGTAACTGGAATGGGTCTAGCCTTGAGCACACAGGCCAGCCGAGATACCTCGGAGTAACGCTTGACAGATACATAAAACATACTGCAAAAACAAATCTCAGGAACAGTATCCTTAAAAATATAACTGGCAATAAGCCGGGCTCCAAAGCTAGTAGAACTACCGCTTTAGCACTTTGCTTCTCTGCAACTGAGTACGTGAGCCCTGTTTGGTCTAGACTGGCGGTTGCACAGAATATCAATACAACCCTTCACGACACTTATAGGCTAGTCACAGGATGCATAAAGACCACTCCACTAGAAAAGTTCTACCAAGCTTCAGGTTTTAGTAGCCTCGAGTCCAGTAGGGTAGCTTATGAACGTAACGATTAGTTCAAAAATATATTTGATGCGCGCCATCCACTGTGAGGTAGCATTAACGGATTGAAAAGACTAAAGACATCGGTTCCTCAATTACAGCTTTCATCAAACCCCCCTGTCTCCTACCCTGTTTCTGAACATCCACCAAGTGGTGTTCAATTAAACAACAAGCCTTGGAAAATGCTAAATCTTGTACGGACTGGCGTACTCCCGGAAAAAGTCAATCTTATAAAATGGAACCTATTAGAACCTGATGACAATAAACTCGACTTTGGACAAGTACAAAACATGGAACATCTTATATCATGCCGAAACTGTCCTACACATTGCTCACTAGACGACCTCTGGCTAAGTAAGCCTGAAGAGTGAGTTAGCCCAGTATTTTGCTGCGAAATTCACAGTTCCAGGGACGAAAAAGAAAAGTAAGTCTTTAAATTAAGTATAGTGTTCTTAAGAGAAATTTTTATTCCGTACGTCATAATCAGTTTAAAGTGTAGAAGTATACAGATATGTGAATACCATAATAAAATTCATAAATTTGTAGGTAATCTGAACTTTTTCATATTTTTAAACTGAATACGACGCGATAAGTGGCAATTGAAAGAGAATGATACATGACATTATAAAAATATTTGACTTTTTAGTAGTCATTACTATAAAATTACTGGGCTAACTCAGTCTTCAGGCTTGCTTAGCCAGAGGCCGTCTGGTGAGCAAGGTGTAGGACAGTTTCGGCGTGTTGAAGGTGTTCAATGCTTTGTACTTCTCCACAGTCGCATCATTATAAAATTATACACAGCAAAGGGGTTACGAAAAATATCGTTTTTCAATCGAAAAAATCATGGTGCGTCTCTACAGTATAGTATTTTTATGACACCAGGCCCACCTCCTCAGACCAAAATCCTGGATTCGGCCCTGGATTACAGCACTATTAAAACAACAGTGAGAAAAAGAGATGGCCCTGTTCAGAAAGCATGCGATATTCAGAAGTCAGTCTGTGGCGGTTCTTGTGTGTCATCAACATCGACAAGTGCAATGAATATGGATGATATAATACTCTATGGTACTCTGCGGATTGAATTCACTCTGTTTCTTTTAACAGTTGCATTGATTTGATTTTGTAAATGACACTGACAATATTATACACATTTATAATGCATTATTCAAACTACAACTTCTCCAGGATAATTATTTGGACCAAATTGCACAAGAATTCCACCAGACGTAGTGTAATAATGTTGACTGTAAGCTGTGTTCATATAACTAAAATTACAGATCTTACATCTAGAGCTTTTATAATTTTTTTTGTCTTCGATGGATTTAATTATTGTTAGCAAATTGGTCATGAAAAGGAACCACAGAATACCACCCGCACACAACACTGATGTATGCTACCAGAAATATTTTTCTCCGTGATTCGTGCGTAGTTTAATTTTGGCGTCATACATCAGCAATTAAATCTTATTCAACAATAAATACCATGAGCACTGTTCTCAGAAAATGCAGTCTGATTCGATTAATTTTTTCTTTTATAAATAGAGTTCAGTACCATCGGTGCACATTTATTTCTTACACATCGGAATATTGAAAGTTTTCAGTTTCAAATAATTTAAGTATGCCGCTGTAATAAAAGTTAAGATGGCGACCAACAAAAGATAGCGGATTTCTTTTTTAATTAAGATTTTCCTTTTCCCAATAAATCATTTAAATTGATGTCACCAATAAAAAAAATTGTTAAATTGTTTTTCAAATTAGTTTAACACAAACCTATGCTATTTTCAACTAGAAGTACAGACGAAGTTGCTATATAATCGCAACAAACAATGGCTGCGCTTCTTGCAGCTCAAATCGATTCGCGTCTCGAATCGGCTATGTACATCAGAAGAAGACGACAAAAGGGTACCAAACAAAAGAAAAGAATGACATAGATTAACAAAGAATGTGAGACAAATATTGTCTCTGTTTTACATAATTATCATCTTTTTAAGAAATAATTACGTAATTGAAGGAATATTATCCACACGTTCATATTCCACTCATAATAAAAAAATACATATATCGTGGATTTTATAAGTCTAGCATCTTGTTTGTTGACTGACAAAGAAACTTTGATGAAGACTGACAAATTACACATGAAAATTGACGGCAGTAATATTAAATGAGTATCTCATTAACTTAATCTATAAAGAAACGCTATGGGAATCTGCTTAACACTGTGAGTTACATGAAACGCTGTCTGTAACTACTTGCCAAAGATACCAAGTTTACATTTGGAAACCCCTGGAGGTTATTAATCTTGCTAGCCGATTGCAATAACTACTGTTACAGATGATATAAAGAAAGCGGAGGGAGAAACATGCCTTCATGCGAGAAGTATTAGTCATCTCTCTCATTATATCTTTTTTTAAGTAAAGCGAACTATAATATCTCTAGTCCTACGAAAAGAGTCTGCTCTATATTCAGCCGACGCCTTTCAAGGGATAAGGATGACAGGAATATCGAATACAGACGAGAGATATTTTCGTGTGGTTTTGAACCTATGAACAGTATACGGCCGCATAAGTGTTTCTAGGTGATGACTTACTGATTTTTGCGTTCGAAACCAGCAATGTGACGCATGCTTCACTAGAACTGCAGCTAACTGAATTTGAGAAAGTCAGCAGTTCATTCCTGGTTCATTCCACACTAATTAGACTGATTTTATGAATCATCACCGCCTGACCAACGACAGTTTGAATGAAATTTTTCACATATGCTCTTTATAGAATAAAAATAAGCAGTGAAAAGTTAGAACTCCACATACAAAAAATTAAGGGTTTTGGAGGTTGTCAGTAGAACACTGCAATGTATGGGAGCTCCGCGACTGTTTTCACTATTTAAGACATGAAGGTATCACAGACATTGGCTACGAGCAGACATTGATTTAATCAACGGGGAAGTTGGAAATTTATGCCGGACCTGGAGGCGTGCTGGGGTAGCTCGTGCAGTTACCATGACCACTTTGCCCGGATGGCGCAGTGTTCAGTCCATTTACCTAGTAAGCAGCAGACCCCAGTTCGAATTTCAACCCGGCACAAATTTTCCGCATTCCCCATTGATTTAATCAATGCCTGCTCGCAGCCAATGTCTGGAACTCCTTTGTGTCTTAATTCATAGTGGCTGCTGGGCCAAAATGGTGTCTCTTCTGTTGGACGTATATATCTTTGCACTAATTTAACATCGTTAAAAATGGAATTCGTAGAAACGAAACGAGGTTTTGGATCAGATGGGCGAGGTTTTGTTGCCGTCGCACTGATGGTAATTTTAAGTGTCACTTATTCATAGTTTTTGTGCTACATGAGATCAAATTTAGGAAAAAGACATTCTGACTATTACTCAATTGTTTCGTGCCAGTAACAATTTTTGAAGAAAGTATAATGAGTGTTTTGTAGAAGTTCTCCATACGAGTTGCTTGTTATCATTCTACCGAACCACAGATGCTATTCATAGGTGTTGTAGAAGTAACTGACGTTTAAACATTACCTCAATCTTATTTCAAATGTGTATATACGTCCTACTTAAATTTTTTAGTTATGTTTTATTAAAAATAGCTAGTGGTTTTATTCTGGAAAAGATTTATTTCTTTTGAATAATCTCCGGAAAAAATGTAAAAACAGAGCTTTTGCAACCTTCTGCTAAAAGAGTCGTAAGAACATTACATATAGGCTACAAGGTGGGTCAAAAGTCATGGAGGGATTATAACTTTTTGTTTATTCTTTTCCCCTTTCATTTGTTTCACTTTGTTGGAAAGGAAGTAAGGGAGTTTGATCATCCGTGATCTCTAAGTCTGTGAAATCTTAGTGGAAACTAATGACAAATAAAAGTATTATTCACCATTATAACCACTTAGTGACTATTGGCATACTATACATTGTGTCACAGAGGAGTGGTCAAAATCCAGGGATATGACCGGAAGGCTCATTTGAAGCGAGAAACCTTGTTTGCACATGTGCCCTAATCCGAATGGTTTCAGTGATAGAACACATTTAAAATACATTTATTTATGGGCTAGTGCCGCGAACGTGTCTTACTTACCAAACCTCTCTGACTTTTCATTGCAGCTCGGTGTTCTTCGTTGTTTTCAACCGCTTTGCTTTGGAAGTCTTTCTGCTATTAAAATATGCCGTTAATCGGGCAGTTGTCCATGATGAGACGTAAGTTACGTTGTGCGAGTGACTGTATCAGAGAAAAGCATCGGTTAACTGTGAAACTTCCTG
The DNA here is from genome assembly GCF_023897955.1 of Schistocerca gregaria. Lineage (NCBI taxonomy): Eukaryota > Metazoa > Arthropoda > Insecta > Orthoptera > Acrididae > Schistocerca > Schistocerca gregaria. Next base: position 282,653,592 of record NC_064920.1, on the reverse strand, counting down.
GCAGATTAAAGCTGTGTGCCAGACCGAGACTCTAACTCACGATCTTTTCTTTTTGCGGGCAAATGCTCGACCTTCTGAGCTGTCCAAGCACGACTCATGAAACGTCCTTACAGCTTTGCTTCCGCCAGTACCTCGTCTCCTATCTTCCAAACTTCATTATCGGTTAACTGTGTTTGTACTACTGCAGACTAAAATGTCACACATCTATAGCAATCAAGAATACGGAAACATGGCTTATGTTTACGGCTTCTGTGATGATAGTGCTTTTGATGCTGTCGAAGGATCCGCTTTCCGACACGTCGAATTCCTGATCGTATAGTGTTTACCAGAGTTTTCAGCAGACTGCGTGAACCGAGTATTTGTCCAAGTGCCCAATTTTATTCTGAACCTGTAGTTCAACCAATTGTGCCGGACCAGCAGTATATTGTTGAAATGGACCAGCTGTGTCCAATTACCAATACAGGGTGGCTTTCTGCACCTATCTATCTCCAACGAAACATGTATGGCAAACATTACATGCGGAAAACGTGTACCCGTTTCGCATTCAGCATCTGAACCCACCTTTGTGGCCGAGTTCCCTAACCCATCGATGTGCGGTGGCGTTTGACCCGGGGATAAGCCGGTTCGAATGATGGTGGCGGTGGAAGAAATTTTGGTTTCCTGTATTAGGCTGGGAAGGGGAGGACAGGTTGTCGGGTACAGTTCCTGATTACCAGAATTTGGCCTATGTCCTGGTTGTTTAAACACCTAACCTCTCGCAGCGTCTCATGAAGTGAGGGCATGTGTCACTGTCGATGGTGACCCGTCCATCGGATGGGGATACTAGGCTTGGTGCTACTCACGACAAGTGCGCTATGTGCACGCGCCGGGTTCCACCCTCTCCCTTCCCATTGTCATCATCATCATCATCACCATACTACACAAACATCACACTATACACAGACACAAAGAAACACGTAGGATTATGAAAGAAAATTTGGAACCGAGCATGTTACAAATAAACAAACAAATGTACAACTTGTCTACGGCCTTCTACACCTACATCTACATCGAGATGGTTATTCAACAATTCACACTTAAGTGCCTGGCAGAGGTTTCATCGAACCATTTTCATAGTACTTCTCTACCATTCCACTCTCGAATGGCGCGTGGGAAAAAGGAACATGTAAAACTTTCCATTCGAGCTCTGATTTCTCTTATTTTATTATGATGGTCATTTCTCCTGTAACGTTCCCTCTTTCTGTTTATTTAGGATTGATTTGTTTGATTGTTATTCTTTATTTCTATTATTCGGAATCTTTTTTTTTTATTAAATTGAGCCTGAAACTTACGTAATAAATACTTCGCTTGAAGTACGATTTGCAGCTTAAACAAAAATTAATTTCGGAAATGTAATCCACTGAATATTAAAAGTAAAGCTTTTGAACAACGCGCGTGACTGACTAAATACATTCAGAGGGTACGTACATTCGCGTGCGAGTGGTTGCGGTCTTTCATTGTGAAATAATTTCGTCGTAACACACTCGGAGATTGCGAACGTACATTCAGAGTAGAGGCACGTACGTTCTATCATTCCCCGTGGCCTGGGTAAAAGGATGGCAATTATTTGAATCTAAGAGTATTTCTTTTGCATCGGACTAGTATTTTTATAAGAAAAAGAAGATTGCAGGTTCTGAATGTCTCGGCAAAACGAATGGGAAGTAATTTTAGCGGCCACGAAAGGAAAGTAGAGAGCACAATCACGTACCTCTATTGTTGAGCAGCGCCGTTTTGAAGATCTTCGGTTCCATCTAAAACTCGCCTTCTCTGCTTAACATAAATACTCCATAGGCATGGGAATAAGGCTTGTTGTGCGATGAAAATAATATAAAACACATCTTGCGTCTTTTAACTCATTCATTTACCACACACACACACTAGTAATTAGACAGTACGACATCCCACCAGCCCATCAGAACAAAAAGTAGTCGTTCATACCAGAAATAAAAAACGAAGGGCGAAATTGTTCCTATGTCTCTCAAAGATAAAAGGTTTACCAGATATTTCTCTGGTGTGTCACTGGAACAATTTTTCAGCACCTCTGCGATTAAATCACAATATTTTCAGTTCCTTTACACTCCCTACGTAGGTGGGTGTCAAAAAATTTTATCGCATTCGGAAGATAAAGTTGGTGATTGAAATTTCGTAAGTAGATCTCGCCGCAAAGAGAACCGCATTTGTTTCAATGACTGTCACCCCAACTCGCGTATCATATCAGTGACATTCTCACCAACATTGTGCGATAACACGTAACGAGCTGCCCTTCTTTGCACTTTTTCGACGTCCTTCGTCAATCCCCACACCGCGCAGCAGGTTTAATGTAGGCTGTCTCTTTAGTGGGTTTGTCGAATCTTCTAAGTGTTCTGTCAACAAAGCGTTGTCTTTGTTTCGCATTCCCGACAGTATTATCTATGTGGTTATTCCAATTTAGGTTGCTCGTAATTGTGATTCCTAGGTATTTACTCGAATTGGGAGCCCTTAGATTTGTGCGATTTATCGTATACCCAAAATTTATCGGATTTCTTTTAGTACCCATTTGGATGACCTCGCACTTTTCTTCACAGTAGTCACAATGCTACATTACTTGATTATTTTCAATAGGTAAATGACAGTCCTCATTTGCCTCCGTTAATACTCTTCACTGATTAATTAACCTTCACACAGAGTGGAATCAACAACACGCGTAATAATCATCGACGGTCACAGAAAGATCCGCGTGCTGCAATGGAGACAAATTTTCAAGTGCATTTTCAATCATTTTATAGTGCGGCATGATCGGTAACATGCTGATAGGTCCAGTCATTTAAGATAACCTAATTAATAGACATAATTATTTGGAAAAATTCGCTTCTTGAACTCATTGAGGAGGTTGCTTTGGCCACGCGGATAGCATTGTACTTCCAGCATGTCGGAGCCGTCCACATTTAACCGGCCGGCCGCTGTGGAAGAGCTGTCCTAGGCGCTTCAGTCTGGAACTGCGCTGCTGCTACGGTCGCAGGTTCGAATGTTGCCTCGGGCATGGATGTGTGTGATGTCCTTAGGTCGTGTTGCAACAATGAACTGGTCACCAACATCGCCAGGTGTACAAACTAAATGTGAGTACGCGAGTTGAACTGGGTGGTCGCATCGTGGACGCTGCTGCCCTTGTTAGGGAACGTGCAGAGGCACTCAGATAAGCAACACAGAGTATTCCATTGAATTTGAGGAAACTTAGGCCACTGCTGAGTAGGTCGCTAGAATAACTGGTCATTTCCCGTCAAAAAAGTCTATTCTACTGACTCGTTTAGGGCACAGCATTTCATCAGAACATCTAAGATAAAAGTCTTAGGTGAGTTCGATACCGACAGTTGACACATGAGACTCCATACCTTGTGTGAAGACTTTAATTTCAGGTTTCTGATGACAGACTCTGCCCTAATCACGTCAATAAAAAAAAAAAATTTGAACAACAAGTGACGAGTTATTTTGACGACTTATTCATCAGTGGCGTAAGTCTTCCCAAATTTATGTCAAGCCAGCAGAATTCCTGCTCGGGTTCATGTCGCACCTTAAGTTAAATGCATTGTTGACGGTGGCGTGTTCGAATATTTGTTGGGCACTGTGCAACAGCTGTAGCGCGTACAAATATTCTTAGAGCTGAATGTTTTAAAATCCGTAATTTCTGGGTTGATACTTTGTAAAATGCATGTGCACATGTGTATACCTGACAATGTATTGAATAACAGAGGAAATAAATAGCAACGTACAATAAATGTGTTCTGTCTTGGAAGCCATTCGAAATAGGGTACACTTCCATGTTAAGTTTTTCCTTCAAGTGATTATTCCTGTCATATCCCTGAATATTAACCATTCATCCTGGGACGCCCTGTATATATTAAGTTCAAATTTGGCGCACCTAAGTTTTATTCCCTAAGCACTGCCGCAAAAACTTTCATTCAGATTGGAGATGGGCGGTTGAAGATCGCTGGTTCATTTGGTGTGGAACAGCTCAGCTACTCTAGACCGAATGTTATACCTTCATCACTCGGTCTCAATCAGCCTCCAATAACATTTCACTCTTCAGCCGTACAGACACAAGCATGGAACTTTGCCACTCACGTGTACGGAAAAGCTGGAGGTCTATGCCGCAACGTTAAATCTCGTGAGGGGATTTGGACCGTCAGGAGAGGACCATTTTCGACGTAAAAGCGCCGGATAGCAGTTTCCTAAAACCCCCGCAGAAAACTAGCCGGCCGGCCGACTGCAACGCCACGCTCACGTCGAGCAAACGTGTCCGCGCTCCCACAATTATTCATAATGAGGATTTAAAATTCTCTCTCAACTGTGTAAGGAGCTTAATATATCATACTTATGAATGCGAGAAGCGGAGAGGGAGCCGGCCGCGGTGTGCGGCCCGTATGATAAGTCACGGAGTAATCCGTCTTGGAGCCCGTAACTGCCTAATATAGACCTGTTGCAATAAATTTGCCGACCTCGCCGTATATCCAGCGCGCAGCTGCCGGAAGATGGATCGCACGTTCTATTCTGAGACCCTTTAGGAGCTTCCAGCTACCATCTCCACACTAATATTTACGCAAGACACTTAACTAATCAAATGGCTCTGAGCACTATGCCACTTAACTTTTGAGGTCATCAGTCGCCTCGAACTTAGAACTAATTAAACCTAACTAACCTAAGGACATGACACACGTCCATGCTCGAGGCAGGATTCGAACCTGCGACCGTAGCGGTCGCTCGGTTCCAGACTGTAGCGCCTAGAGCCACACGGCCGCTTTGGTCGGTACTTAACTAATCGAGAGTTGTTAATTCAGCTGAGGTCTTGCTATGACGCGGTTCCACCATGAGTAACAAAAAGTACAAACGAGAACGCCATCTATCTAAAGAACTATTTTACTACGACGCGTTTTTAAAGTAAGTACCGTTTTGAAATTAAAAAAAGACGTGCTAAGATAGCTCAATAATTTTATTTTTACATGAAAGCCTGTACCTTAATCTACGCACTGACGCCATTACACTCTGATTCTTCCTTGTTTACGTTGTGTACTGAGTGCTTAAGATGCCTCCGATAATCGTGAGTTCCGCCGACTGTGAAGCACGGGCTGTTATAAGATTTCTTAGTGCTAAAGGCCTAAAATTGATCGATATTCGTCGTGAGATCTGTGCAGTTTACGGAGAAAACATTATGAGTGATGGAATGGTAAGAAAGTGGGTGAGAGCATTTAAAGATGGCCGCACAAATGTGCATGGTGAACAACGGAGTGGGCGTCCTTCGGTCGTTAATTGAAGTTTGGTGCAGGAAGTGGACAATAAGGTGAGAGAAAACAGACACTTTATGAATTCCTCCTTGGGAGATGACTTTCCTAATGTTTTTCGTAGTGTTTTGTATGGCATTGTGACCGACCACTTGAATTACCGAAAATTGTGCGCACTTGTGGGTACCGAACATATTGACGGATGTGCACAAAACCAAACGTTTAGAGAGTGCATTGACTTTCCTTGAGCGGTACCACAACGACGGTGATGATTTATTAAGCCAAACTGTTACGAGCGATTAAACATGGGTGGCCTACGTCACACCAGAATCAAAGCAACAGTCCATGGAAGTTGAGCAAGGGCATCGTTTTGCTGCAAGATAACGCCCGTCCGCATGTGGCGAAACAGACCAATGATCTCATCACATCTTTTCGATGGGAAACTCTAGATCACCGTCGCACAGCCCCGATTTTGCGCCCAGTGACTACCATCTGTTCCTGCACTTTAAGAAACACTTGGGCGGTCAGCGTCTTCAAGACGATGAGCAAGTAAGTCAAAACAGTGGTGATGCAGTGGTTAATAACTCAGGTGGCAGACTTCTATCAGGAGGGTATTCAAAAACTGGTACAACGTTATGACAAGTGCATCTATATTGACGGAAATTATATAGAAAAGTAGATTAAGGTACATGCTTTCATGTAAAAATAAAATTATTGAGATATTTTAGCACGTCTTTTTTTCAATTTCAAAACAGTACTTACTTAAAAAAGACGCATCGTGTAATATTAATTAAGCGATTAAGAAAGCATGAAGATTTTCCGTCCAGATCTTCCATGCTCGCTAATTTTTAGGTTCCTCTTGGAGGTCGAACGTTGATGTGCATCCGTGCCGAAGATTGTTGATTCATCAGTTACATTAATGCGTGGTGTGTGTTCTCTCGGACATGTCTATTTGATTCCGCTCTAGCAGTTGTAGAATTAATCAGTAGAAAATTTCTAGGGAACATAGTATTAGTTGGAGGCGACTTTACACTCTTGGGTATGGACTGGAACATCTAGGGATTCACTACAGGTGGTACGGACTTGTTAAATACTTTTGAAAACGTTTCCCGAAAATTTCCATGAGCAGCTAGTTAGACAGCCCACACACAGTGGAACTTTTTTACACCTTGTAGCTACAAACAGGCCTCGATGTTGTGTCGGCTACTGTGAGAGTCAGCACCGACACAAAGAAGGAAGAAGAGCCTGCAATTCGTGATGACTTCAGTTCTATTATTACTATCAGCAACCCCGAAATTTTACCTACTCCAACAGTTACCTGCACAACAACGCGAACGTTGCACTATGCTCTGCTACATATAAGCTACTCAAATGAGAACTGGCAAGTAAGTAATGAATACGATTTCAGTGTTCCAAGTGCAGAGGAAGTTCGTTTAACCTGGAGTCAAGGTTTTATTCTATAGTACGATGAATTATTCCTAATATTCTTTAAAGGAAACAGCTTCTGAACCATCACAATGAAGATGACGGTGGCAGGAACGTTTTACACCCAATGACTGCGAAGTATTTTTATTTATTATTATTATTATTATTATTATTATTGCCGAAGCCCACAATATTCAAAAATATCCATATATGATCCGCGACCCTACTCTTTCTGAACTGGGTGTCATGTTCTAAACAACTTGGAAGCACACTGGCAGACACACACACATAAAGGAACAAACAAAACAGCAAACGTGACCTGTCCTTAAGAATCTGAAAACTTCGAAATACTTCTTTGCTCCATGCTCAGAACTATTTATCAAAAAATTACAGAAAAGATGTCATTTTCAATACTTTTGACGGTACACAAATCTATATATTGTGTTCACTAAAAGCAGGAGGCCAACATAATGGTAACATTTAGTGAAATACCTGCCACAGATATATGTATTGGAATGGCAGCGACTGGCTTCCATGCCAGCTACAGACTCTTCACAGGGCAGTCAGTAAGCAACACATGAGAAACTGTAACAATAGTTAACTGAAATAAGGTACGTAAAATTATGCTCAGATTTGGCTTCCAGGGAATGGGTTGCAAAACTGCTCCTCAGCTAACTTAACACAGGATATGGTTAGTAACTAATCTAATTGAAGTTCATCACGGGCTGCTGTTTACAGACTTCAAATTCAGTCTCTCAATTGGTAAACATGCTGACTACCGATTTTACTAGTGTTTCACAATCATCGTAAGCCTGCCAAGACTGTAACTGGTCGGCGCTTAGGTAACTTGCAGGTAACTGTAGGACAGAAGAACTGCTGGGACTGGGAGATAACTGAGTGACAACAGGCAGAGTGTTGGCGTCCGTTTGCTTAAATCATGCGTATGGCGTATGTACGTCACCCCAAGACGTATATGAGGGTTGCAAGAGATAGTTACATTTCAATGCACTATGTAATGGCGAATGTGAGTATTGGGAGATGAGTGACTTATTTGAACGTATTGTGTAGATGCATGATATGAGCGACAACTAGGAGGCAACTTAGCATATTTGAGGTCTCATGCTGTTACTGCCTAACAACTGCAGGACACACAGAAATATCCAAATACTCTGAATTCCTATTTTTGCATCAAGTTGAAAATCATTTTAAAAAAATACGGAGAGTATGTACTACCAATATTTTTGGCCACACTCAAAAGTATCCAAAAACTCTGAATTACTTTTTTGCATTTTGTTCAAGAGTATTTATCCAAATATATTACATGAAGTATTTTTGGTGATGCACAGAGTATCCAAACGCAATCTTTTTTTTATTTTTTGCACCATGTCAAATATATTTAACTAGGAGAGATAAGTATTTGAAAGATGGAACTTCCAGTATTTCCTCATTTAAAGGTATTCTACATACCATTAAACTGAGGCACCCGATCACAATGTACTGTTCAAAAATATTCGATGAATTTTTTGCGTTATGGGCAAACACATTTATCTAAACCATCAAGAACAGCAGCACTTCCATACCTGTAAATATCTAGTTCTGCACCATGACGGCGTAAGGCTCCGCGGAGTCTCAAATTAACTATTTTCCACTTTTAAATTATTTTGTTATGGATGTCAAGTGACACAGACTAGCATTGCTAAGACTGAACTCACTGACTGAACATTTTCCTTGTTGTAACAAGGTTTGTCTTGCTGCAATCCAGTGCGTTTTACTCACTGCTTACTATAATCTGACATGTATGCTACACTGCAAAACACTCACAGACATTACATTTGATCTGACCTACAGCTTAGTGAATTTCTTGATGAGAATTACCAAAGTAAATACTCTTTTTCTTAGGCACACAGTGGAAACTACTTGACGTTTCAGTGGAACAGCATACTGAACACTAGTATTACAGATCTATATAGGTTTCCATGCTTTCAACTACACTCTTTCAGACTGTTAAACCTTATAGTGATCACATGCTAGTATACAAACATTATCTTACAGTGGAGAACTTTTGCCATCTTTTGCTAATAATACTAAAACCTGCTTTTACGTATTGGAAACTGCTGTCTTTGAACTGGATATCTTCCACAAATTTAATGCATCAGGGATGTTGTGGGAGCTTCCTCCTAATCACAAGTACTTGCCATGATGATGTCAGATACTGGGCTGTCAGACTACTGAGGCTTGTTTTCCATTGTCACTGCGTAAAAGATAAAGGGTAATGGTGTAGTGTGTAATGAAGTAACGGATATCAGTAAATAGTGTAACAGCACAACAGGTAATGAAATGGTGTAACAGTGTACCAGTGTAATTATGTTACAAGTAACAGGTAACAGTGTAACACTGAAATGTGTAATGACATCTCACCTATCACCTGGAGCTATTAAAATTACCAAATACTGTTACAGTGTTTCACCATTTACGATTAGATTTTTACCATTCACCATTATTCATTAATTGTATTATGATTACCTCTTACCTCTTATGCCAGTACCAATAGTCCATTAGTCATTATCCATAGCATAGAATGCCTTGCCGCAGTGGTAACACTGGTTCTCAGCAGATCACCAAAGTTAAGCGCTGTCGGGCTCGACCAGCACTTGGATGGGTCACTGACTGGGTCTACTGAGCGCTATTGACAAGGGGGTGCACTCGGCCCTTGTGAGGCCAATTGAGTAGCTACTTGACTTAGACGTTATGATGATACAATGTTTAGCGCTGTACCATCAACTTGTTCCTAACACATGACACATGGATTGTAAGTAGCTGTAGGTTTGTTATAATGTTTAGACACGGTAAAATGGTTCAAATGGCGTTGAGCACTATAGGACTTAACTGCTGAGGTCATCAGTCCCCTAGAACTTAGAACTACTTAAACCTAACTAATATAAGGACATCACACACATCCATGCCCGAGGCAGGATTCAAACCTGCGACCATAGCTGTTGCGCGGTTCCGGACTGAAGCGCCTAGAACCGCTCGGCCACTCCGGCCGGCTATGGTAAAATGAATTTTATATGTTGTTGTTACAACTGTAATACTCGAAGAAATATTTGCGTTTATTTCTGTTTCCTGGCGCGAGCGGGGTTTGGCAGTGGCGGAAGGAAAGGTCTTCCCGTCGTCATATAGTCAGAGTGACCGGCCATCAGAAACGTGACAACGATGGTCGAGATCTAAAGAAGACGTCCCGAAGCGACTCGCCCAACCTTGCCGTAACAATGAAAACTAAAGAATAATGTTACAAACTGAAAAATATTTCGTATGGAATTGATACTGTAAAGATCGATAGACTTCATGTTAAGATTTAGTCACTAATGGGCGCAAATTTGCTCACCCACATTGTTGATGTTTGACATGTGGATATTTATAACTGTATGATTTCGCTGGAATAAAGTTAATAAAAAGTGAAGCTCTTAATTTTGAAGTGTACAGTCGAAAAGTTTGTATGAAGATAACTGTTACAAACTGAGTATCAGTGGAATATATTGTGGATTAAATGAAGTTGATTTTTTAAAGTTGTAGTGAGCTTAATGAAATGGGAGATCGAATTATAGGGGATAACGCTATCTTTGGAATATAGAATGCACAGACATGATATTTTATAGACTATACCTCATGGTGATTAGGATGCTGAGATTGTCGTTAGCAGGCAACAAAAGATAAATCTAAATTCATAACATTGAAGAAACGAAGGTTTATCAAACTATGGGCGAAATCAATTTTCAAGTCTCAGTTATAAATGAACAGACAAAGATCATCTTTGTACTTGAAGCGTAACTGCGGCGGACTAGTATACTTTGAATGCAGTTTTAAAGTGGAAAGTCATACTAATTATGGGAAAGTATTAGGTAAAAGCCAATTATTCTTTGAAAGTGAAACTTCATGAGGTTGCGTTTTTTTTTTTTTTTTTTTTGGTGAAAAATGATACACTGTTCCAACACTAAATGTCATTAGTACCAAAGAACCAAAGATCAGTTTCTGTGGAAACTTGACAAATCGTGAATACCTATTGCTACTAATGCCTTTACACCCTCGACGATCGACCGTTAAAACTGAACCTGGATATTGATTATATTTTCGGAAGCATACAGTGTACGGCAGCTACAGTATGCGCTTTGCTTTATTGCAGTAGCCTATCGTAACTGACAGGTAGCACCTTTTCGTCACCAAGCAAGAAAAGTTGCCATGCCACTGTAACGTGGCGACACCAATCAAGAAAACTGCCAATGGCCAGAAGAACAGTGTGCTGACCACATGCCCCTCCATCCTGAGATTCATAAGGGCTGAAGATGACACAGCGGACTGTCGGTATCGTTGGGCTTCCAAGGTCTGTTCGGATGTTTTTTTTTAATACTGTTACCCTTTACAGCATTACATCATTATACTATTACCTGGTACCTATTACGCCATTACACTACCCTATTATTACCGTGTTGTTCATTAGCCATTATATAATTACACGGCTACCTTTTACCCATTACATACACTCCTGGAAATTGAAATAAGAACACCGTGAATTCATTGTCCCAGGAAGGGGAAACTTTATTGACACATTCCTGGGGTCAGATACATCACATGATCACACTGACAGAACCACAGGCACATAGACACAGGCAACAGAACATGCACAATGTCGGCACTAGTACAGTGTATATCCACCTTTCGCAGCAATGCAGGCTGCTATTCTCCCATGGAGACGATCGTAGAGATGCTGGATGTAGTCCTGTGGAACGGCTTGCCATGCCATTTCCACCTGGCGCCTCAGTTGGACCAGCTTTTTTTTTTATTTAGGATGGGGCCCCTCCACGCCCGCATCAACGTGGTGACCAAACCAAAAGTTCTACTGTCACCTCCGTAAGCATGTTAGTTTTGAATCAGGCGTCACAGGATGCAGGCTGTGATGTTGTCCATGCGTCTGGGTAAGATTACTCATTTACATGGTCCATCAGGAGATAGAAGTGGTCGAAAGCGATTGAAGGGTAGCGGTTGTAAGGGCAGAGGGAAAAAAAGTGCCAAGGCCAGAGCCAAGGGAAAAAAAACCTCTGCGACAGTAGGACGGGTAGTAAGGGCAGTAGCGGCTTGCTAGCTGCGATAGAGCATGCAAGGTGAGGTCGGTTAGCGTGAGGTATCATGCATCGTTACCTATGTGCTGCGTGTCCGTTAGCTGGGTCAGTCCGAGTGCTGCGGCTGGGCTCGCTTGTAGTCCCCTGGGCCGGCTGCAGTGGCTTCCTCCCTGTAACATAAGAGTTCGGCGCGGCAACGCATGCGTTGCTGTTGGGCCCTCTGCTGCGCCTTGTCGTCGGTGACTTGGTGCAGCTTCATCAGGCTGGTGCAGAACGACAGCGATCGGCTACCGCTCAGCGTCCTCCTCTACTGCACGCCGCAGCTCTTTCGCAATGTAGCTTCAAAGAGCTCCGTTTGTTCGAAGAGCTGCGTCAGTTCAGCGTCCGAGGAAGTTTTGCCGTTCGCTCGCGCCTGGGCGATAAAGGCTGCCCTTTTGGCTTCTCGATCCCTTGGGGGACCCGCTCCCGTAGCGGTCGGCGTTGCCACCGGTTCAGCTGGAGCGGCGGTTTTCTTCTTAGCACCTTTCACCTGCGGTGCTGCTGGGGCAACCGCTGGCTCAGGCGCGCGGACGTCCTTCTGCGAGGTCGCAGGAGTGTTCGCAGGTACTACTGCGCCGGGGCCTCGGGCGAAGACTGCGCGCAGCTGCCTTAAGGCCTCTTCTTTCTCTGCAGCCACGGCGGCTGCGAAGGCAGCCCTCTCTGTCGCAATGACGGCTCTGAGGGCTGCAGTGGCCTCCTTCACGGCGTTGCCGAGTTCGAGGTCACGTATCTTCTCGGGAGCGCGGGCTGCGTCCTGGCCGCCCGTTTCCAAGCGGTCTTCCCTGCTCCTGGCAGGTGGAGCTGCTGCTGCGCCGTCCCTCTGCTGCTCCGGGCTGTTCTGCGCCCTACGCCGTTTCTGACGTCGTCTTCGCATCTTCCGCTGTGTCGGTGCGGCCGCGGCCGCCTCGCCGCCCCCGACACGGCTGCGGCTTGCAAAAGCAGCACAGCCGCGCCAGCTGGCGACGTGCGGGCCGCCACACCGGACACAGGTCGGCAGAACGTTGCTGCCGCGGTCGCAGGCGCGGCTGTCGTGCTCCCCTGAGCACTTGACGCACCGCACCGCGTTGCGGCAATACTTCGCAACATGGCCCTCGCCCTGGCACCTGAAGCACTGGGGCAGGGGGTCCATGGCGGTCGGGAGAGCCTCTGACGTCACCGGGAAGCCCAGCAGCTTCCGCAAGTCGAAGATGTCGCTCCCGCCGTCGACCGTATGCACGGTAACGGCATAGAGCGGCGCCCTCTTCTTGTTGGTCCGGTTGTGCAGCCTTGCGGTTACACCACCAAACCCGGCTCGCAGCAGTCCTTCCCGGACCGCTGCCTCGTCACAGCACCAAGGTAGCCCCCTGACGAGTGCCTTGGTCGTCTTCATCCTTCCTGCGGAAGGTGCCTTCTCACGCGCCGGCGGCGCGTCGACGATGTGTTCGGCCACTGCGACCTTGATCGCTCTGTGGTCGGCCACGTTTATGGCTCGAACGCAGATCAGCGAGTCTGTATATACAGACTCGTAGACCACTTCGTTCCGTGCGCAGTTCGTCATGGTGTCGAACAGCGCTGTCCACCCACCTTTACACTTGATGTATAAAGGGGGGACAGGCCGCGACTCGTCTTCTCGGGAGTTCCTTCCATGGTCGGCAGACTTAGTGAGTTGCGCAACCGAAGGACCCTTCGTAGCGGCAGGTTTCCTCTGCGCACACTTCTTTCCCATGCTGTGAAGCGCGAAACACGACAATCTGCACGCGTTGTCACAACAACGCACGACAATTTGCTCTGCGCGGCTCCCACAGCACAGAAACCTCTTCACGAGCTCTCAACGGCCGAGTTAGCGTAGCGCGCAACGGCAGCGATGCGCACGCCTCGCCAGCTCAGGCCGCTCTCCGGGAGTTGGACCAGCGTTCGTGCTGGACGTGCAGACCGCGTGAGACGACGCTTCATCCAGTCCCAAACATGCTCAATGGGGGACAGATCCGGAGATCTTGCTGGCCAGGGTAGTTGACTTACACCTTCTAGAGCACGTTTGGTGGCTCGGGATACATGCGGACGTGCATTGTCCTGTTGGAACAGCTAGTTCCCTTGCCGGTCTAGGAATGGTAGAACGATGGGTTCGATGACGGTTTGGATGTACCGTGCACTATTCAGTGTCCCCTAGACGATCACCAGAGGTATACGGCCAGTGTAGGAGATCGCTCCCCACACCATGATGCCGGGTGTTGGCCCTGTGTGCCTCGGTCTTATGCAGTCCTGATTGTGGCGGTCACCTGCACGGCGCCAAACACTCATACGACCATCATTGGCAACAAGGCAGAAGCGACTCTCATCGCTGAAGACGACACGTCTCCATTCGTCCCTCCATTCACGCCTGTCGCGACACCACTGGAGGCGGGCTGCACCATGTTGGGGCGTGAGCGGAAGACGGCCTAACGGTGTGCGGGACCGTAGCCCAGCTTCATGGAGACGGTTGCGAATGGTACTCGCCGATACCCCAGGAGCAACAGTGTCCCTAATTTGCTGGGAAGTGGCGGTGCGGTCCCCTACGGCACTGCGTAGGATCCTACGGTCTTGGCGTGCATCCGTGCGTCGCTGCGGTCCGGTCCCAGGTCGACGGGCACGTGCACCTTCCGCCGACCACTGGCGACAACATCGATGTACTGTGGAGACCTCACGCCCCACTTGTTGAGCAATTCGGCGGTACGTCCACCCGGCCTCCCGCATGCCCACTATACGCCCTCGCTCAAAGTCCGTCAACTGCACATACGGTTCACGTCCACGCTGTCGCGGCATGCTACCAGTGTTAAAGACTGCGATGGAGCAACACTTTCCTCCATTTAGTGCAGTTCTGCACTATATGTTTGTGTGCAGAGCAAAGCTGCAGTGCCCCGGATGTCTGATATATATCCAGCTTTACAATGGTACTCCAGTACCTGTTGTTACACTATTACGCAAGATCCACTACACCAATATCTCATTACTTGTTGCTGCATTATACGATTACACTGTCAAATTATTCTGTTGTTTTACAATTTGCCATATACCATTACCAGTGAAACCATTAAATCATTATGGTGTTAGCCATTACCTGCCACTGTGTTGCACAGTTACCTACTACTCAGTTATACTGGAAAACAGCCACCTATAGCCGACAGTCTCAGCAGCTGGCAGTCCCTGTATTTCATACTCCCATAGAAAGTGTAGTAAATTGTACAATGTTCCCAGAACAACTCTCATGTATAAAATTTCTGGAAAATATCCAGTTGAAAGACAACAGTTTCCACTCTGTGACAGCAACATTCAGAAATATCAACACAGGATGATAAATATTTTGTACCTATGATGGCATCAACATAATGTCCGACTGACTGACTGACTGACTTCAAAACTGAGTAGTTAAAAAGTGGCAGCCATCGTTTCTCACCTGTACGAAATGTATCCCTACTGTATTGTAATACCTGACATTATCAGCAGAAGACGGGAAAGGTTTTGTAGTCCAATACGTATAAAGTTAATAGCCTAGCAAACGCTCACTGTAACGTTTAGCTGACATTGAAAGCACAGAGAACTTCTTTCATTCTTATACTAATGTATATTATTACTATTCAGTATGTTTTCCATCGAAGTGCCATGTTGTTTTCACTGTGTGTCTGAAAAACGTACTTAAGTCAAGGTATAGCTGATACCCTAGCATGACGTCATTTTAATGTTTGGCTGACTTTGGCATCTCTTTTAGAGAAGCATTTTTGACGAATTTAGATGTAGAAATAACAACTGCATTCCAAGCTCTAAATTATATCAACAGTAGTACTTATGTTTGTTTTGCAATGCTACGTGCGTGCCATATTTCGTTGAGCTGATACTGAAATGCAGTCGATGTCAGCAAGGAAAGACATCCCGTAACAAGAAAACGATGTCAGTGAATTAAAATAACAATGCCTGCCTGCCTGCCTTGTGACACTTGTAAAGAATTACATAACAATTTATGTGCGGGAAAAATTAATTTGAGGATCCCTTGTGCCTTACACCATCTATGGTACAGAAATCGATCTATGTGCTTATGCAAGTGTTGCTTCGTAACAGTTTTGTAAAGATGACTTTATTGTGATTAACCGATTCATTATAACGGTGTGCAAACTACTTATAGATGTGTGAATGCTGCAAGTTATACAGTTCTTTTAATTATTTGATAAATGCTTTTGTACATGGTGCAAAAATATTTTGAGCATTCAGATACTTCTGAGAAAAATCATAAATATTGCAAGTTTCGTTCTTCTCGTAAAGTTTGGGATTTAAACTTGTAAACATAGCGCAAAAGGAAATCAGATATTTTGGATATAATAGTGCTTGTTCAAAGTCAAGAATTTACTAAATAATCGAATACTTCGATCATGCTCCAAATTCAGCTGAAGAAGTAGCTTGTGGAAGTACTGTACTATACCTGAATTCTTTTGAAACTGGTTGACTTTGCAAAAGAGACAGAGAGAACTGTGCGATCATTGGCTGTATATATTTGTTCACCAGCATCATCGTGCATTTGTATAGGCAGAAAAATTCCTTTCTCACCAGCGCCACCTCTCATCTTTTAAAGTTATGATCATCTGCAGTCTTGGATTTTAAAATTCCCCATCATCCAATATTTTTAATTATTAAATTTCCGTCCATGTGCCTTCATGATGATGTAAGTGAAAAACGGGTATGGCTCATGGTATCGCTATGCTGAAATATATAAGGAGGCATCTCTTGCGACATCATGGTTAAGCCTCGCACGCTGTTAAAGTTTCGACAATAGGGGTCAAAGCCACTATAGCGTTTCTAATAATGTCGTTTGTACCGTATGAATCCAAACTGAGAGTTTTGTTCCAGGGATCTTAGCCTTGACGTTATAAATATGTTTATAATATTTCTAATCCTAAATCACTGAAAGAAAGGTGACATGGTCATGGAAAATAAAATAGTTTGAATAGACAAATTTAAAACAACAATTCAAGAATACGTAAAGAAAGAAGAACATAGTGATATGACTACCACAACCTGAAACAACTTGAGTGGTGACATAAATTAATTGATAATTAATTTTTAGTTCTTTGAAATATATGTATATGACTACGTTTTCAAGTAACAAATATACAGTTGTAATATTTGTTGCATTGACAAAAAATATAAATATAAAAAGGACAAACAAATCGTGACAGAAAAAAGTGTATCTAATTGCTACCCTGCTGGATATTAAATCCAAGTTGCAAAAATTGTTTCCTTTTCCTCTTGAACTATCATTAGTGATTTTTGCACAAAAGTTTAACTATAGAACTTTTGCTTTAGTTTTGTGGGCAAATAGTCTAAATAATTAGATACAGAAATTCGTTAGATGTACATACCATGATTATTAGGCAAACTTTTTATGCAGTGGATAACAAGGAAAACCACATTCCACAAGATGTTAGATTCCTTTACAGATGAGCAGAAAAATGTAACCCAAAAGGCTGACAAAAAAGGTTATCATCATTATTACTAAATGGCTAACATGCTCCTCTAGAAGGTCGCCTGGCTAAAGACTTTCAGAGGCATCAAGTTTGATTTTCTGTATTTTATATAAATGTTGAACAAATTTAAATATTTAAAAAGGCATCATAATATACTCATTAAGAGATATAATCTTACATTAAATGTTTAACGTAATAAGCATTTAAGCTAGGAACTATGTATACTTGTATATATGTGGCAATGTTAATCATGGCATGCAAATTACCCAGAGCAAATTGTTTCTTTATTTGTGAATGACAGCACATAAAGACTTCCAACAAAATTTAAACATAAGTACAAACCATTTACAATTTTTTTCTTGTTTGTCCTTCTGTAAACATTTCTTTAGAAATCTTGTATCCTCTATTCAACATTTGCTACTTGTTACCGTAAAATGTATTCTTCACTAACTTCAAACAATCGTCTTAAGTTGGAGAACGTCTCCTATTTTTACATACATATCCGATCTCCTTCTTTCCTTCAACATACTTAAAATAATTAATTTGTAACGTGCCTTCCTTTTCCTCTTTCCTTTCCTATTTTTACATCTTCACACACTCCGCAAGTCATCTGACGGTGTGTGGTGGAGGTTGTTTCTGGTAACACTAACTTATCCTCCTTCCCTATTCTAGGAGCGAATGGCGCGTGGGAAAAAAATTGCCGGTAAGCCTCTGTATTAGTTCGAATTTCTAGAATATTCTGGTCATGGCCGTTTCACGAGATTTATGTGCGGGTGAGTAATATGTTGTCCGGCTCTTCCCCGAAACTACTCTCTCGAAATGTCAACAGCTAACCTCTACATGTTGCAAACCACGTCTCTGGTAACGTCAATCACTCGAAATTGTTGAAGGCATCTATTAAGCTATAGCACCAACTAAACAAGCTCGAGACAAAACTTGCTGCTACTCGTTGGATCTTATCTATCTCTTTTATCAGTCCCATATGGTAAGGAACCGACACTGATGAATAACACTCAAGAATTGGTCGAATAAGCACTTCGGTAGCCACTTATATAGTGGAGAACTTATATTTCGTTAAGATTCTTTCTAAGAATCAGAATCTGGCAGTTGGTTTTCCTAATGTTTGTTCCATGTGATATTTCCACTTAAGGTAGCTATGAATAGTTACTCCTAGATATTTGCAGTAGTTACTGCTTCCAACGATTTGTCATGAATAGCGTACATGCATAACCGGGGATTTATTTTCCTATGTGTGTGCTACATTGAAACAAGTCAAGCCCTTTTGGCTTGTTCTTCTTTCAATCTTATTGCAAGCACTCGGCATTTTTCCCGAGAGTGGAGTGGCTAACAGTATGTAATAGGGTGATTGGGTAGCGAGAACTTTGACAAATTTATGCTCAGATCACTTTAGGTGATGGAACATTGCTTCATTTCTTTGTATTTCCTGGGATTTCTTCTGCTGCCACTTTGCGCCGTCCAGTGAATACTACAGTGGGCTGTTTTTGCCGGCCTTCGTGCGCACGCTAAATGTAAGTATGTTTACTGGAGGACATTCAGTGACGTCTGTTGATGTAACCTAGCACCGCTGACTTTCGGCAGCAAGCCAGTTCATTGCGGGAGTGTGTTTCACTGTGTCTCGGTGGGAATTGTTCCACAATGGTTTGTTTATGTGACGGGCGTGCAGGTTACATCCTGATCACTCCTGACAGTCATGCAAATTGGTGGAATTGACACGCACTAATTTTGAGAGTGCAGATGGGTGGCGGAGGCATCAAGTTTTGCGTTCCGGACTACCGGATAACTAAAACGTGTTTCTGTCTCCGTCACCTGCACAGGCAAGTAGGGTTTCGGATATCCAGATCGACGGACGGAAAACTTACTGACACGAGATTTGTGCGTTCACTCCAGTCGGAGTGTGTGGCTGTAGAGTGAGGACAACCGAACGATCACCAACACTATGCAGCGCTCAATGTGGGCTACAAACGTGATGCTATTTGCCTCTGATGATGTGTTGGCAGCTCCAGCATGTTAGGGCCTTTGTAGTATTGTTCTGTCAACCTCAGTGGCGTACACATCCGCATAGTGACAACAACAGATATCGTTTTCATGTACCACAGTACCACACTTCTGCCGAGATCACTCACTTTAATGTGATATTCTAGTAAAGCAATCATTTAGAGTTACCATCCTCCGCAGAGTGTATAGCATAGTACACCGTAATGAAACACTAGACCTTGAGTTTAACATTGTCATATCAATTTGTGATGCCCATTTACTAAATTTCTGCCTTCGCATACCTGAATATGAAGATCTGTTCATATCTACGTTTTTTTTTTCTTTGATATAATAGATACATTTGTGAAACAGTAGCGACGAAACCCAGTTATATACCCGTTATCATTTTTAAAAAAAATGGCTCTGAGCACTATGGGACTTAACTTCTGAGGTCATCAGTCCACTAGAACTTAGAACTACTTAAACCCAATTAACCTAAGGACATCAAACGCATCCATGCCCGAGGTAGGATTCGAACCTGCGATCGTAGCGGTCACGCGGTTCCAGACTATAACGCCTAGAACCGCTCGGCCACACTGGTCGGCTCTATCATGTCAGTAGCCAGGACATCTAGTTATACATCTCTTGATAACATTTTTGCGCGATATTAACTGGTTCACAATTGACTTATGGTAACGATCCAACTCACGAGACACAGTTAGTGGCCATACCGATTAATAGCATTACCAAATCCACTGCGCATACTTCTGAATAGTGCCTCTTGGGATAATGTGTTTGTGGGGGGGGGGGGGGGGGTTTGAAACAGATTTATAAAATCAGGTGGTCAAATGCTCCCTCAACACTGGCACTTTTCATAATATGGTGACCCTACCATTGTACTGCAATAAGTTAATTATTAAATTCTATTAAAGAACTTTGTCAAGTCCACTTTATTATTAATTGCTTCCGCAAATACAGTACCTCATATGCTTTCTATTTTCATTTCGCTAATTGTGTTCATGGTTCATGTGTTTATTTTCTGGTTTCTGCGCCATATTCATGCTTTGTTGACATACGGCGTCGCTATCTGCGTTGCTCATTATTTCGAATAGGATTGGAAGTAGCTGTTCTTATGTTGTTTTAGAGTAGTGTTTATATGTCAGGCGAGAGTTAGAATTTGACATCATTCTTGCAGCCATATATCAAGCATTGCGAGAATGTTAAGAAGGGTTAAGGGCAGTTTAAGAATAGGGGAGCACCAGATAGAAGATCATAGGGATGAGGATATATCCTTGGATGAGATGGTGTTCTCCCCCGAGGAACCGTCGGCACGAATAACAGTGAAAGGTTAGAAACTGATTTTAAGGATTCTGTGCAAACGAGCGATATGAGTGAGGACGAGAATGCGGGCAAAATCGAAGTCGAGCAGATGCGACATTCAGGATCGGCAATGACACAAACGGAGTTGATAATAGGCCATACATGCACGAAAGTGCAGTAGCATGCGGGAGTCATGTGCCTCGTCGCCAGTAGCGGAGACGATGTATGAGGAGCAGGAAGACCAGGTTATACAACTTCTGAAGCAAAAAGAAGGTATTAGAAGCTGAGAAGAAGAGGAAACTGATAAATAAAAAAATAGAAAAAGAGAGGGAACAGGTAGGCAAAGAATTAAAAAGGAAAAGGGAAGAAGAAATGAGCGCCTCAGAAAAAAAAATTACACAATGAAATCAGGAATGAGAAATGCTAGTGACAACTCTCCTGAACAAGATCGAAAACTAGTTGAAGGAAACAGGAAAGACTAGCACCGACTCGAAATAGGTTGTGTTAGAAACGAAGAATGCCGCACAAACAGGCAGAATAGACGCGGCTGGTTCCAAGAAAATAGTATGTATTGCAGATAGTCATGCCAGAGTACCCAGGTGTGCAGCGAACAAAAACGCCATAGCTTTGATAGCTACAAGCGCAAGATCAAAAAAATTAGCTGCAGGAAACTTACAAAGATTTGACAACATGTAAGACCATTTAGCTAGCGTAGAACAGGAAATGTGGAAGGGAACATCACGATCAGATGTGAACGAGGTTGTGGGGGTAACGGAGTCATTAACGGGATGCTTGATGCACGTTGCCTCACAGCAAAGTAGGCCAAAAGTCTCATGCCGCGACACGGAGAGCGAACTCTTGCACAATTGTATCCAACTAAGGTGATGCAATTCACAGTTCATACACTATGATAACATAGGACAGAACTGTGGCAACAAGCGAAATGAACTTTCACATCACGTGGAGTAGATCCGAGTGTCTGGTACCAGAATAAGCACAAATATGAGAAACGATCAAATATTCGAGCACAAACATTTCTTGTCACTGCTGAAATATCAGAGCTTTCAGGAAAGTGCCAGCTCACTGCACCTGAATATTTGTTATTACAATTTGATAGAAAACTGCCAGCATCATGGAGGCGAAGTGGGAGTTCATTTGCGCACACTCAGAGGGGATAGACTAGGCGAAGATTCGAAGGAAGCGATGACCAGTATTTAGAGTTCAGAGATACCTTTTTCACGAGTTACTGGAGGCAGACACAAGATAGAATCAAACAAGATATAATGTTCTCTAGCAGTAGTGGACACCAAAAGATCCTGAGGAAGATCCCAGCAGAGGGGTCGAACATTTTAGAAGAAACATGACGCGGCCTAATAGCCCAGAAGATTTTAACTTAAAGATATAATGATTTGGCTGAATCTGCAGTCGTCAGAGTTTAAGAGCTCAAAGAAACTGTTTGATGCGCTTATCAGGAAAAACAAGTTTCTGCACACACCCTGCAACGAGGGTGAGATACAGCTCTCGTAGGTAAATGCCTCATTAATATAGAAGTATACAAAAATCTTCTCTATGAACTTGAACTTGTGTTATGAAACACAATACGTAAATGATAGGAGCCGGCAGCTGTGACTAACCGGTTCTAAGCGCTGCTGTTACGCTCGCAGGTTTGAATCCTGCCTCGGGCATGGATGTGTGTGACGTCCTTAAGTTACTTAGGTTTAAGTAGTTCAAGAATCTCAAGAGGAGGAGGTATACTTGGAAAAGGCCGGGAGATACGGGAAGATTTCAGTTAGATTACATCATGGTCAGACAGAGATTCCGAAATCAGATACTGCATTCTAAGGCGTACCCAGGAGCAGATATAGACTCAGATCACAATATAGTAGTGATGAAGAGTAGGCTGAAGTTCGAGACATTAGTCAGGAAGAATCAATAGGCAAAGAAGTGGGATACAAAAGTTCTAAGGAATGACGAGATACGTTTGAAGTTCTCTAACGCTATAGATGCAGCAATAAGCAATAGCGCAGTAGGCAGCACAGTAGAAGAGGAATGGACATCTCTAAAAAGGGCCATCACAGAAGTTGGGAAGGCAAACATAGGTACAAAAAAGGTAGCTGTGAAGAAACCATGGGTAACAGAAGAAATACTTCAGCTGATTGATGAAAGGAGGAAGTACAAACATGTTCCGGGAAAATCAGGAATACAGAAATACAAGTCGGTGAGGAATGAAATAAATAGGAAGTGCACGGAAGTTAAGACGAAATGGCTGCAGGAAAAATGTGAAGACATCGAAAAAGATATGATTGGCGGAAGGACAGACTCGGCGTACAGGAAAGTCAAAACAACCTTTGGTGACATTAAAAGCAACGGTGGTAACATTAAGAGTGCAACGGGAATTCCACTGTTAAATGCACATGAGAGAGCTGATAGGTGGAAAGAATACATTGAAAGCCTCTATGAAGTTGAAGATTTGTCTGATGTGATAGAAGAAGAAACAGGAGTCGATTTAGAAGAGATAGGGGATCCAGTATTAGAATCGGAATTTGAAAAGCTCTGGAGGACTTACGGTCAAATAAGGTAGAAGGGATAGATAACATTCCATCAGAATTTCTAAAATCATTAGGGGAAGTGGCACCAAAACGACTATTCACGTTGGTGTGTAGAATATATGAGTCTGGCGACATACCATCTGACTTTCGGAAAAGCATCATCCACACAATTCCGAAGACGGCAAGAGCTGAGAAGTGCGAGAATTATCGCAAAATGCGCTTAAGAGCTCATGCATCGAAGCTGCTTACAAGAATAATATACAGAAGAGTGGAAAAGAAAATTGAGAATGCGCTAGGTGACGATCAGTTTGGCTTTAGGAAAAGTAAAGGCACGAGAGAGGCAATTCTGACGTTACGGCTAATAATGGAAGCAAGGCTAAAGAAAAATCAAGACACGTTCATAGGATTTGTCGACCTGGAAAAAGCGTTCGACAATATAAAATGGTGCAAGCTGTTCGAGATACTGAAAAAAGTAGGGGTAAGCTATAGGGAGAGACGGGTCATATACAATATGTACAACAACCAAGAGGGAATAATAAGAGTGAACGATCAAGAACGAAGTGCTCGTATTAAAAAGGGAGTAAGACAAGGCTGTATCCTTTCGCCCCTACTCTTCAATCTGTACATCGAGGAAGCAATGATGGAAATAAAAGAAAGGTTTCGGAGTGGAATTAAAATACAAGGTGAAAGGATATCAATGATACGATTCGCTGATGACATTGCTATCCTGAGTGAAAGTGAAGAAGAATTAAATGATCTGCTGAACAGAATGAACAGTCTAATGAGTACACAGTTTGGTTTGAGAGTAAATCGGAGAAAGACGAACGTAATGATAAGAAGTAGAAATGAGAACAGCGAGAAACTTAAATCAGGATTGATGGTCACGAAGCCAATGAAGTTAAGGAATTCTGCTGCCTAGGCAGTAAAATAACCAATGACGGACGGAGCAAGGAGGACATCAAAAGCAGACTCGCTATGGCAAAAAAGGCATTTCTGGCCAAGAGAAGTCAACTAATATCAAACACCGGCCTTAATTTGAGGAAGAAATTTCTGAGGATGTACGTCTGGAGTACAGCATTGTATGCTAGTGAAACATGGACTGTGGGAAAACCGGAACAGAAGAGAATCGAAGCATTTGAGATGTGGTGCTATAGACGAATATTGAAAATTAAGTGGACTGATAAGGTAAGGAAGGAGGAGGTTCTACGCAGAATCGGAGAGGGAAGGAATATGTGGAAAACACTGATAAGGAGTAGGGGCAGGATGATAGGACATCTGCTAAGACATGAGGGAATGACTTCCACGGTACTAGAGGGAGCTGTAGAGGGCAAAAACTGTAGAGGAAGACAGAGATTGGAATGCGTCAAGCAAATAATTGAGGACGTAGGTTGCAAGTGCTACTCTGAGATGAAGAGGTTAGCACAGGAAAGAAATTCGTGGCGGGCCGCATCAAACCAGTCAGTAGACTCATGACCAAAAGAAAGTAGTTCTAAGTCCAGGGGACTGATGACCTCAGATGTTAAGCCCCATAGTGCTCAGAACCATTTGTGCAAGTGATATGAAAAGAAACTGCAATCTGAACAATCAAAGCCTGAAACGAATAATGACTGGAGGAACAATGTGTATGGTCCGTCTGGAGGACGCGATTACCATGTACCAAACCGGGATAATAGAGGTAACTGGAACCAGTTCAGTGAACGAGGCTATGGTGGGCGCTTTGATGGCAGATGTCGTGAACCTAACAGAAATAATTAGAGGGCCGTGATGATCGTAATCCGTCCGGCATATCCCACCACCGTATATCGCAATTGGAGCCCGGTAATAAATTGACGTCAGGCACACACAGTACGAGTTTTAAAGACGTAAATCCGAAACGAATTTCCTGCTAATGCCAAGTTTGGTGACTCATTTAACCATTAGTATCAACTTCTTAAATGTACGCGGAGCCATACTTGACCTCAGCAGGGGTGAAGTTATACTATACAAGGCCACAACTACCTGTATTAGACTAGACGAACATGCTACATGAGCACAGCTTCGTGCCAATTGTCTAAGGCTCAGCTGCACCAGCAATGGCACTAGTGGGGAGTGCTCACCTGATCAACTGACTAGAAAAACATGCGACCAAGGAAAAGAGGAAATAAGTGAAAAATTAGGGAATTAATAGAGGAAAAAGTAAATGCCATACCAGACATAGAGCATATAGAACAAAATGAAACAAGCGACATGTAACTTGAAAATACTGATTTATTTCTGCTGAAGTCAGTGCAATAAACAAATTTAAGTGTGAATTCGAAGTGCAGCGGCTCAGGAATTTCTTTGTGCTGCCCTATGCAATCCTTCTCATGTACAGGGATAAGTACCGAAGAAGCTTCCAAAATCTTGACAGATGGAGTGATTTAGCGTGCTATGGCAACCTATTACAGGCCATCTAGGCTGGTCGGCAAGAAGAACAGACCAATCCAGCTCGTCCTTGACTCTCGGCAGATCAGCACTATAATAGATATAGAAACTGACAGACCCAAGAAGCTTGAGGAACTTACGCAGAATATCCACAGCATCTCTGCTTTCTCATCCATCAATCTGGGGTCCAGCTCCACCCACACTGCAGACAATACACAGCCTTTCTGGCGTTTCATTAATGTTACCAATTCTGGAGACTGCCGTTTGGACATAAGTATCATGAGCTCTGTTTATCTTATAACTTCGGCAATGTGGCATAATCGTTGTAGTGGCTGCGTCTTTTGGAGAACCTCATTAACAAGATGCCACACCACTTGATCCAGTCATTTTGGATCAAGGACGTGTTTTTCAAAAGTGAGCAGCCTCTGCTACTTCAACAATAAGAAGAGGAGAAATTGGCGAATATTGTCCGTAGGTGAGGTCTGCCAGAAGGCAGGAGCCACTATACGCAATAGTGCCGAACAAGTTGAAACAATTTGCCGAGACTGATCTAATGGTGCCTCTGCCATGGATGCAGTGAGGATTCTGCTATATCCTAATGTTTGTTGAACTGAATCCAAATTTGTCACCTTCACACCATCAAGGGAGCCATGTCTTTGGCTGTGTCGTGTACTCCATCTCACATTGACCAAGTGGAGAAAATACACCAACGGCCACAGTTCAGATAGGTGAGATGGAAAGACACATGCACGAGACATAAATTGAGTCATTCTATATGTCATCCCGTCACTCAAAGCTCAAATTCAAGAGAACGTGTGATGAGAGAGCTCGGGAATCTTTGCTAGATCTACTGTAACAAGCAGCACATTTTGTAGTACATTTTCCTAAGAGATTTTAATGACATGATGAATGAAGCCCCCGAGGTGCCACAATTCTCACACCGATTACCATCTTTCGGAACCAACAACCATAAGATCTTATCAGAAAAACGCTGGGCTTCCCGTCGAGGATGCGAGAACAGCAGCAGAAAATAGCAGGCAGGCACTCCACAACATCCAGTAGGCAATTGGTAACGAGAAACAGAAAGGAAAAATCAGACAAAAAAGTACGAGAATAAAAATTTCATGTCGGGGAAAAGGTCTAGGTCAAATGCTATCGGCTGTCGAACAACAGAAATAAATATGTCATAAGTTCATTTCTCTATACAGCGGAACCTTTCGTCTCGAGACAATCACGAACTGTAATTTGGATCGACGAAGTCCAAGAAGTCAATTGGCGTTCACCATACAGGACATGTGAATCTATTTGTAGACTAAGATAGTCTGATGTGAAATCAAGTTTGTTAGGACTAGAGTAATTTTAATTATTATTGTGTTTACGTGAATTAGTATCATAAATTGGACATTAGGCTTGTTTTTCTACACAGAGCGTTTCCGTA